>NC_034198.2:2120868-2761493 GCF_002021735.2 Oncorhynchus kisutch | reverse complement strand
TGGGAAAGTTCCCTGTAAGTCACATTATGATGTATTGCAAAGTGATGTGTAATTCCTATTGGAATCCAGCCAGAGTTAGGATATCCAACAGTTAGAATTAACTATTCACCCGCAGCCTTACTTGCAGGCTTGATATGGGCTGTAAAACCATGAGTTTCAGGCCACTATATTAGTGTAAATCTAGTGATGTTACGTTTGACGCTCCAAGGCATGGATTGAAATCACTAAGCAGTGTACTTCGAAACTGTGTGACAATGCCTGTATCACTTGATCAGAATCAGGCGATCAATGACGGAAATAAGGCCTTATGAGATGTGTAATGTTTTGCCGTAATGAGTTTAATTTCAATGATAACATATGCCTAGGACCTCACTAGGTGAAGGCCACATGACTGAAAATTCTCTGTCACAAACAAATACAGTCATGGGTGATAACTCTTCACCCTCTTCACACTCTTCACAATTCACCCGAAAAGGCAAGACACACTGGGAAATTATACTGAACAAAAATATGAATGCAGCATGTAAGTGTTTCATGAGCTGAAATAAAAGATCCCAGAAATTTTCCATACCCACAAAAAGCTTATTTCCCTCAAATGCGTTTACATCGCTGTTAGTGAGCATTTCTCCTTTGACAAGATAATCCATCCATCTGACAGGTGTGGCATATCAAGAAGCTGATCAAACAGCATGATCATTACACAGGTGCACCTTGTGCTGGAGATAATAAAAGGCCACTTTAAAATGAGCAGTTTTGTCACAACACCAGATGTCTCAAGTTTTGAGGGAGTGTGCAATTGTCATGCAGGAATGTCCACCAGAGCTATTGCCAGAGAATTAAATGTTAATTTCTTTACCATAAGCCACATCCAGCATCGTTTTAGGGAATTTAGCAGTACGTCCAACCGGCCTCAACTGCAAACCACTTGTAAGCATGTCAGCCCAATTGTTAAATTCTCTACCATAAGCCACCTTTAGCATCGTTGTAGAGAATTTGGCAGTACGTTCAACCAGCCTCACAACTGCAGACTACGGCCTAATGAATTTATTTAAATTGACTGGTTTCCTTATATGAACTGCAACTCAGTAAAATCAATGAAATTGTGGCATGTTGTGTTTATATTTCTGTTCAGTATATATTGGAGGCGAAGCATAGTGGGGGTGTGGCTTTCAGTTAGTTATTTTTGGCTAAACGTGAGTGGAAGTGTTGGACCAGTTGAGGTGGTCTATGGTTGAGGTACAGTTTTGTCACTTACTAGGAACATATGGCTTTGTCACTGTGGTGGTTCCCTATAAAGGCACATTTGACTTTTCCTCAAAGCGTTGGCATGGGTGCAAGGACTATCTGTAAGAGAGGTACTGTCTGAGGAATGAACTGGGGTACAATGATGTACCTATAGCTAAAGGTACAAAAGGATGACCTTACAGGGTACCACCCCAGTGAAAAGCGGTTGTACCCCTTTAAGAAAAAATCTAAGCCTTTATTCCGGAGTGCATAAAGCTCACCTGTGAAGGAGAGAACCAGTTGAATTCACGTAGGACCATATCTACGGTGGTCACCACTGAGAAGCTCTCTCCATGATGAACGAGCACCCACAAAAATATCTACGGTGGTCACCACTGAGAAGCTCTCTCCATGATGAATGAGCACCCACAAAAATATCTACGGTGGTCACCACTGAGAAGCTCTCTCCATGATGAACGAGCACCCACACAAATATCTACGGTGGTCACCACTGAGAAGCTCTCTCCATGATGAACGAGCACCCACACAAATATCTACGGTGGTCACCACTGAGAAGCTCTCTCCATGATGAACGAGCACCCACAAAAATATCTACGGTGGTCACCACTGAGAAGCTCTCTCCATGATGAACGAGCACCCACACAAATATCTACGGTGGTCACCACTGAGAAGCTCTCTCCATGATGAACGAGCACCCACACAAATATCTACGGTGGTCACCACTGAGAAGCTCTCTCCATGATGAACGAGCACCCACACAAATATCTACGGTGGTCACCACTGAGAAGCTCTCTCCATGATGAACGAGCACCCACACAAATATCTACGGTGGTCACCACTGAGAAGCTCTCTCCGTGATGAACGAGCACCCACACAAATATCTACGGTGGTCACCACTGAGAAGCTCTCTCCACAAACCATAGCCAAACATTTTCCATCATGCAGCCATTGGATCTGTACTGTTCATTTTAAACAGATATATATACAGCTACTCAGATAATTTGAGTGTTACCCAGCCGTTCACCACGCCAAAATCTCTCACTCGTCTCTATGAAGACCACTTTAAAATGTGGAGGGAGGACGGAAGCTGAGACGAGGATCAAGCCATGGAATAGTGGGATTTTCAAGCCGTCAGGAAAATGAAGCAAATCCTTTCCCCAGGCCACTGGCTCCATGGAGGAATGCGGGGCATCCACTTTAATTGTACTTTCTCGTCCCGATCCCCATCTCGCAAAATCTCATTTCCCCTTTTCCCACTCACGGATTCCCTGTAGAGCCCGGTGTACTGTATTTAAATGCCACTCAAGCAGAATTCAGTGAATTCCCAGTGGGGTTTAACTGGAAGGGATTTCAAGACTGTTAGATAACGGAACACATTAAGTCTATATGGCTATATGAAAGACAGACAGACGGACGGACAGTAATCCAGACAGACAGTTAAAAACACTCACAAAGACAACTGACTAGACATAGATAAACAAACACACAAACACACACAATCACAGGCATACAGCGGAGGACAGACAGACAGCAACAAACAGCCAAACCATCATCTAACAGACAAAACAGACAACCAAATCCTATAAACACATGTATAAGCCAAACGAAAGGGCTTACAGCCCGTCTGACAGATGCACAGACAGACAGACATCTCGAATGCTGTGCAACACAAAGGACAGTACAGTAGTGGGTAGCGGTGGCAGCAGCAGCAGCAGCGGCAGCAGCAGCGAAGGGAGACTTAATTAGTGAGGTCAGAGCCCCAGGGTACTTAGTATAACACTGGAAGTCTATGCAGCCGCCCCCTGGCCCTATGGCGAGGTGGATATTACATCTTTGCGATAACATCTCCTTACATAGGAGTGGGGCCCAGCATCACAGCATAAAGACTCCTGTTTTCGGCAAGTTTGAAATGAGGCTTTGTTCCTCCAGGCCTCCCCCTCCCCCTCCCCTTTCCTCTTGGGTGGGCCGTGGAGTCTCTCTCCAAAAAACTGAGCAACTTGTGTGTGGGGGTAAGGATGAGACCCCCCTCTAAAAACACACATACACACACACACACACACTGGCAGCAAGCACACACACACACTCAATCCCTGGCGCACTGATTTACACCCTCCCCTGATGGTGACGTCCCCTGGCTCGTGGCCACAACTGTGTGAATGGAGAGGTAGGGAGAGAGAGAGAAAGAGGGCTACAGAGCACCGGGGAACAGCGCCCACCTTGAGGCCCACAGAGGAGGGCCCGAGGCAGGCCAACTCACCCGAGGGAGAGTGTTTGGCCTGGGGTCCAGGTCAAAGTTGACTGCCTGCCTGCTCACTATGGCGACCTCCACAGAACGACAGCCTTTAACATGGAGTTTCATACAGAAATCTAACCCCAGTTTCAAAGTCAAGAGGAACACACATACAGTTCACAGGCCTATACAGTCAACCCATCAATACCCACCACTCACACACACGCTAATAACTCATCCTAGCAATGTGAAAATGTTCTCCACAATCCACTCGTTGATTCACTCCTTCCCATATACTCTCCAAAAATACCACTCTCAATGATACATCATTGACTTTGACTATCAGATTTGTCACGTTCTGACCTTAGTCACGTTCTGACCTTAGTTCCTTTGTTATGTCTTTGTTTTAGAATGGTCAGGGTGTGAGTTGGGGTGGGCAGTTTATGTTCATTTTTCTATGATTTGGTATTTCTATGTTTGGCCTGGTATGGTTCTCAATCAGAGGCAGCTGTCAATCGTTGTCCCTGATTGAGAACCAAACTTAGGCAGCCTGTTTTCACCCTTGAGTTGTGGGTGATTATTTTCTGTTGGTGTAACAATTCCAAAAATGTCTACATTTATACCGCTCTCAAAGATGAAATGAGAACACCATTGACTAGGAATATCAGATGTTACAACTGACTCGAAGTCAGGATCACTATGACATAATAATCAGACATTATAAGGGGGTCATAGTGACTACCTGAACCTGCTTGACTGTCTCAAACCTGGTAGAGTGAGTCAACATCCCCACACACAATTGAGGGTATACAGAGCGGGATGTACTGTATAAGGGCTCGATATATCTGAACATAGGTCTGTAACAATGTCTATGAGTACTCTCTGCCCCAGGCGTACTATTAAATTGAGAAACATCAAGTCCCTTCCCTTGACAGATCCCTCTTCCATCAGTCTGCCCTGCCCTACATGTCGACTGCCTTTAGTCCCTGATGAGATGGTCGACCTGAATAACACCATAAAGAGCAACTCGCTCCAACTTCTACTCTGCCTTGATAGACAACCCCTGAGGAAATCCCAAGACCTTGTTCTCCACCGTCAATCACCTTTTCCACCTGATAGACTCTGGCTCTCCCACAGCAACTCGTTCTTCAAGGCTAAAGTTAACACCATCCAACAGAACATTGTATCCTCCAACCTCAATCCCACACTGGCTTTTAACCCACCACCAATATTTGCCCCCACTCTAAGTGACTTTGCTCTGGTTTCACCTGCTGCTGTGTTCGAACATCTAAAAAAATGAAAACTACCAGCGGCCCCCCCTCAAACCTATTCTAACATCACTGTTCAAAACATGCTCAGCTGCTCTCATCCAGTTTGTAGTCAACCTGTTCAACAAGTCCCTCCAGACTGGGCAAGTGCCATCACTGTTCAAAATCGCTGCATTTCCCCTCAGCTCAAGAAACCATCCCTTGACCAAGGCCTCCTATCAAACTATAGGCCTATTTATATCTAAAGTCCTGGAGAAGATAGTGGCAACCTAGCTTCACTGACTCAGACTTTTTAGGGCTGTTAAAGCTGGCCTACCCTTCCTCCTAGACTTTGATTGTTGCTTTCATGATATGGTTATACAAATGTCGCTTTAAGTAAAGCCTTACATATTGCCTTAAGTAAAGCCTTACATATTGCTTTAAGTAAAGCCTTACATATTGCTTTAAGTAAAGCCTTACATATTGCTTTAAGTAAAGCCTTACATATTGCTTTAAGTAAAGCCTTACATATTGCTTTAATTAAGTAAAGCCTTACATATTGCTTTAAGTAAAGCCTTACATATTGCTTTAATTAAGTAAAGCCTTACATATTGCTTTAGGTAAAGCCTTACATATTGCTTTAATTAGGTAAAGCCTTACATATTGCTTTAAGTAAAGCCTTACATATTGCTTTAATTAAGTAAAGCCTTACATATTGCTTTAATTAAGTAAAGCCTTACATATTGCTTTAAGTAAAGTGTAACAGTAACATTCAGAGCATTTCAAGGTGTTCCAAGGTCTTGTGATGTAAATATCCCTGTGGTGGGCTGATGACGGCACGTGCCCATTTAAACCAACCAGCTGCCTGTCTTATGAAACTGTAAAGTCAGATCTGTCATTTTCCAGTCACAGGTCTATCCAGACCCAACTCATCAATACCCCCCTTTAAAAAAAGATCTATCTTTTTTTCAAGCAATAATGTATTTTTCCATTCCAGGCCTATCTGTGTCTGAGTGTGCTTACACGTGCACATACATGAACGCGCTCATACTCATACTGTATGTGCGTGCTGACTCCCAGCCCCAGCGCAGCATGCTTTTCAAGTTCATTATCAGTTGTTTTATAGTGGAATATTTAAGTAAGGGGCCTTGGCTGCAGTGCAGATATAGTTAGGAACAAAGAGAGAGCGAGGAGGTGTGGCGAGGAGAGAGAGAGAGGGAGAGAGAGAGAGAGAGAGAGAGAGAGAGAGAGACGGAGAGAAACAGAGAGAGAGAGAGACAGAGAGAGAAACAGAGAGAGAGAAACAGAGAGAGAGAGAGGAGGTGTGGCGAGGAGAGAGAGAGAGAGAGAGATAGAGAGATGGAGAGAAACAGAGAGAGAGAGAGAGAGACAGAGAGAAACAGAGAGAGAGAAACAGAGAGAGAGAGAGAGAGCAGGGAAAGCTTTTCGGGAAGTGTTGTGCCACACTTCATGGAAAGGCTGGGCCGCACTCAGACAGGGCTAAATTCAACTCATTCCTGTATTAATGGGGGCTTATGTGCGATCCACCTCTCTGCTAGAGGGCATTAGTATGGCCAGACAGCCAGGATACACCTCAAAATATCCTCGCATCACTGCCTGTCCCTGTACCCTCTGTTTCCAGCACATGTGTGGCTGGCAGGGGGGCGAGGGTATTGTTGCGGAAGGTAAAGGGGGTAAAGGGTGGTGGTGTGTAATTTGGGGTGGGGAGGAGGAGGGTAGTCTGTACATTGTTGGAGATGGGAAGAATAGAAGGAAATGGAGTCAAGACCAGAGGACAGGGTTGGAGACAGTTGAACAGGAGAAAGTGACAGGGGAAGACTGCTAGAAAGAGGGAAGAGAAATTACATTGTCACTTCTTTGTCACTTTCTCATAGTGATGGCCCCACTGACTCTCTCATTGCCCCCCTCTGTTCCCCCCTCCCCCAAACTGCTCTCCTCTGTAGCCTCTCAGGGTGGAAGGTCACCCTTTGTCCCATAAACACATACACATTGAGAGCAAGGCTTAGGGTGGTAGGCAGGTTCTTTACTTCACCAGGCAAGTCAGTTAAGAACAGATTCTAATTTACAATAACGGCCTACCCCGGCCAAACCCTAACCCGGACGACACTGGGTCAACTGTGCACCGCCCTATGGGACTCCCAATCACGGCCGGTTGTGATACGGTCTTTGGCAGGAAGGCTGTGATGGGAGTGTGATGCGTGCTGCTGACCATACAAATACAATACGACCCGTGACCCGTGAGGTTGTTCTGTCTTATAACTGGATCTCCTCCATTACTATGATCTCTCCATCTCTCCGTTATCTGTCTGTGGTGTTATAGATTTGTAACAATTACTTGAATGGTTGTTCTGTTTCTATATCACTGCTTTGGTATTGTACTGACTCACATAAATGGATTCTGTATACATACACACACTCATACGCACACATTATAACTCCACCCACCCACACACACACACACACCATAACCTCCCCACACACACACACACGCACACACACACACACACACACGCACACACACACACACACACACACACACACGCACGCACACACACACACACACACACACACACACACACACACACACACACACACACACACACACACACACACACACACACACCATAACCTCCCCACACACACACACACGCACACACACACACACACACACACACGCACGCACGCACACACACACACACACACACACACACACACACACACACACACACACGCACGCACACACACACACACACACACACACACACACACACACACACACACACACACACACACACACACACACACACACACACACACCATAACCTCCCCACACACACACACACGCACACACACACACACACACACACACACACACGCACGCACACACACACACACACACACACACACACACACACACACACACGCACACACACGCACGCACACACACACACACACACACACACACACACACACACACACACACACACACACACACACACACACACACACACATACACACACACCCCACCACATTCCACCCCACACACATTCTCTATAAATAAGCCATGGAGCGTGACAGCACATTGAGTCTTCTGATGGAGGGTCATTGCAGACCCATGTCCCCCACAATCACAGGGTCATACCAAGGGGACAGAGGGGTATGGACATTAGAGAATAGATGTCTGTCACCGGTGTCTGTGGCCTGGGGCCCTATTAGGGCCCTCCGATCTGAGAAGGAAAACCCTGGTTATAGCCTACAACTAGGGACCTGAGTAAAGAGGTATAGCTTTAACATGAGTGCTAGGGGGGAAAGGTAAATGTGTGTGTCTGAGCATGTGAGTGTGTGAAGAGGGGAGAAGTAGGGGGAGTGAATGCATACCCCTGTCTGTCTGTCTGTCTGCCTATCCTGCCTGCCTGCCTGTGTGTGTGTGTGTGTGTGTCTGTGTGTGTGTGTGTTTCTGTGTGTGTGTGTGTGTGTGTGTGTGTGTGTGTCTGTGTGAGAATGTGTGTGTGTGTGTATGTGTGTGTGTGTATATGTCTGTGTGATAGTGTGTGTGTGTGTGTGTGTGTGTGTATGTCTGTGTGATAGTGTGTGTGTGTGTGCGTAAGGTGTGAAGTGGAGCGTTGTGGGTGTATATGGATGTGTTTGTGTGGGGGTTATTAGACAAGGTTTAAAGGACTGGCACCTCCATTCAGTGGAGCTCACTCAGTTTTTCAGACGTCCATAGACCAGTGATTCACTTCTCCTCCCCATTCCTCTCCTCTCTCTTCCCATCTCCTCCCTCTCCTAGGCTGGTGGCAACAACTATTGACTGTCCTGATACCTTTCTCTCCTTTGTCTCCTTTCCCTCTTTATCCTTCCTCTAGCCACTCTTCTTTCTGTCAAATATTACTCTGTACACAGTAACCTCTCTTGCACCAAATCATTCCCTCCTTTCCCATCATCCTCTCCTCATCCCCCTTTATCCCCTCTTCTTCTCCTCATCTTTTCTCTCGGCGGCTAGGGCCTTAGATCTCTCAATCCTCTCCCTCTCTTTCTTTTTCTACTTCTGTTTTCTCTCTTGTTTTCTACCAATTCTTCTCATTCTTTCGCACCGCCGCTGCTCTCACTGCCCTCTAGAGGCCTTTATTCATGAACTGGGGCTTTCCCACCTGGACCTGATATGCAGAAATAATCATTTTAAATATAGAGACCCGTTTCCGAATGGACCTGAGGACAACTAGACCCGTTCTGTATAGACCTGGTCGGATCCAGACCCGATTCGAGTGAAGGAAGCAGCAGAAAATTACATTTTAAAGCTACTTTATTAACCAGAGCTGATGAAGTATGAGGGAGAGGAAGTAGAGAGAGGTGACGCTCTACCAGGGGCCGTGTGTGTAGGGGTGACACAGGGAAAAGGTAGGGAGATACGAGAGACAGCAACCTACCAAGCCGACTCGCACTACAGTAGACTAATAACTGCCGTAGCTACGTTATTTATTATCCAATATGATTACATAGTACCGGGGGGTACTGTCAGGCCTGCTCCCGCTATTCCTCCCCCTCTCCCAGCCTGCTTGCCCAGTGCCCATGTCTCGGCCGGCTCGCCCAGGTGGGATGCCAGGTGGCGCCCTAGAGGGGGGGTACTGTCACACCTGTTCCCGCTCTTCCTCCCCCTGGTGCTCGAGGGCACCAAGATCTCCAGGATTATGCAATCAAGCCACCATCAGTACGCACACCTGCCTTTCCCCGTCATGCGCATCTGTGCTCATTGGACTCACCTGGACTCTATTACTTGTGTTATTGCCTTCCCTATATCGGTCCCTTCCCTGCTTCGGGATTGATGTTTGTCATATGTCTTTGTTTACCCATGTGCTGACGCTGTTCCTGTCCTATGTCCATTCCTGATTAAATGTTTGACTCCCCTGCTTCTCCTGTCCGGCATCATTCCTTGCAGTAGCAGCCTACCTGTTAGGTCGCCTCTCCTTTTAATTCAATTTGACATTGATTAGATATCTCCTAACATTTGCCACGCACGGAGGCTCTATGACTGTAGTGCCTATTGCCGCTTTGATGATTGACGATTGGCGAACATCAAAAAGCTACACGTGCCACTCTCGTGAAAAGCAAGAACCGCAGCATAAATGAAACATTTTCTCTCTCTCTCTACTGCAGCATTCGAGACCGGATCGGTATGGGTCCTTCTGGACAAGTCAGATCAAATTACACTTGATAGTATTATCAGATCCAATGCAGACCTGTGACATTATTTAGAATTCTGGATCCGGGTATTCGGGTACAGGTGGACACGTTAAACCTTCTACCTGGCATCTTATAATACGTTTTTATCCTATAATCGACTGTAACCTAGCAACCAGGGAAGAAAACCTAGTCGCCTTTTCTTGTGTGTGAGTATAACAGAAAAAATAAGGAGAGAGAGAAGTAACACAGCTTAGAGAGGTGTATGTTTATAATAGAGAAAGAAGGAGAGAGAGATGAGTAACAGAGCTTAGAGAGGTGTATGTGTATAACAGAGATAGAGGAGAGAGAGATGAGTAACACAGCTTAGAGAGGTGTATGTGTATAACAGAGAAAGAAGGAGAGAGAGATGAGTAACACAGCTTAGAGAGGTGTATGTGTATACCAGAGAAAGAAGGAGAGAGAGATGAGTAACACAGCTTAGAGAGGTGTATGTGTATAACAGAGAAAGAGAGAGAGATGAGTAACACAGCTTAGAGAGGTGTATGTGTATACCAGAGAAAGAAGGAGAGAGAGATGAGTAACACAGCTTAGAGAGGTGTATGTGTATACCAGAGAAAGAAGGAGAGAGAGATGAGTAACACAGCTTAGAGAGGTGTATGTGTATACCAGAGAAGGAAGGAGAGAGAGATGAGTAACACAGCTTAGAGAGGTGTATGTGTATAACAGAGAAAGAAGGAGAGAGAGATGAGTAACACAGCTTAGAGAGGTGTATGTGTATAACAGAGAAAGAAGGAGAGAGAGATGAGTAACAGAGCTTAGAGAGGTGTATGTGTATAACAGAGAAAGTGAGAGAGAGATGAGTAACACAGCTTAGAGAGGTGTATGTGTATACCAGAGATAGAAGGAGAGAGAGACGAGTAACACAGCTTAGAGAGGTGTATGTGTATAACAGAGAGAGAGAGATGAGTAACACACCTTAGAGAGGTGTATGTGTATAACAGAGAAAGAGAGAGTGATGAGTAACACAGCTTAGAGAGGTGTATGTGTATAACAGAGATAGAAGGAGAGAGAGATGAGTAACACGGCATAGAGAGGTGTATGTGTATAACAGAGAAAGAGAGAGAGATGAGTAACACAGCTTAGAGAGGTGTATGTGTATAACAGAGAAAGAAGGAGAGAGAGATGAGTAACACAGCTTAGAGAGGTGTATGTGTATAACAGAGAAAGAGAGAGAGATGAGTAACACAGCTTAGAGAGGTGTATGTGTATAACAGAGATAGAAGGAGAGAGAGATGAGTAACACAGCTTAGAGAGGTGTATGTGTATAACAGAGAAAGAAGGAGAGAGAGATGAGTAACACAGCTTAGAGAGGTGTATGTTTATAATAGAGAAAGAAGGAGAGAGAGATGAGTAACAGAGCTTAGAGAGGTGTATGTGTATAACAGAGATAGAGGAGAGAGAGATGAGTAACACAGCTTAGAGAGGTGTATGTGTATAACAGAGAAAGAAGGAGAGAGAGATGAGTAACAGAGCTTAGAGAGGTGTATGTGTATAACAGAGAAAGTGAGAGAGAGATGAGTAACACAGCTTAGAGAGGTGTATGTGTATACCAGAGAAGGAAGGAGAGAGAGATGAGTAACACAGCTTAGAGAGGTGTATGTGTATACCAGAGATAGAAGGAGAGAGAGACGAGTAACACAGCTTAGAGAGGTGTATGTGTATAACAGAGAGAGAGAGATGAGTAACACACCTTAGAGAGGTGTATGTGTATAACAGAGAAAGAGAGAGAGATGAGTAACACAGCTTAGAGAGGTGTATGTGTATAACAGAGATAGAAGGAGAGAGAGATGAGTAACACGGCATAGAGAGGTGTATGTGTATAACAGAGAAAGAGAGAGAGATGAGTAACACAGCTTAGAGAGGTGTATGTGTATAACAGAGAAAGAAGGAGAGAGAGATGAGTAACACAGCTTAGAGAGGTGTATGTGTATAACAGAGAAAGAGAGAGAGATGAGTAACACAGCTTAGAGAGGTGTATGTGTATAACAGAGATAGAAGGAGAGAGAGATGAGTAACACAGCTTAGAGAGGTGTATGTGTATAACAGAGAAAGAAGGAGAGAGAGATGAGTAACACAGCTTAGAGAGGTGTATGTTTATAATAGAGAAAGAAGGAGAGAGAGATGAGTAACAGAGCTTAGAGAGGTGTATGTGTATAACAGAGATAGAGGAGAGAGAGATGAGTAACACAGCTTAGAGAGGTGTATGTGTATAACAGAGAAAGAAGGAGAGAGAGATGAGTAACACAGCTTAGAGAGGTGTATGTGTATACCAGAGAAAGAAGGAGAGAGAGATGAGTAACACAGCTTAGAGAGGTGTATGTGTATAACAGAGAAAGTGAGAGAGATGAGTAACACAGCTTAGAGAGGTGTATGTGTATACCAGAGAAAGAAGGAGAGAGAGATGAGTAACACAGCTTAGAGAGGTGTATGTGTATACCAGAGAAAGAAGGAGAGAGAGATGAGTAACACAGCTTAGAGAGGTGTATGTGTATACCAGAGAAGGAAGGAGAGAGAGATGAGTAACACAGCTTAGAGAGGTGTATGTGTATAACAGAGAAAGAAGGAGAGAGAGATGAGTAACACAGCTTAGAGAGGTGTATGTGTATACCAGAGAAAGAAGGAGAGAGAGATGAGTAACACAGCTTAGAGAGGTGTATGTGTATAACAGAGAAAGAAGGAGAGAGAGATGAGTAACACAGCTTAGAGAGGTGTATGTGTATACCAGAGAAAGAAGGAGAGAGAGATGAGTAACACAGCTTAGAGAGGTGTATGTGTATACCAGAGAAAGAAGGAGAGAGAGATGAGTAACACAGCTTAGAGAGGTGTATGTGTATAACAGAGATAGAAGGAGAGAGAGATGAGTAACACAGCTTAGAGAGGTGTATGTGTATAACAGAGAAAGAAGGAGAGAGAGATGAGTAACACAGCTTAGAGAGGTGTATGTTTATAATAGAGAAAGAAGGAGAGAGAGATGAGTAACAGAGCTTAGAGAGGTGTATGTGTATAACAGAGATAGAGGAGAGAGAGATGAGTAACACAGCTTAGAGAGGTGTATGTGTATAACAGAGAAAGAAGGAGAGAGAGATGAGTAACACAGCTTAGAGAGGTGTATGTGTATACCAGAGAAAGAAGGAGAGAGAGATGAGTAACACAGCTTAGAGAGGTGTATGTGTATAACAGAGAAAGTGAGAGAGATGAGTAACACAGCTTAGAGAGGTGTATGTGTATACCAGAGAAAGAAGGAGAGAGAGATGAGTAACACAGCTTAGAGAGGTGTATGTGTATAACAGAGAAAGAAGGAGAGAGAGATGAGTAACACAGCTTAGAGAGGTGTATGTGTATACCAGAGAAAGAAGGAGAGAGAGATGAGTAACACAGCTTAGAGAGGTGTATGTGTATACCAGAGAAAGAAGGAGAGAGAGATGAGTAACACAGCTTAGAGAGGTGTATGTGTATAACAGAGATAGAAGGAGAGAGAGATGAGTAACACAGCTTAGAGAGGTGTATGTGTATAACAGAGATAGAAGGAGAGAGAGATGAGTAACACAGCTTAGAGAGGTGTATGTGTATAACAGAGAAAGAGAGAGAGATGAGTAACACAGCTTAGAGAGGTGTATGTGTATAACAGAGATAAAAGGAGAGAGAGATGAGTAACACAGCATAGAGAGGTGTATGTGTATACCAGAGAAAGAAGGAGAGAGAGATGAGTAACACAGCTTAGAGAGGTGTATGTGTATAACAGAGAAAGAGAGAGAGATGAGTAACACAGCTTAGAGAGGTGTATGTGTATAACAGAGAAAGAAGGAGAGAGAGATGAGTAACACAGCTTAGAGAGGTGTATGTGTATAACAGAGAAAGTGAGAGAGATGAGTAACACAGCTTAGAGAGGTGTATGTGTATACCAGAGAAAGAAGGAGAGAGAGATGAGTAACACAGCTTAGAGAGGTGTATGTGTATACCAGAGAAAGAAGGAGAGAGAGATGAGTAACACAGCTTAGAGAGGTGTATGTGTATACCAGAGAAGGAAGGAGAGAGAGATGAGTAACACAGCTTAGAGAGGTGTATGTGTATAACAGAGAAAGAAGGAGAGAGAGATGAGTAACACAGCTTAGAGAGGTGTATGTGTATAACAGAGAAAGAGAGAGAGATGAGTAACACAGCTTAGAGAGGTGTATGTGTATAACAGAGATAGAAGGAGAGAGAGATGAGTAACACGGCATAGAGAGGGGTATGTGTATAACAGAGAAAGAAGGAGAGAGAGATGAGTAACACAGCTTAGAGATGTGTATGTGTATAACAGAGAAAGAAGGAGAGAGAGATGAGTAACACAGCTTAGAGAGGTGTATGTGTATAACAGAGAAAGAGAGAGAGATGAGTAACACAGCTTAGAGAGGTGTATGTGTATAACAGAGATAGAAGGAGAGAGAGATGAGTAACACAGCTTAGAGAGGTGTATGTGTATAACAGAGAAAGAAGGAGAGAGAGATGAGTGACACAGCTTAGAGAGGTGTATGTGTATACCAGAGAAAGAAGGAGAGAGAGATGAGTAACACAGCTTAGAGAGGTGTATGTGTATAACAGAGAAAGAAGGAGAGAGAGATGAGTAACAAAGCTTAGAGAGGTGTATGTGTATACCAGAGAAAGAAGGAGAGAGAGATGAGTAACACAGCTTAGAGAGGTGTATGTGTATACCAGAGAAAGAAGGAGAGAGAGATGAGTAACACAGCTTAGAGAGGTGTATGTGTATAACAGAGATAGAAGGAGAGAGAGATGAGTAACACAGCTTAGAGAGGTGTATGTGTATAACAGAGATAGAAGGAGAGAGAGATGAGTAACACAGCTTAGAGAGGTGTATGTGTATAACAGAGAAAGAGAGAGAGATGAGTAACACAGCTTAGAGAGGTGTATGTGTATAACAGAGATAGAAGGAGAGAGAGATGAGTAACACAGCTTAGAGAGGTGTATGTGTATAACAGAGAAAGAAGGAGAGAGAGATGAGTAACACAGCTTAGAGAGGTGTATGTTTATAATAGAGAAAGAAGGAGAGAGAGATGAGTAACAGAGCTTAGAGAGGTGTATGTGTATAACAGAGATAGAGGAGAGAGAGATGAGTAACACAGCTTAGAGAGGTGTATGTGTATAACAGAGAAAGAAGGAGAGAGAGATGAGTAACACAGCTTAGAGAGGTGTATGTGTATACCAGAGAAAGAAGGAGAGAGAGATGAGTAACACAGCTTAGAGAGGTGTATGTGTATAACAGAGAAAGTGAGAGAGATGAGTAACACAGCTTAGAGAGGTGTATGTGTATACCAGAGAAAGAAGGAGAGAGAGATGAGTAACACAGCTTAGAGAGGTGTATGTGTATACCAGAGAAAGAAGGAGAGAGAGATGAGTAACACAGCTTAGATAGGTGTATGTGTATACCAGAGAAGGAAGGAGAGAGAGATGAGTAACACAGCTTAGAGAGGTGTATGTGTATAACAGAGAAAGAAGGAGAGAGAGATGAGTAACACAGCTTAGAGAGGTGTATGTGTATACCAGAGAAAGAAGGAGAGAGAGATGAGTAACACAGCTTAGAGAGGTGTATGTGTATAACAGAGAAAGAAGGAGAGAGAGATGAGTAACACAGCTTAGAGAGGTGTATGTGTATACCAGAGAAAGAAGGAGAGAGAGATGAGTAACACAGCTTAGAGAGGTGTATGTGTATACCAGAGAAAGAAGGAGAGAGAGATGAGTAACACAGCTTAGAGAGGTGTATGTGTATAACAGAGATAGAAGGAGAGAGAGATGAGTAACACAGCTTAGAGAGGTGTATGTGTATAACAGAGAAAGAAGGAGAGAGAGATGAGTAACACAGCTTAGAGAGGTGTATGTTTATAATAGAGAAAGAAGGAGAGAGAGATGAGTAACAGAGCTTAGAGAGGTGTATGTGTATAACAGAGATAGAGGAGAGAGAGATGAGTAACACAGCTTAGAGAGGTGTATGTGTATAACAGAGAAAGAAGGAGAGAGAGATGAGTAACACAGCTTAGAGAGGTGTATGTGTATACCAGAGAAAGAAGGAGAGAGAGATGAGTAACACAGCTTAGAGAGGTGTATGTGTATAACAGAGAAAGTGAGAGAGATGAGTAACACAGCTTAGAGAGGTGTATGTGTATACCAGAGAAAGAAGGAGAGAGAGATGAGTAACACAGCTTAGAGAGGTGTATGTGTATAACAGAGAAAGAAGGAGAGAGAGATGAGTAACACAGCTTAGAGAGGTGTATGTGTATACCAGAGAAAGAAGGAGAGAGAGATGAGTAACACAGCTTAGAGAGGTGTATGTGTATACCAGAGAAAGAAGGAGAGAGAGATGAGTAACACAGCTTAGAGAGGTGTATGTGTATAACAGAGATAGAAGGAGAGAGAGATGAGTAACACAGCTTAGAGAGGTGTATGTGTATAACAGAGATAGAAGGAGAGAGAGATGAGTAACACAGCTTAGAGAGGTGTATGTGTATAACAGAGAAAGAGAGAGAGATGAGTAACACAGCTTAGAGAGGTGTATGTGTATAACAGAGATAAAAGGAGAGAGAGATGAGTAACACAGCATAGAGAGGTGTATGTGTATACCAGAGAAAGAAGGAGAGAGAGATGAGTAACACAGCTTAGAGAGGTGTATGTGTATAACAGAGAAAGAGAGAGAGATGAGTAACACAGCTTAGAGAGGTGTATGTGTATAACAGAGAAAGAAGGAGAGAGAGATGAGTAACACAGCTTAGAGAGGTGTATGTGTATAACAGAGAAAGTGAGAGAGATGAGTAACACAGCTTAGAGAGGTGTATGTGTATACCAGAGAAAGAAGGAGAGAGAGATGAGTAACACAGCTTAGAGAGGTGTATGTGTATACCAGAGAAAGAAGGAGAGAGAGATGAGTAACACAGCTTAGAGAGGTGTATGTGTATACCAGAGAAGGAAGGAGAGAGAGATGAGTAACACAGCTTAGAGAGGTGTATGTGTATAACAGAGAAAGAAGGAGAGAGAGATGAGTAACACAGCTTAGAGAGGTGTATGTGTATAACAGAGAAAGAGAGAGAGATGAGTAACACAGCTTAGAGAGGTGTATGTGTATAACAGAGATAGAAGGAGAGAGAGATGAGTAACACGGCATAGAGAGGGGTATGTGTATAACAGAGAAAAAAGGAGAGAGAGATGAGTAACACAGCTTAGAGATGTGTATGTGTATAACAGAGAAAGAAGGAGAGAGAGATGAGTAACACAGCTTAGAGAGGTGTATGTGTATAACAGAGAAAGAGAGAGAGATGAGTAACACAGCTTAGAGAGGTGTATGTGTATAACAGAGATAGAAGGAGAGAGAGATGAGTAACACAGCTTAGAGAGGTGTATGTGTATAACAGAGAAAGAAGGAGAGAGAGATGAGTGACACAGCTTAGAGAGGTGTATGTGTATACCAGAGAAAGAAGGAGAGAGAGATGAGTAACACAGCTTAGAGAGGTGTATGTGTATAACAGAGAAAGAAGGAGAGAGAGATGAGTAACAAAGCTTAGAGAGGTGTATGTGTATACCAGAGAAAGAAGGAGAGAGAGATGAGTAACACAGCTTAGAGAGGTGTATGTGTATACCAGAGAAAGAAGGAGAGAGAGATGAGTAACACAGCTTAGAGAGGTGTATGTGTATAACAGAGATAGAAGGAGAGAGAGATGAGTAACACAGCTTAGAGAGGTGTATGTGTATAACAGAGATAGAAGGAGAGAGAGATGAGTAACACAGCTTAGAGAGGTGTATGTGTATAACAGAGAAAGAGAGAGAGATGAGTAACACAGCTTAGAGAGGTGTATGTGTATAACAGAGATAGAAGGAGAGAGAGATGAGTAACACAGCATAGAGAGGTGTATGTGTATACCAGAGAAAGAAGGAGAGAGAGATGAGTAACACAGCTTAGAGAGGTGTATGTGTATAACAGAGAAAGAGAGAGAGATGAGTAACACAGCTTAGAGAGGTGTATGTGTATAACAGAGAAAGAGAGAGAGATGAGTAACACAGCTTAGAGAGGTGTATGTGTATAACAGAGATAGAAGGAGAGAGAGATGAGTAACACAGCTTAGAGAGGTGTATGTTTATAATAGAGAAAGAGAAAGAGATGAGTAACACAGCTTAGAGAGGTGTATGTGTATACCAGAGAAAGAAGGAGAGAGAGATGAGTAACACAGCTTAGAGAGGTGTATGTTTATAATAGAGAAAGAAGGAGAGAGAGATGAGTAACACAGCTTAGAGAGGTGTATGTGTATACCAGAGAAAGAAGGAGAGAGAGATGAGTAACACAGCTTAGAGAAGTGTATGTGTATAACAGAGAAGTAAGGAAAGAGGGAGAGAGAGTGAGAGAGAGATGAGGGGGTGAGACAGAGAAGGTTGGGAACATGAATGGGGCAGGCAAAATAAATGAGTGGAGTAGAGAAGGTATGATTCGGGGTTCGAATCATACCCCAGACCTGGGGGAAACCCTGATGAGGACAGCTTTCTGTCCAAACCTTGGTAGATCAATTATTGCATTGGAGCTATTTGTTTGCAACACTTCCTTTTCTTTCAAAGGACATGGATAAGCTGACAGTGGGGCACACCAACATGACAGGAAAGGTGTGTGGGGGGAGGTCAGTCATACGCATGCAGGCACACACACAAATACTATGTTTACATACTCACGGTGATGGTGAGGGAGGTACTGTTTGTAAGCATGGCTACACCTGGAGCCACTGGCTAGTTCAAGCACACTTTTTGCTTCATGCCCTTGCACACCTGATCAAAGTTGTGTGCGTGCATGAATGTATGTGTGTGTACTGTATCTAAGTTAGAGGTCGACCGATTATGATTGTTCAACGGCGATACCGATACCGATTATTGGAGGACCAAAAAAAGGACCATTTTTTTATTTTATTTATTTGTAATAATGACAATGACAACAATACTGAATGAACACTTATTTTAACTTAATATAATACATCAATAAAATCAATTTAGCCTTAAGTAAATAATGAAACATGTTCAATTTGGTTTAAATAATGCAAAAACAAAGTGTTGGAGAAGAAAGTAAAAGTGCAATATGTGTCATGTAAGAAAGCTAACGTTTCAGTTCCTTGCGCAGAACATGAGAACATATGAAAGCTGGTGGTTCCTTTTTACATGAGTATTCAATATTTCCAGGTAAGAAGTTTTAGGTTGTAGTTATTACAGGAATTATAGGACTATTTCCCTCTATACATTTGTATTTCATTAACCTTTGACTATTGGATGTTCTTATAGGCACTTTAGTATTGCCAGTGTAACAGTATAGCTTCTGTCCCTCTAGTTAGCGCGCGCTAACTAGCTAGCCATTTCACTTCTGTTACACCAGCCTCATCTCGGGAGTTGATAGGCTTGAAGTCATAAACAGCGCAATGCTTGACGCACAACGAAGAGCTGCTGGCAAAACGCACGAAAGTGCTGTTTGAATGAATGTTTACACGCCTGCTTCTGCCTACCACCGCTCAGTCAGATACTTAGATACTTGTATGCGTGTATGCTCAGTCAGATTATATGCAATGCAGGACACGCTAGATAAACTAGTAATATCATCAACCATGTGTAGTTAACTAGTGATTATGATTGATTGATTGTTTTTTATAAGAAAAGTTTAATGCTAGATAGCAACTTACCTTGGTTTACTGCATTCACGTAACAGGCTCCTTGTGGAGTGCAATGAGAGAGAGAGTGAGGCAGGTCGTTATTGCGTTGGAAGTTAACTGTAAGTTTGCAAGATTGGATCCTGACAAGGTGAGCATCTGTCGTTCTGCCCCTGAACGAGGCAGTTAACCCACCGTCATTGAAAATAAGAATGTGCCTAATTAAATTAAAGGAAAAAAAAATGTTTTTTAATATATACAAAAATCGGCGCCCAAAAATACTGATTTCCGATTGTTATGAAAACTTGAAATCGGCCCTAATTAATTGGCCATTCCGATTAATCGGTCGACCTCTAATCTAAGTAGCCCCCATCTATTCTAGGACATTTGCGTAACAGACATGCACTTTTGGATCATTCTGATGTTTACTGTAGCTTGAACTTCCGTGCCATCATCAGTGCCTTTGAGCATATTGGGTTAGATTGTGTGTGCATGGCATGGCAGTGGTGAGTCGTGAAGGCAGATCCGTCCGCTCTATCTGCCTTGCACCCATAATAACGTTCAAAGGAAACCTTACTATCAACCTTTCAGAACCAACTCTCTCTCTCCATGCCCCATCCCCCCTTCCCAGCCTCCTCACCTCTCACCACTTTCGCCACAGTTCATCTCCCAGTCGCAATGAAATGGAAGATGAGAAAATGGGGGAGAGAAAGAGAGAGGGTGAGTGAATGAGGTCAGGTCTATTGTTTCAGGGTAATTTAAGAGGATCAGATTAGAATGGGTCCAGACAGAGACATCCGAGTGGCAATCAGCTGGGAAATCTCCCCTGTAATTGGCCAGCTCTGGAAAGGCCAGCGCCACCGAGCGAGCGCAGCGAAGCTCGGCACTTGATTGCTTCTGTCTGCCCTCTACCCACGTTCATAATTTTCAGCCAGACCTGCCAATGAATCCCAGATCTTTGACAGCTCTCTCAGCCTCACAAGTAGAGAACGTCTTCAGCTGTCAGTCAGATGGGAAGAGACAGATAATGTCGAAGCAAACAATTGCGGTGGAGGCGAAACAAACTGTGCTTTCACAAACACACACTTTACCAACTCGGCCTGTCTGTCAGTCACTGTAAATGACAGCAAACTAAGTGATGCCGGCAGGTTTGCCAGGAAACAATTGTGTTTTGGATCAGCGTGTGTGTAACAGAGAGCAGGACTTGTGTTGAAATGCAATCCAATGAAAGAGTTCAGCAGCTGGAGGAGTAGAGAGGAGGACAGGAGACTGACAGACTGGCAGGCTCTTAGCACAATGGTCTGACAAGTATCTTCCATTCTGGCTGTCATCCACTCTCCCCTCTCCCTCACTCTCTCTCCCTGCTTTTTTACCCTCCCTTTCTCTTTTCTAGCCCTTTATCACTCCTTCCCTCAAATATCCTTTCTCCTCTCCCGCCAAGTCCATATTATGGCAAGAACAGCTCAAATAAGCAAAGAGAAACGACAGTCCATCATTACTTTAAGACATGAAGGTTAGTCAATGCGGAAAATGTCAAGAGCTTTTAAAGTTTCTTCGTGTAGTCACAAAAACCATCAAGCGCTATGATGAAACTGGCTCTCATGAGGACCGGCACAGGAAAGGAAGACCCAGAGTTACCGCTGCTGCAGATGATAAGTTCATTAGAGTTACCAGCCTCAGAAATTGCAGGCCAAATAAATGCTTCACAGAGTTCAAGTAACAGACACATCTCAACATCAACTGTCCAGAGGAGACTCCGTGAATCTGGCCTTCATGGATGAATTGCTGCAAAGACACCACTACTAAAGGACACCAATTTCAAGAAGAGACTTTCTTGGGCTTTGAAACACGAGCAATGGACATTAGACCGGTGGAAATCTGTCCTTTCGTCTGACGAGTCCAAATGTGAGATTTTTGGTTCCAATCACCGTGTCTTTGTGAGACGCAGAGTAGGTGAACGGATGATCTCTGCATGTGAGGCTCCCACAGTGAAGCATGGAGGAGGAGGTGCGATGGTGTGGGGATGCGTTGCTGGTGACACTGTCAATGATTTACTTCGAATTCAAGGCACACTTAACCAGAATGGCTACCACAGCATTCTGTCGCTATACGGCATCATATCGGGTTTGCACTTAGTGGGACAATCATTAGTTTTTCAACAGGACAATGACCCAACACACCTCCAGGCTGTGTAAGGGCTATTTGACCAAGGAGAGTGATGAAGATGACCTCTCTGCATCAGATGACCTGGCCTCCACAATCACCCAACCTCCATAATCACCCAACCTTCATAATCACCGACCTCAACCCAATTGAGATGGTTTGGGATGAGTTGGACCACAGAGTGAAGGAAAAGCAGTCAACATGTGCTCAGCATATGTGGGAACTCCTTCAAAACTGTTCTCTCAACTAATGAAGCTGGTTGAGAGAATGCCAAGAGTGTGCAAAGTTGTCATCAAGGCAAAGGGTGGCTCCTTTGAAGAATCTAAAATATATTTTGATTTGTTTAACACGTTGTTGGTTAATACATGATTCCATATGTGTTATTTCATAGTGTTGATGTCTTCACTATTATTCTACATTTTTTAAATGAGTGGGTGTTCTGAAACTTTTGACTGGTACTGTACATACACACATGTGCACACACACACACACACTCACCCATTAACAAACACTGGCTGTCTCTAAGACTGAAGTCCTCATCAGTATTCCATGCAGTGATATCATGGCTGAACCATGTCATTGTTGGAGAATGGGCAGCATTCCCAAAGAGATGGAACTCTCAAAGGGAGTAGAATGAAGATGCCCCTATAGGCACCGATGCATCAGTTTCATACCATTAACAGTTTAACTAAAGGAGAAGTTCAGCTGTTTTCCCTTGATTTCAATAAACAATGTTCTAAAGGTATCTCCTGGAAACACACTAGACGAGAGGTATGGGCGTGCGGATAACATGATACATTTCATGTTCCTTAGTTCTCATTGGCTAATGCTCTGAAGCAAGCTTCCAGAAAATTGGAACGGAAATGGCGCCACACCAAACTGGAAGTCTTCCGACTAGCTTGGAAAGACAGTACCGTGCAGTATCGAAGAGCCCTTACTGCTGCTCGATCATCCTATTTTTCCAACTTAATTGAGGAAAATAAGAACAATCCAAAATTACTTTTTGATACTGTCGCAAAGCTAACTAAAAAGCTACATTCCCCAAGAGAGGATGGCTTTCATTTCAGCAGTAATACATTCATGAACTTCTTTGAGGAAAAGATCATCATTATTAGAAAGCAAATTACGGACTCCTCTTTAAATCTGCGTATGCCTTCAAAGCTCAGTTGTCCTGAGTCTGCACAACTCTGCCAGGACCTAGGATCAAGAGAGACACTCAAGTGTTTTAGTACTAAATCTCTTGACACAATGATGAAAATAATCATGGCCTCTAAACCTTCAAGCTGCATACTGGACCCAATTCCAATTAAACTACTGAAAGAGCTGCTTCCTGTGCTTGGCCCTCCTATGTTGAACATAATAAACGGCACTCTATCCACCGGATGTGTACCAAACTCACTAAAAGTGGCAGTAATAAAGCCTCTCTTGAAAAAGCCAAACCTTGACCCAGAAAATATAAAAACCTATCGGCCTATATCGAATCTTCCATTCCTCTCAAAATTTTTAGAAAAGGCTGTTGCGCAGCAACTCACTGCCTTCCTGAAGACAAACAATGTATACGAAATGCTTCAGTCTGGTTTTAGACCCCATCATAGCACTGAGACTGCACTTGTGAAGGTGGTAAATTACCTTTTAATGGCATCAGACCGAGGCTCTGCATCTGTCCTCGTGCTCCTAGACCTTAGTGCTGCTTTTGATACCATCGATCACCACATTCTTTTGGAGAGATTGTAAACCCAAATCGGTCTACATGGACAAGTTCTGGCCTGGTTTAGATCTTATCTGTCGGAAAGATATCAGTTTGTCTCTGTAAATGGTTTGTCCTCTGACAACTTAACCGTACATTTCTGTGTTCCTCAAGGTTCCGTTTTAGGACCACTATTGTTTTCACTATATATTTTAACTCTTGGGGATGTCATTCGAAAACATAATGTTAACTTTCACTGCTATGCGGATGACACACAGCTGTACATTTCAATGAAACATGGTGAAGCCCCAAAATTGCCCTCGCTAGAAGCATGTGTTTCAGACATAAGGAAGTGGATGGCTGCAAACTTTCTACTTTTAAACTCGGACAAAACAGAGATGCTTGTTCTAGGTCCCAAGAAACAAAGAGATCTTCTGTTGAATCTGACAATCAATCTTAATGGTTGTACAGTCGTCTCGAATAAAACTGTGAAGGACAGCTTTTTTCCATCTACGTAACATTGCAAAAATTATGCAGAAAAATGTATCCATGCTTTTGTCACTTCTAGGTTAGACTACTGCAATGCTCTACTTTCCAGCTACCCGGATAAAGCACTAAATAAACTTCAGTTAGTGCTAAATACGGCTGCTAGAATCCTGAATAGAACCAAATAATGTGATCATATTACTCCAGTGCTAGTCTCCCTAGACTGGCTTCCTGTCAAGGCAAGGGCTGATTTCAAGGTTTTACTGCTAACCTACAAAGCATTACATGGGCTTGCTCCTACCTATCTCTCTGATTTGGTCCTGCCGTACATACCTACACGTACGCTACGGTCACAAAATGCAGGCCTCCTAATTGTCCCTAGAATTTCTAAGCAAACAGCTGGAGGCAGGGCTTTCTCCTATAGAGCTCCATTTTTATGGAATGGTCTGCCTACCCATGTGAGAGACACAAACTCGGTCTCAACCTTTAAGTCTTTACTGAAGACACATCTCTTCAGTGGGTCATATGATTGAGTGTAGTCTGGCCCAGGAGTGTGAAGGAGAACGGAAAGGCTCTGGAGCAACGAACCGCCCTTGCTGTCTCTGCCTGGCCGGTTCCCCTCTTTCAACTGGGATTCTCTGTCTCTAACCCTGTTACAGGGGCTGAGTCACTGGCTTACTGGGGCTCTTTCATACCGTCCCTGGGTGGGCGTGCATCACTTGAGTGGGTTGAGTCACTGATGTGATCTTCCTGTCTGGTTTGCCCCCCCCCCCCCCCCCCCCACCTTGGGTTGTGCCGTGACGGAGATCTTTGTGGGCTATACTCGGCCTTGTCTCAGGATGGTAAGTTGGTGGTTGAAGATATCCCTCTAGTGGTGTGGGGGCTGTGCTTTGGCAAAGTGGGTGAGGTTATATCCTTCCTGTTTGGCCCTGTCCGGGGGTGTCATCGGATGGGGCCACAGTGTCTCCTGACCCCTCCTGTCTCAGCCTCCAGTATTTATGCTGCAGTAGTTTATGTGTCGGGGGGCTGGGGTCAGTTTGTTATATCTGGAGTACTTCTCCTGTCCTATTCGGTGTCCTGTGTGAATCTAAGTGTGCATTCTCTAATTCTCTCTTTCTCTCTTTCTTTCTCTCTCTCAGAGGACCTGAGCCCTAGGACAATGCCTCAGGACTACCTGACATGATGACTCCTTGCTGTCCCCAGTCCACCTGGCCATGCTGATGCTCCAGTTTCAACTGTTCTGCCTGTGATTATTATTATTTAATCATGCTGGTAATTTATGAATATTTTATCTTGGCCATGTTCTGTTATAATCTCCACCCGGCACAGCCAGAAGAGGAATGGCCACCCCACATAGCCTGGTTCCTCTCTAGGTTTCTTCCTAGGTTTTGGCCTTTCTAGGGAATTTTTCCTAGCCACGTGCTTCTACACCTGCATTGCTTGCTGTTTGGGGTTTTAGGCTGGGTTTCTATACAGCACTTTGAGATATTGTCACGCGGGACTAGGTGTGTGTGCAGGAATCAGACAGAGAGAGAGAGTAATGGAGTAAAGTG
Organism: Oncorhynchus kisutch; assembly: GCF_002021735.2. Lineage (NCBI taxonomy): Eukaryota > Metazoa > Chordata > Actinopteri > Salmoniformes > Salmonidae > Oncorhynchus > Oncorhynchus kisutch. Next base: position 2,735,963 of record NC_034198.2, on the reverse strand, counting down.
CTTTACTATTGCACACCAAACTGATAAGCCCAATACAATACAGGGCGCAGGACACTTTACCAGAAAACCCAAAACCACAGGGTGTCCAGTTTAGAAAATAAAATACACTACAACCTAATATGTACACACGTAACAAAAGACAATCCCGGACAAAACAAGGGCGGGTCAAACTACTACATATAGGGAAGCTAATTAAACCAAAATACACACAGGTGAAACTAATAAGACAAAACCAACACGCACGGCTCCCGCAGTGCGCCGCCACCTGCCTCGAGGACGATCCGGAGGACAAGGCACCGGGCGATCCGGGTGGAGGCGGTGGAAATCTCTCAGGAGAGAAGGGTCTAAAATGTCTCCCACCGGAACCCAGCATCTCTCCTCCGGACCGTACCCCTCCCAGTCCAGGAAGTACTTTAGGCCCCTCACCTGGCGTCTCGAGTCCAGAATGCCACGTATTGTGTACGCTGGGGACCCCTCGATGTCCAGAGGGGGTGGAGGGACCTCAGGCACCTCACCTTCTTGCCGGGGACCAGCCACCACCGGCCTAAGGAGAAACACATGAAACGAGCGGTTAATACGGTAATACCTAGGACTTTGTAAACTGTAACACACCTCGTTTATTCTCCTCAGGACTTTGAACAGCCCCACACACTGCGGCCCCAGCTTCCGACAGGGCAGGCGGAGGGGCAGGTTTCGGGTCGAGAGCCAGACCCTGTCCCCCGGTGCAAACACGGGGGCCTCACTGCGGTGCTGGTCAGCGCTCCTCTTCTGCCATTCTCCTGCTAACCTGTCCTGTTCCTGGACAGCTTTCCAGGTGTCCTTGGAGCGCTGTACCCATTCCTCAACCGCAGGAGCCTCAGTCTGGCTCTGATGCCATGGGGCCAGGACCGGCTGGTAACCTAACACACACTCAAAAGGGGACATGTTAGTTGAGGAGTGGCGTAGGGAGTTCTGAGTGAGCTTAGCCCAAGGAACATACCTTGCCCACTCACCAGGCCGGTCCCGGCAATATAACCGCAGAAACCTGCCCACATCCTGGTTTACGCTCTCCACCTGCCCATTACTCTCGGGGTGAAAACCTAAGGTTAAGCTGACCGAGACCCCCAGTCTCTCCATAAATGCCCTCCATACTCTGGACCCCATAGTGCCGGAAGACATGAGTAAACAAGGCCTCCGCAGTCTGCAGGGCCGTAGGGAGACCGGGCAACGGGATGAGACGACAGGACTTAGAAAACCGATCCACAACGACCAGGATTGTAGTACTTCCCTGGGAAAGGGGAAGGTCGGTAAGAAAGTCCACCGATAAGTGTGTCCATGGCCGTTGTGGAACGGGGAGGGGCTGTAACTTCCCTCTAGGCAAGTGCTGAGGAGCCTTGCTCTGAGAGCACACTGAGCAGGATAAGACATAAAATCTCACGTCCTTAGCCAGCGTGGACCACAAGTATCTCCCTCTAAGACTCCGCACTGTCCTCTCGATGCCAGGATGACCTGATGAGGGGAGAGTATGAGCCCAACGGATCAGCTTATCCCGGACCCCCCTCGGCACGTACTGAGCCCCCGCTGGACAGTTAGGGGGGGCCTGCTCTAAACGTGAGGCCCTCTCTATCTTCGCGTCCACCTCCCATACTACCAGTGCCATGAGACATGAAGGTGGAATGACGGGAGTTGGCTCAACGGACCCCTCCTCGTTATCATAGAGGCAGGACAGCGTGTCGGCTTTGGGGTTTTGGGAGCCTGGCCGGTATGAGATGGTAAACCGAAACCTGGTGAAAAACATGGCCCATCTAGCTTGACGTGGATTTAGTCACCTCGCTGCCCGGATATACTCGAGATTACGATGGTCAGTCCAGATGAGAAAAGGGTGTTTCACTCCCTCAAGCCAATGTCTCCACACCTTCAGAGCCTTGACTACAGCTGACAACTCCCGGTCCCCCACGTCATAGTGGTTAGAGCGTTGGACTAGTAACCGGAAGGTTGCAGGTTCAAACCCCCGAGCTGACAAGGTACAAATCTGTCGTTCTGCCCCTGAACAGGCAGTTAACCCACTGTTCCTAGGCCGTCATTGAAAATAAGAATTTGTTCTTAACTGACTTGCCTAGTTAAATAAAGGTAAAATATAAAAATAAATAATAATAGTTTCGCTCTGCCGGAACAAGCTTCCTCGAAAAGAAGGCACAAGGGCGGAGCTTGGGTGGCACGCCTGAGCACTGGGACAGCACAGCCCCGTCCCCCGCCTCGGACGCGTCCACCTCCACTATGAACGCTAAAGAGGGGTCTGAATGCGCCAACATGGGCGCATTGGTGAACAGCTCCTTCAAACGACTGAAAGCTCTGTCCGCCTCTGCTGACCAACGCAAGCGCACCGGTCCTCCCTTCAGCAGTGAGGTGATGGGAGCAGCCACCTGACCAAAACCCCGGATAAACCTCCGGTTGTAATTGGCAAACCCTTAAAACCGCTGCACTTCTTTCACCGTGGTCGGAGTCGGCCAATTACGCACGGCTGTAACGCGGTCATCCTCCATCACCACCCCGCAGGTGGAAATACGATAACCCAGGAAGGAAACTGCCTGTTTGAAGAACTCACATTTCTCCGCCTTGCATTACAGGTCATGCTCCAGCAGTCGCCCAAGTACCTTACGCACCAGAGACACATGCGCCGTGCGTGTGGCAGAATAGATCAAGATGTCATCGATGTACACTACCACTCCCTGCCCGAGCAGGTCTCGGAGAATCTCATCTACGATATGGCATGACGCGGTACTCATAATGACCAGATGTGACTAAATGTGGTTTTCCACTCATCTCCTCCCCGTATACGTACCAGATTATACGCACTCCTCAGGTCCAGTTTTGTGAAGAAGCGCACCCCGTGAAATGACTCCACCGCCGTAGCGATGAGAGGTAGTGGATAATTAAACCTCACTGTTATCGGAATTTAGACCTCAATAATCAATGCCCGGACGCAGACCTCCATCCTTCTTCTTCACAAAAAAAAGAAGCTCGAGGAGATGGGTGATGCGGAGGGCCGAATGTACCCCTGTCCCAGCGATTCAGCAAAATATGTTTCCATCGCTACTGTCTCCTCCTGGGACAATGGATACACGTGACTCCTAGGAAGTGCAGCGTTCTCCAGAAGGTTTATCGTGCAGTCCCCTCGACGATGGGGTGGTAATTGGGTCGCCCTCTTTTTACTGAAGGCGATAGCCAAATCGGCATATTCAGAAGGAATGCGCACGGAGGAAACCTGGTCTGGACTCTCCACCGTAGTCGCACCAACGGCAACACCTATACACCTGCCTGAACACTCCTCTGACCACCCCTTAAGAGCCCCCTGTCGCCAGGAAATCACCGGGTTGTGCTGAGCTAGCCAGGGAATTCCCAACACCACTGGAAACGCAGGTGCATCGATAAGGAACAGACTAATCTGCTACTTATGACCCCCTGCGTTACCATGTCCAGCAGCACCGTAGCCTCCCTAACTACTCCTGACCCTAATGGTCGGCTATCTAAGGAGTACAGGAGGAAAGGTAGGTCTAACGACACCAGGGAAATCCCTAGCCTTAACGCGAGCACACGATCCATGAAATTCCCAGCTGCGCCTGAATCGACTAGCGCCTTATGCAGTAGAGAGGGAAGAAACCCAGGGAAAGAAGTTAACACATACATATGACCGACAGGAAGCTCTGGGTGAGTCTGGTGCTTACTCACCTGGGGTGATCGAGTAGTGCTCCGCCTGCCCTCCCGACTCCCAGACGAGTTCCTCCAGCACCGGTCGGCTGTGTGCCCTCGCCTACCACAACTGGTGCAGGAGGACACTCCTCCTCCGATCCCCCCCTCCTAACTCCATAGGGATAGGGGCAGGAGGGCTGGGAAGTGGAAACGGCAGGACCTGATCCGAACGACAGCGGGCAGCCAGCAGGTTGTCGAGACGGATAGTCATGTCAATGAGTTCATCCAGTGTGAGGGTGGTGTCCCGACATGCTAGCTCCCTGCGGACGTCCTCCCTGAGACTGCATCGGAAATTATCTATCAAGGCCCTGTCATTCCACGCCGCTCCTGCGGCCAAGGTCCTGAACTCCAGGGCAAAGTCCTGCGCGCTCCTCATCTCCTGACGCAGGTGGCACAGCCGTTCACCTGCAGCACGACCCTCTGGTGGGTGGTCAAACACATCTCCGAATCGGCGGGTGAACTCGGGGTAATGATCCCTCGTGGAGTTCGGACCGTTCCACACTGCGTTGGCCCACTCGAGAGCTCGCCCAGTCAAACAGGAGACGAGGGCGCTCACGCTCTCCTCTCCGGAGGGAGTAGGACCCTGGCACTCCGCCGCCATTCCATCATACTCCCGTGGGAGTGCCAGCCGAAGAGCCCCGGAGCCAGATGTGGTAGCAGGAACAGGAGGTGCTGGAGGAGGGGGTGCTGGAGATGAGGTGGGAAGGCCACTCCTCTCCCATCGATCCATCCTCTCCATCATTTGGTCCATGGCCGAACCAATCCTATGGAGAACGCTGGTATGATGGAGGACCCCTTTCCTCCATCAATGGGAGAGGAGATGCGGCTGCTCCTGCTGATTCCATGTACCGGTGCGGGATTCTGTCACGCGGGACTAGGTGGGTGTGCAGGAATCAGACGCAGACAGAGAATAACGGAGTAAAGTGCTTTACTATTGCACACCAAACTGATAAGCCCAATACAATACAGGGCGCAGGACACTATACCAGACAACCCAAAACCACAGGGTGTCCAGTATAGAAAATAAAATACACTACGACCTAATACAGTGCCTTGCGAAAGTATTCGGCCCCCTTGAACTTTGCGACCTTTTGCCACATTTCAGGCTTCAAACATAAAGATATAAAACTGTATTTTTTTGTGAAGAATCAACAACAAGTGGGACACAATCATGAAGTGGAACGACATTTATTGGATATTTCAAACTTTTTTAACAAATCAAAAACGGAAGAATTGGGCGTGCAAAATTATTCAGCCCCCTTAAGTTAATACTTTGTAGCGCCACCTTTTGCTGCGATTACAGCTGTAAGTCGCTTGGGGTATGTCTCTATCAGTTTTGCACATCGAGAGACTGACATTTTTTCCCATTCCTCCTTGCAAAACAGCTCGAGCTCAGTGAGGTTGGATGGAGAGCATTTGTGAACAGCAGTTTTCAGTTCTTTCCACAGATTCTCGATTGGATTCAGGTCTGGACTTTGACTTGGCCATTCTAACACCTGGATATGTTTATTTTTGAACCATTCCATTGTAGATTTTGCTTTATGTTTTGGATCATTGTCTTGTTGGAAGACAAATATCCGTCCCAGTCTCAGGTCTTTTGCAGACTCCATCAGGTTTTCTTCCAGAATGGTCCTGTATTTGGCTCCATCCATCTTCCCATCAATTTTAACCATCTTCCCTGTCCCTGCTGATGAAAAGCAGGCCCAAACCATGATGCTGCCACCACCATGTTTGACAGTGGGGATGGTGTGTTCAGGGTGATGAGCTGTGTTGCTTTTACGCCAAACATAACGTTTTGCATTGTTGCCAAAAAGTTCAATTTTGGTTTCATCTGACCAGAGCACCTTCTTCCACATGTTTGGTGTGTCTCCCAGGTGGCTTGTGGCAAACTTTAAACGACACTTTTTATGGATATCTTTAAGAAATGGCTTTCTTCTTGCCACTCTTCCATAAAGGCCAGATTTGTGCAATATACGACTGATTGTTGTCCTATGGACAGAGTCTCCCACCTCAGCTGTAGATCTCTGCAGTTCATCCAGAGTGATCATGGGCCTCTTGGCTGCATCTCTGATCAGTCTTCTCCTTGTATGAGCTGAAAGTTTAGAGGGACGGCCAGGTCTTGGTAGATTTGCAGTGGTCTGATACTCTTTCCATTTCAATAGTATCGCTTGCACAGTGCTCCTTGGGATGTTTAAAGCTTGGGAAATCTTTTTGTATCCAAATCCGGCTTTAAACTTCTTCACAACAGTATCTCGGACCTGCCTGGTGTGTACCTTGTTCTTCATGATGCTCTCTGCGCTTTTAACGGACCTCTGAGACTATCACAGTGCAGGTGCATTTATACGGAGACTTGATTACACACAGGTGGATTGTATTTATCATCATTAGTCATTTAGGTCAACAATGGATCATTCAGAGATCCTCACTGAACTTCTGGAGAGAGTTTGCTGCACTGAAAGTAAAGGGGCTGAATAATTTTGCACGCCCAATTTTTCCGTTTTTGATTTGTTAAAAAAGTTTGAAATATCCAATAAATGTCGTTCCACTTCATGATTGTGTCCCACTTTTTGTTGATTCTTCACAAAAAAATACAGTTTTATATCTTTATGTTTGAAGCCTGAAATGTGGCAAAAGGTCGCAAAGTTCAAGGGGGCCGAATACTTTCGCAAGGCACTGTATGTACACATGTAACAAAAGACAATCCCGCACAAAGGGCGGGTCAAACTACTACATATAGGGAAGCTAATTAAACAAAAATACACACAGGTGAAACGAATAAGACACAACCAACAGTCAAACGAAAAAGGGATCGGTAGCGGCTAGTAGGACGGTGACGACGACCGCCGAGCACCGCCCGAACAGGCAGGGGAGCCAACTTCGGCGGAAGTCGTGACAGATATCAGCTGATGTACGAAGGGCTATATAAATACATTTGATTTGATTTGTTGTAAACCAAAATAAACTCACCACATGGCTAATTATTTGGAAACGCTACAAAAGCTCAGCAATGGTGCAAGTTATACAGCCTAACATGTAGGAGCCAGAGTATGACCCTGAATATGTGCTAACACTAAACTACCCCCCATGTCACTGGACGTGTTCAGAATGAGTAGCTTCGCTGACATCTACCTAGCTGAGGCAAAGAGAATCTGAGCGATTCAGACTCAGGACCAGTCATTGGATTTTCAGATATTTCTCAATGGACAGAGCAATAATATAGCTTTTTCACACTTTTGGTGTTGCTAATTACATCTGCCTTAGTTCTAATGTGAATTAAATAAATATAAAGGCTGTTTTTACTGGACCGAACCTTTAAGGTTAGGATTCAGGGAGGGTAGACTTAGATCTGTGCCTGAGGGTAACATACTATCTCATTTACGTAAGTATTCACACCCCGAAGTCAATACTTTGTAGAAGCACCTTAGACAGTGATAACAGCTGTGAGTCCTTCTGGGTAAGTCTCAAAGAGCTTTCCACACCTAGATTGTGCAACAGTTGCCCATTATTATTTTCAAAATTCTTCAAGCTCTGTCAAATTGGTGGTTGATCATTGCTAGACAACCATTCTCAGGTCTTGCCATAGATTTTCAAGTAGACTAAAGTCAAAACTGTAACTCGGCCATTCAGGAACATTCACTGCCTCCTTGATAAGCAACTCCAGTGTAGATTTGGCCTCATGTTTTAGGTTATTGTCTTGCTGAAAGGTGAATTCATCTCCCAATATCTGCTGGAAAGCAGCCTGAACCAGGTTTTCCTCTAAGGTTAAGCCTGTGCTTAGCTCTATTCTGTTTTTTTTTATCTTGAAAAACTCCCCAGTCCTTAATGATTACAAGCATACCCATAACATGATGCAGCTACCACTATGCTTGAAAATGAAGAGTGGTACTCCGTAATGTGTTGTATTGGATTTGCCCCAAACATAACACTTTGTGTTCAGGACAGAATGTTAATAGCTTTGCACAATTTTCACATTATTACTTTAGTCCCTTGTTGCAAACAGCATGCATGTTTTGGAATATTTGTATTCCGAACATGCTTCCTTCTTTTCACTCTTTCAATTAGGATAGTATTGTGGAGTAACTACAATGTTGATCCATCCTCAGTTTTCTCCTGTCACAGCCATTCAACTCTGTAACTGTTTTAAAGTCACCATTGGCCTCATGGTGAAATCCCTGAGCGGTTTCCTTCCTCTCCGGCAACTGAGTTAGGAAGGATGCCTGTATCTTTGTAGTGACAGGGTGCATTGTTACACCATCCAACGTGTAATAACTTCACTATGCTCAAAAGGATATTCAATGTCCACTTTTATCATTTGTATCCATCTACCAAAAGGTGCCCTTCTTTGCGAGGCATTGGAAATCCTCCCTGGTCTTTGTGTTTGAATCTGTGTTTGGATTCACTTCTGAGAGAACATACAGATAATTGTATGTGTGGTGTACAGACATGAGGTAGTCATAAAAAAATCATGTTAAACACTATTATTACAAACAGAGTCCATGCAACCTATTATGTGACTTGATAAAAACGTATTTAGGCTTGCCTTAACAAAGGGGTTGATTAATTATGGACTCAAAACACTTCAATTTCTAAAACCATAATTACACTTTTGTGTAGTCCAATGACACAAAATCAAATTGTATCAATTGTAAATTCATGCTGTTACACGAGAAAATGTGGAAAGATCAAGCGTTCTGAATACTTTCTGAAGGCACTGTACCTTATCAACAGAACTGCTGAGAAAATTAACACAAAAATGCTAAATTCTCTCACCTCATCAAATAGCTCAATCAGCAGATGAGTTTTGCCAGAGGAAAGCACAGCAATGACTCAATAGGCAACTGTATGAATGGAACTTGTTTTTGAAGGAAAGTTGAGACAATAATTTATTCATTACTATTTAATCCATCAACTCACATTTAATAAACCACGAGATAACTTAGATACTTTAAATGGTGTGTGTGTGCTTGCGTGCAACGGGGTGAGCGTGCAACTTGATTTTGTCCCACTATCTCCTTCTTTCATCTGTTAGTCAAATCACTAAGTCTTGCATTACATTCAATTTACTTCGAAAATAAATAGCTGCTTGCACTGCCGTGGCAGCCTTCATCATAAAACTGAGACTACAAATAGGCGAGCATGCCAGCAATGCCAGCAAAAGCTATGTGAAAACTCACCAACCACTTAATTGGGGGAAAAACAGTAAATGACCGCCAACACATGGCTCTCAGAAAGCAATGGGCCGGGCGATGGTGGCCATGGTGACATATGACTCATTGTTTCCAGCCTTCTCTCATATGTGTCGCATTAGGAGGATACGACAGACACAACAGGTTTAGGACTGCATCCTAAATGGTACCCTATACCAATGGGCCCTAGTCAAAAGTAGTGCATTATAAAGGGGATAGGGTGCCATTTGGGACACATGCTAAAAAGCCTCTATCAGCTTCATGTCCGTAGATCTACACACATGCGTGCGTTGGGTGGAGTCTGATTATTTAGAGCAAATTCACCAGGGGGTGACAGAGCTTTTCTTGTTGTCTTCTCATTTCTGATGAAAGAAAATGAAGATCCCATCTTGTCTTGTTGTCTTTTGTAGACCTCCACAAGTCAGGTTCTTCCTTGGGAGCAATTTCTAAATGCATGGAGGTACCTCGTTCATCTGTACAAACTACAGTAAGCAAGTATAAACACCATGGGACCACGCAGCCCTCATACTGCTCAGGAAGGAGACGCGTTCTTCTCCTAGAGATATACGTACTTTGGTGCGAAAAGTGCAAATCAATCCCAGAACAACAGCAAATGACCTTGTGAAGATGCTGGAGGAAACAGGTACAAAAGCATCTATATCCACAGTAAAACGAGTCCCATATCGACATAACCTGAAAGGCCGCTCAGCAAGGGAGATGCCACTGCTCCAAAACCGCCATAAAAACGGTTTGAAACTGCTCATGGGGACAAAGATCGTAGTATTTGGAGAAATGTCCTCTGGTCTGATGAAACAAAAATAGAACTGTTTGACCATAATGACCATTGTCATGTTTGGAGGAAAAAGTAGGAGACTTGCAAGCCGAAGACACCATCCCAACCGCTAAGCAAGGGGGTGGCAGCATTATGTCGTGGGGGTGCTTTGATGCAGGAAGGACTGGTGCACTTCACAAAATAGATGGCATCATGAGGGAAGAAATGTATGTGGATATATTGAAGCAACATTTCAAGACATTTGTCAGGAAGTTAAAGCTTGGTTGCAAATGGGTCTTCCAAATGACAATGACCCCAAGCATACTTCCAAAGTTGTGGCAAAATGCCTAAAGGACAACAAAGTCAAGGTATTGGAGTGGCCATCACAAAGCCCTGACCTCAATCCTATAGAAAATGTGTGGGCAGAACTGAAAAAGTGTGTGCGAGCAAGTAGGCCTTCAAACCTGACTCAGTTACACCAGCTCTGTCAGGAGGAATGGGCCAAAATTCACCCAACTTATTGTGGGAAGCTTGTGGAAGGCTAACCGAAACGTTTGACCCAAGTTAAACAATTTAAAGGCAACGCTACCAAATACTAATTGAGTGTATGTGAACTTCTGACCCACTTTGAATGTGAAGAAAGAATTGAAAGCTGAAATAAATCATTCTCTCTTCTATCATTCTGACATTTCACATTCTTAAAATAAAGTGGTGATCCTAACTGACCGATAACAGGGACATTTTACTAGGATTAAATGTCAGGAATGGTGAAAAACTGAGTTTAAATGTATTTGGCTAAGGTGTATGTAAACTTCCGACTTCAACTGTACGTTGCTTATTCACATGTTGAAGTGATTTTGTAGTTAATTAGATTCTCACATTGCCATGTGAAATAATCTGATTTATAATGAAATAATATTCCATGGCAAATCTTCGTATGTTTACCGGTGTAACCTACAACATTATCCCAGTTTGATATGCAGCTTAGAATTGACTAGATATTACTTCTAAACAAAACACCTTTTTGAGGGGAATCTAATACAGCTACAATGTTGTTTGGCTTATTGTTTGAACAGTCACTGAGATTATATTTGCTTATCAATGCAATAGGCTACTTTGATGCACAACCTATAGCCTATAGATCAAATCAAGAAACCAATCAAGATTCATTGCCTACACAACACTGCCCCCATGGCTGTGTTACTTTTTTTATGTGGCACGGGGGTACGTCGAATGTCGGAGATAACTACAAGGAGCCGCACATTTTGTGACGAAAACCACATTGCGACTCTGTGTTACGCTACGCTCTGAATATTCTGTCTCCGTAGGGTATAAATCAGCCTCAAGAGCTGATGAGCTAGGGACCGTGGCGAAAGTATAACTTTTTATATTTGTATTATTACTCAGAGCGACATGGAGACATCATATTTTATAACAAACAACTTGGACATGTCCTCTATCATTAGCAACTGTAATTTCATTTCTAGGGTAAATGAGTTTGTATCTGCATGCGGGACGGGAGTATTTCTTGCCAGTTTTTTCAAGTTTTAAGGTCACATGCACGAAAGGCATTTTACTGTACTTGATCCTGTGACATTAAAACTTGGAACTTGAAACAGCTGGAGAGAAGTGTACAATATCTGTCTTTTCTCCATGTTTCTGGTTGGAAATGCTCATTACTTTCAACAAATGTACTATCAGCCATAATTTCATGTTCGTGTCAATTTGAATATTTAATGCTATATGTGGGTAATTTATGAAATTGAATAATGCGTAATGCATTATTGTGCAATGTAAATATTTTGCACTAAAATGGATCATATAATAGCTATAATGACCATAATATTCTAATCTCACCTAAATGGGAATGAAGTATTAACCTCTTGGATTTAGGGGGCGCTATTTTAATTTTTGGATAAAAAACGTTCCCGTTTTAAACAAGATATTTTGTCACGAAAAGATGCTCGACTATGCATATAATTGACAGCTCTGTGTCAATTAGAAGACACTCTGATGTTTCCAAAACTGTCTGTGAGTGCCATAGAACTTATGTTACAGGCGAAACCCAGATAAAAATCCAACCAGGAAGTGCCGCATTTTTTGAAACCGCCTCATGCCAATGACTCCTTATATGGCTGTGAATGAGCTACGAATGAGCTTACGTTTTCCACGTTTTCCCCAAGGTGTCTACAGCATTGTGACGTTTTTTCAGGCATTTCCATTGAAGAATGGCTGTAAGGGACCATATATAGCAAGTGGTCACATGGTGTCTCCCGCAGAAAATCTCGCGTAAAATACTGAGGTAGCCATTTTTCCAATCGCTTCTTATGAGAGACCAATTGCCTCGTCGTGTATATTATCGAATATATATGTTAAAAACACCTTGAGGATGGATCCTAAACAACGTTTGCCGTGTTTCTGTCGATATTATGGAGCAAATTTTGAAAAAAGTTTGGCGTTATAGTTGTAGCATTTTCTGGTCGATTTCTCAGCCATGCATGATGAAGAAACGGGAACTATTTCGCCTACAATATAATATTTTTGGGAAAAAGGAACATTTGCTATCTAACTGCAGTAGTGCAGTAGTGCAGCAGTAGTAGTAATAGTGCAGCAGCAGTAGTAATAGTGCAGCAGCAGTAGTAGTAGTAATAGTGCAGCAGCAGCAGTAGTAGTAGTGCAGCAGTAGTAGTAGCAGTAGTAGTAATAGTGCAGCAGTAGTAGTAGTAGTGCAGCAGTAGCAGCAGCAGTAGTAGTAATAGTGCAGCAGTAGTAGTAGTAGTGCAGCAGTAGTAGTAATAGTGCAGCAGCAGTAGTAGTAGTAATAGTGCAGCAGCAGCAGTAGTAGTAGTAGTAATAGTGGAGCAGTAGTAGTAGTAGTAATAGTGCAGCAGTAGTAGTAGTAGTAATAGTGCAGCAGTAGTAGTAGTAGTAATAGTGCAGCAGCAGTAGTAGTAGTAGTGCAGCAGCAGTAGTAGTAGTAGTAGTGCAGCAACGGTAGTAGTAGTAGTAGTGCAGCAGTAGTAGTAGTAGTAGTGCAGCAGTAGTAGTAGTAGTGCAGCAGCAGTAGTAGTAGTAGTGCAGCAGCAGTAGTAGTAGTAGTAGTGCAGCAGCAGCAGTAGTAGTAGTGCAGCAGCAGTAGTAGTAGTAGTGCAGCAGTAGTAGTAGTAGTGCAGCAGTAGTAGCAATAGTGCAGCAGCAGTAGTAGTAGTAGTGCAGCAGCAGTAGTAGTAGTAGTAGTGCAGCAGCAGCAGTAGTAGTAGTGCATCAGCAGTAGGAGTAGTAGTAGTGCAGCAGCAGTAGTAGTAGTGCAGCAGCAGCAGTAGTCGTAGTAGTGCAGCAGTAGTGGTAGTAGTGCAGCAGTAGTAGTAGTAGTAGTGCAGCAGTAGTAGTAGTAGTGCAGCAGCAGTAGTAGTAGTAGTGCAGCAGCAGTAGTAGTAGTAGTAGTGCAGCAGTAGTAGTAGTAGTGCAGCAGCAGTAGTAGTAGTAGTGCAGCAGCAGTAGTAGTAGTAGTAGTGCAGCAGCAGTAGTAGTAGTAGTGCAGCAGCAGTAGTAGTAGTAGTGCAGCAGTAGTAGTAGTAGTGCAGCAGTAGTAGCAATAGTGCAGCAGCAGTAGTAGTAGTAGTGCAGCAGCAGTAGTAGTAGTAGTAGTGCAGCAGCAGCAGTAGTAGTAGTGCATCAGCAGTAGGAGTAGTAGTAGTGCAGCAGCAGTAGTAGTAGTGCAGCAGCAGTAGTAGTAGTAGTAGTGCAGCAGTAGTGGTAGTAGTGCAGCAGTAGTAGTAGTTCAGCAGCAGTAGTAGTAGTAAAAGTGCAGTAGTAGCAGTAGTAGTAGTAGTGCAGCAACAGTAGTAGTAGTGGTAGTGCAGCAGTAGTAGTAGTTCAGCAGCAGTAGTAGTAGTAGTAGTAGTACAGCAGTAGCAGTAGTAGTAGTAGTGCAGCAACAGTAGTAGTAGTAGTAGTGCAGCAGCAGTAGTAGTAGTGCAGCAGCAGTAGTAGTAGTGCAGCAGTAGTAGTAGTAGTAGTGCAGCAGCAGCAGTAGTATAAGTGCAGCAGCATCAGTAGTAGTAGTAGTACAGCAGTAGTAGTAGCAGTAGTGCAGCAGCAGCAGTAGTATAAGTGCAGCAGCATCAGTAGTAGTAGTAGTAGTGCAGCAGTAGTGGTAGTAGTGCAGCAGTAGTAGTAGTTCAGCAGCAGTAGTAGTAGTAGTAGTGCAGCAGTAGCAGTAGTAGTAGTAGTGCAGCAACAGTAGTAGTAGTAGTAGTGCAGAAGCAGCAGTAGTATAAGTGCAGCAGCATCAGTAGTAGTAGTAGTACAGCAGTAGTAGTAGCAGTAGTGCAGCAGCAATTGTAGTACTGCAGCAGCAGTAGTAGTAGTGCAGCAGCAGTAGTAGTAGTAGTGCAGCAGTAGTAGTAGTAGTGTAGCAGTAATAGTAGTAGTAGTAGTAGTGCAGCAGCAGTAGTAGTAGTAGTAGTGTAGCAGCAGTAGTAGTAGTAGTGTAGCAGTAGCAGTAGTAGTAGTGCAACAGTAGAAGTTCAGCAGTAGCAGTAGTAGTAGTGCAGCAGCAGCAGTGGTAGTAGTAGTGCAGCAGCAGTAGCAGTAGTAGTGCAGCAGAAGAAGTAGTAGTAGTGCAGCAGCAGTAGTAGTAGTAGTAGTGCAGCAGTAGTAATAGCAGTGCAGCAGTAGTAGTAGTGCAGCAGCAGCAGTAGTAGTAGTAGTGCAGCAACAGTAGTAGTAGTAGTAGTAGTGCAGCAGCAGTAGTAGTAGTGCAGCAGCAGTAGTAGTAGTGCAACAGTAGAAGTTCAGCAGTAGCAGTAGTAGTAGTGCATCAGTAGTAGTGCAGCAGCAGCAGTGGTAGTAGTAGTGCAGCAGCAGAAGCAGTAGTAGTAGTGCAGCAGCAGCAGTAGTAGTAGTGCGGCAGTAGTAGTAGTAGTGCAGCAGCAGCAGTAGTAGTAGTGCAGCAGCAGCAGTAGTAGTAGTGCAGCAGTAGCAGTAGTAGTTGTGCAACAGCAGCAGTAGCAGTAGTGCAGCAGTAGTAGTGCAGCAGCCGCAGTAGTAGTAGTAGTGCAGCAGCAGCAGTAGTAGTAGTGCGGCAGTAGTAGTAGTAGTGCAGCAGCAGCAGTGGTAGTAGTGCAGCAGCAGCAGTAGTAGTAGTGCAGCAGCAGTAGTAGTAGTGCAGCAGTAGCAGTAGTAGTTGTGCAACAGCAGCAGTAGCAGTAGTGCAGCAGTAGTAGTAGTGCAGTAGCAGTAGTAGTAGTAGTAGTAGTGCAGCATCAGTAGTAGTAGTAGTAGTGCAGCAGTAGTAGTAGTAGTAGTGCGGCAGTAGTAGTAGTGCAGCAGTAGTAGTAGTAGTAGTGCAGCAGCAGCAGTAGTAGTAGTGCAGCAGCAGTAGTAGTAGTGCAGCAGTAGCAGTAGTAGTTGTGCAACAGCAGTATCAGTAGTGCAGCAGTAGTAGTAGTGCAGTAGCAGTAGTAGTAGTAGTAGTAGTGCAGCATCAGTAGTAGTAGTAGAAGAGCAGCAGTAGTAGTAGCAGTGCAGCAGCAGTAGTAGTAGTGCAGCAGTAGTAGTAGTAGTAGTGCAGCAGTAGTAGTAGTGCAGCAGCAGTAGTAGTAGTAGTAGTAGTGCAGCAGTAGTAGTAGTAGTGCAGCAGCAGTAGTAGTAGTGCAGCAGTAGTAGTAGTAGTGCAGCAGCAGCAGTAGTAGTAGTGCAGCAGCATCAGTAGTAGTAGTAGTGCAGCAGTAGTAGTAGCAGTAGTGCAGCAGCAGTAGTAGTAGTGCAGCAGCAATTGTAGTAGTGCAGCAGCAGTAGTAGTAGTGCAGCAGTAGTAGTAGTAGTAGTGCAGCAGTAGCGGTAGTAGTATTGCAGCAGTAATAGTAGTAGTGCAGCAGCAGTAGTAGTAGTGCAGCAGTAGTAGTAGTGCAGCAGCAGCAGTAGTAGTAGTGCAGCAGCATCAGTAGTAGTAGTAGTGCAGCAGTAGTAGTAGTAGTAGTGCAGCAGCATCAGTAGTAGTGGTAGTGCAGCAGTAGTAGTAGTAGTAGTGCAGCAGTAGTAGTAGTAGTGCAGCAGCAATTGTAGTAGTGCAGCAGCAGTAGTAGTAGTAGTGCAGCAGCAGCAGAAGTAGTAGTAGTGCAGCAGCAGTAGTAGTAGTAGTGCAGCAATAGTAGTAGTAGTGCAGCAGCAGTAGTAGTAGTAGTGCAGCAGCAGTAGCAGTGCATCAGCAATAGTATTAGTGCAGCAGCAGTAGTAGTAGTAGTGCAGCAATAGTAGTAGTAGTAGTGAAGCAGCAGTAATAGTAGTGCAGTAGTAGTAGTTTAGCAGCAGCAGTAGTAGTAGTGCAGCAGCAGTAGTAGTAGTGCAGCAATAGTAGTAGTAGTGCAGTAGCAGCAGTGGTAGTAGTAGTGCAGCTGCAGTAGTAGTAGTGCAGCAGTAGTAGTAGTAGTAGTGCAGTAGCAGCAGTAGTAGTAGTAGTAGTGCAGCAGCAGTAGTCGTAGTGCAGCAGTAGTAGAAGTAGTGCAGCAGTAGTAGTAGTAGTAGTGCAGCAGAAGTAGTAGTACAGCAGCAGTAGTAGTAATAGTGCAGCAGTAGTAGTAGTAGTAGTAGTAGTGCAGCAGTAGTAGTAGTATTAGTAGTGCAGCAGTAGTGGTAGTAGTGCAGCAGTAGTAGTAGTTCAGCAGCAGTAGTAGTAGTGCAGCAGCAGCAGTAGTAGTAGTAGTGCAGCAACAGCAGTAGTAGTAGTAGTGCAGCAGCAATAGTAGTAATGCAGCAGTAGTAGTAGTAGTGCAGTAGTAGTAGTGCAGCAGCAGTAGTAGTGCAGCAGCAGCAGTAGTAGTAGTGCAGCAGCAGCAGCAGCAGTAGTAGTGCAGCAGCTGCAGCAGTAGAGTTGCAGCAGCAGCAGTAGTAGTAGTAATGCAGCAGTAGTAGTAGTAGTGCAGTAGTAGTAGTAGTGCAGCAGCAGTAGTAGTGCAGCAGCAGCAGTAGTAGTAGTGCAGCAGCAGCAGTAGTAGTAGTGCAGCAGCAGTAGTAGTAGTAGTGCAGCAGCAGCAGTAGTAGTAGTGCAGCAGCAGCAGTAGTAGTAGTGCAGCAGCAGCAGTAGTAGTAGTGCAGCAGCAGCAGCAGCAGTAGTGCAGCAGCTGCAGCAGTAGAGTTGCAGCAGCAGCAGTAGTAGTAGTAATGCAGCAGTAGTAGTAGTAGTGCAGCAGCAGTAGTAGTAGTGCAGCAGCATTAGTAGTAGTAGTAGTGCAGCAGCAGTAGTAGTAGTGGTGCAGCAGCAGTAGCAGTGCATCAGCAGTAGTATTAGTGCAGCAGTAGAAGTAGTAGTAGTAGTGCAGCAATAGTAGTAGTAGTGCAGCAGCAGTAGTAGTAGTAGTGCAGCAGCAGTATTAGCAGTGCAGTAGTAGTAGTTTTGCAGCAGCAGCAGTAGTAGTACTAGTGCAGCAGCAGTAGTAGTAGTAGTGGTGCAGCAGTAGAAGTCGTAGTATTGCAGCAGCAGTAGTAGTAGTAGTGCAGCAGCAGTAGTAGTAGTAGTGCAGCAGCAGCAGTAGTAGTAGTGGTGCTGCAGCAGTAGCAGTGCATCAGCAGTAGTATTAGTGCAGCAGTATTAGTAGTAGTAGTGCAGCAATAGTAGTAGTAGTGCAGCAGCAGTAGTAGTAGTAGTAGTGCAGCAGCAGTATTAGTAGTGCAGCAGCAGCAGTAGTAGTAGTAGTGCAGCAACAGTAGTAGTAGTAGTAGTAGTGCAGCAGCAGTAGTAGTAGTGCAGCAGCAGTAGTAGTAGTGCAACAGTAGAAGTTCAGCAGTAGCAGTAGTAGTAGTGCAGCAGTAGTAGTGCAGCAGCAGCAGTGGTAGTAGTAGTGCAGCAGCAGAAGCAGTAGTAGTAGTAGTAGTGCAGCAGCAGCAGTAGTAGTAGTGCAGCAGCAGCAGTAGTAGTAGTGCAGCAGTAGCAGTAGTAGTTGTGCAACAGCAGCAGTAGCAGTAGTGCAGCAGTAGTAGTGCAGCAGCCGCAGTAGTAGTAGTAGTGCAGCAGCAGCAGTAGTAGTAGTGCGGCAGTAGTAGTAGTAGTGCAGCAGCAGCAGTGGTAGTAGTGCAGCAGCAGCAGTAGTAGTAGTGCAGCAGCAGTAGTAGTAGTGCAGCAGTAGCAGTAGTAGTTGTGCAACAGCAGCAGTAGCAGTAGTGCAGCAGTAGTAGTAGTGCAGTAGCAGTAGTAGTAGTAATGCAGCATCAGTAGTAGTAGTAGTAGTGCAGCAGTAGTAGTAGTAGTAGTGCGGCAGTAGTAGTAGTGCAGCAGTAGTAGTAGTAGTAGTGCAACAACAGCAGTAGCAGTAGTGCAGCAGTAGTAGTAGTGCAGTAGCAGTAGTAGTAGTAGTAGTAGTGCAGCATCAGTAGTAGTGGTAGAAGGGCAGCAGTAGTAGTAGCAGTGCAGCAGCAGTAGTAGTAGTAGTAGTAGTGCAGCAGTAGTAGTAGTAGTGCAGCAGCAGTAGTAGTAGTGCAGCAGTAGTAGTAGTAGTGCAGCAGCAGCAGTAGTAGTAGTGCAGCAGCATCAGTAGTAGTAGTAGTGCAGCAGTAGTAGTAGCAGTAGTGCAGCAGCAGTAGTAGCAGTAGTGCAGCAGTAGTAGTAGTAGTGCAGCAGCAATTGTAGTAGTGCAGCAGCAGTAGTAGTAGTGCAGCAGTAGTAGTAGTAGTAGTGCAGCAGTAGTAGTAGTAGTATTGCAGCAGTAATAGTAGTAGTGCAGCAGCAGTAGTAGTAGTGCAGCAGTAGTAGTAGTGCAGCAGCAGCAGTAGTAGTAGTGCAGCAGCATCAGTAGTAGTAGTAGTGCAGCAGTAGTAGTAGTAGTAGTGCAGCAGCATCAGTAGTAGTAGTAGTGCAGCAGTAGTAGTAGTAGTAGTGCAGCAGTAGTAGTAGTAGTGCAGCAGCAATTGTAGTAGTGCAGCAGCAGTAGTAGTAGTAGTGCAGCAGCAGCAGAAGTAGTAGTAGTGCAGCAGCAGTAGTAGTAGTAGTGCAGCAATAGTAGTAGTAGTGCAGCAGCAGTAGTAGTAGTAGTAGTGCAGCAGCAGTAGCAGTGCATCAGCAGTAGTATTAGTGCAGCAGCAGTAGTAGTAGTAGTGCAGCAATAGTAGTAGTAGTGCAGCAGAAGTAGTAGTAGTAGTGAAGCAGCAGTAATAGTAGTGCAGTAGTAGTAGTTTAGCAGCAGCAGTAGTAGTAGTGCAGCAGCAGTAGTAGTAGTGCAGCAATAGTAGTAGTAGTGCAGTAGCAGCAGTGGTAGTAGTAGTAGTGCAGCAGCAGTAGTAGTAGTGCAGAATTAGTAGTAGTAGTAGTGCAGTAGCAGCAGTAGTAGTAGTAGTAGTGCAGCAGTAGTAGTAGTAGTGCAGCAGTAGTAGTAGTAGTGCAGCAGTAGTAGTAGTAGTGCAGCAGCATTAGTAGTAGTAGTGCAGCAGCAGTAGCAGTGCATCAGCAGTAGTATTAGTGCAGCAGTAGAAGTAGTAGTAGTAGTGCAGCAATAGTAGTAGTAGTGCAGCAGCAGTAGTAGTAGTAGTGCAGCAGCAGTATTAGCAGTGCAGCAGTAGTAGTTTTGCAGCAGCAGCAGTAGTAGTACTAGTGCAGCAGCAGTAGTAGTAGTAGTGGTGCAGCAGTAGTAGTCGTAGTATTGCAGCAGCAGTAGTAGTAGTAGTGCAGCAGCAGTAGTAGTAGTATTGCAGCAGCAGCAGTAGTAGTAGTGGTGCTGCAGCAGTAGCAGTGCATCAGCAGTAGTATTAGTGCAGCAGTATTAGTAGTAGTAGTGCAGCAATAGTAGTAGTAGTGCAGCAGCAGTAGTAGTAGTAGTGCAGCAGCAGTATTAGTAGTGCAGCAGCAGCAGTAGTAGTAGTAGTGCAGCAACAGTAGTAGTAGTAGTAGTAGTGCAGCAGCAGTAGTAGTAGTGCAGCAGCAGTAGTAGTGCAACAGTAGAAGTTCAGCAGTAGCAGTAGTAGTAGTGCAGCAGTAGTAGTGCAGCAGCAGCAGTGGTAGTAGTAGTGCAGCAGCAGAAGCAGTAGTAGTAGTGCAGCAGCAGCAGTAGTAGTAGTGCGGCAGTAGTTGTAGTGCAGCAGCAGAAGCAGTAGTAGTAGTGCAGCAGCAGCAGTAGTAGTAGTGCAGCAGTAGTAGTAGTGCAGCAGCAGCAGTAGTAGTAGTGCAGCAGCAGCAGTAGTAGTAGTGCAGCAGTAGCAGTAGTAGTTGTGCAACAGCAGCAGTAGCAGTAGTGCAGCAGTAGTAGTGCAGCAGCCGCAGTAGTAGTAGTAGTGCAGCAGCAGCAGTAGTAGTAGTGCGGCAGTAGTAGTAGTAGTGCAGCAGCAGCAGTGGTAGTAGTGCAGCAGCAGCAGTAGTAGTAGTGCAGCAGCAGTAGTAGTAGTGCAGCAGTAGCAGTAGTAGTTGTGCAACAACAGCAGTAGCAGTAGTGCAGCAGTAGTAGTAGTGCAGTAGCAGTAGTAGTAGTAGTAGTAGTGCAGCATCAGTAGTAGTAGTAGAAGGGCAGCAGTAGTAGTAGCAGTGCAGCAGCAGTAGTAGTAGTGCAGCAGTAGTAGTAGTAGTAGTGCAGCAGTAGTAGTAGTGCAGCAGCAGTAGTAGTAGTAGTAGTAGTGCAGCAGTAGTAGTAGTAGTGCAGCAGCAGTAGTAGTAGTGCAGCAGTAGTAGTAGTAGTGCAGCAGCAGCAGTAGTAGTAGTGCAGCAGCATCAGTAGTAGTAGTAGTGCAGCAGAAGTAGTAACAGTAGTGCAGCAGCAGTAGTAGCAGTAGTGCAGCAGTAGTAGTAGTAGTGCAGCAGCAATTGTAGTAGTGCAGCAGCAGTAGTAGTAGTGTAGCAGTAGTAGTAGTAGTAGTGCAGCAGTAGCAGTAGTGCAGCAGTAGTAGTAGTGCAGCAGCAGCAGTAGTAGTGCAGCAGTAGTAGTAGTGCAGCAGCAGCAGTAGTAGTGCAGCAGTAGTAGTATTGCAGCAGTAATAGTAGTAGTGCAGCAGCAGTAGTAGTAGTGCAGCAGTAGTAGTAGTGCAGCAGCAGCAGTAGTAGTAGTGCAGCAGCATCAGTAGTAGTAGTAGTGCAGCAGTAGTAGTAGTAGTAGTGCAGCAGCATCAGTAGTAGTAGTAGTGCAGCAGTAGTAGTAGTAGTAGTGCAGCAGTAGTAGTAGTAGTAGTGAAGCAGCAGTAATAGTAGTGCAGTAGTAGTAGTTTAGCAGCAGCAATAGTAGTAGTGCAGCAGCAGTAGTAGTAGTGCAGCAATAGTAGTAGTAGTGCAGTAGCAGCAGTGGTAGTAGTAGTAGTGCAGCAGCAGTAGTAGTAGTGCAGCAGTAGTAGTAGTAGTAGTAGTAGTGCAGTAGCAGCAGTAGTAGTAGTAGTAGTGCAGCAGCAGTAGTCGTAGTGCAGCAGTAGTAGTAGTAGTGCAGCAGTAGTAGTAGTAGTAGTGCAGCAGAAGTAGTAGTGCAGCAGCAGTAGTAGTAATAGTGCAGCAGTAGTAGTAGTAGTAGTAGTAGTGCAGCAGTAGTAGTAGTATTAGTAGTGCAGCAGTAGTGGTAGTAGTGCAGCAGTAGTAGTAGTTCAGCAGCAGTAGTAGTAGTAGTAGTGCAGCAGCAGCAGTAGTAGTAGTAGTGCAGCAACAGCAGTAGTAGTAGTAGTGCAGCAGCAATAGTAGTAATGCAGCAGTAGTAGTAGTAGTGCAGTAGTAGTAGTAGTGCAGCAGCAGTAGTAGTGCAGCAGTAGTGGTAGTAGTGCAGCAGTAGTAGTAGTTCAGCAGCAGTAGTAGTAGTAGTAGTGCAGCAGCAGCAGTAGTAGTAGTAGTGCAGCAACAGCAGTAGTAGTAGTAGTGCAGCAGCAATAGTAGTAATGCAGCAGTAGTAGTAGTAGTGCAGTAGTAGTAGTAGTGCAGCAGCAGTAGTAGTGCAGCAGCAGCAGCAGTAGTAGTGCAGCAGCAGCAGTAGTAGTAGTGCAGCAGCTGCAGCAGTAGAGTTGCAGCAGCAGCAGTAGTAGTAGTAATGCAGCAGTAGTAGTAGTAGTGCAGTAGTAGTAGTAGTGCAGCAGCAGTAGTAGTGCAGCAGCAGCAGTAGTAGTAGTGCAGCAGCAGCAGTAGTAGTAGTGCAGCAGCAGCAGTAGTAGTAGTGCAGCAGCAGCAGCAGTAGTGCAGCAGCTGCAGCAGTAGAGTTGCAGCAGCAGCAGTAGTAGTAGTAATGCAGCAGTAGTAGTAGTAGTGCAGCAGTAGTAGTAGTAGTGCAGCAGCATTAGTAGTAGTAGTGCAGCAGCAGTAGTAGTAGTGGTGCAGCAGCAGTAGCATTGCATCAGCAGTAGTATTAGTGCAGCAGTAGAAGTAGTAGTAGTAGTGCAGCAATAGTAGTAGTAGTGCAGCAGCAGTAGTAGTAGTAGTGCAGCAGCAGTATTAGCAGTGCAGCAGTAGTAGTTTTGCAGCAGCAGCAGTAGTAGTACTAGTGCAGCAGCAGTAGTAGTAGTAGTGGTGCAGCAGTAGTAGTCGTAGTATTGCAGCAGCAGTAGTAGTAGTAGTGCAGCAGCAGTAGTAGTAGTAGTGCAGCAGCAGCAGTAGTAGTAGTGGTGCTGCAGCAGTAGCAGTGCATCAGCAGTAGTATTAGTGCAGCAGTATTAGTAGTAGTAGTGCAGCAATAGTAGTAGTAGTGCAGCAGCAGTAGTAGTAATAGTGCAGCAGCAGTAGTGGAGTGCAGCAGTAGTAGTGGTAGTAGTACAGAAGCAGCAGTAGTAGTGGTAGTAGCAGTAGTAGTAGTAGTGCAGCAGCAGTAGTAGTAGTACTGCAGCAGCAGTATTAGTAGTGCAGCAGTAGTAGTTTTGCAGCAGTAGCAGTAGTAGTAGCAGTACAGAAGCAGCAGTAGTAGTTGTGCAGCAGCAGCAGTAGTAGTAGTGTAGTAGCAGCAGTAGTAGTAGTGCAGCAGCAGTAGTAGTAGTAGTGCAGCAGCAGTAGTAGTAGTAGTGCAGCAGCAGCAGCAGTAGTAGTAGTAGTAGTGCAGCAGCAGCAGTAGTAGTAGTGGTGCAGCAGCAGTAGCAGTGCATCAGCAGTAGTAGTAATGCAGCAGTAGTAGTAGTAGTGCAGTAGTAGTAGTAGTGCAGCAGCAGCAGTAGTAGTAGTGCAGCAGCAGCAGCAGTAGTGCAGCAGCTGCAGCAGTACAGTTGCAGCAGCAGCAGTAGTAGTAGTAATGCAGCATTAGTAGTAGTATTGCAGCAGTAGTAGTAGTGGTGCAGCAGCATTAGTAGTAGTATTGCAGCAGCAGTAGTAGCAGTGGTGCAGCAGCAGTAGCAGTGCATCAGCAGTAGTATTAGTGCAGCAGTAGAAGTAGTAGTAGTAGTGCAGCAATAGTAGTAGTAGTGCAGCAGCAGTAGTAGTAGTAGTGCAGCAGCAGTATTAGTAGTGCAGCAGTAGTAGTTTTGCAGCAGCAGCAGTAGTAGTACTAGTTCAGCAGCAGTAGTAGTAGTAGTAGTGCAGCAGTAGTAGTCGTAGCAGTGCAGCAGCAGTAGTAGTAGTAGTGCAGCAGCAGTAGTAGTAGTAGTGCAGCAGCAGCAGTAGTAGTAGTGGTGCAGCAGCAGTAGCAGTGCATTAGCAGTAGTATTAGTGCAGCAGTAGTAGTAGTATTAGTGCAGCAGCAGTATTAGTAATGCAGTTAGTAGTAGTAGTAGTAGTAGTGCAGCAGCAGTAGTAGTAATAGTGCAGCAGCAGTAGTAGTAGTGCAGCAGCAGCAGTAGTAGTAGTAGTGCAGCAGCAGTAGAAGTAGTGCAGCAGCAGCAGTAGTAGTAGTGCAGCAGCAGTAGTAGTAATAGTGCAGCAGTAGTAGTAGTAGTGCAGCAGCAGCAGCAGCAGTAGTAGTAGTGCAGCAGCAGTAGTAGTAGTGTAGTAGCAGCAGTAGTAGTAGTGCAGCAGCAGCAGTAGAAGTAGTGCAGCAGCAGCAGTAGAAGTAGTGCAGCAGCAGCAGTAGTAGTAGTAGTAGTGCAGCAGCAGTAGTCGTAGTAGTGCAGCAGCAGTAATAGTAGTAGTGCAGCAGCAGCAGTAGAAGTAGTGCAGCAGCAGCAGTAGTAGTAGTGCAGCAGTAGTAGTAGTAGTAGTGCAGCAGCAGTAGTCGTAGTAGTGCAGCAGCAGTAATAGTAGTAGTGCAGCAGCAGTATTAGTAGTGCAGCAGCAGTAATAGTAGTAGTGCAGCAGTAGTAGTAGTAGTAGTAGTGCAGCCGCAGTAGCAGTAGTAGTGCAGCAGCAGTAGTAGTAATAGTGCAGCAGCAGTAGTAGTAGTTGTAGTAGTAGTGCAGCAATAGTAGTAGTAGTGCAGCAGCTGTAGTAGTAGTAGTGCTGCAGCAGTAGTAGTTGTAGTGCAGCTGCAGCAGTAGTGGTAGTAGTGCAGCAGCTGTAGTAGTAGTAGTGCAGCAGTAGTAGTAGTAGTAGTGCAGCAGTAGTAGTAGTAGTAGTGCAGCAGCAGTAGTAGTAGTAGTGCAGTAGCAGTAGTAGTAGTAGTGCAGCAGTAGTAGTAGTAGTGCAGCAGCAGTAGCAGGTGTAGTGCAGCAGCAGTAGTAGTTGTAGTGCAGCAGCAGTAGTAGTAGTAGTGCAGCAGTAGTAGTAGTAGTGCAGCAGCAGTAGTAGTAGTAGTGCAGCAGTAGTAGTAGTAGTGCAGCAGCAGTAGTAGTTGTAGTGCAGCAGCAGTAGTAGTAGTGGTGCAGCAGCAGTAGTAGTAGTAGTGCAGCAGCAGTAGTAGTAGTGCAGAAGTAGTAGTAGTAGTGCAGCAGCAGTAGTAGTAGTAGTGCAGCAGTAGTAGTAGTAGTAGTGCAGCAGCAGTAGTAGTTGTAGTGCAGCAGCTGTAGTAGTAGTAGTGCAGCAGCAGTAGTAGTAGTAGTGCAGCAGCAGTAGTAGTTGTAGTGCAGCAGCTGTAGTAGTAGTAGTGCAGCAGCAGTAGTAGTTGTAGTGCAGCAGCAGTAGTAGTAGTAGTGCATTAGTAGTAGTAGTAGTAGTGCAGCCGCAGTAGTAGTAGTAGTGCAGCAGCAGTAGTAGTAGTAGTGCAGCAGTAGTAGTAGTAGTGCATTAGTAGTAGTAGTAGTAGTAGTAGTGCAGCAGCAGTAGTAGTTGTAGTGCAGCAGTAGTAGTAGTAGTGCATTAGTAGTAGTAGTAGTAGTAGTGCAGCAGCAGTAGTAGTTGTAGTGCAGCAGCAGTAGTAGTAGTAGTGCAGCCGCAGTAGTAGTAGTAGTGCAGCAGTAGTAGTAGTAGTGCATTAGTAGTAGTAGTAGTAGTAGTGCAGCAGCAGTAGTAGTTGTAGTGCAGCAGCAGTAGTAGTTGTAGTGCAGCAGCAGTAGTAGTTGTAGTGCAGCAGCAGTAGTAGTAGTAGTGCATTAGTAGTAGTAGTAGTAGTGCAGCCGCAGTAGTAGTAGTACTGCAGCAGCAGTAGTAGTAGTAGTGCAGCAGTAGTAGTTGTAGTGCAGCAGCAGTAGTAGTTGTAGTGCAGCAGCAGTAGTAGTAGTAGTGCATTAGTAGTAGTAGTAGTAGTGCAGCCGCAGTAGTAGTAGTAGTGCAGCAGCAGTAGTAGTAGTAGTGCAGCAGTAGTAGTAGTAGTGCAGCAGTAGTAGTTGTAGTGCAGCAGCAGTAGTAGTTGTAGTGCAGCAGCAGTAGTAGTAGTAGTGCATTAGTAGTAGTAGTAGTAGTGCAGCCGCAGTAGTAGTAGTAGTGCAGCAGCAGTAGTAGTAATAGTGCAGCAGCAGTAGTAGTAGTTGTAGTAGTAGTGCAGCAATAGTAGTAGTAGTGCAGCAGCTGTAGTAGTAGTAGTGCTGCAGCAGTAGTAGTTGTAGTGCAGCAGTAGTAGTAGTAGTAGTGCAGCAGTAGTAGTAGTAGTAGTGCAGCAGCAGTAGTAGTAGTGCAGTAGCAGTAGTAGTAGTAGTGCAGCAGTAGTAGTAGTAGTGCAGCAGCAGTAGCAGTAGTAGTAGTGCAGCAGCAGTAGTAGTTGTAGTGCAGCAGCAGTAGTAGTAGTAGTAGTGCAGCAGCAGTAGTAGTTGTAGTGCAGCAGCAGTAGTAGTAGTAGTGCAGCAGTAGTAGTAGTAGTGCAGCAGCAGTAGTAGTAGTAGTGCAGCAGTAGTAGTAGTAGTGCAGCAGCAGTAGTAGTTGTAGTGCAGCAGCAGTAGTAGTAGTGGTGCAGCAGCAGTAGTAGTAGTAGTGCAGCAGCAGTAGTAGTAGTGCAGAAGTAGTAGTAGTAGTGCAGCAGCAGTAGTAGTAGTAGTGCAGCAGTAGTAGTAGTAGTAGTGCAGCAGCAGTAGTAGTAGTAGTGCAGCAGCTGTAGTAGTAGTAGTGCAGCAGTAGTAGTAGTAGTAGTGCAGCAGCAGTAGTAGTAGTAGTGCAGCCGCAGTAGTAGTAGTAGTGCAGCAGCAGTAGTAGTTGTAGTGCAGCAGCAGTAGTAGTAGTAGTGCATTAGTAGTAGTAGTAGTAGTGCAGCCGCAGTAGTAGTAGTAGTGCAGCAGCAGTAGTAGTAGTAGTGCAGCAGTAGTAGTAGTAGTGCATTAGTAGTAGTAGTAGTAGTAGTAGTGCAGCAGCAGTAGTAGTTGTAGTGCAGCAGTAGTAGTAGTAGTGCATTAGTAGTAGTAGTAGTAGTAGTGCAGCAGCAGTAGTAGTTGTAGTGCAGCAGCAGTAGTAGTAGTAGTGCAGCCGCAGTAGTAGTAGTAGTGCAGCAGTAGTAGTAGTAGTGCATTAGTAGTAGTAGTAGTAGTAGTGCAGCAGCAGTAGTAGTTGTAGTGCAGCAGCAGTAGTAGTTGTAGTGCAGCAGCAGTAGTAGTAGTAGTGCATTAGTAGTAGTAGTAGTAGTGCAGCCGCAGTAGTAGTAGTAGTGCAGCAGCAGTAGTAGTAGTAGTGCAGCAGTAGTAGTTGTAGTGCAGCAGCAGTAGTAGTTGTAGTGCAGCAGCAGTAGTAGTAGTAGTGCATTAGTAGTAGTAGTAGTAGTGCAGCCGCAGTAGTAGTAGTAGTGCAGCAGCAGTAGTAGTAGTAGTGCAGCAGTAGTAGTAGTAGTGCAGCAGTAGTAGTTGTAGTGCAGCAGCAGTAGTAGTTGTAGTGCAGCAGCAGTAGTAGTAGTAGTGCATTAGTAGTAGTAGTAGTAGTGCAGCCGCAGTAGTAGTAGTAGTGCAGCAGCAGTAGTAGTTGTAGTGCAGCAGCAGTAGTAGTAGTAGTGCATTAGTAGTAGTAGTAGTAGGGCAGCCGCAGTAGTAGTAGTAGTGCAGCAGCAGTAGTAGTAGTGCAGCAGCAGTAGTAGTAGTAGTAGTGCAGCAACAGTAGTAGTAGTAGTGCATTAGTAGCAGTAGTAGTAGTAGTGCAGCAGTAGTAGTTGTAGTGCAGCAGCAGTAGTAGTTGTAGTGCAGCAGCAGTGGTAGTAGTAGTGCATTAGTAGTAGTAGTAGTAGTGCAGCCGCAGTAGTAGTAGTAGTGCAGCAGCAGTAGTAGTTGTAGTGCAGCAGCAGTAGTAGTAGTAGTGCATTAGTAGTAGTAGTAGTAGTGCAGCAGTAGTAGTAGTTGTAGTGCAGCAGCTGTAGTAGTAGTAGTGCAGCCGCAGTAGTAGTAGTAGTGCAGCAGCAGTAGTAGTAGTGCAGCAGCAGTAGTAGTAGTAGTAGTGCAGCAACAGTAGTAGTAGTAGTGCATTAGTAGTAGTAGTAGTAGTGCAGCAGCAGTAGTAGTAGTAGTGCAGCCGCAGTAGTAGTAGTAGTGCAGCAGCAGTAATAGTAGGGCAGCAGCAGTAGCGATTTGTCACTAAATGAAGGCATGTATTCTTTGGGTCCGGGAGCTGTGTGTTTTTGTCTGGGCCGGGACAAAAACAAACACGGCCGCCACCTTAAAGAGACAAGAGCAACCTTAAAGACATAGGAATAACTTTTAGTAGATAGGAGCGTCCTTAAATACAAAGGAGCCACCTTTAGTAGATAGGAACCACCTTAATGAGGAACATACACTAGTGAGCACATAAATATTTTTAGATATAGATTGTTACGTTTTCATACATTCATAGAATGTTTGGAAATGACGTAGTATTTGGGAACATTTTAACGTAATATGAATGGGAAAGCGGCCAAGGACTTGGACAATTATTAGACACTAGTAAATCAAATTGAATAAAAACGTGTCAGTCTTGTCCAGGCCCTGACTCTACACGGACCTGTGCGCCATAACCAATCACAGCTGTAGTAGGCCTATATACAAATGAGCAATTTCCAACAGGACAACGACCCTAAGCACACAGCCAAGACAATGCAGGAGTGGCTTCAGGACAAGTCTCAGAATGTCCTTGAGTGGCCCAAAGCCCGAACTTGAACCCAGTCAAGCATCTCTGGAGAGACCTGAAAATGGCTGTTTAATGACTCTTCACATCTGAAAATGGCTGTTTAACGACTCTTCCCATCCAACCTGACAGAGTTTGAGAGGATCTGCAGAGAAGAATGGGAGAACCTCCCCAAATACAGTTGTTCCAAGTTTGTGGTGTCATATCCATGAAGACTCGAGGCTGTAATTCCTGCCAAAAGTTTTTCAACAATGTACTGAGTAAAGGGTCTGAATACTTATGTAAATGTGATATTTCAGGTTTTAAATTTTAAAAATCCTGTTTTTGCTATGTCATTATGGGGTAGTGTGTGTCGATTGATGAGGGGAAAAAACAATTGAAAACATTTTAGAATAAGGCTGTAACGTAACAAAATGAGGAACAAGACAATGGGTCTGAATACTTTCCGAATAGTGACTGTATACAGTGACTCACAGAGGAAGAGTGAGACACAGAAAAGTCCCTAGTATACACACACACACACACACATGCCCGCTGGGCTGCGAGGGGAACACAGTGAATGGTGTGGGTGCCGGCAGTGTGCAGTGTGGTCGGAGCCCAGCCAACATCTGGCTTCCATATCATTTACTAACCGCTTTGTGTGTGATCCCACCAGCACGACGGCGTCTGGGATAGAGGGGAGAGTCTGGGAGAGAGTGTGTGTGCGTGTGTGTGTGGGGGGGGGGGGTATGCGTGAGTGATGTGTGTATATCAGTGCATAGTTGCATGTAAATTAGTGTTATGTGTATCTTTGTCTGTGTGTGTGCATGACATACCGATATGTGCGTGTGTGATTGTGCGTCCACAGGCACGTGAGTATGAGAGTTAAAGTATGACTATGTATGCTTGCAATTCATTCCCATGTATGTCAAGGCAACATGAAAGGGGGAATGTGTGAGACATAATAAAAAAAGACCAATAACCATGGAAACTCTCCCGTAGATCGCTGGGATTCCACTATAGGACGACCGTTTCCACACACAAAAACACACGCATTTAACGGTTACGGTCTTCTCAACCACAAGCCCTGTTCAATGTTCACCACAGAGGCCGAAGACACAGAAAGGAGAAGCTCATGTAAACCAATACTGCAAGCTCTAATATTGCTTAAATGTGCAATGCAAGAAGTCAGTTATCTGCCCTACATAAAGAAACATACAACATTAGGATATCTTGAAGCATCTTGGAAATATAGACCTGTAAACATACAGATACAATAGGCAGAACTATTACATTTCAAATGTACATTTTGGTCATTTAGCAGACGCTATTGTCCAGAGTGCATACAATTTCATACTTTTTCACACAATTTCAGACAACTATGACTATTTAAAATGAACGTAAATTTTCCAAGTCAAATATTCTTTCATTGTAAGAACCGACGCTGGAGATGAGAAGCAGTTATAGGGGGTGAACATATAACCAGGAGTGGACATGGAACAGGACCGGAACAGCCTCAGAACGAGGTAACAAAACTACATAAATGTTTGTTTTTCACTAACGTTTGTCATCTTTCCCGTATGGTGTTCAGTCTGGCTGTGCTAATTACAACGAAGATCAAAAATGAGTTATCTTTCACCATTCTACCTACTAGAGATTTACCCAGATGCTGCCAGTGGTTTGCGGCTATCAAGAACGATGCTTAAGGTGACCAAAGATTATCAGAGGGATTTTCAGGCTGAATGGATCAGGAATCCATTTAGATGACAGCTGAGAAGTGATGCAACACCATCCTTTTCTCCCTTCATAACAAAACTGAAGATTTGCGATTAGAGGTAATGTAACGTTAGCTGGACTAGGTAAAGTAGCTACGTTAGCTAACGTTACAGTCCTGTGTTGAACTCTGAAAGCCATCAGCTAAATCATATAGCTGGCAGTCTTTTGGATACAGATTGTCAATCAATTTACCCTATGCCATGGTAGCCACTGCTAGACTGGTAGCTACCTTCAGCAGAGGAAACACGTTTTTCTGTTCGTTCTATCTTTGACTAACGTTAGCTAACGCAAGATAGCTAAAAACAATCTGTTTTCCAGACAAAAAATATAAAAAAGAGTAAAAATAGAACTGACTGCATGCCCAAATTCAACTGCCTGCTACACATCCCCAGAAGATAAGATATGCATATTATTAGTAGATTTGGATCGACAACACAGGGAAGTTTCTACAACTGTTTGAATCATGTCTGTGAGTATAACAGAACTTATTTAGCAGACAAAACTTTTGAGATATTTTGTAGTCATGTTGTGCAAGTTGGAAGCGGTGTTTTTCTGGATCAAACGCGCCAAATAAATGGACATTTTGGATACATATGGACAGAATTAATCGAACAAAAGGACCATTTGTGATGTTTATGGCACATATTGGAGTGCCAACAAAAGAAGCTCGTCAAAGGTAAGGCATTAATTCGATTTGTATTTCTGCGTTTTGTGTAGCGCCTGCAGGGTTGAAATATGCTTTTCTCTCTTTGTTTACTATGGTGCTATCCTCAGATAATAGCATCATTTCCTTTCGCCTAAAAGCCTTTTCGAAATCTGACATGTTGACTGGATTCACAACAAGTGTAGCTTTAATTTGCTATCTTGCATGTGTGATTTAATGACATTTAGATTTTTATAGTAATTTATTTGAATTTGGCGCTCTACATTTTCCCTGGCTTTTGGCCAGGTGGTCCCACATATCCCAGAGAGGTTAAGAGAATTATGTTCTCAATGTTCAGAAACTGAACTTCAGTTAAACTACTCGGTCTGTTACCAAGAATTTGTAAGGCTCTTGTTGAAATGAAACAGAGAGAGGCCAGTCTACAATAGTCAGCCACGTTTATTTACGAGAGCTCTCCCCATCATATCATGTACATTGGTTTATATACCTCCCATTTCGTCATAAATGTCCCTCCTCTTCTCAGACAATGACAATGTAGTCTACAAGTTTTCTCCTATGCATACATTGCTTATCACATCCTACAACATGTGGCACAATCTACTGCAAGCCCAACATTTTCTCCCCTCTTTGTGTGGGAAGACTTCCTTCCCTGTTATCAGTTTCACAGAGGTCACAAGTTGTCTGCCACTGTTCCTCTTCTCTTATAGACAAACATTATTCATCATTATACAGAGACAGGGTAGAATTCTGTTAGTTCTAATTCTACTTTAAATGTATACATAATTTAGTCATTATTCATAAAATTCATAACAATCCACCCTTTGACTAAATATTATACACACAATCACACATCTATTTTTATTAGAAATATATATTATATGCAAAATCAACCACACAAAAACCAATATATGTATTTACAATGACTGTTCTAGGCCTACATCAGAATCATAACTCTTCTTGTCAGGACTTCCGTTATAATCTTTATCAAAAACAGTCTAAACATCAAAACAAGAAGGAACCTAAACATTAAAAATGGTCTCGACATGTTGTAAGTGGGACATAATCTGATTCCACCAGCATGTGTTTCCAACCAAAGCTCTGCACAAGGTTGAAGGTAATTTATAAACTGATAGCTAAGATAGCTCTATTTAAAGTAAACATGGCATAAACATGAATTGGGAAGTGATTGTATGGGTTTGGGATTACAGGTGGTAAAATCAAGACAACTGTAATCACACAACTACCTCATTCTTCTCTCTGCAGATTCTCAAAACACAACACAAAGACAAGTCTACAAAAATACCCTGCTACTATTAACAAGAATGATCTGTCAAAGTCAATGGCTGGAGAATGTTTACAGATAGGTCTTAGAGATGATGAAGGGTTTTTTGTTGTGCTTAGAGACAGTAAATGTATTCTTGTGTATGAGAACGATTGAAAGGTGCCAATTCTCCTCAATCTCCCAAAACAAAATCTCCCAAAACAATACATACTCTCTCTTTTAAGACTTTTCACACCTTCTGCAGCCTCCCAGCACATTAACTTTTTTGACCTATCTTTTCTCTCAAAAGCAGCTGCCAATGTCCCTAAACAATACACTAGTCTGCCTCTAAACACTTAGGTCCCAATCGGTTGACACCTTAACCAACAAAGGCGTGTTGCCCTACGTCCCTTCCACAAAAAGTGTAAAATGGTAACACCACAACTATGTCTTCCAAGAGACATTCAGAACAAGCAAATATTCTGCAAGAGGTCCAAACACTTGGTGGTTAAGTCGAAACATCTTCCGGCAGTCTTATCCAGATGGCCGTACACCACAGACGGGACAAGACCATTCGCCCCAACCACTCTGCTTCCACAGCCCACCATGCCAAAAACCATTGCCAGTGTACCGAAGCCGGAGAAAGAACCATAAAATTAATATGGATCCTCAATCCTCAAAATGTTTTTGCTGTTATTGATTCACAGAATATATTTATATAAGTTGTACAGGGCATCAAACAGATGTTAAATATTCAGATATCTAAGATCTAAATAATGTTTAATTGTCAAAATCAAAAATAC
Source organism: Oncorhynchus kisutch (assembly GCF_002021735.2). Lineage (NCBI taxonomy): Eukaryota > Metazoa > Chordata > Actinopteri > Salmoniformes > Salmonidae > Oncorhynchus > Oncorhynchus kisutch. Next base: position 2,703,552 of record NC_034198.2, on the reverse strand, counting down.
AGGTGAGTGTACAATATTTAAAGAACTTCAGGTCCCCAAAAGGACAGCAACACCCCAAAAAAAGTTATCTCTCTCTCTCTCTCTCTCTCTCTCTCTCTCTCTCTCTCTCTCTCTCTCTCTCTCTCTTTGTTATTTTGGTTAGGTCAGGGTGTGACATGGGTGATGTATGTGTTTTTTTTCGCTTGTCTAAGGGTTTTGTATGTTTATGGGGGTATCTCCTATCTAGGTGTTTTGTAAGTCTATAGTTGCCTAGATTGGTTCTCAATTAGAGGCAGCTGTCTATCGTTGTCTCTGATTGGGAACCATATTTAGGCAGCCATATTCTTTGGGTATTTTGTGGGTAATTGTTCCTGTTACCAGTGTTCATGTGTGTTAGGGTTCACGCTACGGGACTGTTTCGTCTTCGTTCCTTTTGCCGGTTTGTTGTTTTGTTCAGTGTTTAAGTATTAAATATGGATTTTCATCCCACTGCATTTTGGTCCTCCTCTCTTTCACCCGAAGACAGTCGTAACAGAATCACCCACCACCAAAGGACCAAGCAGCAGGAGGAGCAGCGTAATCAGGACTATTGGACTTGGGAGGAGATACTGGATGGAGATGGACCCTGGACGCAGCCGGGGATATCGCAGCCCCAAAGGAAGAGCTGGAGGCAGCCAAAGCGGAGAGGTGGCGGTATGAAGAGGCAGCACGGCAGCATGGCTGGAAGCCCGAGAGGCAGCCCCAAAAATGTATTGGGGGGGGCACACGGGGAGTGTGGCGAAGCCAGGTAGGAGACCTGCGCCAACTCCCCGTGCTTACTGTGGAGAGCGAGGGCGTCGTACTGGTCAGGCACCGTGTTATGTGGTAGAACGCACGGTGTCTCCAATACGTGTTTAGCCCGGTGCGCTACATACCAGCTCCCCGCATCTGCCGGGCTAGGGTTAGGATCCAGCCAGGGCAGATGGTGCCAGCCCTGCTCTCCAGACAGGCAGTGGGTCTCCTCGGGCCAGGATATCCTGCGCCGGCGTTGCGCACTGTGTCTCCCTATGTCTGCACAGCCCAGTGCGTCCTGTGCCTAGCACGTGCCGGGCTAGAGTCACCATCCAGCCAGGACGGGTTGTGCAGGCCATTAGCTCGAGACCTCCAGTGCGTCTTCACGGTCCAGTCTATCCAGTACCACAAGTGCCAACACCACGCACCAGACCTCCAGTACGCCTCCACAGCCCAGTACATGCTGTTCCTCCTCCCCGCACTCGCCCTGAGGTGCGTGTCTCCAGCCCGGTACCACCAGTGCCGGCACCACGCACCAGGACACCAGTGCGCCTCCAGGGTCCAGCACTCCCTGTTCCTCGCACTCGCCCTGAGGTGCGTGTCCCCAGCCCAGTACCACCAGTACCGGCACCACGCACCAGGCCTACAGTGCGCCTCACCAGTCCAGAGCGTCCGGCAACAGTACCCAGTCCAGAGCGTCCGGCAACAGTACCCAGTCCAGAGCGTCCGGCAACAGTACCCAGTCCAGAGCGTCCGGCAACAGTACCCAGTCCAGAGCGTCCGCCGACAGTACCCAGTCCATAGCGTCCGGCGACAGTTCCCAGTCCAGAGCGTCCGGCGACGGGCCACAGACCGGAACCTCCTACGACTGGTCGCAGACCGGAACATCCTACGACGGGCCGCAGACCGGAACCTCCTACAACGGGTCGCAGTCCGGATCCGCCAGAGTCTCCCTCTGGTCCGGATCCGCCAGAGTCTCCCTCTGGTCCGGATCCGCCAGAGTCTCTCTCTGGTCCGGATCCGCCAGAGTCTCCCTCTGGTCCGGATCCGCCAGAGTCTCCCTCTGGTCCGGATCCGCCAGAGTCTCCCTCTGGTCCGGATCCGCCAGAGTCTCCCTCTGGTCCGGATCCGCCAGAGTCTCCCTCTGGTCCGGATCCGCCAGAGTCTCCCTCGGGTCTGGATCCGCCAGAGTCTCCCTCGGGTCCGGATCCGCCAGAGTCTCCCTCCAATCCAGTGGCGCCACTCACTCCAGACTCGAACATCAGTCCAGTGGCGTCTTCTAATCTGTGATTGGCGGTGAGGGTTTCCGCTCCAGAGTCATTAAGTAAGTTTGACGAGTCAGAAATTATGACAGATGGAGGATCAGAGATCTGTTGTTCAATACTGATATTAAGGCCTTACAAGCATGGCCTGACGGGTGTGTGACTAGCTCCAATTACCAAGGGTGAAAACATTACATTTGAACTTCAGCTTTTGTTTTTAGGTCAGGATAGACAGCCTATACGGTGCCTTCAGAAAGTATTCACAATTCTTGACTTTTTACAAATGATGTTTTACAAAGTGTGTTTCGATTGGATTTAATTGTCATTTTTGGTCAACTGACTACACAAAATAATCTAATGTCAAAGTGCTAACATGTATCACAAATGCACTATTTAGAACCCATAGTGACCGTCGACGACCTTTCATAAAATTTACAGTTGAAGTCGGAAGTTTACATACACCTTAGCCAAATGCATTTAAACTCCGTTTTTCACAATTCCTGACATTTCATCCTAGTAAAAATTCCCTGTTTTAAGTGAGTTAGGATTAACACTTTATTTTATTAAGAATGTGAAATGTCAGAATAATAGAGAGAAGGATTTATTTCAGCTTCACACATTCAAATCAAATCAAATCAAATTTATTTATATAGCCCTTCGTACATCAGCTGATATCTCAAAGTGCTGTACAGAAACCCAGCCGAAAAGCCCAAACAGCAAGCAATGCAGGTGAAGAAGCACGGTGGCTAGGAAAAACTCCCTAGAAAGGCCAATACCTAGGAAGAAACCTAGAGAGGAACCAGGCTGTGTGGGGTGGCCAGTCCTCTTCTGGCTGTGCCGGGTGGAGATTATAACAGAACATGGCCAAGATGTTCAAATGTTCATAAATGACCGGCATGGTCGAATAATAATAAGGCAGAACAGTTGAAACTGGAGCAGCAGCACAGTCAGGTGGAAGTTGAAACTGGAGCAGCAGCATGGCCAGGTGAACTGGGGACAGCAAGGAGTCATCATGTCAGGTAGTCCTGGGGCATGGTCCTAGGGCTCAGGTCAGTTGAAACTGGAACAGCAGCATGGCCAGGTGGACTGGGGACAGCAAGGAGTCATCATGTCAGGTAGTCCTGGGGCATGGTCCTAGGGCTCAGGTCCTCCGAGAGAGAGAAAGAAAGAGAGAAGGAGAGAATTAGAGAACGCACACTTAGATTCACACAGGACACCGAATAGGACAGGAGAAGTACTCCAGATATAACAAACTGACCCCAGCCCCCCGACACATAAACTACTGCAGCATAAATACTGGAGGCTGAGACAGGAGGGGTCAGGAGACACTGTGGCCCCATCCGAGGACACCCCCGGACAGGGCCAAACAGGAAGGATATAACCCCACCCACTTTGCCAAAGCACAGCCCCCACACCACTAGAGGGATATCTTCAACCACCAACTTACCATCCTGAGACAAGGATGAGTATAGCCCACAAAGATCTCCGCCACGGCACAACCCAAGGGGGGGGCGCCAACCCAGACAGGATGACCACAACAGTGAATCAACCCACTCAGGTGACGCACCCCCTCCAGGGATGGCATGAGAGAGCCCCAGCAAGCCTGTGACTTTCCCAGTGGGTCAGAAGTTTACATACACTCAATTAGTATTAGTATATGGTAGTATTTCATTTAAATAGTTTAACTTGGGTCGAATGTTTCAGGTAGCCTTCCACAAGCTTCCCACAACAAGTTAGGTGAATTTTGGCCCATTCCTCCTGACAGAGCTGGTGTAACTGTGTCAGGTTTGTAGTCCTTGCTCGCACGCTTTCTCAGTTCTGCCCACAAATTTTCTATGGGATTGAGGTCATGGCTTTGTGATGGCCACTCCAATACCTTGACTTTGTTGTCCTTTAGCCATTTTACCACAACTTTGGAAGAATGCTTGGGGTCATTGTCCATTTGGAAGACCCATTTGCGACCAAGCTTTAACTTCCTGACTGATGTCTTGAGATGTTGCTTCAATTTATCCACATCATTTTCTTCCCTCGTGATGCCATCTATTTTGTGAATTGCACCAGTCCCTCCTGCAGCAAAGCACCCGCACAACATGATGCTGCCACTCCATGCTTCACGATTGGGATGGTGTTCTTCGGCTTGCAAGCCTCTCCCTTTTTCCTCCAAACATAACGATGGTCATTATGGCCAAACAGTTCTATTTTTGTTTCATCAGACCAGAGGACATTTCTCCAAAAAGTACGATCTTTGTCCCCATGTGCCGTAGCAAACCGTAGTCTGGCTTTTTTATGGCTGTTTTGGAGCAGTGGCTTCTTCCTTGCTGAGCGGCATTTAAGGTTATGTCGATATAGGACTCGTTTTACTGTGGATATAGATAATTTTGTACATGTTTACTCCAGCATCTACACAAGGTCCTTTGCTGTTGTTCTGGGATTGATTTGCACTTTTCGCACCAAAGTACGTTCATCTCTAGGAGACAGAACGCGTCTCCTTACTGAGCGGTATGACGGCTGCGTGGTCCCATGGTGTTTATACTTGCGTACTATTGTTTGTACAGATGAACGTGGTACCTTCAGGCATTTGGAAATTGCTCCCAAGGACGATCGAGACTTGTGTGGGTCTACAATTGTTTTTCTGAGGTCATGATGTCTTTTGATTTTCCCATGTCAAGGAAAGAGGCACTGAGTTTGAAGGTAGGCCTTGAAATACATCCACAGGTACACCTCCAATTGTCTCAAATTATGTCAATTAGCCTATCAGAAGCTTCTAAAGCCATGACATAATTTTTCAAGCTGTTTAAAGGCACAGTCAACTTAGTGTATATACACTTCTGAACCACTGGAATTGTGATACAGTGAATTATAAATTAAATAATCTGTCTCTAAACAATTGCTGGAAAAATGAACTGTGTCATGCACAAAGTAGATGTCCTAACCAACTTGCTAAAACTATAGTTTGTTAACAATACATTTGTGTAGTGGTTGAAAAATTACTTAATGACTCCAACATAAGTGTATGTAAACTTCCAACTTCAACTGTGTCTAGCGGCCTCGAACAGCCTTGTTAATCTAACAATATCTTTGTCAATATTGCAAGATTAACTTGCTAACAACCTGTTGTCATATTCGCCTGGCTGTTATCAAGCACCCAGAAACTGTAAACAGGTTGTCATTTTACTTTTCAAAATGGATTTGGACACGCCCTTGTAGTTTGAAAATCGATGATGTCGAAGTGAGTGTAATAAGGAAACAGCAGATATGCAGTATTCAGACTTTTCTGACATTTTCTTAGGTTACAGACTTATCCTAAATTTGATAAAATCGTTATCAATCTACACACAAAGCAAAAACAGTTTTAAAAAATGATTTTGCACATTTATAAAAATAAAACAAATGAAATATCACATTTAGATAAGTATTCCAAACCTTTCCTCAATACTTTGTTGAAGCACCTTCACCAGCGATGAAGTCTTTTTGGGTATGACGCTACACAAGCTTGGCACACCTGTATTCTTCTCTGTAGATCCTGTCAAGCTCTGTCAGGTTGGATGGGGAGAGTCGCTGCAAAGCCATTTTCAGGTCTCTCCAGAAATGTTCGAGCGGGTTCAAGTCCGGGCTCTGGCTGGGCAACTGAAGGACATTCAGAGACTTGTCCTGAAGCCACTCCTGTGTTGTATTGGCTGTGTGAGTATGGTCGTTGTCCTGATGGAAGGTGAACCTTCACCCTAGTCTGAGGTCCTGAGCACTCTGGAGCAGGTTTTCATGAAGGATCTCTCTGTACTTTGCTCCGTTGATCTTTCCCTCGATCCTGAATAGTCTCCCAGTCCCTGCTGCTATAAAAACGTCCACCAAAATTCACTGTAGAGATGGTTGCAGGTTTCCTCCAGACGTGGCATTTGGCATTCAGTTCAACATTGGTTTTTATCAGACCAGAGAATGGTCAGAGTCCTTTTGGTGCCATTTTGGCAAACTCCAAGCTGGCTGTCATGAAAATTTTACTGAGCTCTGGAGAGTGACCGTCGGGTTCTTGGTCACCTAGCCTGACCAAGGCCTTTCTCCCCTGATTGTTTAGGTTGACCAGGTGGCCAGCTCTAGGAAGAGTCTTGGGGTTTCCAAACTTTTTCTTTTAAAGAATGATGGAAGCCACTGTGTTCTTGGAGACCGTCAATGCTGTCGATATTTTGGTGACCTTCCTTCGACCTCATGGCTTGGTTTTTCCTCTGACATGCACTGTCAACTGTGGGACCTTAGATAGACAGGTGTGTGCCTTTCCAAATCATGTCCAATTAATTAATTAAATACATTTGCAAATATTTCGGAAAACCTGTTTTCGCTTTGTCATTATTGGATATTGTGTGTAGATTGATGAGGGGAAAAAATAATTCAATCAGTTTTAGAATAAGGCTGTAACGTAACAAAATGTGGAAAAGGGCAAGGGGTCTGAAAACTTTCAGAATACACTATGTTTTGAGGTGTTAATGTTTGATGCTGTGAAACTTGTCTTGGGGAATATGACCAGATCTAGTTAAGATAGCATGTTGGTACAGGCCAGAACATCAGCTGTGGAGCTTGAATGATTGCTCTCTGTCTCATGGAAATAATTAGCGTATTTAGCTCTATATAGTCAGCTAACTACTTTGCTGTTTTGTCTTGTTTCTACCGATGTAATTCATATGGAAATGGCCCAAGCTGCTTGCTATAGCTAGCTTGCTAGTTAGTCTGTCAGGCAAGAAAAGTTGTGTGTTCTGGTAAATTTGGCCTGCACTCACAAAGTGTCAACCTCAGCTGTCACTGTCACTAGCTAGCCATACAGACAGCCAGCTAACTAGCCACTGAAATGAAGGCTAGAGTAATGTGTGACTGACCGGCTCATGAAGCAACATTTTAAATGGTGTTTTTTACATTTGATAAAAGTAGCGACTCAGAGCTACACATTTGTATATCATACACTACAGTTGAGGAACAATGGGAAAGTAATTCTGCTTTGAAAGTTTTGGTACTACTATTGGAGAGCCCTCCTTTGTCTACACCCATTCAGCACCGTTCACACCCTCATAAGCTTTAGCCCAATCCATCTGTTTAAGGGTTTAACCAAATGTACTAACAGCAGCCTAGCACCCAATCTAACTTGCTAGCTACTTCCAGACTTCGAAGTGAGAGAGAACAGCTCACTGAACATTACTCTCCCTAGCAGAGCTGGTTAGGCTGTTATGTTATCCAGAGCGTTGGTGACTGCAACTGTGCTGTCAGATTGTCAGTTCGTGTTCAGCATGCACACTTGATACTCTGGCTGATGAGTAGGTTTGATTCGAACGTTCTGACCTCACAACGGCAGTCAAGCACCCAAGCTAACAGGCTAACTTGCTAGCTACTTCCAGACACATAATGAGAGAACGTCCCACTCTGACCATTTTACTCTCCCTGGCAGAGCTGGTTAGGCTGTTTTCATGTTTAGAGCTTAACCATGCTGCTGGCAACAATTTAACGACGCTTTTTTGCAGCGTGAGTAAATTCAGCAGTTATTCTGCACTCTCTAGCACACTCAGAGGAGAGTGCTCTGAAATCGGAGTAGATGGCCAGACTGAATTTACGAACGCACCCGAAATTGTTACTTGCATAGTGAAGTATATTGTTTAGATATGTAGCTATCTAGCTAGTTAGGTAAATAATGAAGCATAATCCGGATGTTGTCGTAGTGGGACACCTAGCCCAAAGACTGTTGACATCCAGTGGAATGTGTACTGCAATCTGGGTTCTTTTTGGTTGGAAATTCAATAGCCCAACATAGGAATTGCCTGGGAGCTAAAAAATGTTTGCTCGGGTTTTCGCCTGCCATATCAGTTCTGTTATACTCACAGAGAATATTTTACTTTTTACAGTTTTCGAAACTTCAGAGTGTTTTCTATCAAATTCTACCATTTATATGCATATCCTAGCTTCTGGGCCTGAATAACAGGAAGTTTACTTTGGGCACGTCAGACAGACGAAATTCAGGATACTGCCCCCTAGCCTAGAGAGGTTAATGAAAAATAAAACACTAATATATCTTGATTGGATAAGTATTCACCCCACTGAGTCAATACATGTAAGAAATAAATTTGACAGTGATTAAAGCTGTGAGTATTTTGGGGTCTCTAAGCTCTTTACACACCTGGATTGTATAATATTTGCACAATATTCTTTGAAAAATTCTTCAAGATCTGTTAAGTTGGTTGTTGATCATTGCAAGACAGACATTTTCATGTTTTGCCAAAGATTTTCAAGACGATTTAAGTCAAAGCTGTAATTAGGTCAATCAGGAAAATTCAGTGACGTCTTGGTCAGCAACTCCACTGTATATTTGGCCTTGTGTTTTAAGTTATTGTCCTGCTGAAAGGTGATTTTTTTTTCTCCTAGTTTCTGTTGGCAGGCTGAACCAGGTTTTTCTCTAGGATTTTGCCTGTGCTTATTTTTATTTATTTAACTAGGCAAGTCAGTTATTGGCAAGTCTTATTGTCAATGATGGCCTAGTTACAGTGGGTTAGCTGCCTGTTCAGCTAACCCACAGATTTGTACCTTGTCAGCTCGGGGGTTTGAACTTGCAACCTTCCAGTTACAAGTCCAACGCTCTAAACACTATGCTACCCTGCCTCCCCGGCTTAGCTATATTCCGTTTATTTTTATCTTAAAAACTCCCTAGTCTTTGCCAATAACAAGCATAGTCATAACATGATACAGCTACCAGCACCAAAAGTGAAGTATGGTACAACACTAGTTGTGTTGGATTTTCCCCAAACATAATTCTTTGTATTCAGGACAAAATTGTACTCATATGCCTTGTTGCAGATAGGATGCATGTTTTGGAATATTTTTATTCTGTACAGGCTTCATTCTTTTCACTCTGTCATTTAAGTTAGTATTGTGGAGTAACTGCATTGTTGTTGATCCATCCTCAGTTCTCTTATATCACAAACATTAAACTCTGTAACTGTTTTAAAATCATCATTGGCCTAATGGTGAAATCCCCGAGCAGTTTCTTTCCTCTCCAGCAACTGAGTTAGGAAGAACGCCTGTATCTCTGTAGTGACTGGGTGCATTTATACACCACCCGAAGCCTAATTGATAACTTCACCATGCTCAAAGAGATATTCAGCGGCTCCTTTTTTAAATGTATTTTTTCTACCAATCGGTGCCCTTCTTTGCAAGGGATTGAAAACGTCCTTGATCTTTGTGGTTAAATCCGTGCTTGAAATTCACTACTTGATTGAGGGACCTTACAGATAATTTTATGTGTGCGGTACAGAGATGGGGTAGTTATTCAAAAATCATGTTAACCACTATTATTGCACACATAATTAGTCCATGCAACTTATGTGACTTGTTAAGCACATTTGTACTCCTGAACTTATTAGGCTTGCCATAATAAAGGGGTTGAATACTTATTGACTCAAAACATTTCAGCTTTACATGTTTTATTAATTAGTCATGAGGTATCGTGTGTACATCAGTAAATACATTGTACATTTCAAATCCATTTTAAATTCAGGCTGTAACACAACAACATGTGGAAGAAGTAAAGGGGTGTGAATACTTTCTGAAGGCACTGTATATGTCACAGGACAATACAAAATACAGCCATCAGAAAGTATTCATACCTCTTCAATCCACATTTGTGACCCATTTCAGGAAGCTAGGATTATGTCCCACCTCGCTACTAAACAGGATTTTGAATGTCTTTTTTTTTGTGTATCAAAATGTGTTTTTTTGTTGTCAGAAAAGCCTTATGGAATATATGAACATACATGTGCCTTAATAACAAATTTGTATTCCATCTGTAAATATGAATAAAATTGTTAAATTACGAGCCAAGTTGTTTTTGCCACGGAAAAAGTCAGGAACCTTCCTGCTAGCCATGATTGGCTGAGACAATGGATGTGTCTGCTATAACGTGAGCTGTTCAGTATGTGTTGATAGTCCTTTCTACAGTGCAAAGAAAGATATAACATTAGCCAGCGAGATTTACAAATGTTTTGTTACTTTTCTCAACAACATTGATGCCCTGAATTTAGCAGGTACTATCAACAGATCAGTTGGAAAAAGTTCTGATGGACTACTTTCTTTATATGCCATGGTGTGAACCAGACTGACTTGACACAACGCTGGCCAAACAAGATGTAGCTACAAACAGAACAGAGTTTAATGGCTCCAGCCTGCCGTATATGGGTAAGAGTCTAGCTTAATTTTCTAATTTAGTCAGAAAGTAGTTTTCATTGCAAGTTATTGCTTACTTTTTGATAGCTAGCTAACAGCTTGCTGGCTCGCTAGCTAACGTTATGTGTATGATCTGTGTAATAATATTATTAGAATCATCAACCATTTGCATTGCTAGCGAGCTAACATTGAACCTAGTTGGTTAGCTTTAGCTACCTGCAGATTCCTTCTACAGCTATGACAATCAGTTTGTATATGTGGTAGTAGTAGGAGTTGGGATTATTCCGGTTCATTGTTTAGCTAGCTTGCTACATGTCTAAACAAAAGACTCCACTTTGACAGATGATTACATGACCTATCAAGTTAGCCAGGTGTGTCTGGGGATGATTATGGTCATCTATTGTATTTCATGACAATAGATACATGTCTAGACAATAGTGACCCATCCACTTAGCTAGATGTTGCTGGGGGGTGGTTATAGCATTTCCTTCATATGACCCATCAATTTAGTGTGTCTGGGTAAGTGTCATCTAGTAATTATAAAATATTTGTATCTGGACACTCTGTTTTTGATATTACTACTACGCAAATAACAATTTTACTGTACCATTTCAATCTTCTGTATCCTATGCATGTGACAAATCAACTTATATTTTATTTGACATAGAGTGTGTTTACCAGAGAGTGTAATGTCAAGAACAACATGACCTGCACTAAATTCAGATTAGGATATAGGCCAAGGACTACATAAATAGTATTTTTAGCTGGAGTTTTTCCTTATTGTAGCCTAGTACGTTTACCACTTTAACCTCTCTTGGGTAGGGGGCAGTATTTTGACGTCTGGATGAAAAGCGTGTCCAAAGAAAACTGCCTGTTACTCAGGTCCAGAAGCTAGGACATACATAGATAGAGAACACTCTGAAGTTTCTAAAACTGTTAAAATTATGTCTGTGAGTATAACAGAACCGATATGGAAGGCGAAATCCCGAGGACAAACCATCCCCAAAAATAATCATTTTCAGCCTACCTCTATTTTCAATCGCTATCACTTTAATTACAAGTCCTCCCAGATTGCAGTTCCTAGGGCTTCCACTAGATGTCCATAGTCTTTAGAAAGAGTTTCAGCCTGGTTTTTGGAAAAATTACCCAGAAATTCTCGTTTTTCTAGGTGGCTCCCATTTTGGCTGTAGTGTTTTCAAGCGCATGGAAGAGAGTGCGTTCTTTGGTATTTTTCTCCGGTAAAGACAATAACGATTCTCCGTCTTAAATTGTATCGTTTATTTGCGTATTAGGGTACTTAAGGTTTAATTATAAACGTTGTTTGACATGTTTGGAAAAGTTTATTAGTAACGTTTGGGAATCATTTTGTATGCATTTTGATGGAGGGAAACTGAGTGGATTGTTGACTGAAGCGCGCCAGCTAAACTGAGTTTCTATGGATATAAAGAAGGACATTATCGAACAAAAGGACCATTTGTGATGTATCTGGGACCTTTTGGAGTGCCAACAGAAGAAGATCATCAAAGGTAAGGCATTTATATATCGCTATTTCTGACTTTCGTGGCGCACCTGCCTGGTAGAAATATGTTTTTCATGCTTTTGTATGCTGTCCTCAGATAATCGCATGGTGTGTTTTCGCCGTAAAGCCTTTTTGAAATCTGACACAGCGGCTGGATTAACAAGAAGTTAGCTTTATTTTGATGTATTACACTTGTGATTTCATGAAAGTTAAATATTTATAATTCTGTAGTTTGAAGTTTGCGCTCTGCAATTTCACCAGATGTTGGCCAGGTGGGACGCTACCGTCCCACCTGCCCATAAGAAGTTATGTCTTGAAATATTTGGTTGTTTACTACACCACTCATGCTGTTTAGCATATGGCCTCACTTGTGAATCCTTAAAGAGATAAATAAAATAAATAGATGGGTGGGGCTAAGGCTTAAGAGGGTGTGAACGATGCTGAGACAAATGTGTAGACAAAGAAGAGCTCTCCAGTTGGTGTACCAAAACAATCAAGCATCATTTCTCAGAAGTGAGGTTACAAGTTTATCAACTTTCAAAGCAGAATTACTTTCCCATTGATCCTCAAGTGCATTGTATGATATACACATTTCAAGCTCTGAGTCTCTACTTTTGTCTGATGTAAAAGACACTTTCAAATGATGCTACATAAGAACAAATCAAGGTGGTGGGTCACATTTTGTTGTGTTACAGCCTGAATTCAAAATGGATTCAATATGTGTTTTTCTAACCCATCTACTCACAATTCCCCACAAAGTTTGTCAAAAAGTGAAAACATGTTTTAAGAAATGTTTGTACATCAAACATCAATACTTTGTTTTACCAAATAATTTATTGAAAATGAAATACAGAAACATCTCATTTATATAAGTATTCACACAGAGTCAATACTTTGTAGATGCACCTTTGGCGGCGATTACAGCTTTGAGTCGTCTTGGGTATGTCTGTATCAGTTTTGCACATCTGGATTTGGGGATTTTCTCAAGCTCTGTTAAATTAAATTGGGAGCGGTGGTTTTCTATGGGATTCAATTCTGGGCTTTGGCTGGACTTCAACATTCTTGTTCTGAAGCCATTCCAGCGTTGCTTTGGCTGTATGCTTGTCCAGTTGGAACGTAAATATTCACCCCAGTTTAAGGTTGTTTGCAGTCTGAAGCAGGTTCTCATTGAGGATTTGCCTGTATTTCTCCATTCATTGTCCTCTCTATTCTTATTGGTCTCCCAGTCCCAGTCCTGGTCCACTCAGAGTCAAGGAATTAAAATAGATCTATATAATAACCCGTGCTATAGGGGAGAAATAAGAGGGGAGGAAAGGGGGAAGTGAAGGAGAGGTTGTTGTGGAGGAGGGCGGAGTTGGGGGGCTTAAGGGGTTGGGGGAGGGAATCAGTAGTGTTGGTTTTGTACAGAGTTACCTTAAAAACATGGTGGGAACTTATCCAAATAAAGGAGAGAAATATAAAGAAAATGAGAAAGGGAGAGAGAGGGAGAGAGAGCTAGAGGGATGGCTTAGAATGGGTTGGCAAGAGAGAGCAGGAATGTTGCAGAATGGCGTTGGAATGTATAGCGGACGTTTTACGGGCTCCTGACCTATGATTTTTTGCATTGATATTAACTTTTTTTGTGCATAATGTTAAGCCATTGTCTTCTATGACCGAAAAGAGCTTCTGGACAGAAGCAATCACTAACCTTGACTAACCTCTGGAAAAGCAATCACTAACCTCGACTAACCTCTGGAAAAGCAATCACTAACCTCGACTAACCTCTGGAAAAGCGATCACTAACCTTGACTTAGATGAAGATTTCTACTTCAATGACTCGTTGGCACAGGACATACTGCTCACCCCGGAACAGGCCCTAATCCCTGACACTTGAAAGAGAAGGTGATAAAGATGCCGAAGTGTGGGAAGGAACCCTGATGAAACTAATGCAGCGAGTAAATAAACCGCCTCTACCCTTCTGCTCTATAGGCAAATGTACAATCACTGGAGAACAAACTGGATGAGATCCGTCCGAGACAATCCTGTCAAAGGGGCCTGAAGAACTGTAATATTCAATCTTTCACTGAAACGTGGCTGAAAAATGACATGGATAATATTCTAGCTGGTTTTTCTATGCATCAGGAAACATAGGGCCAAGCATGATCCCATTCACATCAACAAGGCTGTAGTGGAGTGGGTTGGGAGCTTCAAGTTCCTTTGTGTCCACATCACTAAGGATTTATCATGCTCCAAACACACCAGCACAGTTTTAAAGAGGGCACGACAATGCCTCTTCCACATCAGGAGGCTGAGAAGATTCTCAAAAAGTTGTACAGTCACCATTGAGAGCATCTTGACTGGCTTCATCACCGCTTGGTATGGCAACTTACGTTTGGGCCAGTACATCACTGGGGCTGAGCTCCCTGCCATCCAGGACCAGGCGGTGTCAGAAGAAGGCCCAAAAATGTGTCAATGGCTCCAGCCACCCAAGACATAGACTGTTCTTTCTGCTACCACAGAGCAAGTTTTCCTGCACCAAGTCTGGAACCAACAGGACCTCCCAAGTGCCAAGTAGTTAGTTAAAAAGTTAACCGAATATAGATTCTGTTCCACAGAATCATGGCTCTCTCCGGATATACTGTCCCCGTCCACACAGCCAGCAGGGTTCTCCGTACAATGCGCAGACAGGAAGAAATTTCTCCCTCATGATCAACTACTCATGGCGTGATTGTGGTAACTTACAGCAACTCATGTCCTTTTGTTTTAACAATCTAGAATACCTCACTATCAAATGCATACCGCATTACCTCCCGAAACAATTAACTTTGGCCATCATCATGGCCGTGTATATTCCCCCTCAAGCTGACACAGCGATTGCTCTCAAGGAACTACAGTGGATATCCATATCCTGGGGCACCATTAACTTCTTGTAGACAGGGGGCAGTATTTTCACATCTGGATAAAATGCATGCCCAAATTCAACTGCCTGCTACTCATCACCAGAAGATAAGATATGCATATTATTAGTAGATTTGTATAGAAAACACTCTGAACTTTCTAAAACTATTTGAATCATGTCTGTGAGTATCAGAACTTATGTAGCAGGTCACTCTCTTTTCAATGGATTTTCATTGGGAATCCAGATTTCTAAGGGACCTTCTTGCAGTTCCTACCGCTTCCACTGGATGTCACCTGGATGTCACCAGTCTTTAGAAATTGGTTGAGGTTATTCTGTTGTGTCATGAAGAAGTAGCCCTGTTCAAAACAAGGGTCACTTCAAGTGTACATTTGTTAGAGGCGCGTGACCAGAAAGGTAGCGTCACTTTGTTTTCTTCCTGTATTGAACACAGATTATCCCGTCTTCAATTTGATCGATTATTTACGTTAAATACCTAAAGTTGTATTACAAAAGTAGTTTGAAATGTTTTGGCAAAGTTTACAGGTAACTTTTGAGATATTTTGTAGTCACGTTTCGCAAGTTGGAACTGATGTTTTTCTGGATCAAACGCGCAAAAATAACTGGACATTTTGGATATATATTGACGGAATTAATCGAACAAAAGGACCATTTGTGATGTTTATGGAACATATTGGAGTGCAAACAGATTTTTTTTATTTCTGCGTTTTGTGTCGCGCCTGCAGGGTTGAAATATGCTTCTCTCTCTTTGTTTACTATGGTGCTATCCTCAGATAATAGCATCGTAATGTAGCTGAGGAGTATAATAAAGCAAATATGAGGAAAATACTACCAACGTTTTATTAACACATTGTTTGCGCTACTTGCCCATCAATAATTCTTGACCATTGCTTACACCCCCTCATGGGATGGCTACAAGGCCCTCCCCGCTCTCTCTTCTGTAAATCAGATCACATCTCCATTATGCGCCTCCCTTCCTATAGGCAGAATCTTAAACAGGAATTACCCATGGTAAGGACTGTTCAACGTTGGTCTGACCAATCGGAATATATGCTTCAAGAATGTATTGATCATGCGTACTTTGATAAGTTCCGGGTTGGCTCTGAGAATAACATCGACGTACACACTGACTCGGTGAGTTCATCAGGAAGTGCATAGAGGATGTTGTTCCCACTGTGAGAATTAGAACTTATGCAAACCAAAAACCATGGATAGATTGCAACATTTGCTCTATACTGAAAGCGTAAACAACCACATTTAACCACGGCAAGGTGACTGGTAACATGGACGAGTACAAACAGTCCAGCTATGCCCTCCGTAAGGCAATCAAACAAGCAAAACATCAGTACAGAGACAAAGTGGAGTCGCAATTCAACGGCAATTCAGTTCAACGGATTATAAAGGGAAAACCAGCCACATCACTGACACCATCGTCATGCTCTGTGACAAGCTAAACACCCTCTTCGAGGAATACACAGTGCCCCCCGACTCAGGCCACTGCTGCTCACGAGGACTGTGAGCTCGTGTTTTCCATGGGCAATATTAGTTAGACATTTAAGCGTGTTAACCCTCACAAGGCTGAAGGCCCAGACTGCATCCCTATCCACATCCTCAGAGCATTGCAGACCAGCTCTCCCTATCCCAGTCATTGGCGCTCTGCATTCCAGTCATTGTCCCCACTTGCTTCAAGATGTCCACCATTGTTCCTGTACCCAAGAAAGCGAAGGTAACTGAACTAAATGGCTTTGGCCTCGCAGCACTCAATTATGTCATCATGAAGTGCTTTGAAAGGCTAGTTAAGGATTATAATCACCTCCACCTTACCCGACACCCTAGACCAATGGTCACCAACCGGTTGATCGCAATCGACTGGTCGATCTTCAAGGCATTCCTAGTCGATCACCCAACATTTGTGTAGAAAAGCCAACAACAAAGGCTGGCGCTCCCTTTTTTTATTTGTGTTGCACTGTTGGCGGTAAATGCACTTGGTTCAGAAGCCCTGTGCACCGGGTAGGCAAATTGTTCCCATTTTGAACCATTTAATTTGTCTGAAAAGACAAACTCCGCCTACTCGGCAGACCGGGAGATCTGTGGCTAAATGAGTGCGTCTCCATATAGCTTCTATGGCCCCAGCCACAGCAAAGTTATATACTGGCCTATGAGATTTTATCACTTTTATAAAACCATGACCAGAGAAAGACTGTCAAAGAATACAGCAAACAGCTGCTGCTTTTTGACTGAGTTCATATTGAAGCTTTTATTCAGCACTGTAAACACTGCTTGATTCAACACTATTACATAAAATGGCTTCGCTCTACTTCCACGCGTGCTGCAGCTGCAATGAATGAGTAGCCAAGTGTATCAATAGCCCTGCATTTGTATTATTATTAGCAGCTTGTAGTGTCTATTTTAATATCAAGGATTATTTCACTTTCTCTGGTCATAGGAACAACATGAATTTGTGCATGAGGCAGATGTGGATGCGGTGTGACTCGAGTTTCGCTATTAGGTGGAAGACTGTGTCCCCTCTCTCTGGTTAGTCTCTTTAGAGGAAAGGAAGGGGAGAGCAGGGACCGTGAGAGAAGGACCCTGTGCTGCTCTCTCCCTCCCTCTGCCGAGACTAATGCTGTGTTCAAAACAGCTGGGAACTCGGAAATCTCAGACTTCCAACTTCAGCATATTAAAGACAACTAGGGACTCTGAAAAAAAGTGAGGTCCGACAGGGAAAAATAGTTTTGAACGGCCATCTAACTCGGAATACAAAGTCGGAAACTCTGGCATCTTTCTCGAACTCCAACTTTCCAACCTTAAGGTCACTGGTCATGATTTGACCTCGTCTTTGTTCGGAATTCAATTCAGCACTATGACCATCAGATGTAGGTACCATCAGGCCAGTAAAATGTATGCTCAACATTGCCTCGCAAGTGCTACACCAACTGATCTATTTTGTTACCAAAGCCCGAGTTTTGAAATATAATATGGTCTGAGAAAAACAATATTGCAGGCCAGATATATATCCAATATGCAATGGAAATGTATTAGGCCTACCACACAAACCTCATTCCTACAGAACAGTTTTTATTAAGTTCATGTAAAATAATGTAAGTCATGTAAAAACAAAAATAGAGCGGTAGATCTCTGCTTGCTTTTTGACTGCGAAAGTGATCTTGACTCCGAAATGGTTGGAGACCTCTGCCCTAGACCCGCCACAATTTGCATAACGCCCCAACAGATCCACGGATGACGCAATCGCCATCACACTGCACACTGCCCTCTCCCATCTGGACAGGAGGAATAGTCTATGTAAGAATGCTGTTCATCAACTACAGCTCAGCCTTCAACACCCTCCAAGCTCATCACTAAGCTCGGGGCCCTGGGTCTGAACACCGCCCTGTGCAACTGGGTGCTGGACTTCCTGACAGGCCAACCCCAGTTGGTGAAGGTAGGCAACAACACTTTCTCTACTCTGATCCTCAACACAGGGGCCCGAGAAGGGTGTGTGCTCAGCCCCCTCCTGTACTCCCTGTTCACCCATAACTGTGTGCCCACGCACGTCTCCAACTCAATCATCAAGTTTGCAGACAACACAGAAAAGCTCCCTGGTCTTTGTGGTTGAATTTGTGTTTGAAATTCAGTACTCGACTGAGAGACCGTACAGATAATTGTATGGAGGGGTTACAGAGATGATTCAGAAATCTGGTAAAACACTATTGCAGTGAGTCTATGCACCTTAATATGTTACTTGTTAAGCATTTGTTTACTCCTGAAATTCATTTTAGGGGTTGACTACTTATTGACTCAAGACATTTCAGTATTTCATATTTAATACAATTTGAAAAATAAAATAAAAAACAAATTCCACTTTGGCATTATGGGGTTGTAACAAAATGTTTAAAAAAGTCCAGGGGTGTGTGAATACTTTCTAAAGGTAATTTATGAATAAAAAAATTAACATTTGGGAGGCTGATCCTTTACATGGTGTGAGAACTGATACTTTGGTACATCAAAACACATATTTAATATTATTTCCGTTACTTAAATTGAAGATATTACTTATATACTGCAAGCCAAATGATCCTCCAACGTTAAGATAAAGGAAGAATCAAATGCTTTATTATTGGAATATTGAAATATAACAATTTGAAGTCCTATTGGGTCTAAAAAGTATGAGAGACACACCTTCAAACTCAGTGCCTCTTTGCTTGACATCATGCCGCAACAGCATAAGACATCAGTCAGGAAGTTAAAGCTTGGTTGCATATGGGTCTTCCAAATGGACAATAACCCCAAGCATTCTTCCAAAGTTGTGGCAAAATGGCTTAAGGACAACAAAGTCAAGGCATTGGAGTGGCCATCACAAAGCCCTGACCTCAATCCTATAGCACATTTGCGAGCAAGGAG
Source organism: Oncorhynchus kisutch (assembly GCF_002021735.2). Classification (NCBI taxonomy): domain Eukaryota; kingdom Metazoa; phylum Chordata; class Actinopteri; order Salmoniformes; family Salmonidae; genus Oncorhynchus; species Oncorhynchus kisutch. The sequence goes on along the minus strand of NC_034198.2, from coordinate 2,684,537 downwards.
GCCTACAAACCTGACTCCGTTACACAAGCTCTGTCAGGAGGAATGGGGAATTATCCCCCCAACTTATTGTGGGAAGCTTGTGGAAGGCTACCCAAAATGTTTGACCCGAGTTAAACAATTTCAAGGCAATGCTACCAAATACTAATTGAGTGTATGTAAACTTCTGACCCACTGGGAATGTGATGAAAGAAATAAAAGCTGAAATAAATCATTCTCTCTACTATTATTCTGACATTTCACATTTTTAAAATAGAGTGGTGATCCTAACTGACCTAAAACAGGGAATTGTTACTTGGATTAAATGTCAGGAATTGTGAAAAAACTGAGTTTAAATGTATTTGGCTAAGGTGTATGTAAACATCCGACTTCTACATGTTTTGTTAGTTGAAAAAAAACGTTACAAAAAATAGCAAAAAAATATATACATGACCAGTCAAAAGTTTGGACACACCTACTCATTCAAGTGTTTTCCTTTATTTTGACTATTTTCTACATTGTAGACTAATAGTGAAAATATCAACACTATGAAATAACACATATGGAACAATGTTGTAACCCAAAAAAGTGTTTATTAACAAATCAAAATATATTTTACATTTGAGATTCTTCAAAGTAGCCACCCTTTGCCTTGATGACAGCTTTGCACACTCTTGGCATTCTCTCAACCATTTTCATGAGGAAGTCACCTGGAATGCATTTCAATTAACAGGTGTGCCTAAAAGTTAATTTGTGGAATTTCTATCATTCTTAAAGTGTTTGAGCCAGTCATTTGTGTTGTGACATGGTAGGGGTGCTATACAGAAGATAGCCCTATTTGGTAAAAATAAAAGTCCATATTATGGCAAGTACAGCTCAAATAAGCAAAGAGAAATGACAGACCATCATTGCTTTCAGTCATTGTGTCACGCCCTGGTCTTAGTATTTTGTGTTTTCTTTATTATTTTGGTCAGGCCAGGGTGTGACATGGGTTAATTATGTGGTGTGTTTTGTCTTGTTTTTTTGTAGGTATTGGGATTGTGGTATAGTGGGGCTATCTAGAAAAGTCTATGGTTGCCTGAAGTGGTTCTCAAATCAGAGGCAGGTGTTTATCGTTGTCTCTGATTGGGAACCATATTTAGGCAGCCATATTCTTTGAGTGTTTGGTGGGTGATTCTGTTACGGTTTTCTTCCTGTGAAGGAGAGGAGGACCAAAATGCAGTGTGGTAATTTTGATACATGTTTAATAAACGAATAAACACGAACAAAACAAAACAAGAAACGTTTAAACCATTACAGAATCACCCACCACACAAGGACCAAGCGGCGTGGTGACAGGCATTGGCAGCAGGAGCAACGAAGACTGGAAGACTGGATTATACGACTTGGGAGGAAATAGACAGGTAGGCGGTCGACCCAGGGAGTGTGCCTGAGCCCGCCTGGGATTCGCTGGAGCAGTGCGAGGAGCGTTATAGGAGAATGGAGTTGGAGAGACGAGCACGGCGGCGTGGATGGAAGCCCGAGAGTCAGCCCCAAAAATGTCTTGGGGGGGACACAGGGAGAGTGGTGCAGAGTCAGGAGTCAGACCTGAGCAACTCCCCCTGTTTATCGTAAGGAGCCAAGGAGGAAACGAGAACCAGAGCCAGTGTTGGAGGTGAGCGAAGCAGAGACTGTGAAGGAGTTAATGGGGAAATTGGAGGTACGGAATTCGTCCGTCGGAGCGTGTCGGGGATTTGATGGCACCTGGGTCAGCTCTTCATACTCGTCCTGAGGAGCGTGTTAGTCGGCTGGTGAAGATTGTGCCAGCCTCACGCACCAGGCCTCCTGTGCACCTCCCTAGCCTTGCACGTCCTGTGCCAGCCCTGCTCTCAAGATCTCCAGTACGCTTTCACGGTCCGGTCCATCCTGTGCCACCTCCACACACCAGCCCTCCGGTGGCAGCTCCCCGCACCAGGCTTCCTGTGCGTGTTCTCAGCCCAGTACCACCAGTGCCAGCACCACGCACCAGGCCTTCAGTGCGCTTCGCCTGTTCAACGCTGTCAGAGACTTCCTCCTCTCCAGCGCTGCCGGAGTCTCCCGCCTGTCTAGCGCTGCCAGAGCCTTCCTCCTCTACAGCGTTGCCGGAGTCTCCCGCCTGTTCAGCGCTGCCAGAGCTGCCAGTCTGCAAGGAGCTGCCAGTCTGCAAGGAGCTGCCAGTCTGCAAGGAGCTGCCAGTCTGCAAGGAGCCGCCAGAGCTGCCAGTCTGCATGGAGCAGCCAGAGCTGCCAGTCTGCATGGAGCAGCCAGAGCTGCCAGTCTGCATGGAGCAGCAAGAGCCGCCAGTCTGCATGGAGCAGCCAGAGCCGCCAGTCTGCATGGAGCAGCCAGAGCCGCCAGTCTGCATGGAGCAGCCAGAGCCGCAAGTCTGCATGGAGCAGCCAGAGCCGCAAGTCTGCATGGAGCAGCCAGAGCCGCCAGTCTGCATGGAGCAGCCAGAGCCGCCAGTCTGCATGGAGCAGCCAGAGCCGCCAGTCTGCATGGAGCAGCCAGAGCCGCTAGTCTGCATGGAGCAGCCAGAGCCGCCAGTCTGCATGGAGCAGCCAGAGCCGCCAGTCAGCATGGAGCAGCCAGAGCCACCAGTCAGCATGGAGCAGCCAGAACAGCCAGGGCCGCCAGTCAGCCAGGATCCGCCAGAGCCCCAAGTCAGCCAGGATCCGCCAGTCAGCCAGGATCTTCCAGATCCGCCAGTCAGCCAGGATCCGCCAGTCAGCCAGGACCGCCAGTCAGCCAGGATCTGCCAGAACCACAAGCCAGCCAGGATCTGCCAGAGCCAACTACCTGCCTGAGCTTCCTCTCAGTCCTGAGCTTCCTCTCATTCCTGAGCTTCCTCTCAGTCCTGAGCTTCCTCTCAGTCCTGAGCTTCCCCTCTGTACTGAGCTTCCCCTCAGTACTGAGCTACCCCTCAGTACTGAGCTACCCCTCAGTCCCGAGCTACCCCTCAGTCCCGAGCTACCCCTCAGTCCCGAGCTACCCCTCAGTCCCGAGCTACCCCTCAGTCCCGAGCTACCTCAGTCCCGAGCTGCCCCTCAGTCCCGAGCTGCCCCTCAGTCCAGTGGGGCCCTTGGTGAGGGTCGGCGGCGGGGGTCACCAATCAAAGGACGCGATGCAAGTGGACTAAGACTTTGTTGGAGTGGGGTCCACGTCCCGCGCCGGAGCCGCCACCGTGGACAGACGCCCGCCCGGACCCTCCCCTATGGGTTTAGGTGTGCGGCCGGGATTCCGCACCTTGGGGGGGGTTCTGTCACGCCCTGGTCAGGCCAGGGTGTGACATGGGTTAATTATGTGGTGTGTTTTGTCTTGTTTTGTTTTTGTAGGCATTGGGATTGTGGTATAGTGGGGCTATCTAGAAAAGTCTATGGCTGCCTGAAGTGGTTCTCAATCAGAGGCAGGTGTTTATCGTTTTCTCTGATTGGGAACCATATATAGGCAGCCATATTCTTTGAGTGTTTGGTGGGTGATTGTTCCTGTCTCTGTGTTTGCACCAGATAGGGCTGTTTTGGTTTTTCACGTGTGTAGTTTCTTTATTAAAGAACCATGAATAATAACCACGCTGTGTTTTGGTCCGCCTCTCCTTCGACACAAGAAAACCGTTACATATTGCGGAAAATCTCAAGAACTGAAAGTTTCTTCAAGCGCAGTCGCAAAAACCATCAAGCGCTATGATGAAACTGGCTCTCATGAGGACCGCCACAGTAAAGGAAGGCCCAGAGTTACCTCTGCTGAAGAGGATAAGCTCAGAGTTACCAGCCTGTGAAATTGCAGCCCAAATAAATGCTTCACAGAGTTCAAGTAACAGACACATCGCAACATCAACTGTTCAGAGGAGACCACGTGAATCAGGCCTTGATGGTCGAATTGCTGCAAAGAAACCACTACTAAAGGACACCACTAATAAGAAGAGACTTGCTTTGGCCAAGAAACACAAACAATGGACATTAGACCAGTGGAAATTTGTCCTTCGGACTGTTGAGTCGTGTCTGTGAGATGCAGAGTAGGGGAACTGATCATCACCGCATGTGTGGTTCCCACAGTGAAGCATGGAGGAGGAGGTGTGGGGGTGCTTTGCTGGTGACCCTGTCTGTGATTTATTTAGAATTCAAGGCACACTTAACCAGCATGGCTACCACAGCATTCTGCAGCGATACGCCATCCCATCTGGTTTGGGTTTAGTGGGACTATCATTTCTTTTTCAACAGGACAATAACCCAACACACCTCCAGGCTGTGTACGGGCTATTTGACCAAGTAGAGTGATCGAGTGCTACATCAGATGACCTGTTCTCCACAATCACCCAACCTCAACCCAATTGAGATGGTTTGGGATGAGTTGGACACCAGAGTGAAGGAAAAGCAGCAACAAGTGCTCAGAATATGTGGGAAGTCCTTCAAGACGGTTGGAAAAGCATTCCTCGTGAAGCTGGTTGAGAGAATGCCAAGAGTGTGCAAAGCTGTCATCAAGGCAAAGGGTGGCTACTTTGAAGATATACTGAATTTTGATTTGTTGAACACTTTTTTGGTTACTACTTGGTTCCATGTGTTATTTCATAGTTTTGATATCTTCACTATTATTCTACCTGTTATTATACCTGCAGAAAAATGTAAAAAAATAAAGAAAAAACCTTGAATGAGTAGATGTGTCCAACCTTTTACTGGTACTAGTTAAAATAGTTAAATAAAGGTTCAAAAGTACTGAATATTTTGTGGGGTTGGTGGGGAGGGAACCTTGCTCAGACTGACCACTATCTACCAGTCTGGGAAAGGAAAGGAGAGGAGAAGAGACAATGATACCACACACGATCATGTTTACAGTAAACCACTGATACAAGGAATATTGACTTTTAGTTTCTTCCAAAAGGAAGATAAGCCAAAGAAGTAAATTCATCTAAGATCCTAAGATATCTAACATCCGGACGACTTTGATTTTGGATCTAAGAGATGAAAGAAGTAAATTCATCTAAGATCCTAACCTAAGATATCTAACATCCGGACGACTTTGATTTTGGATCTAAGAGATGAAAGAAGGGAGGCGAGGTCAGGCTAGGAAAGTTATTTAACAACTCTCGTTAGTTATTATTCTGATCCAATCTCAATGATCCTCCAGATGAAGAAAAAAAAACTCTGCCCCTGCCCCCAGCCGAAAGAAGACAAGAGCTGAAAAGGAGAACAAGAGGGTGGGGGGTACCCAGCATTTACATACTTAATGAACACTGTTTCAATGGGTTACCATCAGCAACCAAAGTGGCCACAGAAAACATTCCCATGTCATTCTTTCTTAGTCCACTGTGTGTGTGTGTGTGTGTGTGTGTGTGTGTGTGTGTGTGTGTGTGTGTGTGTGTGTGTGTGTGTGTGTGTGTGTGTGTGTGTGTGTGTGTGTGTGTGTGTGTGTGTGTGTGTGTGTGTGTGTGTGTGTGTGTATTTGTCCATTTCTTTTCTTGCTTTCTGGCTGTAGTTGTCAGGTCTAGGGTGAGGGCTGTATTGGGCCATCTTAAGACCGCTTTGTGCAAACTCCTTTCACACACATTAATATAGTCCCACTGCCCCTCGGCATAAGCTACAGAGCCGGAGAGAGGGATGGGAGAAGGAGGGTGAAACTAAAAGAGAAGGAGGTAGAATGTGTGACTCAAAGGTAGAGCAGACAATTTAATGAATGTAACAATTATTAATGCCTGTGAAATGTTAAATTGTCTTCTGTCTATGTATAAAAAAACATAATAATCATGTAACTCTGATAGCAAGGGCAATTTTGTGTTTGTTTCTTGTCCAGTCCTACATCTAAGTGTTAGTTTTGTATTTAACGAGGCAATTCAGTTAACAACAAATTGTTATTTTCATTTACGGCCTACCAGGGAACAGTGGGTTAACCGCCTTGTTCAGGGGCAGAACGGCAGATTTTTGCCTTGGGGATTCAATCCAGCAACCTTTCGGTTACTGGCACAACACTCTAACTACTAGGCTACCTACGGAGTCACCTAGGGAGTGAGTCACAGTCAAGACCTAAAGGGGGTTCAGACCATTGTGGTAAACGCTACTGTAACCCAGACAGAATCCAATAGAGGCTGACACACACACACAGTCACACAGTCTCAGCTGAGCAAGGCCTACAAGGGCTCAGAAGGCTGACAGGGCTCAGCAGGGCCTACAGGGCTTTGTGTGGTGCGATACCTCCATCATGTGGCCAATGTTGTAACTGATTGAGGAGACGGGAAGGAGGGCAGAAGAAGTGCTTCAAAGAAATGGCAGAATGTATATTATGCAGGACCTTGACTTCAGTGGTGGAAAAAGTACCCAATTGTCATACTTGAGTAAAAGTAAAGCAACCTTAATAGAAAGACTCAAGAACATTGAAAGTCACCCAGTAAAATACTACTTGAGTAAAAGTCTAAAAGTATTTGATTTTAAACATACTTAAGTATCCAAAGTAAATCTAATTGCAAAAATATACGTACGTATGGAAAGTAAAAGAACAGACCATGGTGTTATCCTGTAAATCCAAGTACCCAAAATAAAACGAATAAATCAAATAAGCATGGATAATGCCGCCCTCGCTATATGTCTGTTACTTTGAGCATATTTACAAATCCACTATCATCAGATCATCAGATTTGTACTGATGCATGAAGAACAAAATCCAAAGTAACAGTAACAGTCAGTATCTGGTGTGGCCACCAGCTGCATTAAATACTGCAGTGCATCTCCTCCTCACGGGCTGCACCAGATTTGCCAGTTATTGCTGTGAGATGTTACCCCAGTCTTCCACCAAGGCACCTGCAAGTTCCCAGACAGTTCTGGGGGGAATGGCCCTAGCCCTCACCCCTCCGATCCAACAGGTCCCTGACGTGCTCAATGGGATTGAGATCCGGGCTCTTTGCTGGCCATGGCAGAACACTGACATTCCTGTCTTGCAGGAAATCACACACAGAACGAGCTGTATGGCTGGTGGTATTGTCATGCTGGAGGGTCATGTCAGGATGAGCCTGCAGGAAGGGTACCACATGAGGGAGGAGGATGTCTTCCCTGTAACGCACAGCATTGAGATTGCCTGCAACGACAACAAGCTCAGTCCAATGATGCTGTGACACACCGCCCCAGACCATGACGGACCCTTCACCTCCAAATCGATCCCGCTCCAGAGTACAGACCTCAGAGTAACGCTCATTCCTTCAACGATAAGCGCGAAAAGTGCAACTCATTTTTTGCCAGTCCTGTCTGGTCCAGCAATGGTGGATGTACCGATCCTGTGCAAGTGTTGTTACGTGTGGTCTGCCACTGCGAGGACGATCAGCTGTCCGTCCTGTCTCCATGTAGCGCTGTCTTAGGCGTCTCACAGTATGGACATTGCAATTTATTGCCCTGGCCACATCTGCAGTCCTCATGCCTCCTAGCAGCATGCCTAAGGCATGTTCATGCAGATGAGCATGGACCCTGTTTATCTTTCTTTTAGTGTTTTTCAGAGTCAGTAGAAAGGTCTCTTTAGTGTCCAAAGTTTTCATAACTGTGACCTTAATTATCTACCGTCTGTAAGCTGTTAGTGTCTTAACGACCGTTCTACAGGTGCATGTTCATTAATTGTTTATGGTTCATTGAACAAGCATGGGAAAAAGTGTTTAAACCCTTTTCAATGAAGATCTGTGAAGTTTTGGGGATTTTTTTGCTGAGTTTAGAATTAAACAATTAGCATGGTCTTTGAGGAGCTGTTTCATTGAATTATTAACATGGTCCACGTCAGAGCTCTGGTCCACAATAATTCTGCTGGAAACATTCTTGAAACATTGAGGCTATCCTGTAACGTATCTAGTAACGTTCTTTCAATGTTATCCCTGTGTTGTGTGGTGTTCTGTGTTGTTATTTGTGAGCATGGCCCCGTGTCTCCTGTGTGGCTGAGAGGACGGGTAGAAAGAGACAGGGTGATCCTCCAGATGAGTCTTATTTAACCAATCCACAGCCTAGCAGGGACCCTTTGACATACGCACCATGAATATCAATCAGCTCACTGGACGAGGGGCACCACTGCGAGACCCTGATCCAGACAGACCCCCTAGAAATAGCATTTGACCTTGTGGGGACTAACAAAATTTCCCCAGTTGGTAAAATGCTTGTTTGTTTACTATTCTTCTATTGCACACACACACACAACCGCTATGGCACAGCGCCATGCTGGGGTGCCATGGCAACTCAAATCAATCTAGCGCTGGAGTCAAATCTGCTGCAGTTGCCTGTCTCATGTGCTGCCCAAACATACACAACTCTAATTTACTGCTCCACCTCTGATTGCTGCCAGCGCTGAAAAAACATGCTTGTCTGGCCCATCTCTTTCTCCCTCCCTCTCTCTTTCATCTCTCCACTCCCCCTCTCTTTCCATCTCCAACTCTCTCTCTCCACTCCCCCTCTCTTTCCATCTCCAACTCTCTCGCTCTCTCTCTAGCCCTCATTTCTCCTTTACCTCATATCATCAAGAGAGCACTGTGTAACCTGCCATGATACCTGGTTCCTCAGAAACGAGAACAAAATGAATATGAAACAAAGCCTTTGGCCATTAATAAAGAGGAAACATCTTCAAATTCAACAGCGCTAACACCTTGGCTGTGTTACGCTCCAACAATGACACTTCAAAGGGGGAGGAGGAGTGGAGGAGAAAGGGAGAGAGGGAGATTAGACAGTTTAGGAAGGCCTCAAAGGGAGAGGGAGAGTGTGAGAAAGAGAGCAGGAGAGCGAAGGGGGGGAGACAGCTAGAGAGAGATGGGTGGGACAGCAAGCGAGAGAGAGAGAGAGGATGAGAGGATGAGAGAGAGAGAGAGAGAGAGAGAGAGAGAGAGAGAGAGAGAGAGAGAGAGAGAGAGAGAGAGAGAGAGAGAGAGAGAGAGAGAGAAAAGAGGCAAAACAACAACGATATATGCACCTGACTAATGTCAAGGTGTTGGAAAGTGTTCTTATGGACAGGGATGAGATGGCTTGGGTTGAGATGAGATGGCTTGGGTTGAGATGAGATGGCTTGGGTTGAGATGAGATGGCTTGGGTTGAGATGAGATGGCTTGGGTTGAGATGAGATGGCTTGGGTTGAGATGAGATGGCTTGGGTTGAGATGAGATGGCTTGGGTTGAGATGAGATGGCTTGGGTTGAGATGAGATGGCTTGGGTTGAGATGAGATGGCTTGGGTTGAGATGAGATGGCTTGGGTTGAGATGAGATGGCTTGGGTTGAGATGAGATGGCTTGGGTTGAGATGAGATGGCTTGGGTTGAGATGAGATGGCTTGGGTTGAGATGAGATGGCTTGGGTTGAGATGAGATGGCTTGGGTCATATGAAATCTCATCAGAAAACTTAGTGCCTTAATGTTGCTGTTATAAGTATGATATAACATGTGCAGTAAGCGGTTGTTTGAAGAAAAAATAAACACATTTCACAGACAGCTGCTGCACATACTAATGGACTGCAGTACACAGACGCACACGCACTTACGCATGCACGCACACACACACACAGACACACACAGGAACCTACTGTACGAAGTAAAATGGCCACCATTCAAATAATTGATATGTCACTTTGCTTGACATTGTGAAAACATGACTGCCTGTGATGTGCAAAGTGTACATTAAATGATTGACTGCAGTATAATGAATGCTGTGAGCTGTTGTTGATGTTGTTGTTGTTGTTTTGAAGAACTCACAAAGAGAAAGAGCTGCAAAATGTTAGCAGAACAACGAACACAACAGAAGTTATTACTGCTCAGTCTGTATCTGAAACCAAAATGACAGGTTTTGTTTGTCTGAACAGGCTGCATGCCTGGACGTGAATGACAGAGAAAATACATTACTTTCAATGAGAAAACAAAACTCACAAGCATTGATATAACATGTAGAAACCTCAATCACCCTCTCTTTCCCTAGCTTAAAATAACAACCGCTGTTCTCATTATGGAAATATAGTGTGAGCTGAACGATGCAGTGCATAAGTGGAACAGATTGCCATGAACTAGATAGAAGAAAGAATAGACCTTACAATAAGCAATTCAGACAGTCAAACTGTCTCCGTTAGCGTCATTGTCTGGTAAAGGTTGTGTTGTAGACTTGAGGTCAATTGGTAGTTACTAGTGTGTGTCCTGAAATAATTTTCAACAAAATCCTCATAGTTCAGTTTCTATTGTAGGCAGAATCTTCAAAGAACCGATTACATTAAAATATGACTGACTCAATGCGCTCTTATGCTACAAAATTTGAAGATTTCGTTTTTTACATTGGATAAAAGTAGAGAATCTGTATAGAAATTGTATATCGTAAACTACAGTTTATAAACTACTACAATGGGAAAGGTATTCCGTTGGTGCTTTTAAGGTTAAGTGAAGAATGACACAAGACACCACCACAAATACTTGACAAATACACTGGGTGTACAAAACATTAGGAACACCTTCCTAATATTTAGTTGCACCCCCTTTTGCCCTCAGAACAGCCTCAATTCGTCAGGGCATGGACTCTACAAGGTGTCAAAATCGTTCCACAGGGCTGCTGGTCCATGATGATGCCAACGATTCCCACATTTGTGTCAAATTGTCTGGATGTCCTTTGGGGGGGTGGACCATTATTGATAAACACGGGAAACTGTTAACAAAAACAGCAGCGTTGCAGTTCTTGAAACACTTGAACCGGTGTGCCTGGCACAGACTACCATACACCATTCAAAGCCACTTCAAGCCTTTGTCTTGCCCATTCACCTGTTGAACGGCACACATACACAATCCATGTCTCAATTTTCTCAAGACGTCTTTCTTTAACCTGTCTCCTCCCCTACACTGATTTGAAGTGTATTTAATAAGTGACATCAATAAGGGATCATAGCTTCACCTGGATTCACCTGGTCAGTCTATGTCATGGAAAGAACAGGTGTTTCTAATGTGTTGTCCACTCATTTGAAAAATGACATAATTCTCTAAATTGTCTTTTGAACTGAGAAGACACATTGAGACACCTTGCGACAGCGTTGTGTGGAGGTTGTGTGTTGGCTAAGATCATCTCTCTATGCTCTTTTAAAATTAAAGACAGGAAGTGAGGTACTTAGAAACTTCCTCTTGAGCTCATCCTTGTCGCTGCAACTGCCTTTGCCCTTGTGGAGCGCCGTCGAGCAGTAGTCCATACCCAGGTGGTCGTCCACGGAGGCGCGCGTGCGGAAGTGGGAGAAGAACGATTGGGAGTGAGGGCAGGAAGAAGCACATGGACGCCTTGCCTCTTCCTCAACCTCTACGTCGTCCTCCAGATACCACAGGTCCCCAGAAAGTGAGGGATGGAGAGAGAGAGGGTAGTTTGAGAGAGAGAGAGAGTAGGGGAGGGGAGAGGGAGAGAGAGGATGGATGTAGAGAGAGAGGGGGAAGAGAGACAGGGAGAGAGAGGGAGGAGAACAGAAAGAGAGAGTGTTAATCAAATTTGCATTTAAAAATAATGTTTATGTTTGCAAGTCTAGACAGATAAATACACAGACCAAAATTCACATTGACAGATCTATAACAAATAGTTATTTCTCGTTGAAAGCAAGTCTAAGATTGGTAGATCTTTGCTTCCTGTATATATTTTTTTCTTTGTCTTTCATTTTGTTACGTTTGTCGATGGAAGGATCAGACCAAAGTGCAGCGTGGTAGGCGTACATCATACATTTATTAAATGAATACCAAAAAACAAGAAAGATAAACGGCATGTAAACACAGCAACTAGACAAAAACAAGATCCCACAAACGAAGGTGGAAAAAAGGCTGCCTAAGTATGATTCCCAATCAGAGACAACGATAGACAGCAGCCTCTGATTAGGAACCATACCCGGCCAACAAAGAAATAGAAAACATAGATTCCCCACCCTAGTCACACCCTGACCTAACGAAGTAGAGTATTAAAAGGATCTCTAAGGTCAGGGCGTGACAGTAAGGTGCGGACTCCGGCCGCAAACCTGATCCAGGACGCAGACCCTGCTCCGCTCGTGGCTCCACCAACTTTGGTGGCGCCTCTGATGCGCCGAAGCTCTGGACCGTGAATCATCGCCGGAGGAATCGAACAGTAGATCGTCGCCGGGGACTCCAGACCGTAGATCGTTGCAGAAGGCTCCAGACCGGGAACCGTCGCTGGAAGCTCTGGACTGCAGACCGTCGCTGGAGACTCCGGACCTTGGATCATCACTGGAGGCTCTGGGAAATGGATCATCACTCGAGGCTCCGGGCCATGGATCATCACTCGAGGTCCGGGACATGGATCATCACTGGAGGCTCCCGACAATGGATCAACACTGGAGGCTTCGGGCCATGAAACATCACTGGAGACTTCGTGTGTGGAGCAGGCTCAGGGCGTACCAGGCTGGAGACACGCACTGGAGGCCGGGTGCATGGAGCTGGCACAGGATATACTGGACTGTGGAGGTGCACTGGAGGTCTGGAGCGTAGAGCTGGCACAGGACGCACTGGGCTATGAAGGCGCACTGGAGACACAGTTTGTATAGCCGGAGCAGGATATACTGGGTCGTGGAGGCGCACTGGAGGTCTAGAGCGTAGGGCTGGCACAACGCGTCCTGTACACGGACCATCTTCACATGGCAAGTGTGGGGAGCTGGCACAGGATGCACTGGGCTGTGCAGGCGCACTGGAGATACAGTGCGTAGAGCCGTCACAGGATATCCTGGACCGAGGATGCGCACTGGAGACCAGGCGCGCTGAGCTTGCACCACCCGTCCTGGACAGATGCCCATTTTCACACGGCAAGTACAGGGAGCTGGCACAGAGCTGGCACACAAAGCACCGGGCTGTGGATGCTCACTGGAGACACAGTGCGTATCATCGCAAAACGGTGAGTACGGGGGCTGCCTCTCGGGCTTCCGACATGCGAACCCCGGAGTCATCTCCTTCACTGCCTCCGCCTGCTTCCATGGCAGGCTCTTGTCTCCTCCACTCCCTTCTCTTCAATGCCCAGGATCCCTGCTTCTCCTGGCCACGCTGCTTGGTCCGTTTGTGGTGGGATCTTCTGTTACGTTCGTAGATGGAAGGATCGGACCAAGGTGCAGCGTGGTAGGTGAACATCATAAATGTATTAACTTCTTGGTGACAGGGGGCAGTATCTTCACGTCTGGATGAAATGCATGCCCAAATTCAACTGCCTGCTACTCATCCCCAGAAGTTAAGATATGCATATTATTAGTGGATAGAAAACACTCTGCAGTTTCTAAAACTGTTTGAACCATGTCTGTGAGTATAACAGAACTTAATTAGCAGGCGAAACCCAAGGACAAACCATTCAGATTAGATTTTTTTGAGGTCACTCTCTTTTCAATGGGTTTTCATTGGGAATCCAGATTTCTAAGGGACCTTCATTGTGTAATGAAGAAGTACGGACATCTTGAACTCGGGTAACTTGAAGTGTACCGTTAGATAGAGGCGCGTGACCTTAAAGCATGCTACAGTTTGTTTTCCTCCTGTATTGAACACAGATCATCCCGTCTTCAATTTTATCGATTATTTACGTAAAAAAATACCTAAAGTTGTATTACAAAAGTAGTTTGAAATGTTTTGGCAAAGTTTACAAGTATCTAATGAGATATTTTGTAGTCACGTTGCGAAAGTTGGAAGCTGTGTTTTTCTGGATCAAACGCGCCAAAATAATGGATATTTTGGATATATATTGACGGAATTAATCAAACAAAAGGACCATTTGTGATGTTTATGGGACATATTGGAGTGCCAACAAAAGAAGCTTGTCAAAGTTAAGGCATGAATTATATTTTTATTTCTGCGTTTTGTGTCGTGCCTGCAGGGTTGAAATATGCTACTCTCTCTTTGTTTACTGGGGTGCTATCCTCAGATAATAGCATTGTTTGCTTTCGCCGAAAAGCCTGACATGTTGGCTGGATTCACAACATGTGTAGCTTTAATTTGCTATCTTGTATGTGTGATTTCATGAAAGTTTGATTTTTATAGTAATTTATTTGAATTTGGCGCTCTGCATTTTCTCTGGCTTTTGGCCAGGTGTGACGCAACCACCTCACATATCCCAGAGAGGTTAACAGGTGTGCCTTTTTAAAAGTTAATTTGTGTATTTCTAAATGCGTTTGAGCCAATCAGTTGTGTTTTGACAAGGTAGGATGGCTATACAGAAGATAGCCCTTTTTGGTAAAAGACCAAGTCCATATTATGGCAAGAACAGCTCAAATAAGCAAAGAGAATGATGAAAAAGGGGGAGGCTTGCAAGCCGAAGAACACCATCCCAACCATGAAGCACGGGGGTGGCAGCATCATGTTGTGGGGGTGCTTTGCTGCAGGAGGGACTGGTGCACTTCACAAAATAGACGGCATCAAGAGGTAGGGAAATTATGTGGATATATTTAAGAAACAGCTCAAGACATCAGTCAGGAAGTTAAAGCTTGGTCGCAAATGGGTCTTCCAAATGGGCAAAGACCCCAAGCATACTTCCAAAGTTGTGGCAAAATGGCTTAAGGACAACAAGGTATTGGAGTGACCATCACAAAGCCCTGACCTCAATCCTATAGAAAATTTGTGGGCAGAACTGAAAAAGCGTGTGCAAGCAAGGAGGCCTACAAACCCAGCTCTGTCAGGAGGAATGCGCCAAAATTCACCCAACTTATTGTGGGAAGCTTGTGGAAGGGTACCCGAAACGTTTGACCAAGTTAAACAAGATAAAGGCAATGCTACCAAATACTAATTGAGTGTATGTAAACTTCTGACCCACTGGGAATGTGATGAAGGAAATAAAAGCTGAAATAAATCATTCTCTGTACTGACATTTCATTTTCTTAAAATAAAGTGGTGATGCTAACTGACCTAAGACAGGGAAATTTTATTAGGATTAAATGTCAGGAATTGTTTAAATGTATTTGGCTAAGGTGTATGTAAACTTCCGACTTCAGCTGTTGGCATACAGAGGCCCACCATAGCCCACCATAGCAGCACCCTCCCGTAGCACGCGCTCCAGCAGGTATATTTCATATTTCACTGGTCACCCCCAAAGCCAATTCCTCCTTGGTCGCCTTTCCTTCCAGTTCCGTGTTGCCAATGACTGGAACGAATTGCAAAAATGGCTGAAGCTGGAGACTCACATCTCCCTCACTAACTTTAAGCACCTGCTGTCAGAGTAGCTCACAGATCACTGCACCTGTACATAGCCCATCTGTAAATAGCCCATACAATTACCTCATCCCCATACTGTTATTTTTTTTTCTTCTCCTTTGCACTCATTATCTCTACTTGCACATTCATTTTATTTAAGTTTTACCTTTATTTACCTAAGCAAGTCAGTTGGCAAGTCAGTAGGCCGTCTTGCTTACCTAAGCAAGACGGCCTACGAACTGTGGGTTAACTGCCTGTTCAGGGGCAGAACGACAGATTTGTACCTTGTCAGCACAGGGATTTGAACTTGCAACCTTTCAGTTACTAGTCCAACACTCTAACCACTAGAGCTACCCTGCCGCCCCATCTTCTGCACATCTTCTGCACATCTATCAATCCAGGGTTTAATTGCTAAATTATAATTATTTCGCCACCATGGCCTAATCATTGCCTTACCTCCCTTATCTTACCTCATTTGCACATACTGTATATAGACTTTTTCTATTGTGTTATTGACTGTATGTTTTTTTATTCCATGTGTAACTCTGTGTTATTGTTTGTGTTGCACTGCTTTCCTTTATCTTGGCTAGGTCGCAGTTGTAAATGAGAACTTGTTCTCAACTAGCTTAACTGGTTAAAAAAAAACACAAAAAAACATTAGTGTCTAGTTTGATAAACAGACGCCTCACAAGTCCTCAACTGGCAGCTTGATTAAATAGTACCCTGCAAGTCTCAATGTCAACAGTGAAGAGGCGACTCCGTGATGCTGGCCTTCTAGGCAGACTTCCTCTGTCCAGTGTCTGTTCTTTTGACGATCTTAATCTTTTCTTTTTATTTGCCAGTCTGAGATATGTTTTTTTCTTTGCTACTCTGCCTAGAAGGCCATCATCCCGGAGTCGCCTCTTCACTGTTGACTTTGAGACTTGTGTTTTGGGGAGCGCGGAATTTGATAACATGCATGCAGTTTTGATGAAAGTTACTCAAAGCAATAACATTTTAGTCATAATGAAGCAGACCAAAGACGATCAGTTAATGAACACAATGACTAAGTTGGATGACAAATCAGCAGAACTCATTGATGTCGATGACCAAATTAATGAACTCAGGTGAGGAAGATGGGAATATTCTTAGCAAGAGAAGGAAACCTCATCACTGAATCTCTCGCTACCTACTCAAGACCTCTATCTGCAAACCATGACAGATGAGTATGAGTTCGAACTGAGCAAGTGCGACACTCACGTGTCTAAAATCAGTACTCTAAGTGCTCAAGTGGACTCTGCAATGCAGCAGAATACCACCCTTAGGTACCATCTGGAGGAATTCCAGAACAGTCAGGCGCTACAGCGTGACTATCCAACCAAGCAACCGGAGCTTGGTACACAAATGGGTGAAGAAGAAAGAACGTTTCAGACTTTGCCTACCTCAGGTGTCCCTCAGTCTTCTCCTATTCGCCATTCGGCACAGAGTAATATGGCGCCTACTCGCCATATTAGGCGAGACATGGCTCTCATGAGGAGACAGGCAGACATGGCTCTCAGGAGAAGACAGGCTATGTGCTCACTGCCCACAAAATGAGGTGAAAACTGAGCTGCACTTCCTAACCTCCTGCCCAATGTATGACCATATTAGAGACACATATTTCCCTCAGATTACACAGATCCACAAAGAATTTGAAAACAAACCCAATTTTGATAAACTCTCATATCTACTGGGTGAAATTCCACAGTGTGCCATCACAGCAGCAAGATTTGTGACCTGTAGCCACAAGAAAAGGGCAACCAGTGAAGAACAAACACCATTGTAAATACAACACATATTTATGCTTATTTATTTTCCCTTGTGTACCCTTACTCATTTGTACATCGTTGCAACACTGTATATATACGTAATATGACATTTGTAATGTAATTATTGTTTTGAAACTTCTGTATGTGTAATGTTTACTGTTAATTTTTATTGTTTATTTCACTTTGTATATTATCTACCTCACTTGCTTTGGCAATGTTAACACATGTTCGCCCTGCCAATAAAGCCCCTTGAATTGAATTGAAGAGAAAGAGAAAGAGAGAGGGGAAGTTCTCCTTGAAGGAGTTTGTTCTTTGTTGTTGTCCTTTCTTCTAATTTGACTGTTTGCACGTGCTGTTTCTGTGAAAAAGACGAGCAATTAAATACTTTAATTGAATTTAAATCAAATTAATAAGGGTTATCTCATGGTTTAGTGATGGGGATGTAGTCAAACGTTGAGCGCCTGAGCACACAAATACTGTGAACTCAAACTGCTCTCCAGAACTTTCCAGGGCACAACAATGCTAAATGTGATACTTTTTGCTGCAACAATGCCAAATTCAATTAAGGTAATATAACATGTTGTGGATTAACATGCTACAAGCACTATCCCTAATACTTATAACATTCTATAAAGCATTGGCCCTCGTACTTATAACATTCTATAAAGCATTGGCCCTCGTACTTATAACATTCTATAAAGCATTGGCCCTAGTAATAATACAATTATACAAAGCATTGGCCCTAGTGCTAATCACATTCTATAAAGCATTGGCCCTAGTGCTAATCACATTCTATAAACCATTGGCCCTAGTGCTAATCACATTCTATAAAGCATTGGCCTAAGTGCTAATCACATTCTATAAAGCATTGGCCCAAGTGCTAATCACATTCTATAAAGCATTGGCCCTAGTGCTAATCACATTCTATAAAGCATTGGCCCAAGTGCTAATAACATTCTATAAAGCATTGGCCCTAGTGCTAATCACATTCTATAAAGCATTGGCCCTAGTGCTAATAACATTCTATAAAGCATTGGCCCTAGTGCTAATAACATTCTATAAAGCATTGGCCCTAGTGCTAATAACATTCTATAAAGCATTGGCCCTAGTGCTAATCACATTCTATAAAGCATTGGCCCTAGTGCTAATAACATTCTATAAAGCATTGGCCCTAGTGCTAATAACATTCTATAAAGCATTGGCCCTAGTGCTAATAACATTCTATAAAGCATTGGCACTAGTGCTAATAACATTCTATAAAGCATTGGCCCTAGTGCTAATCACATTCTATAAAGCATTGGCCCTAGTGCTGATAACATGCTATAAAGCATTGGCCCTAGTGCTAATAACATTCTATAAAGCATTGGCCCTAGTGCTAATCACATTCTATAAAGCATTGGCCCTAGTGCTAATAACATTCTATAAAGCATTGGCCCTAGTAGCAATAACATTCTATAAAGCATTGGCCCTAGTGCTAATCACATTCTATAAAGCATTGGCCCTAGTGCTAATCACATTCTATAAAGCATTGGCCCTAGTGCTAATCACATTCTATAAAGCATTGGCCCTAGTAGCAATAACATTCTATAAAGCATTGGCCCTCGTACGTATAACATTCTATAAAGCATTGGCCCTAGCCCTGGTGCTAATCACATTCTATAAAGCATTGGCCCTAGTGCTAATCACATTCTATAAAGCATTGGCCCTAGTGCTAATAACATTCTATAAAGCATTGGCCCTAGTAGCAATAACATTCTATAAAGCATTGGCCCTAGTGCTAATCACATTCTATAAAGCATTGGCCCTAGTGCTAATCACATTCTATAAAGCATTGGCCCTAGTGCTAATAACATTCTATAAAGCATTGGCCCTAGTGCTAATCACATTCTATAAAGCATTGGCCCTAGTGCTAATAGCATTCTATAAAGCATTGGCCCTAGTGCTAATCACATTCTATAAAGCATTGGCCCTAGTGCTAATCACATTCTATAAAGCATTGGCCCTAGTGCTAATAACATTCTATAAAGCATTGGCCCTAGTGCTAATAACATTCTATAAAGCATTGGCCCTAGTGCTAATCACATTCTATAAAGCATTGGCCCTAGTGCTAATCACATTCTATAAAGCATTGGCCCTAGTGCTAATAACATTCTATAAAGCATTAGCCCTAGTGCTAATCACATTCTATAAAGCATTGGCCCTAGTGCTAATCACATTCTATAAAGCATTGGCCCTAGTAGCAATAACATTCTATAAAGCATTGGCCCAAGTGCTAATAACATTCTATAAAGCATTGGCCCTAGTGCTAATAACATTTTATAAAGCATTGGCCCTAGTAGCAATAACATTCTATAAAGCATTGGCCCTAGTGCTAATCACATTCTATAAAGCATTGGCCCTAGTGCTAATAACATTCTATAAAGCATTGGCCCTAGTAGCAATAACATTCTATAAAGCATTGGCCCTAGTGCTAATCACATTCTATAAAGCATTGGCCCTAGTGCTAATAACATTCTATAAAGCATTGGCCCTAGTAGCAATAACATTCTATAAAGCATTGGCCCTAGTGCTAATCACATTCTATAAAGCATTGGCCCTAGTGCTAATAACATTCTATAAAGCATTGGCCCTAGTGCTAATAACATTCTATAAAGCATTGGCCCTAGTGCTAATCACATTCTATAAAGCATTGGCCCTAGTGCTAATAACATTCTATAAAGCATTGGCCCTAGTAGCAATAACATTCTATAAAGCATTGGCCCTAGTGCTAATCACATTCTATAAAGCATTGGCCCTAGTGCTAATAACATTCTATAAAGCATTGGCCCTAGTAGCAATAACATTCTATAAAGCATTGGCCCAAGTGCTAATCACATTCTATAAAACATTGGCCCTAGTGCTAATCACATTCTATAAAGCATTGGCCCTAGTGCTAATCACATTCTATAAAGCATTGGCCCTAGTGCTAATAACATTCTATAAAGCATTGGCCCTAGTGCTAATAACATTCTATAAAGCATTGGCCCTAGTAGCAATAACATTCTATAAAGCATTGGCCCTAGTGCTAATCACATTCTATAAAGCATTGGCCCTAGTGCTAATAACATTCTATAAAGCATTGGCCCTAGTGCTAATAACATTCTATAAAGCATTGGCCCTAGTGCTAATAACATTCTATAAAGCATTGTCCCTAGTAGCAATAACATTCTATAAAGCATTGGCCCTAGTGCTAATCACATTCTATAAAGCATTGGCCCTAGTGCTAATAACATTCTATAAAGCATTGGCCCTAGTGCTAATAACATTCTATAAAGCATTGTCCCTAGTGCTAATCACATTCTATAAAGCATTGGCCCTAGTGCTAATCACATTCTATAAAGCATTGGCCCTAGTGCTAATCACATTCTATAAAGCATTGGCCCTAGTGCTAATCACATTCTATAAAGCATTGGCCCTAGTGCTAATCACATTCTATAAAGCATTGGCCCTAGTGCTAATCACATTCTATAAAGCATTGGCCCTAGTAGCAATAACATTCTATAAAGCATTGGCCCAAGTGCTAATAACATTCTATAAAGCATTGGCCCTAGTGCTAATAACATTCTATAAAGCATTGGCCCTAGTAGCAATAACATTCTATAAAGCATTGGCCCTAGTGCTAATCACATTCTATAAAGCATTGGCCCTAGTGCTAATAACATTCTATAAAGCATTGGCCCTAGTAGCAATAACATTCTATAAAGCATTGGCCCTAGTGCTAATCACATTCTATAAAGCATTGGCCCTAGTGCTAATCACATTCTATAAAGCATTGGCCCTAGTGCTAATAACATTCTATAAAGCATTGGCCCTAGTAGCAATAACATTCTATAAAGCATTGGCCCTAGTGCTAATCACATTCTATAAAGCATTGGCCCTAGTGCTAATCACATTCTATAAAGCATTGGCCCTAGTGCTAATCACATTCTATAAAGCATTGGCCCTAGTAGCAATAACATTCTATAAAGCATTGGCCCTCGTACGTATAACATTCTATAAAGCATTGGCCCTAGCCCTGGTGCTAATCACATTCTATAAAGCATTGGCCCTAGTGCTAATCACATTCTATAAAGCATTGGCCCTAGTGCTAATAACATTCTATAAAGCATTGGCCCTAGTAGCAATAACATTCTATAAAGCATTGGCCCTAGTGCTAATCACATTCTATAAAGCATTGGCCCTAGTGCTAATCACATTCTATAAAGCATTGGCCCTAGTGCTAATAACATTCTATAAAGCATTGGCCCTAGTGCTAATCACATTCTATAAAGCATTGGCCCTAGTGCTAATAGCATTCTATAAAGCATTGGCCCTAGTGCTAATCACATTCTATAAAGCATTGGCCCTAGTGCTAATCACATTCTATAAAGCATTGGCCCTAGTGCTAATAACATTCTATAAAGCATTGGCCCTAGTGCTAATAACATTCTATAAAGCATTGGCCCTAGTGCTAATCACATTCTATAAAGCATTGGCCCTAGTGCTAATCACATTCTATAAAGCATTGGCCCTAGTGCTAATAACATTCTATAAAGCATTAGCCCTAGTGCTAATCACATTCTATAAAGCATTGGCCCTAGTGCTAATCACATTCTATAAAGCATTGGCCCTAGTAGCAATAACATTCTATAAAGCATTGGCCCAAGTGCTAATAACATTCTATAAAGCATTGGCCCTAGTGCTAATAACATTTTATAAAGCATTGGCCCTAGTAGCAATAACATTCTATAAAGCATTGGCCCTAGTGCTAATCACATTCTATAAAGCATTGGCCCTAGTGCTAATAACATTCTATAAAGCATTGGCCCTAGTAGCAATAACATTCTATAAAGCATTGGCCCTAGTGCTAATCACATTCTATAAAGCATTGGCCCTAGTGCTAATAACATTCTATAAAGCATTGGCCCTAGTAGCAATAACATTCTATAAAGCATTGGCCCTAGTGCTAATCACATTCTATAAAGCATTGGCCCTAGTGCTAATAACATTCTATAAAGCATTGGCCCTAGTGCTAATAACATTCTATAAAGCATTGGCCCTAGTGCTAATCACATTCTATAAAGCATTGGCCCTAGTGCTAATAACATTCTATAAAGCATTGGCCCTAGTAGCAATAACATTCTATAAAGCATTGGCCCTAGTGCTAATCACATTCTATAAAGCATTGGCCCTAGTGCTAATAACATTCTATAAAGCATTGGCCCTAGTAGCAATAACATTCTATAAAGCATTGGCCCAAGTGCTAATCACATTCTATAAAACATTGGCCCTAGTGCTAATCACATTCTATAAAGCATTGGCCCTAGTGCTAATCACATTCTATAAAGCATTGGCCCTAGTGCTAATAACATTCTATAAAGCATTGGCCCTAGTGCTAATAACATTCTATAAAGCATTGGCCCTAGTAGCAATAACATTCTATAAAGCATTGGCCCTAGTGCTAATCACATTCTATAAAGCATTGGCCCTAGTGCTAATAACATTCTATAAAGCATTGGCCCTAGTGCTAATAACATTCTATAAAGCATTGGCCCTAGTGCTAATAACATTCTATAAAGCATTGTCCCTAGTAGCAATAACATTCTATAAAGCATTGGCCCTAGTGCTAATCACATTCTATAAAGCATTGGCCCTAGTGCTAATAACATTCTATAAAGCATTGGCCCTAGTGCTAATAACATTCTATAAAGCATTGTCCCTAGTGCTAATCACATTCTATAAAGCATTGGCCCTAGTGCTAATCACATTCTATAAAGCATTGGCCCTAGTGCTAATCACATTCTATAAAGCATTGGCCCTAGTGCTAATCACATTCTATAAAGCATTGGCCCTAGTGCTAATCACATTCTATAAAGCATTGGCCCTAGTGCTAATCACATTCTATAAAGCATTGGCCCTAGTAGCAATAACATTCTATAAAGCATTGGCCCAAGTGCTAATAACATTCTATAAAGCATTGGCCCTAGTGCTAATAACATTCTATAAAGCATTGGCCCTAGTAGCAATAACATTCTATAAAGCATTGGCCCTAGTGCTAATCACATTCTATAAAGCATTGGCCCTAGTGCTAATAACATTCTATAAAGCATTGGCCCTAGTAGCAATAACATTCTATAAAGCATTGGCCCTAGTGCTAATCACATTCTATAAAGCATTGGCCCTAGTGCTAATAACATTCTATAAAGCATTGGCCCTAGTGCTAATAACATTCTATAAAGCATTGGCCCTAGTGCTAATCACATTCTATAAAGCATTGGCCCTAGTGCTAATAACATTCTATAAAGCATTGGCCCTAGTGCTAATAACATTCTATAAAGCATTGGCCCTAGTGCTAATCACATTCTATAAAGCATTGGCCCTAGTGCTAATAACATTCTATAAAGCATTGGCCCTAGTAGCAATAACATTCTATAAAGCATTGGCCCTAGTGCTAATCACATTCTATAAAGCATTGGCCCTAGTGCTAATAACATTCTATAAAGCATTGGCCCTAGTAGCAATAACATTCTATAAAGCATTAGCCCAAGTGCTAATCACATTCTATAAAAAATTGGCCCTAGTGCTAATCACATTCTATAAAGCATTGGCCCTAGTGCTAATCACATTCTATAAAGCATTGGCCCTAGTGCTAATAACATTCTATAAAGCATTGGCCCTAGTAGCAATAACATTCTATAAAGCATTGGCCCTAGTGCTAATCACATTCTATAAAGCATTGGCCCTAGTGCTAATAACATTCTATAAAGCATTGGCCCTAGTGCTAATAACATTCTATAAAGCATTGGCCCTAGTGCTAATAACATTCTATAAAGCATTGTCCCTAGTAGCAATAACATTCAATAAAGCATTGGCCCTAGTGCTAATCACATTCTATAAAGCATTGGCCCTAGTGCTAATAACATTCTATAAAGCATTGGCCCTAGTGCTAATAACATTCTATAAAGCATTGTCCCTAGTGCTAATCACATTCTATAAAGCATTGGCCCTAGTGCTAATCACATTCTATAAAGCATTGGCCCTAGTGCTAATCACATTCTATAAAGCATTGGCCCTAGTGCTAATCACATTCTATAAAGCATTGGCCCTAGTGCTAATCACATTCTATAAAGCATTGGCCCTAGTGCTAATCACATTCTATAAAACATTGGCCCTAGTGCTAATCACATTCTATAAAGCATTGGCCCTAGTAGCAATAACATTCTATAAAGCATTGGCCCTAGTAGCAATAACATTATAAAACGATTGGCAGAAGACTCTAGGCCCTAGGGTATGATATTCCACAGGGTCCTAGCTAGCTGAGCTTAAGATATTGTCTAAAAAGGCCCTGTCTAAAAAGACAGGGCCTTGGCACAATGTAATGGAGAATAACAGAATCCCTGCTTCAGGCAGAGGGAGGGAGCAAGGGATATTCACCAGCACCACAATGACAGATAGAAAGAAAAAGAGAGAGAGAGAATGAGAGAGAGAGAGCGAGATGGATTGGGACAACTGTTGCTGCTTGCAATTAGCATCCATCTTTTTCGGAGAGGGAGAGAGAGAAGAAAAAGAGATAAAGGGAGAGAGAGGGAAAGGTTTGCAACAACTGCTCCTGCTTGAATCTGAAATTCACTGACTTGTGCCTATTTCTCCTCTAATTGGGAACCTTTAAAAATGTTTTCTACTCTACATGCCTTTGCCTCTCCATTATTTTTCAGAGTTTTCTTTATTTCCTTCACAGTCACACAGGGGGAAGGCAAGGCAAAGAGTGGGGGAAGGAGCGAGTCAGTTCTGTGGCTCTTAATAGTGACCTTGTAACAGTCATAAGGGCATGAAATCAGCAGAAGCCAAGGCAGGTTGATGTGCAGGTGGATGTGCTCAGATTTATTTACAGGGCTTGGCGAACCAATGGTGAAAGTGCCATATCATACAAAATATACAAGTAGCTTTACAAAATGTACATGGGCAACAGCCCTATACCAGGCTTAACCTGTCCTGTCTAAATGGACACAGGTAGAGGGCAAGACTGCACCACCTCCCCTTGAGAAACCAAATGTGTCTAACAGGAGCTCAAACAGGTACAGTCCATATACAGTAAGTACCTGGACCATATAATTACCCAATTGGCAATTACAACCAATAAAATGGTTCTACAGTGTAAAAGGCAATTCCACATCAATTGCTACATTTTGTCTTAATCAGACTTGATGATTATATTTCATCACCGTTCATAAGTGGAAGTCATTTTCTCATATTCTATGTACTGACTCTAAAGCATGGCGCGCAGGCCACATAGCCTATTTCTATGAGCACTGAGGCAGCACGCTCCTATTATACACAACCAGAATGACAGATGATAAAAATTGCTAGCTGACCCCTGACACCCTTAGCTCTCTATGGCAGATCGATTTCATATTTTGCCACATTTTTGCTGAGGTCTGAGTGGCAAACAAGGTTCATATAAACCAGTGCTGTTGAAAACAAAATGCTAGCTAGAAGCAAGAGGAAATCATGTGTTTTAATAAAAACATACACTCTTCGATAAAACAAGGTGTCTACATAGAACCTTTTGGTCAATTCAAAATGTAACTGCCATTCCGATTCAAAAACCAACTCATTCCAGCATGAACATGCAAGTGGATGGTGGTTGAACTTGCCTACCAACAAGCACTCTATTTTTCACCGTATTAAGGTAAGCAGAGTTGATTATTTGTCCTCCAAACACGACGAGTTGAGTTTTTACCAAAAAGTTATGTTTTGGTTTCATCTGACCATATGCCATTCTCCCAATCTTCTTCTGGATCATCCAAATGCTCTCTAGCAAACTTCAGACGGGCCTGGACATGTACTGGCTTAAGCAGGGGGACACGTCTGGCACTGCAGGATTTGTGTCCCTGGCAGCGTAGTGTGTTACTGACGGTAGGCTTTGTTACTTTGGTCCCAGCTCTCTGCAGGTCATTCACTAGGTCCCCGCGTGTGGTTCTGGGATTTTTGCTCACCGCTCTTGTGATCATTTTGACCCCACGGGGTGAGATCTTGCGTGGAGCCCCAGATCGAGGGAGATTATCAGTGGTCTTGTATGTCTTCCATTTCCTAATAATTGCTCCCACAGTTGATTTCTTCAAACCAAGCTGCTTACCTATTGCAGATTCAGTCTACAATTTTGTTTCTGGTGTCCTTTTACAGCTCTTTGGTCTTGGCCGTAGTGGAGTTTGGAGTGTGACTGTTTGAGGTTGTAGACAGGTGTCTTTTATACTGATAACAAGTTCAAACAGGTGCCATTAATACAGGTAACGAGTGGAGGACAGAAGAGCCTCTTAAAGAAGAAGTTACAGGTCTGTGAGAGCCAGAAATCTTGCTTGTTTGTAGGTGACCAAATACTTATTTTCCACCATAATTTGCAAATAAATTCATTAAAAATCCTACAATGTGATTTTCTGGATTTTTTTTCTCATTTTGCGTGTCATAGTTGAAGTGTAGCTATGATGAAAATTACAGGCCTCTCTCATCTTTTTAAGTGGGAGATCTTGCACAATTGGTGGCTGACTAAATACTATTTTGCTCCACTGTAAGTAGGTCTTCTATATCATAATAATTACACCGTATGTCTGCATAGTATTTTGTCTTCATTTTGGCAGATTAACTTGTGCTTATTTCTAAAGATTAACTCATGTTTTTGCTCCTTCTATCTTATTCTGTGGAACCAGTTAGGCAACAACCCATACTGTACTGGCGGTAGGCTTCCCAGCGGCTAAGGAGTTGGACCTCTGGTCATAAGGTGGCTGGTTCGAAACCCAGAACGAAAAAATGGGTGTAAATGATCTGACAACTGAATGACTGCTTGGTTCACATTCTCAAAGAATTCCCCTACATTTGGACTCTTGACCAATTCCCTTAATTAACCCCACAACACTCATCCAGGGGAGCTACACTGCAGCTTGAACCTGAACTGTATGTGTGAGGTCTGCTGTTTGGGGGGCGGGTTGAGAATGTGAACTGTATGTGTGAGGTCTGCGGTTTGGGGGGCGGGTTGAGAATGTGAACTGTATGTGTGAGGTCTGCTGTTTGGGGGGCGGGTTGAGAATGTGAACTGTATGTGTGAGGTCTGCTGTTTGGGGGGCGGGTTGAGAATGTGAACTGTATGTGTGAGGTCTGCTGTTTGGGGGGCGGGTTGAGAATGTGAACTGTATGTGTGAGGTCTGCTGTTTGGGGGGCGGGTTGAGAATGTGAACTGTATGTGTGAGGGCTGCTGTTTGGGGACGGGTTGAGAATGTGAACTGTATGTGTGAGGTCTGCTGTTTGGGGGGCGGGTTGAGAATGTGAACTGTATGTGTGAGGTCTGCTGTTTGGGGGGCGGGTTGAGAATGTGAACTGTATGTGTGAGGGCTGCTGTTTGGGGACGGGGTGAGAATGTGAACTGTATGTGTGAGGTCTGCTGTTTGGGGGGCGGGTTGAGAATGTGAACTGTATGTGTGAGGTCTGCTGTTTGGGGGGCGGGTTGAGAATGTGAACTGTATGTGTGAGGGCTGCTGTTTGGGGACGGGGTGAGAATGTGAACTGTATGTGTGAGGTCTGCTGTTTGGGGGGCGGGTTGAGAATGTGAACTGTATGTGTGAGGTCTGCTGTTTGGGGGGCTGGTTGAGAAGGGAGCAGAAGACACACATGTTGTTCGCTGTAACTAATGGAATATTGTATTGTAAAGAATTCAGCCTTGACGTGGGGCATTGTTCAAACAAAGCGATGCCTCCCTGAGCCACTAGTGCACATTTCTAAACAATTTTTGCATATAATGACCATACATTTAAATTCTTTTGTCCGTTATTTAATTGTTTATTCAATTATATTATTAGCAAATATTATTTAATAGTAGTAGCCACAATTCATAAATGGCACCATGCAGGGTTCTATATGGAATCATTTTGGGTCAGTGAAGAAGAACCTCTAGGGTTCTATATATAACTTTTAGGGGTTCCATATAGGAAGCAAGCAATAGAACCCATTTTGGTTCTATAAGGAACCTTTTTTTCTAAGAGTGTAGGTCAAACTTTTGCAAAGTATGCAACAGCAGATAAGACTTGACAAACCAATCTAGGTAGCCAATCTATGTCCACAGTGCATGCCTTTTGAACTTCCATGTTACAGTTTTCTGTCGAAAGAGAGGAGGACCAAAATGCAGCGTGGTTAACTTTATACATCTTTAATAAAGATGATAACGTGAACAATATAAAAACCAAAACAGCCCTATCTGGTGCAACAAACACAGAGACAGGAACAATCACCCACGAAACACTCAAAGAAAATGGCTGCCTAAATATGGTTCCCAATCAGAGACAACGATAAACACCTGCCTCTGATTGAGAACCACTCCAGGCAACCATAGACTTTCCTAGACTACTATACTACACCACAATCCCATAACCTACAAAAAAAAACTAGACAAAACACACCACATAAATACCCATGTCACACCCTGACCTGACCAAAATAATAAAGAAAACAC
The DNA here is from genome assembly GCF_002021735.2 of Oncorhynchus kisutch. Lineage (NCBI taxonomy): Eukaryota > Metazoa > Chordata > Actinopteri > Salmoniformes > Salmonidae > Oncorhynchus > Oncorhynchus kisutch. The sequence continues at coordinate 2,656,133 of NC_034198.2, read as the reverse complement.
AAGATACTAAGGCCAGGACGTGACATTCCATGTGTCGTCATCCATCGTATCATCTATCCAGTCTAGAGATACTGGCTTAGGTGAAGGAAATACGCATTTGATCTAAAAATAGAATATATCCACGACAGACATGTTCCCTGTCTAGGCAGAGGGTGCGCTTTGTATCAAGTGAATCCGATATCAAAGGCGCAGCGGAAGAGATGGGAAGGCGTGCCTCACTTCATATCTGACAGGAATCCGAAAGCTTGTTAAGCTCTGGCTCCCCTCTGAATTGATGGACAACCGTCTAACAGGCTACCAAACATACACAGCAGCAGCAGTTTTCTATCAGTATTCAGCACCGCCGTTCGCATGTATACCAGCTCATGGTGTGCGTCACTGGCGGGAATGTGGGAGAGACCTGGGAAACAGCGGGTCATCTCGACAAAGGGCTACATTTTAATGCATTTCAAGCCTGCTGTGCCATGAGCAGAATGCTTTAAGTGCCGAAATGTTTTTAAAAAACGATTAGCTTCCATCTCAATATTTATGCTTTCAAAATAGGTATCGCATTCACCAGACACTTCCACCTATGCACAATTATGCCTGGGGTCAAGGTTACATGGTAGGCTACTTATGGACATTGAAAAGAGCCCCCAGGAGCGCAAGCATTGTGAGAAGCAGGTTTATCTTGTGGTTGTTTGTATCTGGCAATTGTGTGTGTGAAAGAGAGAAACCTACAAGATTTTAGCTAGCTAGATAAGCTAGCTAACTTTGCTAATAATAAAGTTAGCTACCTTGCTTAACATTGACAATATGGTCAAAGTAGCTACATTATTAACATTATCAACATTATCAGTTTGTAAATGTCAAAAACTGATTTGTTGTCATTTTTAGGTTGAAAAGATAAAGGTCAGAGATGATATGTCACAACTCAGCAGCTCTGGTAACAAAATAATCTGACTTTCCGACTTGAAACGACAACATGGAGGGTCGTTCCAGTGAAACCTCCTAATCTCGTAATCTAGTATTTCCAATAAATCCAACACCACATGAACTCTCCATTTACCCCAATTGCTACGTACTTATAAATGTCCAATGCAGACATTTTTATCTCAATTTAAAATTATTTCTTGGTAACAATTTACAGCCCAATGCAGCAGTTTTTAAAAAATCTGCTTATCAAATCATTTCTGGGTAAAAATGAAGTACCTTACTGTGATTCTTTTCAATCAAAATGGTCCAAAGGAATCAACAGTAGCTTGCCTAGTTAAATCAAGGTTAAATAAATCAAAAATGAAAAAATAGCTTCTAAGGAAGAGCAATTTCTCAAGCAAGAATTTTGCTAGGACTATCTAGGAGTGGTTTGAGTGGGGAGGGGAAAACTGAAAACTAGCTGTTATTGGCAGAGAGGTTTGGAACTCTCTGTCTTATTGGTATATTATTTAATTGGTGATACCATGAGGTTGGAATAATACTGTGTAATTGTGAACATGATGATAATGCCCTTTTAGTGTAGGAGCTGTTTGAAAAGACCACCTCAAATGTCACCAGCCAGGTGATGTCACCAGCCAGGTGATGTCACCAGAGAGGCCAAAACAAAACAAAACAAGCTGACATTTGAGGTGGTCTTTTCAAACAGCTCCTACACTAAAAGGGCATTATCATCATGTTCACAATTGCACAGTATTATTCCAACCTCATGGTGTTGGAATATAAACACAACATGCAACAATTTCTAAGATTTTACAGTTCATATAAGACAATCAGTCAGTTGATATGAATTAATTAGGCCCTAATCTATGGATTTCACATTACTGGGAATACAGGTATGCATTTCTTGCTCACAGATCAGAAAACCAGTCAGTATCTGGTGTGACCACCATTTGCCCCATGGAGAGCGACACATGTCCATCGCATAGAGTTGATCAGGTTGTTGATTGTGGCCTGTGGAATGTTGTCCCACTCCTCTTAAATGGCTGTGTGAAGTAGCTGCATATTGGTGGGAACTGGAAAATGCTGTCGTACACGTTGATCCAGTTCATCCCAAACTTGCTCAATAGGTGACATGTCTGGTGAGTGTGCAGGCCATGGAAGAACTGGGACATTTTCAGCTTCCAGGAATTGTGTACAGATCCTTGTGAAATGGGGCTGTGAATGGCACGACAATGGGCATCAGGATCTTGTCACGATATCTCTGTGCATTCAAATTGCCATAGGTAAAATGCTATTGTTTTTGGTGTCCATAGCTTATGCCTGCCATACCATAACCCAACTGCCACCATGGGGCACTCTGTTTACAATGTTGACATCAGCAAACCACTCGCCCACACGTCTGTCATCTGCCCAGTACAGTTGAAACCGGGATTCATCAATGAAGAGCACACATCTCCATCGAAGGTGAGCACATGCCCACAGAAGTCAGTTACAACACCGAACTGCAGTCAGGTCAAGATCCTGGTGAGACCAATGATCACGCAGATGAGCTTAACTGAGACTGTTTCTGACCATTTGTGCAACAATTGTTTGGTTGTGTGAACCCAGTTTCATCAGCTGTCCGGGTGGCTGGTCTCAGATGATCCTACAGGTAAAGAAGCATGATGTGGTGGTCCTGGGCTTGCGTGGTTACACATGGTCTGCTGTTGTGAGGCCAATTGGACGTACTGCCAAATTCTCTAAAATGACATTGGAGGCGGCTTATGGTAGAGAAATTAACATTCAATTCTCTGGCAACAACTCGGGTGGACATTCCTGCAGTCAGCATGCCAATTGCACGCTCCCTCAAAACTTGTGTTGTGTGACAGAACCGCATACTTTAAAGTGCCATTTTATTGTCCCCAGCACAAGGTGCACCTGATCATGCTGACCTGATCATGATCAGCTCCTGATATGCCACACCTGTCATGGTTACCATGTTCTAAGAATTTAAGATATGTTTCATATGAACGTAATCATGGGCTGAAATCGCTGTCAAAGGTGCTTCAACAAAGACCTAAGTAAAGGTTCTGAATACTTATGGAAATGTCATATTTATGTTGATTATTATTATTTATTTTTTAAGTATTCCTAAAAAGCTGTTTTTGCTTTGTCATTATGTGGTATTGGGTGTAGATCGATGAGGAAAAACATAGGAAAGACATATTTAATCAATATAGCTGTAACGTAACAAAATGTGGAAAAAGTCAAGGGGTCTGAATAATTTCAAAATGCACTGTATATAAGGTACACTGCTGTCATTGACTGCTAGACCAGAAACTGTCAGAAGTTGCACACTTGACACAATCGAGGTGCAGATGATTACTTTCTACACAAGTTATTTTTTTGTTTCGTACAAAAAACGAATTGTTGTGGTAAAAAAACAAGGGAGACATTTTTTGGTGCCATTTATGGAAAATGGAATTCTAAGCTTCACTCCAGTAAGAAGAGGCGCACTGAAGGTTCATTTCAATTAATTGGCTATGGCCTCGCGCTACTGTTCCAGCTCAGCCAACGTTCTTTGGCAGTTTTTTAGCCTTGGGTGAATTTTCAATTGTTCTATTGTCCAGCTTATCAGGAGTTTAGCTAGCTAGCTTTAGCGTTCAAAAGTGTTCGAAAACCTTGTCAATTATCAACTGACTGGCTTTCTTGAAGTCTACAGTATTCTCTCTGGTATGCAATTGGGTTTCCGCTCAGGTTATGGATGTGTCACTGCAACCTTAAAGGTCCTCAATGATGCACCTCAATGGGCACCATTGCCCTTGATTTTAAGCAATGTTGTGCGACTATTTTTCTTAACTTGGCCAAAGCTTTTGATACGGTAGACCATTTCATTCTTGTGAGCCGGCTCAGGAGTATTGGTGTCTCTTAGCGGTCTTTGGCATGGTTTGCTAACTACCTCTCAAAGAGTGCAGTGTATAAAGTCAGATGCTTATTTATAAAACCCTCTTAGGCCTCACTCCCCCCTAGCTGAGATATCTACTGCAGCCCTCATCCTCCACATACAACACCCGTTCTGCCAGTCACATTCTGTTTAAGGTCCCCAAAGCACACACACATCCCTGGGTCACTCGTCTTTTCAGTTCGCTGCAGCTAGCGACTGGAACGAGTTGCAACAAACACTCAAACTGGACAGTTTTATCTCAATTTCTTCCTTCAAAGACTCAATCATGGACACTCTTACAGACAGTTGTGGCTGCTTTGCGTGATGTATTGTTGTCTCTACCTTCTTGCCCTTTGTGATGTTGTCTGTGCCCAATAATATTTGTACCATTATTTGTGCTAATACCATGTTGTCAAAAATCAAATTCAAATCAAATCAAATGTATTTATATAGCTCTTCTTACATCAGCTGATATCTCAAAGTGCTGTACAGAAACCCAGCCTAAAACCCCAAACAGCAAGCAATGCAGGTGTAGAAGCAAATCTAATCAAATCTAATTTTATTAGCCATATGCCAAATACAACAGCTTACAATGAAATGCTTACTTACGAGCCCCTAACCAACAATGCAGTTGTAAAAATATATATATTATTATATATATAATAAACTATATAATAAACCAAAAACTGAAAAAACTATAAAGAAGATTTCAAAATAAATAAAAATAAAAATACAAAAATAATTACGGATAAGTATTAGAAATAAAAGTAACAAGTATTTAAAGAGCAGCAGTAAACTTACAATTGTGAGACTATTTACAGGGGGTACAGGTACAAAGTCAATGTGCGGGGGCACCGGTTAGTTGATGTAAATGTACATGTGGGTAGAGTTATTGAAGTGACTATGCATAGATGATAACAACAGAGAGTAGCAGCGGTGTAAAAGAGGGGGGGATGCAAATAGTCTGGATAGCCATTTGATTAGGTGTCCAAGAGTCTTATGGCTTGGGGGTAGAGCTGTTTAGAAGCCTCTTGGACCTAGACTTGGCACTCCGGTACCACTTGCCATGCGGTAGTAGGGAGAACAGTCTATGACTAGGCTGGAGTCTTTGGCAATTTTTAGGGCATTCCTCTGACACCGCCTGGTATAGAGGTCCTGGATGGCAGGGATGCACTGGGCCGTTCGCACTACCCTCTGTAGTGCCTTGCAGTCGGAAGCCAAGCAGTTGCCATATCAGGCAGTGATGCAACCCGTCAGGATGCTCTCGATGGTGCAGCTGTAGAACCTTTTGATGATCTGCGGACCCATGCCAAATCTTTTCAGTCTCCTGAGGGGGAATAGGTTTTGTCGTGCCCTCGTCACGACTGTCTTGGTGTGCTTGGACCATGTTAGTTAGTTGGTGATGTGGACGCCAAGGAACTTGAAGCTCTCAACCTGCTCCACTGCAGCCCTGTAGCTTAGCATTTGCTTCATCTAACCACTTTGTTATTGAACGAGTCACTGATGCTTCCTGCTTTAGTTTTTGCTTGTAAGCAGGAATCAGGAGGATAGAATTATGGTCAGATTTACCAAATGGAGGGCAAGGGAGAGCTTTGCATGTGCCTCTGTGTGTGGAGCAAAGGTGGTCCAAAGAGTAAAGAGTTGTTTCCCTCTGGTTGCACATTTAACATGCTGATAGAAATTTGGTAACACTGATTTAAGTTCCCTGCATTAAAGTCCCTGGCTACATGGATCGCCGCCTCTGGGTGAGAGTTTTCATTCAATGCTGTCTTAGTGCCAGCCTCTGACTGTGGTGGTATGTAAAACAGCTACAAAAAATACAGGTGAAAACTCTCTGGGTAGATAGTGTGGTCTACAGCTTATCATGAGCTACTCTACCTCAGGTGAGCAATACCTCGAGACTTCCTTCGATATCGTGCACCAGCTGTAATTTACAAAAATACATGGCCCGCCGCCCCTTGCCTTACCAGACGCCGCTGTTCTATTCTGCTGGCACAGCGTACAACCAGTATGTTGATAGTGTTGTCCATGACTCCATGAAACATAAGATATTACAGTTTTTAATGTCCAGTTGGTAGTTTAATCTTGCGCGTAGGTCATCTATTTTATTCTCCAAAGAATGCATGTTTGCTAGAAGAATGGAAGGAAGTGGGGGTTTATTCAATCTTCTAGGAATTCTCAGAAGGCAGCCAGCCCTTTGGCCCCTGTTTCTCCGCCTCATCTTCACGCAAATCACGGGAATCTGGGTTGTCATGTGTTGCTGCCTTGCTATGTTGTTGTCTTAGGTCTCTCTTTATGTAGTGTTGTGTTGTCTCTCTTGTCGTGATGTGTGTGTCCTATATTTTATTTGTATCCCAGCCCCCGTCCCTGTAGGAGGCTTTTTGCCTTTTGATAGGTTATCATTGTAAGTAAGGATTTGTTCTTAACTGACTTGCCTAGTTAAATAAAGGTTAAATAACATTTAAATTACGCCAGCTAGCAGCACTAGCAAGTTAACTATAAAAATACTTAACGAGGTCAAAAACAAAAGAAACTTTGCGAGAAGCGCCACTGCTTTCAGTCGAATGGTCTCTTTTTTTATAATACTTTCCACTACAGACCATTCATGTTCTTGATCCTCATCCACCCAACCCATATCATCAGAACTATCATCCATATTGATCGCATTCCAGCACAGCTGCTGCTTCTCCAACCTTCTTGTCACGCCCTGGTCTTAGTATTTTGTGTTTTCTTTATTTATTTGGCCAGTCTGCATGGAGCAGCCGGAGTAGCCAGTCTGCATGGAGCAGCCAGAGCTGCCAGTCTGCATGGAGCAGCCAGAGCTGCCAGTCTGCATGGAGCAGCCAGAGCTGCCAGTCTGCATGGAGCTGCCAGTCTGCATGGAGCAGCCAGAGCCGCCAGTCTGCATGGAGCTGCCAGTCTGCATGGAGCAGCCAGAGCAGCCAGAGCCGCCAGTCAGCCAGGATCTGCCAGTCAGCCAGGATCCGCCAGTCAGCCATGATCTTCCAGATCCGCCAGTCAGCCAGGATCCACCAGTCAGCCAGGATCTTCCAGATCCGCTAGTCAGCCAGGATCCGCCAGTCAGGCATGATCTTCCAGATCCGCCAGTCAGCCAGGATCCGCCAGTCAGCCATGATCTTCCAGATCCGCCAGTCAGCCAGGATCCGCCAGTCAGCCAGGATCTTCCAGATCCGCCAGTCAGCCAGGATCCGCCAGTCAGCCAGGATTTGCCGGAACCGCCAGTCAGCCAGGATCTGCCAGAACCACCAGCTAGCCAGGATCTGCCAGAGCCAACTACCTGCCTGAGCTTCCTCTCAGTACTGGGCTTCCCCTCAGTGCTGAGCTTCCCCTCAGTCCCGAGCTACCCCTCAGTCCCGAGCTTCTACCTCAGTCCCGAGCTGCCCCTCAGTCCAGTGGGGTCCTTGGTGAGGGTTATTAGGCTAAGGTCGGCGGCGAGGGTCGCCAATCAAAGGACGCGTTACAGGGGGACTAAGACTTGGTTGGAGTAGGGTCCACGTCCCGAGCCGGAGCCACCACCGTGGACAGACACCCACCTGGACCCTCCCCTATGGGTTTAGGTGTGCGGCCGGGAGTCCGCACCTTGGGGGGGGGGGGGGTTCTGTCACGCCCTGGTCTTAGTACTTTGTGTTTTCATTATTTATTTGGTCAGGCCAGGGTGTGACATGGGTTTATTTTGTGTTGTGTTTATGTATGGGGTTTTTTCGTAGGTTTTGGGATTGTGGCTTAGTGGGGTTTTCTAGCAAAGTCTATGGTTGCCTGAGGCGGTTCTCAATCAGAGGCAGGTAATTCTCGTTGTCTCTGATTGGGAACCATATTTAGGCAGCCATATTCTTTGAGTGTTTCGTGGGTGATTGTTCCTGTCTCTGTGTTTTGTTATCACCAGATAGGCTGTATAGGTTTTCACGGTCCGTTTCTTGTTTTTGTATTATCGTGTTTATTCATTTATTAAACATGTATCGAGAATACCACGCTGCATTTTGGTCCGACTCTCTTTCGACGGAAGAAAAACGTAACACTTCTCTCCATATCCTCCAACGTGGAATCCTCACAATTCGCCGCCATCACTGTGTGGCCAGCTTTGACCTATAAAGCCTGGGCTCTTCTTCTTCAGTGCTTTTTATATAGAGGAATAGCGCCACAAAACCAACCATTGGCCGAAAATATACATCTGGAATTAATGGGAAAATACTGGATGTATACCGGATGCAAAATATCCTTTTGTAGGATAGCTGGAGGTAGATTCATTAATATTCATGAGTTACGTTGGGTGATTGGTTGAGCCTACTTGGGTGGATGACATCACACAGATGCGCTGCAGAGCCGTCTGTTTAGCTTGCATAAGAAGTAAACACCGAATGACTTGGGAAACCCAGCTTCAGATTAATTCATTGTGAAATAAATTAAAGCCTCACCAGCTAGCTTCTTTAGGATCGGAATCCTGTCCACGAGACGGTTGAGCTAATGTAGGCTAATGTGATAAGCATGAGGTTGTAAGTACTAAGAACATTTCCCAGAACATAGATATATCTGATACTGACAGAAACCTTAAATTATTGTTAATCTAACTGCACTGTCCAATTTACAGTAGCTATTAGAGTACACAGTTTTGAACATGAAAAGTTATTAATAAACAAATTAGGCACATTTGGGCACATTTGGGCATTTTGAACAGAAATACAATGGTTCATTGGATCAGTCTAAAACTTTGCACATACACCTTTGCCATCTAGTGGCCAAACTCTAAATTGTACCTGGTCTGGAATAATACATTATGGCTTTTCTCTTCAAAATGATGGTACAAAACAAATATAAAAGGAACGGTTGGTTTTCTCTTTGTATTTTCCTTTACCAGATCTATTGTGTTATATTTTCCTTTCAAATGGTACCAAGAATATGCATGTCCTTGCTTCAGGGTTTGAGCTGCAGGCAGCTAGATTTGGGAATGTCATTTTAGGAGAAAATTGAAAAAAAGGTTCAGATCCTTATTAAGAAATGTTTTACTCAATAAACCAAATAAAAAAAGAAGTAACACAATAAATGAACAAGGCTATATCCAGGGGGTATATTGTGTCAATGTAAATAGTCAGAGTGACCATTTGTTCAACAGTCTTATGGCTTTGGGGTAGAAGCTGTTAAGGAGCCTTTTGGACCTAGACTTGGCGCTCCGGTACCACTTGCTGTGCGGTAGCAGAGAGAACAGTCTATGACTTGGGTGACTGGAGTCTTTGACAATTTTTTGGGCCTTCCTCTGACAATGCCAAGTATCCTGGATGGAGCAAGCTTGGCCCCAGTGATGGTTGCCGAGCAGTTGCCATACCAGGCGATGATGCAACCAGGCAGGATGCTCTCGATGGTGCAACTTTAGAACTTTTTAAAGGATTTTTTCAGTCTCCTGAGGGGGAAAAGGTGTTGTCGTGCCATCTTCACAACTGTCTTGGTGTGTTTGGATCATGATAGAATGTTGTTGGTGATGTGGACACCTAGGAACTTGAAACTCTCAACCTGCTCCATGACAGCCCCGTTGATGTAAATGGGGGCCCGTTCGGCCCTCCTTTTCCTGTAGTCCACGATCAGCTCCTTTGTCTTCCTCACATTGAGGGAGAGGTTGTCGTTCTGGCACCACACTGCCAGGTCTCTGACCTCTTCCCTATAGGCTGTCTCATCATTGTCGGTGATCAGGCCTACTACCGTTGTGTTGTCAGCAAAGTTAATGATGATGTTGGAGTCTTGGCCACACAATCGTGGGAGAACAGGGAGTACAGGAGGTGCAAGCATAGCAGATGTGTTGTTGCCTACCCTTACCACCTGGGGGTGGCCCGTCAGGTAGTCCAGGATCCAAATCAAATCAAATGTTATTAGTCACATGCGCCGAATTCAACAGGTGTAGACCTTACACTGAAATGCCTACTTACGAGCCCCTAACCAAGTTTTGCAGTTTTTTAAAATTATAATAAATAAAAATAATAATATGAAATAAGATAAAATAAATATTAAAGAGCAGCAGTAAATTAACATACGCTCACAGTACATGTCCTGGTAATCCGTCTGGCCCTGCGGACTTGTGAATGTTGACCTGTTTAAAGGTCTTACTCACATCGGCTGCGGAGAGTGTGATAACACAGTCTTCCAGGACAGATGCTCTCGTGCATGTTTCAGTGTTATTTGCCTCGAAGTGAGCATAGAAGTAGTTTAGCTCGTCTGGTAGGCTCGTGTCACTGGGCAGTTGCGGCTGTGCTTCCCTTTGTAGTGGTTTGCAAGCCCTGCCACATCCGACGAGCATCCGGTGTAGTAGGATTCAATCTTAGTCCTGAATTGATGATTTGCCTCTTTGATGGTCCCATCTGAGGGCATAGCGGGATTTCTTAAAAGCATCCGGATTAGTTTCCCGCTCCTTGAAAGCAGCAGGGGCCAGATTCACAAAACTTGAGAAGAAATGTCTTCTTGAATGCCATTTTCTCCTAAACTATAGACTTAAGAAGAAAATTAAGCAAATTTGCTACTCCTCAATAAAGTTATTGGAAATGTTCTTAAGGTTTTTCCTAAGTTTCTTCCTAAGAAAAAAGTTTAAAAGAAATGGGATTCTTGAAAATATTGCTTAAGGATTTCTTCTTGGAAATGTACTTAACTTTAGGACAGCTAAACCAGTGTCTTTAGACAAATGGACTCGGCCACTCTCCCTCTCTTTCTGGTCTCTGCAGTGACCCCACAGTTATCAAGTCTCCCCAACAGCAACCTTTTCCTGGCTGCTATTTCCTCCACCATCACTTCAAACTCTTGTTTGCTGAAGATTTTATTGAGCTTTCCTTGGTTATCCATTTTTTATTTTGATGTACAGTAGCTAACGGCTAAAATGTTCGAAGAATAACATTTTTTTTTTGTGCGTGTTGCCAAATGGAGGGCAAGGGAGAGCTTTGTGTTTGGAGTAAAGGTGGAAATGCTGGTACAAATTGGGTAAAACTGATTTAAGTTTGCCTGCATTAAAGTCCCTGACCACTAGGAGCGCCGCTTCTGGATGAGCATTTTCTTGTTTGCTTATGGCCTTATACAGCTCGTTGAGTGTGGTAAATAGACGGCCAAGAATAAAATAGATCAAAACTCTCTTGGTAGATAGTGTAGTAGTTTATCATAGCTTATCATTAGCTTATCATAAAGTACTCTACCTCAGGCGAGCAAATACCTTAATACTTCTTTAACCTTTTCACGTCAGTTGCAAATATCTCTAACGGTCGCCCCAGCGTGAGTTGTTTTATACACGTGATGTCAGAATGCACTCACTGTTCCAAAATGTGATTGTTTTTCAACAGGACAGTTAACACACACAGCATAATGTATTTACAGCTTTATTCACATGTTTTTAAGTACTGGTGACAAATAATACATTCCAATTATTGCATAGATTGTAATGGACACCTATGATGTGTGTACAATACCTTTTTGAAGCTTGTACTGACAATGTATATGAAAATCTTCAGTCTGGTTTTAAACCCCATCATAGCACTGATCTTGCTCCTCGACCTTAGTGCTGCTTTTGACACCATCAATCACCACATTCTTTTGGAGAGATTGGAAGACCAAATTGGTCCACACGGACAAGTTCTTGCCTGGTTTAGATCTTATCTGTCGGAAAGATACCAGTTTGTCTCTGTGGATGTTTGGTCCTCTGACAAATCAATTGTAAGTTTTAGGTGTTCCTCAAGGCTCCATTTTAGGACCATTTGTTTTCACTATATATATATTTTACCTCTTGGTGATGTCATTCGGAAACATAATGTTAACTTTCACTGCTATGCGGACGATACACAGCTGTACATTTCGATGAAACATGGTGAAGCCCAAATATTGCCCTCCCTGGAAGCCTGTGATTTAGACATAGGAAGTGGATGGCGGCAAATGTTTTACTTTTAAACTCGGACAAAACTGAGATTCCAGTTCTAGGTCCCAAGATAGGTCCCAGATATTCTGTTGGATCTATTAATTAATCTTGATGGTTGTATAGTTGTCTCAAATAAAACTATGAAGGACCTCAGCGTTACTCTGGACCCTGATCTCTCTTTTGACGAACATATCAAGACTATTTCAAGGACAGCTTTTTCCATCTACGTAACATTGCAAAAATCAGAAGCTCCCTGTCCAAAACCTATGCAGAAAAGTAAATCCATGCTTTTGTCACTTCTAAATGAGACTACTGCAATGCTCTACTTTCCAGCTACCCAGATAAAGCACTAAATACACTTCAGTTAGTGCTAAATAAGGCTGCTAGAATTTTGACTAGAAACAAACAATTTGATCATAGTACTAGCCTTTCTACACTGGCTTCCTGTTAAGGCTAGGACTGATTTCAAGGTTTTACTGCTAACCTACAAAGCATTACATTGGCTTGCTCCTACCTATCTCTCTGATTTGGTCCTGCCGTAAATACCTACACTTACGCTACTGTCACAAGACGCAGGACTCCTTACTGTCCCTAGAATTTCTAAACAAACAGCTGGAGGCAGGGCTTTCTCCTATAGAGCTCCATTTTTATGGAATGGGGTACCTATCCATGTGAGATAGGACCTACTGAAGATAGGTCCTATGATTGAGTGTAGTCTGGCCCAGGGGTGTGAAGGTGAATGGAAAGGCACTATAGCAATTGCCTGGCAGGTTCCCCTCTCTCCACTGGTATTCTCTACCTCTATCATTATTAGGGGGCTGAGTCTCTGACGTACTGGTGCTCTTCCATGCCGTCCCTAGGAGGGGTGCATCACTTGAGTGGGTTGAGTCACTGACGTGATCTTCCTGTCCGGGTTGGCGCCCCATTTGGGTTCGTGCCGTGGGGGATATCTTTGTGGGCTATACTCAGCCTTGTCTCAGGGTACTAAGTTGGTGGTTGAAGATATCCCTCTAGTGGTGTGGGGGCTGTGCTTTGGCAAAGTAGGTGGGGTTATATCCTGCCTGGTTGGCCCTGTCCGGGGGTATCATCGGACGGGACCAGAGTGTCTCCCAACCCCTCCTGTCTCAGCCCTCAGTATTTATGCTGCAATAGTTTGTGTTGGGGGGATAGGGTCGGTCTGTTATATCTGGAGTATTTCTCCTGTCTTATCCGGTGTCCTGTGTGAATTTAAGTATGCTCCCTCTAATTCTCTTTCTCTCCGGAAGGGGATTGACACCTTGCTGTCTCTAATTCAAGTGGTTGTGCTGCTGCTCCAGTTTCAACTGTTCTGCCTGCGGCAGATGGAATATGGAACCCTGACCTTTTCACCAGACGTGCTACCTTGTCCTGGACCTGCTGGTTTTTTCAACTCTGTCAGACCAAAGATGTTATAATGAGGTGAAGGAATGGTGAAAGGAACTGAATAATCAATCTTTCCTCACTTAGCGCTAGGACAAATGTAGCCTACATTTTCCAGTTTGGATGAAAAATATGTTTTGCTGTGCTACTTCCCTGAATGTCTGAACATTGCATCCAAAAATAAACTGGTCACATTCAGGACATAACTTTGTAAGGACTGTGTTTGTGCAAAACGTTTCGGTGAAAAAAAACCAGTGTGGCCAGCTCAAATTCTGACTGCTGCATCAATCGAATCTGGAGTTCTAAATAAGAGTTCTAATCATACCAGTTTTAGCATACGCTGCAGGGACCACTGTAGAGCGCTCATTCCCATCTGTTGGTATGTGTGAAAAGGTTCATATTAGACATTGCGCACCAGCTGTTATTGACCAATAGACACACACCCCACCCCTCGTCTTACCAGACGTAGCTGCTCTGTCCTGCCGATGCACGGAAAACCCAGCCAGCTCTATATTACCTGTATCGTCGTTCAGCCACGACTCGGTAAAACATAAGATATTACAGTTTTTTATGTCCCATTGGTAGGATAGTCTCGATCGTAGATCATCCAGTTTATTTTCCAGTGATTGCACATTGGCCAAATAGAACGGATGGTAGAGGAGGTTTACACAGTCACCGACTAATTCTCACAAGGCACCCCAACCTCCGCCCCCTATATTTCCATCTTTTCTTCACACGAATGACGGAGATTTGGGCCTGGTCTCAGCGAAGCGTAATCGCTGTTCTGATGTCCAGAAGCTCTTTTCGGTCATAAGAGATGGTAGCAGCAACATTATGTACAAAATAAGTTTAAAAAAATCAAAATAGCACAGTTGTTTAGGAGCCCGTAAAACGTCAGCCATCCCCTCCAGCGCCATTATTGATGATGGAAGTAGAACATAACTATCGGCTTTGACTTTGTACAAGTAAAAAAAGATGAACGAATTCCACTGAAGGATTCACAAACATAATGTGGCAAAACACAATGTGTTTCCATGGCTACAAACACACGCAAAACGACAACTGATGTCAAATACAAAAGCACACACACACGCACACACACACAGTTGAAACTAATTTGTGCCGTAACATGTCTTCATGTATAAAACAAAAACAATGCTCTTACAATATAGAATGTCCAAAAGTGTGAATTGCTCTCTTACTCTCTCTGTGTTTAGTCATATTCCTCCAGGAGTCATGGGTGTTGTTTACTGTGTGGTCGTAGACCACCCGCCCATCGCGCGTCACCTACACATTTAACAGTCTTATGTCGGAGGTGTGCTGTAGTTGACTCCAACCTCCAACCAATTAATGCACCTCAGAGAACACACCCGTCCCTCACCTCACCACTTACATAACACTACACTGAACCTCTCTCGAACGCCCATGTGAATGATCGATCATTATATCACAGCGTAGGTTTGCACACAAAAAAATGAAAATCTGATAATCAGCAGTCTGTTTCCATCAAATAGGTTTCTTGATAATTAAAAGCTTTGCCATAGTGCATAGAACAAGCCCTTGTCATACCTTTGAAGTCAGAAGTTTACATACACTTAGGTTGGAGTCATTAAAACTCGTTTTTAAACCACTCCACAAATTTCTTGTTAACAAAATACAGTTTTGGCAAGTCGGTCAGGACATCTACTTTGTCCATGACACAAGTCATTTTTACAACAATTGTTTACAGACAGAAAATGCCACTTATAGTTCACTGTATCACAATTCCAGTGGTTCAGAAGTTTACATACACTAAGTTGACTGTGCCTTTAACCTCTCTTGGGTAGGGGGCAGTATTTTCACGTCTGGATGAAAAGCTTGCCCCAAAGTAAACTACCTATTACTCAGGTCCAGAAGCTAGGATATGCATATAATTGGTAGATTTGGATAAAACAGTTAAAATAACAGAACTGATATGGTCGGAGAAACCCCAAGGACAAACCTTCCCCCCCAAAAATATGTCAGCCTGCCACTGTTTCCAATGGCATTCATGTTTATAATGAGGCGAAGTCCTCCCGGATTGCAGTTCCTAGGGCTTCCACTAGATGTCAACAGTTTTTAGAAAGAGTTTCAGGCTGGTTTTTGGAAGAATGAGCTAGAAGTTGTAGTTTTTCTAAGTGGCTCCCATTTTGGCTGTAGTGTTTCAATGCACGTGGATGAAGAGCGTTCTTCGTTATTTATCTCCGGTAATGAACATACTATTCTCCGTCTTAAATTGTATTGTTTATTTACATATTAGGATACCTGAGGTTTGATTATAAAGGTTGTTTGACTTGTTTGGATAAGTTTATTGGTAACGTTTGGGATTAATTTTGTATGCATTTTGAAGGAGGGAAACCGGTGGATTATTGAATGAAGCGCGCCAGCTAAACTGAGTTTTTATGGATATAAAGAAGGACTTTATCGAACAAAAGGACCATATGTGATGTAGCTGGGACCTTTTGGAGTGCCAACAGAAGAAGATCTTCAAAGGTGAGGCATTTATTATATGTCTATTTCTGACTTTCGTGTTGCACCTGCTTGGTTGAAAAATGTTATTCATGGTTTTGTACCCGGGGTGCTGTCCTAAGATAATCACATGGTGTGCTTTCGCCGTATTGCCTTTTTGAAATCTGACACAGTGGATTAAGCTTTAAATTGATGATTAATACTTGTATTTTCATGAATGTTAAATATTTATATTTCTGTCATTTGAATATCGAGCAAATTATGTCATGGCTTTAGAAGGTTCTGATAGGCTAATTGACATCATTTGAGTCAATTGGAGGTGTACCTGTGGATGTATTTCAAGGCCTACCATCAAACTCAGTACCTCTTTGCTTGACATCATGGGAAAATCAAAAGTAATCAGCCAAGACCTCAGAAAACAAATTGTGACCTTCACAAGTCTGGTTCATCCTTGGGAGCAATTTCCAAATGCCTGAAGGTACCTCATTCATCTGTACAAACAATAGTATGCAAGTATGAACACCATGGGACCACGAAGCCGCCATACCGCTCAGAAAGGAGACGCATTCTGTCTCCTAGAGATTAACGTACTTTGGTGCGAAAAGTGCAAATCAATCCCAGAACAACAGCAAAGGACCTTGTGAAGATACTATCCACAGTAAAACGAGTCCTATATCGACATAACCTGAAAGGCCGCTCAACAAGGAAGATGCCTCTGCTCCAAAACCGCCATAAAAAAGCCAGACTACGGTTTGCAACTGCACATGAGGACAAAGACTGTACTTTTTGGAGAAATGTCCTCTGGTCTGATGAAACACACGTAGAACTGTTTGGCCATAATTACCATAGTCATGTTTGGAGGAAAAAGGGAGAGGCTTGCAAGCCGAAGAACACCATCCCAACCGCTAAGCACAGGCGTGGCAGCATCATGTTGTCGGGGTGCTTTGCTGTAGGGAGGACTGGTGCACTTCACAAAATAGATGGCATCATGAGCGAGGACAAGTATGTGGATATATTGAAACAACATCTCAAGAAATCAGTCAGGAAGTTACAGCTTGGTCGCAAATGGGTCTTCCAACTGGACAATGACCCCAAGCATACTTCCAAAGTTGTGGCAAAATGGCTTAAGGACAACAAAGTCAAGGTATTGGAGTGGCCATCACAAAGCCCTGACCTCAATCTTATAGAAGATTTGTGGGCAGAACTGGAAAAGCATGTGCGAGCAAGGCCTACAAACCTGAATCAGTTACATTAGCTCTGTCAGGAGGAATGAGCCAAAATTGACCCACTTGTTGTGGGAAGCTTGTGGAAGGCTACCCGAAACGCTTGACCCAAGTTAAACAACTGGAGGCAGCAAAAACTGAGTTGCGGCGATATGAGGTAAGGCAGCGCAACAGGCACGAGAGGCAGACCCCATTTTTGGGGGGGGGCACACTGGGGGATTGGTGGAGCCAGGCGATAGACCTGAGCCAACTCCCCGTGCTTACTGGAAGAAGCGTAGTACTGGTCAGGCACCGTGTTATGCGGTCAAGTGCACGGTGTCGCCAGTTCGCGCTCATAGCCCGGAGCACTATAGGCCAGCCCCTGCAAGTGCCATGCGAGAGTGGGCATCTAGCCAGGGCGTATTGTGCCAGCTCAGCGTGTTTGGTCTCCGGTACGCCGTTTCGGCCCAGGGTATCCTGCGCCGGAGCTGCGTGCTGTGTCTCCGGGGCGCTGGGAGGGTGCAGTGCGCCCTATGCCTGCGCTCCGTCTGTGCCGGGCGAATGTGGGTATTGAGCCTAAGGGAGAGGTGCGAGTGGTATGCACCAGATCTCCAGTGCTCATCCACAGCCCGGTTCAACCTAAATCAAATCAAATCACATTTTATTTGTCACATGTACATGGTTAGCAGATGTTAATGCGAGTGTAGCGAAAAGCTTGTGCTTCTAGTTCCGACAACGCAGTAATAACCAACGAGTAATCTAACCTAACAATTCCAAAACTACTACCTTATACACACAAGTGTAAAGGGATAAAGAATATGTACATAAAGATATATGAATGATCGATGGTACAGAGCGGCATAGGCAAGATGCAGTAGATGGTATCGAGTACAGTATATACATATGAGATGAGTATGTAAACAAAGTGGCATAGTTTAAAGTGGCTAGTGATACATGTATTACATAAAGATGCAGTAGATGATATAGAGTACAGTATCTACGTATGCATATGAGATGAATAATGTAGGGTATGTAAACATTATATTAGGTAGCATTGTTTAAAGTGGCTAGTGATATATTTTACATCAATTCCCATTATTAAAGTGGCTGGAGTTGAGTCAGTGTGTTGGCAGCAGCCACTCAATGTTAGTGGTGGCTGTTTAACAGTCTGATGGCCTTGAGATAGAAGCTGTTTTTCAGTCTCTCTGTCCCAGCTTTGATGCACCTGTACTGACCTCGCCTTCTGGATGATAGCGGGGTGAACAGGCAGTGGCTCGGGTGGTTGTTGTCCTTGATGATCTTTATGGCCTTCCTGTGACATCGGGTGGTGTAGGTGTCCTGGAGGGCAGGTAGACCCTGTGCCTGCACTTTGGAGGGTCCGGGCTAAAGTGGTCATCCAGCCTGGAGGAGTGGTGCCAAGGCTGCGCAACAGAGCTCCAGTGATCCCCCACAGCCCGGTCCATCCGGTGCCTCCTCCATGCACCAGAACTCCTGAACGCTAGGGGCCAGGTGATTGCGGTGCATGGCGTACTGTTACCTGGGGTAAGTGATTGGCGCTACCCCCACTTCGCAATCAAGCATAATTTATTGTATCAGGCAGTAAAGCATAATGGGGAGACAAAAGACAAACACAGACCACCGCCTCTCATACTACGTACACAACAACAGCACAAACACAGACCACTACATCTCTCATACTACATACCCAACAACAGCACAAACACAGACCACTACTTCTCATACTACATACCCAACAACAGCACAAACACAGACCACTGCCTCTCATACTACATACCCAACAACAGCACAAACACAGACCACTGCTTCTCATACTACATACCCAACAACAGCACAAACACAGACCACTACATCTCATACTACATACCCAACAACAGCACAAACACAGACCACTACATCTCTCATACTACATACCCAACAACAGCACAAACACAGACCACTGCCTCTCATACTACATACCCAACAACAGCACAAACACAGACCACTACATCTCATACTACATACCCAACAACAGCACAAACACAGACCACTGCCTCTCATACTACATACCCAACAACAGCACAAACATAGACCACTACATCTCATACTACATACCCAACAACAGCACAAACACAGACCACCGCTTCTCACACTGCTAAAAAACACAAATACACTAACTGTCCTACACTCACAAACCCAGACCACCACTTCTCACACGGCTAAAAAACACAAATACACTAACTGTCCTACACTCACAAACCCAGACCACCACTTCTCACACGGCTAAAAAACACAAATACACTAACTGTCCTACACTCACAAACCCAGACCACCACTTCTCACACGGCTAAAAAACACTAATACACTAACTGTCCTACACTCACAAACCAAATCAAATCAAATCAAATTTATTTATATAGCCCTTCGTACATCAGCTGATATCTCAAAGTGCTGTACAGAAACCCAGCCTAAAACCCCAAACAACAAGCAATGTAGGTGTAGAAGCACGGTGGCTAGGAAAAACTCCCTAGAAAGGCCAATACCTAGGAAGAAACCTAGAGAGGAACCAGGCTATGTGGGGTGGCCAGTCCTCTTCTGGCTGTGCCGGGTGGAGATTATAACATAACATGGCCAAGATGTTCAAATGTTCATAAATGACCAGCATGGTCGAATAATAATAAGGCAGAACAGTTGAAACTGGAGCAGCAGCACAGTCAGGTGGAAGTTGAAACTGGAGCAGCAGCATGGCCAGGTGGACTGGGGACAGCAAGGAGTCATCATGTCAGGTAGTCCTGGGGCATGGTCCTAGGGCTCAGGTCAGTTGAAACTGGAACAGCAGCATGGCCAGGTGGACTGGGGACAGCAAGGAGTCATCATGTCAGGTAGTCCTGGGGCATGGTCCTAGGGCTCAGGTCCTCCGAGAGAGAGAAAGAAAGAGAGAAGGAGAGAATTAGAGAACGCACACTTAGATTCACACAGGACACCGAATAGGACAGGAGAAGTACTCCAGATATAACAAACTGACCCCAGCCCCCCGACACATAAACTACTGCAGCATAAATACTGGAGGCTGAGTCAGGAGGGGTCAGGAGACACTGTGGCCCCATCCGAGGACACCCCCGGACAGGGCCAAACAGGAAGGATATAACCCCACCCACTTTGCCAAAGCACAGCCCCCACACCACTAGAGGGATATCTTCAACCACCAACTTACCATCCTGAGACAAGGCTGAGTATAGCCCACAAAGATCTCTGCCACGGCACAACCAAAGGGGGGGGCGCCAACCCAGACAGGATGACCACAACAGTGAATCAACCCACTCAGGTGACGCACCCCCTCCAGAGACGGCATGAGAGAGCCCCAGCAAGCCAGTGACTCAGCCCCTGTAATAGGGTTAGAGGCAGAGAATCCCAGTGGAAAGAGGGGAACCGGCCAGGCAGAGACAGCAAGGGCGGTTCGTTGCTCCAGAGCCTTTCCATTCACCTTCCCACTCCTGGGCCAGACTACACTCAATCATATGACCCACTGAAGAGATGAGTCTTCAGTAAAGACTTAAAGGTTGAGACCGAGTTTGCGTCTCTGACATGGGTAGGCAGACCGTTCCATAAAAATGGAGCTCTATAGGAGAAAGCCCTGCCTCCAGCTGTTTGCTTAGAAATTCTAGGGACAATTAGGAGGCCTGCGTCTTGTGACCGTAGCGTACGTGTAGGTATGTACGGCAGGACCAAATCAGAGAGATAGGTAGGAGCAAGCCCATGTAATGCTTTGTAGGTTAGCAGTAGAACCTTGAAATCAGCCCTTGCTTTGACAGGAAGCCAGTGTAGAGAGGCTAGCACTGGAGTAATATGATCAAATTTTTTGGTTCTAGTCAGGATTCTAGCAGCCGTATTTAGCACTAACTGAAGTTTATTTAGTGCTTTATCCGGGTAGCCGGAAAATAGAGCATTGCAGTAGTCTAACCTAGAAGTGACAAAAGCATGGATTAATTTTTCTGCATCATTTTTGGACAGAAAGTTTCTGATTTTTGCAATGTTACGTAGATGGAAAAAAGCTGTCCTCGAAATGGTCTTGATATGTTCTTCAAAAGAGAGATCAGGGTCCAGAGTAACGCCGAGGTCCTTTACAGTTTTATTTGAGACGACTGTACAACCATTAAGATTAATTGTCAGATTCAACAGAAGATCTCTTTGTTTCTTGGGACCTAGAACAAGCATCTCTGTTTTGTCCGAGTTTAATAGTAGAAAGTTTGCAGCCATCCACTTCCTTATGTCTGAAACACATGCTTCTAGCGAGGGCAATTTTGGGGCTTCACCATGTTTCATTGAAATGTACAGCTGTGTGTCATCCGCATAGCAGTGAATGTTTACATTATGTTTTCGAATAACATCCCCAAGACATAAAATATATAGTGAAAACAATAGTGGTCTTAAAACGGAACCTTGAGGAACACCGAAATTTACAGTTGATTTGTCAGAGGACAAACCATTCACAGAGACAAACTGATATCTTTCCGACAGATAAGATCTAAACCAGGCCAGAACATGTCCGTGTAGACCAATTTGGGTTTCCAATCTCTCCAAAAGAATGTGGTGATCGATGGTATCAAAAGCAGCACTAAGGTCTAGGAGCACGAGGACAGATGCAGAGCCTCGGTCCGATGCCATTAAAATGTCATTTACCACCTTCACAAGTGCCGTCTCAGTGCTATGATGGGGTCTAAAACCAGACTGAAGCATTTCGTATACATTGTTTGTCTTCAGGAAGGCAGTGAGTTGCTGCGCAACAGCCTTCTCTAAAATTTTTGAGAGGAATGGAAGATTCGATATAGGCCGATAGTTTTTTATATTTTCTGGGTCAAGGTTTGGCTTTTTCAAGAGAGGCTTTATTACTGCCACTTTTAGTGAGTTTGGTACACATCCAGTGGATAGATCAAATTATGTTCAACATAGGAGGGCCAAGCACAGGAAGCAGCTCTTTCAGTAGTTTAGTTGGAATAGGGTCCAGTATGCAGCTTGAAGGTTTAGAGGCCATGATTATTTTCATCATTGTGTCAAGAGATATAGTACTAAAACACTTGAGCGTCTCTCTTGATCCTAGGTCCTGGCAGAGTTGTGCAGACTCAGGACAACTGAGGTTTGGAGGAATACGCAGGTTTAAAGAGGAGTCCGTAATTTGCTTTCTAATAATCATAATCATCCTCAAAGAACCCACTCATTACGTAATTTGTCATTAACAAACATCTACCCCTCGATAACAAGTTTTTTAAAACTTTTTTACTACCAATTCTAAAACTACCAACACCACATTCTCTCACTATCCTGTACCCTAAAAGAGACTTGTCACTCCAACAAACTTGCACTCTAACGGACTGAGAGAGACTCCAATGAGAGGAGCTAACTACACACTCAGACAACATGGGTGAAAGGGGGAGCACAGGCAAAGCTGAGATGTTGCTACACATTAGAGGTCAAAGGAGAAACAGTAGGGGCGGAAACATGGAGTGGGAGAACACTGGAACTACTTTGTCTCGGAGGCTGTCTGTGTATAGATACATAACAGCCCAGTATCAGCCTAGTCCTTGAGGTTCAAGTCTAAATGTTTGGTTGCCGGATCCAAGTTTAATGTCAACTAACCACTACCAGTCAGCTCTCGCATTGCAAATTTATTGAACTCACTCTTCCCCAAAGTATTGTGTCTGTTGCCTCAGATGTCTTTCAAACCGCTCCCTGCGTCCACCTGCATGGTCACGTGAGATATCCCCTTCAACTGTTGCATCCTGAGGCCTTGATTGAACAGGGCTTTTCCTGACTGCACCTGAATTTTATCAAACATTTGTAACAGAACTGGGTATGGTATGCAATATGATGATGACCGGACACTGCAGACCCGGTGACAGGTCCAGTTGAAGACCCTAGAGTAGACAGACATATTGCAGTGGTCAGATCATAGGATCCTAGGGTTGCCATGTATCACTAGAATGCTGCGGGTGTCTAGTTGGAAGATAGCAGAAACCACATTTTACACTGTACGATAAACTCACCCCCCACATATAATCAGTATGTGTCATGCTTACTATAGAAGATCATCATCTTAACTAAACTTTAGACAACAGAGTTACTACACCTGGTACCAGGGATGATTAACTCTGGAAATTCCTTTAGTCTCTACTGATAAATCAGCTTTTAGTTTTCTTGCACCTTGTCCCACAAATAATCATCAAAATGTTCTTAAATGTAATGTTTTGGTGCCTCTAGGGAGGAAGAAAACACAAACCAAAATATAGTGGCTACCGGAGGTTACGTGAACAAAGTAAATTAAAAAATATATATATTTCAGATTTTCTCTCGCGACCCCATTTACAAATCAGGTGACCCCACATGTGGCCGCGACCCCTAGTTTGAGAAATGCTGCACTAGAGGGAACACATATTTATGAATGGAACTACACAGTGTGTACAGCTAGAAACAGTTATTCTGACAGTTGTCATAATGGGAACCCTGGTTATAGTAGGTCGTTTAGGGTCAAGCAGAGGTTGTGTGGATTTGTGGTTTTACGGAGGTTGTTTAGAGGTTGAGAATGATCTATGTGTCGGAGTTCGTGTGTGATCATGTGGCGATTGAATGAAGGTGTCTTGTGGGTTGTGAAGGAATCATAAAAGACATTTAAGATGGTTTGGGTTGGGTGGGCATTGAACGTGTGGAAGTTGTTTGCAGAATAAAAGGACATACAGTAGCACAGAAGTTGTGTGGAGTTTTATTAGGGGGAGCTAAGTCAAAACTGAAGCATAAGATTGTCAGCATGCTGCTCATGTTAAAGATGCTTCGAAAGCAATAAGGCCTTGGGGATACAGTATCTATCAGCCTAGTCTGGATCCAGCACCAGGGGCCACTCAGGATACTCCACAGAGGCACAGAAGGCTTTACAGATCTATCGGCAGGCTTTTAAGAGGCTTCCCTTCTACAGACAGCTAGCTTATCAATCCTCCGCGGCATCACTCTGCTTTTGCTGAATAGCAGTGAACTGCTGAACTGCAGTGTACAGAACAGAGTGATTACTCCAATGGGGATGACAGTGTGTATGTGTGTGTTCGTGTGTGTGTGCGTGTACGTGTATGCACGTTTGGCATGTGAAAGTCAACCAGCAAACTCAACAACATTGCTTAACTGTTTAAAATAAAGTGTTACTAGCTATTAAAACTCATGGACACGTTTGCCTGTAAAACTATTTGTCCCTAACAAGATTAGTCCCAAGAAAACCATCAGAGAGACAAGAGAAACCAGGAGACACAAAGCATCTGCCAAAGATGTGAGGTCATACAAGGGGGAAGACGTTTCCCTTAGTCACAGATCTAAGATCAGCTTTCCTTCCCCAAATAACCATACAGGGTGGATGTACATCTGACCTTAGATCAGTGTCTAGGGATAATCATCATACTCCTATATGGCGCAATAGAACCAGGGCCTGTAATTAAAGCTGATCCTAGATCAGCACTCCTGGTTTTGTTTGAATTTGAGACATCCTCTTTGACTGATAGTACTTAACACAGAAACAACTATATGAAATCAAATCAAACTTTGTCACATGCGCCGAATACAACAAGTGTAGACCTTTCCATTAAATGCTTACTTACAAACCCTTAAGCTACAGTGCCGTTCAAGAAGAGTTATGATCTATGACTGTGACTATATCTATGACTATGCATAGGTAATAAACAGCGAGTAGCAGCAGTGTACAAAATGTAAATAGGAATTTGATTAATTGTTCAGCAGTCTTATGGCTTGGGGGTAGAAGCTGTTAAGAAGCCTTTTGGTCCTTGGCGCTCCGGTACCGCTTGCTGGCGGTAGCAGAGAAAACAGTCTATGACTTGGGTGTCTGGAGTCTCTGACAATTGTATGGGCTTTCCTCTGACACCACCTATTATACAGGTCCTGGATGGCAGGAAGCTTGATGTACAGGGCCGTACGCACTACCCTCTGTAGCGCCGAGCAGTTGCCATACCAGGCAACTGGTCAGGATGCTCTCGAGGGTGCAGCTGTAGAACTTTTTGAGAATCTGGAGACTCATGCCAAATCTTTTCAGTCTCCTGGGGGTGGGGGGGGTTGTCGTGTCCTCTTTAGTGTGTTTGGACCATGATCGTTTGTTAGTTATGTGGACACAAGGTGAACTGCAGTGTACGACCCGCTCCACTACAGCCTCGTCGATGTTAATGGGGGCCTATTCGGCCGCTGAGGGGCCCCAGTGTTGAGGATCAGCGTGGCAGATGTGTTGTTGCCTACCCTTACCACCTGGGGGCGGCCTGTCAGGAAGTCCAGAATCTAGTTGTAAAGGGAGGTGTTTAGTCCCAGGGACTTAGCTTAGTGAAGTGCTTTGTGGGCACTATGGTGTTGAACGCTGAGCAGTCAATGGTGAATGAACAGCATTCTCACATAGGTGTTCCTTTTGTCCAGGTGGGAAAGAGCCGTGTGGAGTGTGATTGAGACATCTGTGGATCTGTATGCAAATTGGAGTCGGTCTAGGGTATTTTTATTTTACCTTTATTTAACTATGCAAGTCAGTTAAGAACAAATTCTTATTTTCAATGGCGGCCTAGGAACAGTGGGTTAACTGCCTTGTTCAGGGGCAGAACAACAGATTTTTACTTTGTCAGCTCGGGGATTCAATCTTGAAACCTTTCGGTTACAAGTACAATGCTCTACCCACTAGACTACCTGCCGTTCCTGGTATCCGGGAGGATGCTGTTGATGTGAGCCATTACCAGCCTTTCAAAGCACTTCATGGCTACTGATGTGAGTACTACGGGGCAGTAATCATTTAGGCAGGTTACCTTCGCTTCCTTGGGCACAGGGACTATGGTGGTCTGCTTGAAACATGTAGGTATTACAGACTCGGTCAGGGAGAGCTTGAAAATGTCAGTGAAGACACTAGCCAGTTGGTCCGTGTATGCTTTGAGTACACATCCTGGTAATCCATCTGGCCCCGCGGCTTTGTGAATGTTGACCTGTTTAAAGGTCTTGCTCACATCGGGTACCGAGAGCATTATCACACAGTCATCCAGAACAGCTGATGCTCTCGTGCATGCTTCAGTGTTGCTTGCCTCGAAGCGAGCATTAAAGGCATTTAGCTTGTCTGGTAGGCTCGTGTCACTGGGCAGCTCGTGTCTGATTTTCCCTTTGTAGTCCATAATAGTTTTCAAGCCCTGCCACATTCGACGAACTTCAGAGCCGGTGTAGAAGGATTCAACCTTAATCCGGTATTGACGCTTTGCTTGTTTGATGATTCGTCTGAGGGCATAGCGGGATTTCTTATAAGCATCCAGATTAGTGTGCCGCTACTTGAAAGTGGCAGCTCTAGCCTTTAGCTCGATGTTGTTAGCTCGATGTTGCCTGTAATCCATGGCTTCTGGTTGGGATATGTACATACAGTCACTGTGGGGACGACGTCATCGATGCACTTATTGCTGAAGCTTATGACTGAAGTGGTATACTCCTCAATGCCATTGGATGAATCCCGGAACATATTCCAGTCTGTGATAGCAAAACAGTCCTGTAGCGTAGCATCCGCGTCTTTGGACAACTTTCGTATTGAACGAGTCACTGGTACTTCCTGCTTTAGTTTGTACTTGTAAGCAGGAATCAGGAGGATATAATTATGGTCAGATTTACCAAATGGAGGGTGGGGGAGAGCTTTGTAGGCATCTCTGTTTGTGGAGTAAAGGTGATCTAGAGTTTTTTTCCTCTGGTTGCACATGTGACATGCTGGTAAATTTGTATTAATACTGATTTAAGTTTACCTGCATTACAGTACCCGGACACTAGAAGCGCCACTTCTGGATGAGCATTTTCATAGACGGCTACGAAAAATATAGATGAGAACTCTCTAGGTAGATAGTGTGGTCTACAGTTTATCATAAGGTACTCCGGTGAGCAATACCTCGAGACTTCTTGAATATTAGATATCGCGCACCAGCTGTTATTGACAAAAAGACACACACCCCCACCCCTCGTCTTACCAGATGTAGCTTCATTCTCTGTTCTGCTGGTGCATGGAAAATCCCGCTCTATATTATCCGTGTTGTCGTTCAGACACGACTCGGTGAAACATAAGATATTACAGTTTTGAATGTCCCGTTGGTAGGATAATCGTAATTGTAGGTTATCAATTTTATTTTCCAATGATTGCACGTAGAACAGATGGCAGTGGGAGTTTATACGCTCGCCTACGGATTCTCAGAAGGCAGCCCGATCTGCGCCCTCTTTTCCTCCGTATTTTCTTCATGAAAATGACAGGGATTTGGGCCTGTCCCCGGGAAAGCAGTATTTCCTTCTCGTCGGACTCGTTAAAGGAAAAAGCTTCTTCTAGTTCATGGTGAGTATTCATTGTTCTGATGTCCAGAAGTTATTTTCAGTCATAAGACTAGTAGCAGCAACATTATGTACAAAATAAACAAAAAAATTTGTTCCAAACAACACAAAAACACTTTAAAATAGCACAGTTGGTTAGGAACATGTAAAATGTTCACTTCAGCGCCATCTTCTCCCCGTGCTCCCTTCACTTTCTCATCTCATATAACAGTCAACACATACAGATCATAAAGAATGAACCACAAGCAGAATGAACCACAAGCAGAAAGAACCACATTTTAGACCTTGTAGCTGGAGTGGTGTTTAACCAAAAAATAGAATGTCATGCTATCCAAATACAGTATGTGAACCCCATGAAAAAGTATGTGAACCTGATTTTCATCTAAGTCACAACAATAGACAAACATAAGGTGCATAAAATGGGAAAAGTATGTGAACCCTGTGGTGGTTAATTTCTTTACTATCAAATGAGGAGAGACAAACTTATCACACAAGTCAGAGTTATACTTAAACTAAATCTTTAATCACTTATTAATAAGGGAGCAAGTCAATACAACGCACACATTTAAAGTGAATCGATTGAGTGCTCTACGATAATGATGGCTGGTCATAGCTGGTCGACGATTCACGCTCAGATGATTTGTTGAGAGCCCGAGACAAAAGTACAGAGGTATTTTATAGCCAAGATACACCCCTTTCAACCTACATGACGAACAGCAGATATATAGAATGGGTCACAAGGTTAAGATTTGTATGAAAGATACCATTAATACATAGCAGACCGTATCTGCTGTGGCAACAGTTTTCATTGTGTAGAGACCAGTGTCTGGCCCTCCGACTCCAAACTGGAACCATCTCTTCCTGGTACCATATAGAATAGAAACATTAACTCATGCTCTGGAATGCTCTTTAGGTTTTATCACCCAAAAGACATCGTAAATCTCCTCGGTCAGTGTTATCTCCCAGAGGCCCATCCTCAGTAGAACACACACACAATAGTTATAAGAATCCTCTATTCTGTTGCATAAAACAACCGTTTGATGCAATAAAAGTATTATAACATAATCTTGCAATTTTCCACCATAACCCCTAGGCTAATGACTTCTCCAAAAGCCAATCAATGAGACGAGATTGGAGATGTTGGTTAAAGCTGCCTTGCCCTATAAAAAACACTCACACAATTTGAGTTTGCTATTCACAAGAAGCATTGCATGATGTGAACCATGCCTCAAACAAAAGAGATCTCAGAAGACCTAAGATTAAGAATTGTTGACTTGCATAAAGCTGGAAAGGGTTACAAAAGTATCTCTAAAAGCATTGATGTTCATCAGTCCACGGTAAGACAAATTGTCTATAAATGGAGAAAGTTCAACACTGTTGCTACTCTCCCTAGGAGTGGCCGTCCTATAAAGATCACTGCAAGAGCACAGCGTAGAATGCTCAATGAGGTTAATAAGAAGAATCCTAGAGTGTCAGCTAAAGACTTACAGAAATCTCTGGAACATGCTAACATCTCTGTTGACGAGTCTACGATACGTAAAACACTTAACAAGAATGGTGTTCATGGGAGGACACCACGGAAGAAGCCACAGCTGTCCAAAAAAAACATTGCTGCACGTCTGAAGTTTGCAAAAGTGCACCTGGATGTGCCACAGCGCTACTGACAAAATATTCTGTGGACAGATGAAACTACAGTTGAGTTGTTTGGACGGAACATACAACACTATGTGTGGAGAAAAAAAAGGCACAGCACACCATCAAAACCTCATCCCAACTGTAAAGTATGGTTTGGGGCTGCTTTGCTGGCTCAGGGCCTGGACAGCTTGCTATCATCGACGGAAAATTAATTCCCAAGTTTATCAAGATATTTTGCAGGAGAATGTTAGGCTATCTGTCCGCCAATTGAAGCTCAACAGAAGTTGGGTGATGCAACAGGACAACGACCAAAAACACAGAAGTAAATCAACAGCAGAATGGCTTCAACAGATGAAAATACGCCTTCTGGAGTGGCCCAGTCAAAGTCCTGACCTCAACCCGATTTGAGATGCTGTGGCATGACCTCGAGAGAGGTTCACAGCAGACATCTCAAGAATATTGCTGAACTGAAACAGTTTTGTAAAGAGGAATGGTCCAAAATTCCTCCTGACAGTTGTGCAGGTCTGATCCGCAACTACAGAACATATTTGGTTGAGGTTATTGCTGCCAAAGGAGGGTCAACCAGCTAAATCCAAGGGTTCACATACTTGTCCCATCCTGCACTGTGAATATTTACATGGTGTGTCAATAAAGACATGAAAACGTGTAATTGTTTGTGTGTTAATAAGGGACAATAACACTAAACTGAATAGTTATCTATAGACATGCTATTGGCCATGCAATTGATAATTTGAAGCAGAGCCGGTGCTGGTTACAAACACAGACTGTGTCAAAAACTGCACCTTATTCCCTACAAAGTGCACTGGTGAAAAGTTGAACACACTTACTACACATGTCAGACTTCATTTGACCCCTTGTTAAAATGCCTCTGAATGCACTATTTGGAATCAACCAAGTCATATGATAGCATAAAAGCACATGGAAGATCTAACCAAGGGGACCAGTTTGGGGGCGATTGAATTGAGTTTTCCAACACAAAATTAAAATTCACATATTGGACAGGTTCCTAAACATTCTTCCTTAGTTTCAACTAGTTTTTCCTTGTTTCATGCCTAATAAGTTCAAACCTGTTATAATACAATATCCTAGCTATACCTTACCTATTCTCCTTAACCCATGTCATCTACATTTATGGCTTATCTTCCACCTAGTTATACATGCTAATAAATGCTGTAACTCGTGGCAGTGAGTTTCTACAGCCTGCCTATGACCTCAAACACGCATAAGTAACAGATTAATCTTTGATGTATTCATTTTGCCAGGCCTCTAGTTGTATGTATGTGTGTATCTGGGCCCTATAGGGGATGGTATAGCTGGATAAAGGTGTCATTGCATGCCCTGACAGAGAGGCAAGGGAACAGCATGTACACACAAACCTGGGATGTTCAAGTGTTTTATAGTCTTTCGGACAGCAAGTTGACGTTTAGCATTGCATGCCCTGACAGAGAGGCAAGGGAACAGCATGTACACACAAACCTGGGATGTTCAAGTGTTTTATAGTCTTTCGGACAGCAAGTTGACGTTTAGCATTGCATGTACCCTTTAAAATGTCCATAGGCAATGAGATAGTTCTTATTGCATTGAGGAAAGCATTGTCAAAATGTATCCACCGGAGGGTTGTAAGTTAATAAAACTATCAGAATCAGCTAAGCAGAACAGGAGATTCATATTCCTGTTTATAACTGTTGCAGTCAGATTGGATACAGGTCTAATCCGTAACAATGATGAAATCATTTTATGAAGGTCAAAGGAAACACCCTTGTGAACTGGCATCCCTTCGGGGTAGTCCATAGCCCTGTAATCTCAGCGAACCTCCCACCAACACAAACTGATTCTTTTCTGAAGAAGCAATGCCACAATGACATACAAACACGGTCCACCCACACAGACAGTGTTGTGAAGAAGGCGCAACAGTGCCTCTTCCACCTCATGACGGTGAAGAAATTGGCCTTGGCCCCTAACACACTTTACAGATGCACCATTAAGATCATCCTATCAGGCTGTATCACGCCTAGTAGGCACTCCAGAGGGTTCTGCGGTCAGCCCAACGCATCACTGGGAGCAAGTTGACTGCCCTTCAGGAAATCTACAGCATCCGGTGTCACATGAAGGCCAAGAAGATCATCAAGGACCTCAGCCACCCGAGCCACGGCCTGTTCACCCCGCTCTCATCCAGAAGGTGAGGTCAGTACAGGTGCATCAAAGCTGAGCGAGAGACTGAAAAACAGCTTCTATCTCAAGGCCATCAGACTGTTAGTCATCACTAGCCGGCCTCCACCCAGTACCCTGCCCTGAACTTAGTCACTGTTACTAGCTGGCTACCACCCGGTTACTCATAAATGCACTTTAGAGGCTGCTGCATTCAAAACTTATTGAGACCCCTTTACTTTTTTCTGATTTTGTTACAGTACAACTTTTTTCTAAAATATATTAAATCATTTTCCCCTTCATCAATCTACACACAATAACCCATAATGACAAAGCAACATTTAGTTTTTGCTAATTTATAAAAAAAAATAAATAAAAAAAAGACATTTACATAAGTATTCAGACCATTTACTCATAACTTTGTTGAAAGACCTTTTGCAGCGAATGCAGCCCTGAGTCTTCTTGGATATGACACTAAATGCTTGGCACACCTGTATTTGGGGAGTTTCTCCCATTCTTCTCTGCAGATCCTCTCAAGCTTTGTCGGTCGGATGGGGAGCATCGCTGCACAGTTATTTGCATGTCTCTCTCGAGAGATGTTCAAGTCCGGCCTCTGCCTTTGCCACTCAAGGACATTCAAAGACTTGTCCTGAAGCCACTCCTGTGTTGTCTTGACTGTGTGCTTAGGGTTGTTGTCCTGTTGGAAGGTGAAACTTTGCCCCAGTCTGAGGTCCTGAGCACTCTAGAGCAGGTTTTCATCAAGGATCTCTCTGTGGGGCCTCACCGGTGGGTGCAGTGCACTGTACCGCAGCGCCAGCTGTTCACCAGAGACTCTGGGTTCGCGCCCAGGCTCTGTCGTGTTCCCTCTGGCCATTCTACCATAAAGGCCCGATTGGTGGAGTGCTTCGGGGTTGTTTGTCCTTCTGGAAGGTTCTCCCATCTCCAACAAAGAACTCTGAAGCTCTGTCAGAGTGACCACCAGGTTCTTGGTCACCTCCCTGACCAAGGCCCTTCTCTCCCGATTGCTCAGTTTGGCTGGGAGGCCAGCTCAAGGAAGAGTCTTGGTGGTTCCAAACTTATTCCATTTAGCAATGATGGAGGCCCCTGTGTTCTTGGGGACCTTCAATGCTGCAGAAGGTTTTTGGTACACTTCCCCAGATATGTGCCTTGACAGAATCCTGTCTCGGAGCTCTACAGACAATTCCTTTGACCTCATGGCTTGGTTTTTTGCTCTGACATGCATTGTCAACTGTGTGCCTTTCCAAATCATGTCCAATCAATTTAATGTACCACAAATCAAGTTGTAGAAACATCTCAAGGATGATCAATGGAAACAGGATGTCCCTGAGCTCAATGTTGAGTCTCATAGCAAAGAGTCTGAAATCTTTTGTAAATAAGGTATTTCTGTTTTTTTATATAAATCTGCAAACATTTATAAAAACCTGTTTTCGCTTTGTCATTGTGGGATATTATTGTAACGAGTGCGCTGAGAGTCTGGAAGCAAGTTCAGGCAGTGAGGGTTTTAATAAAAAAAAAAAAGAATGAACACAAATCAGAAACAACGCACCGACATGAAAACAGAGTCAATAACACCTGAGGAAAGAACCAAGGGGAGTGGAAGACATAGGGAAGATAATCAAGGTGGTGAAGAAGTCCAGGTGAGTGTAATGAGGTGCAGATGCGCGAGACGATGGTGACAGGTGTGCGGGACATTCAGTAGCCTGATGACCTAGAGGCCGGAGAGGGAGTATACGTTACAGTACCCCCTCGCCAACGTGCGGCTCCAGACGCAGGACGCCGTCAAAGGGCATGATCCCGGGGATCAGGATTGGACCGGTCAACCCTGCTGATGCGTGAGAACCTGTCACGCCAGCTGAGGCATGGGAACCTTTCGAGTCAGCTGGAGCGCGGGAACTTGACAGATCGGTTGAGGCAGGGGAGCCTGGTGATCCGGATGAGGCATGAAATGCTGATGAGCCGGTGGAAGCAGGGGAGCCTGGCAATCCGGCTAAGGCATGAAAGCCCGATGAGCCGGCTTAGGCAGGGGAGCCAGGCGATCCGGCTAACACGGAACCCAAACCGGCTGCGCACGTGCGCTATCGTGCATACATTTATTTTGTCCCCCTACACCAAACATGATCACGACACACAGGTTAAAATATCAAAACAAACTCTGAACCAATGACATTAATTTGGGGAGAAAAGCATTAAACATGTATGGCAATTTAGGTAGTTAGCTTGCACTTGCTAGCTAATTTGTCATATTTAGCTAGCTTGCTGTTGCTAGCTAACTTTGTCCTGGGATAAAAACATTGAGTCGTCTACTCTGACAATTAATCCACACATAAAACTGTCAACCGAATCGTTTCTAGTCATCTCTCCTCCTTCCAGGCTTTTTCATCTTTGAACTTATATGGTGATTGGCATCTAAACGTTCATAGTATTAACACGACGACTGTCAAAACAGTTAGTCTTTCAATCACCCACGTGGCTATAACCAATGAGAGGATGGCACGTGGGTACCTGCTTCTATAAACCAATGAGGAGATGGGAGAGGCAGGACTTGTAGCGCGATCTGCGTCAGATGGCGTGCGCGAGTAGTGTGGGTGCAATAACTGAATAACATGGATTTCTACATTTATTTTGCGACGCTCGTGCACGCGACGTGCCTGGTCTGGTCAGCATGTAATACATGAGAGCTGACGAGCAGGCTGAGGCAGGGAAGCCTGGCGATCTGGTTGAGGCATGAGAGCCTGTAGCAGTTCCCGGACCCGACGTCATTACTCTGACACAAAAAAAATGTATGAAAAAAACACTTCCTGATGCTTCCCTTAGGTGAGGTGTTATTCTGTAACGAGTGCTCTGAGAGTCGGGAAGCAAGTTCAGAGTGTGTTTTAATAAATAAATGAAACAATGAACACAAAACACAAATAACGCACCAACAGAGTCAATAACAATTTAATATTTTTAGACGTCACAGCAGTATGCCCACGTACTTCAGTATAGCTGCGGGGCTTACACAAGTCTGAATCCTTATATTCTAATTTTCTAGACATCAATGTACAGCAACATTTTTAGATGACACTGCAGAACACCCGCCACATGGATATGCACACATACTCAGCTGTGGGGTTTACAAGAGCCGAATTTCATATCATTTTCAGACATCAATGTAGCAGAACACATATCACAAATCAGAATATAACTTTAAATAAATCAATGTAGGCTGCAGCAGAACACACATGAGAATATATAGGTCTCCTGTATATGTGATAATATGCACATGTTCAAATTACCTTCACCGTACAGAACTAACCTTAGTTTTCAAAACCTCCCACAATTACTCTCTCCATGTCAAGTCCATTTAACTCATGAGATTCAATTTCTTGCTTAAAGCTATGAGCGGGCCTTTCACGATCGTCGTAAGAAGCGGATCATTTAATAGATGACAAAAAACCCGAAGTAAACTGTACAAAAACAATAACGACAGTGAAGCTATCATAAGAACTGTGCTGACACAAGCAACTAACATAGACACACAACATAGAATGCCCACCCAGCTCACGTCCTGACCAACACTAAAACGAGGAAAACACACAAGAACTATGGTCAGAACATGACAGTGTCCCCCCCCCCCCCCCCCCCCCAAGGTGCTGACTCCGACCGCACAACCTAAACCTATAGGGGAGGGTCTGGGAGGGCATCTGTCCGCGGTGGCGGCTCTGGCGCTGGACGTGGACCCCACTCCATCATTGTCTTAGTCCACCTCCTTAGCGTCTTTTGAGTGGCGACTCTCGCCGCCGACCTTGGCGTAGGAACCCTAACAAAGGGCCCCACTGGACTGAGGGGCAGCTCCGGACTGAGGGGCAGCTCGGGACTGTGGTAGCTCAGGACTGAGAGGTAGCTCAGGACTGAGAGGTAGCTCAGACTGGTTGACGGCTCTGACAGATCCTGGCTGAATGGCGGCTCTGGCAGATCCTGGCTGACTGGCGGCTCTGGCAGATCCTGGCTGACTGGCGGCTCTGGCAGATCCTGGCTGACTGGCGGCTCTGGCAGATCCTGGTTGACTGGCGGCTCTGGCAGATCCTGGCTAACTGGCGGCTCTGGCAGATCCTGGCTGACCTGGAGGATCCTGGCTTACTGGCAGCTCTGGAGGATCCTGGCTGACTGGTGACTCTGGCGGCTCCATGCTGACTGGCGGCTCTGGCGGCTCCATGCTGACTGGCGGCTCTGGCCAAACGGGAGACTCTAGCAGCTCTGGACAGACGGGAGAATCTGACGGCGCTGGAGAGACGGGAGACTCTAGCAGCTCTGGACAGACGGGCAGCTCAGGCGGCGCTGGACAGATGGGCAGCTCAGGCAGCGCTGGGCAGACGGCCAGCTCAGGCGGCGCTGGGCAGACTGGAGACTCCGGCAACGCTGGAGAGGAGGAAGGCTCCGGCAGCGCTGGACAGAGGAGCTCTGGCGCCTCTGGACTAAGGGGCTCTGGCGCCTCTGGACTGAGGGGCTCTGGCACCTCTGGACTGAGGGGCGGAAGCTCTGGCAGCGCCGGACAGGCGGGAGACTCCGGCTGCGCTGGAGAGGAGGAAGGCTCTGGCAGCGCTGGACAGAGGAGCTCTTGCACCTCTGGACTGAGGAGCTCTGGCGCCTCTGGACTGAGAGGCTCTGGCACCTCTGGACTGAGGGGCTCTGGCGCCTCTGGACTGAGGGGCCCTGGCGCCTCTGGACTGAGGGGCGGAAGTTCTGGCAGGCGGGAGAGGAGGAAGGCTCTGGCAGCGCTGGACAGAGAAGCTCTGGCGCCTCTGGACTGAGGGACGGAAGTTCTGGCAGCGCCGGACAGGCGGGAGACTCTGGCTGCGCTGGAGAGGAGGAAGGCTCTGGCAGAGCTGGACAGAGAAGCTCTGGCGCCTTTGGGCTGAGGGGCGGAAACTCTGGTAGCGCCGAACAGGCGGGAGCACCTGTATTGATGGGACGGAGAGACAGCCTGGTGCGGGGTGCCGGCACTGATGGTATCGGGCTGGGGACATGCACCTCAGGGCGAATGCCTTGCATACTACGCCAAATCAACTGATCTCTCTCTTCACACTCCCCCAATTCTATTAACACCTCCTCGAGTGTCTCCTCATCTCCCATCCGTTCACTCTCCTCCATTCTGTCCAATAACTCCTCGACCCTCTCAGACTCAGCCCTCAGCTTCGCCGACAGCTCCGATAACATCCATGGCTCCTTACGGTAAACAGGGGGAGTTGGCTCAGGTCTGGCTCCTGACTCTGCCACACTCTCCCTGTGCCTCCCCCCAAGACATTTTTGGGGCTGCCTCTCGGGCTTCCAGCCGCTCTGCCGTGCCAGCTCCTCATAATGCCACCTCTCTGCTTTCGCTGCCTCCAGCTCGGCTTTGGGGTGGCAATATTCCCCTGGCTCTGCCCAGGGTCCTTTCCCGTCTAGGATCTCCTCTCAAGTCCACTTCTCCAAATAGTGCTGCCTCTCCCACTGCTGGTGCTGTTGCTCCTGCTGCTGCTGCTTCTCCTGCTCCACCTGTTGTTTCTCCTGCTGCTGCTGCTTCTCCTGCTGCACCTGTTGCTTCTCCTGCTGCTGCTTTTGCCGCTGCCTCTGTTTACCACGCCACTTGGTCCTTGGTTGGTGGGTGATTCTGTCACGATCGTCCTAAGAAGCGGACCAAAGCGCAGCGTTGTGTGAATGCATCATTTAATAGATGACAAAAAACCCGAAGTAAACTGTGCAAAAACAATAAACAAAGAACGACCGTGAAGCTATCATAAGAACTGTGCTGACACAAGCAACTAACATAGACACACAACATAGAATGCCCACCCAGCTCACGTCCTGACCAACACTAAAACGAGGAAAACACACAAGAACTATGGTCAGAATGTGACAGGGCCTGTGGCTGTGACATTTGCCTCCTTCTAAGGCTGTTCTGAAGACTGGATGTAGAGTATATTTTTTTATTTGAAGTGGTAACTATAACCTGGGTGTCCTCTTTAGCCTGTCTACAAGGCTGCCACCAAATGCGCCTTGGTTCGGGCATGTTCTAAACCTTTTTTCTGATGGCCCTGTTGGCATAGGATATTAAATGACTGTGGATTCCACCCACTCTATCACTAGTTTAATCCTGCCAGCAGTTTCTAGACCTAAGCTCACTACCTTTTTGCATGTTGTACAGCCCAACTTTAAATTTTGCATGACAAGCCAGGGGTTATACGTTTGCTTGTTCTTGAACTGCCAATTGCACCTGTCCTTGCACCTCGTCGGTGGATGCATTGCCCCCCCCCCCCCGTCTCCTGCTAAGACTGACTCTGCTGGTGGAGGTGCTGGTGGTGCTGAACTGGGGGGATTAGCATCTTTGCTAGCTAAGGCATCGCCATCGGGAACAGTTTGCCCCTCACTCCTCTCCTCTGGCACTGACTGATCTCTGGCTCGTACTGGGTTCGATTCACCACCTGTTCATATCCATTTTTAATGTGACTTTCCCTAAATTCAAATTCAGTTGGGAGACGACTAGCCTGGGCTACGTGACGTGATTAAGTAGGGACCTCTTCACCAGCTGACCACCATTACCAAGACATGTGTTAAGATCAGTTAATTACCCCACTGGCCCTCCCCATAACTTCTAAAAACAAATAAGAGAGCAGGTCTGGAATCAGTGTGGCAGGATAGGATGATTACACAGAAGGATCACCGCGCTTTACATGATGGTCTTTCTGAGGGACGGGAGAATAACGAGGAGGTAACTTGATTTAACGCTGATCGTTTTTATTAGAATGTCTACAGTGCGAACAGTTAAACAATTAATAAATCATGCCGTGAGAGGTGCCGGATCTGGGTGCCGGAACAAACAAAGTCAAATCTGAGAGGTGCCGGATCCTGCCGGCTCAAATGTAGCGCTGGCGGCAGGGACTGGAGGACTAGTCAGGATCGAGGCAAAGATGAACGGAGCAAAGTACAGAGAGATCCTTGATGAAAACCTGCTCCAGAGAGCTCAGGACCTCAGACTGGGGCGAAGGTTCACCTTCCAACAGGACGACAACCCTAAGCACACAGCCAAGACAACGCAGGAGTCTCTGAATTTCCTTGAGTGGCCCAGCTAGAGACCGGACTTGAACCCAGCTGTGCAGCAACGCTCCCCAGCCAACCTGACAGAGCTTGAGAAAATCTGCAGAATGGGAGAAACTCTCCAAATACAAGTGTGCCAAGCTTGTAGTGTCATACCCAAGAAGACTCGAGGCTGTAATTGCTGCCAAAGGTGCTTCAACAAAGTACTGAGGAAAGGGTCTGAACTTATGTAAATGTGAAATTTCAGTTTTTATTTGTAATGTATTTGCAAACATTTCTAAAAACCTGTTTTTGCTTTGTCATTATGGGTATCTAGATTGATGAAGGAAAAATATATTTAATCAATTTTAGAATAAGGCTGTAATGTAACATTTAGAAAATGTCCAGGGGTCTGAATCATTTCCCGAATGCACTGTGTGTGTGTGTGTGTGTGTGTGTGTGTGTGTGTGTGTGTGTGTGTGTGTGTGTGTGTGTGTGTGTGTGTGTGTGTGTGTGTGTGTGTGTGTGTGTGTGTGTGTGTGTGTGTGTGTGTGTGTGTGTGTGTGTGTGTGTGTGTGTGTGTGTGTGTGTGTGTGTACAATACCAGTCAAAAGTTTGGACACACCTACTCATTCCAGGGTTATTCTTTATTTGTTATTACTTTCTACATTGTAGAATAACAGTGAAGTCCTCAAAAATATGAAATAACACATATGAAGTCATGTAGTAATCAAAAAAGTGTTCCTTCAAGACTGTTGGAAAAACATTCCAGGTGAAGCTGGTTGAGAGAATGCCAAGTGTGCGCAAAGCTGTCATCAAGGCAAAGGGTGGCTACTTGGAATAATTTTAAATATAAAATATATTTTGATTGGTTACTACATGATTCCATTTGTTATTTCATAGTTTTGATGTCTTCACTATCTTTCTACAATGTAGAAAATAGTAAAAACAAAGAAAACTCTAGAATGAGTAGGTGTGTCCAAACTTTTGACTGGTACCTTTTTTATTCTCCGGGCTCGGACACTAATCACCCTAATATTTCTATACTTTTACTTTTAGATTTGTTTGTGTTGTTAGATATTGCTGCACTGTTGGAACTGGGAACATAAGCATTTCGCTACACCAGCAATAACATCGGCTAAATATGTGTATGCGACGAATACAATTGGATTTTATTTAAAATTCAGAGACACACACACAAACAAACACACACTCACAAACAGACCCCTGGATTTCCGTTTTCCTCCAAGCAGCTAGCCTAAACTCTTTCCTGGATTTATTGTAGAGGCTGTCACTTCCACGTGTGCCGGCTATTAACAAGAAGATAATGTCAGCCTAAAAGCATCCCTTTCCTGACTAGCGGGATCACACGCTGTCCCCAGTCCCACGTAAACCCAATATAACATTCGTATTTAAAATATTTGGCTTCATGAACCATGCCATTCTAGACTGCATAGCCAACGTAAGTAGAATGATTTAGTGATAATGGACTTGTAAACTGTCTGTAGTAGAATAGTTTAATAGAAGTTCCACGCAGGAGCGCCTAACCAATTTGCCATGCGCTTTTTGCCGTAGCATTGTCATGACAACAGTGTGCACATAGAGCTGCTGGCCTTTGAAGTCGATACATACACTAAAATCCGAAATAAATTATTGCTGTGTTTTGTTGTTTGGTCTAAAAAAAAAAAAACATTGGAGCAATGGCTACATTTTAAATGTATGAAAAGCAAAGCACAGCTACAGCTCTGGATTGTCAAACAAAGGCGGAACAAGTGCACTGTCTTTCAACGTGACAAGTGCAATAAAGAACGTCCAAATCCGATGTCATCACATACCTTCTTCACAAAGAGGTCTTCCAATCCAAGTAGCTAACTCCAGACCGGTTTAGCATGTTCGTTTATGTAGCCGATTTTACAGAAGCCGAAAGATTCTGTTATTCCAAAGACTGTGAAAATCAAATAAATAGCCACTGTAGAATAGCTGTCATATTAGTCCCAAAAAAGTACATTTAACCTAACCGACATGTGAAAATCAACAGTCTAACTTTCTCAGCACAGTATATCCCGCTATTCTTGAGCCCACGTTTCACTCCTGAACGGGTTTAATTCCCACCGCTCACAGTCACCATATGCGCATGATCTCAAACTCTTATTTAAATTTTTTAATTGCCTTGCCCACGGCGCCATTTCTAGTATTGAGAAAGGGACAAGAGATGTACGTCAGATTATTCATATTTCAAAAGGCTTAATTAATGTAGAATTCATATTATAGCCCCCTGCTCAATCTCTGTCATGATACACTTTAAAGTCATAACACTGACGAACATATATAATTATGTGAACCCTGCATGGTTCAAACACACCGAGTGACACGTCAATGCAAAAGCTTTTTGCAGGTAGTTTATGCAAGGCATTTCTTTGGTATATGATGTTATTAACCTTTTCCCATATTTTGGCAAATGTTGATAGCTTAGAAAACCCTTGCATTATTGATGTATATAAACTGTTTATGTTAGATGTCCTCTAATATATTGTAAAAACAAATACATAATATGAAAAATGGGGCACTATGTAGGCCTAATAAAGTATAAACTACACCCACGAACATTAAATCTACCCCAAGCATACCCCAATGTTTGCACATTTTGCATTACTCATCTCATATGTATTTACTGTATTCTATCCTATTTGATTGTATCTTAGTCTGTGCCTCTCTGACATTGCTCATCCAAATACTCATATATTCTTAATGCCATTCCTTTTCTTTAGATTGTGTGTATTGTTAGATATTACTTGTTAGATATTACTGCACTGTTGTAGCTAAAAACACACGCATTTCGTGCAATAACATCTGCTAAACACGTGTATGTGACAAATACAATTTGATTTGATTTGAAAAATATGACGGTAGAAATTCATACTTAAAAGTTATGCTCTGTTGATGTTTTTCTTATAGAGGCTACCTGTTCATCTTGCTGTTACATGTTTGGCTCCCTAATCGGAATGCCAGAACTGAAGTCCCTTCTGGAGGAGAAAAAAATTGTTCTATTATTATCTATATGCATTTACTGAGTAGGGAAAAGCGTATTTCTTAAATCTAATGTCCTTTACCCAGATCAGTTGTTTTTTTCGAAAGGTGCACGTTTGCGTAGTGCCGCTAGATGACAGCAGATGTCTGCAAAATATTAAGGTTAGGCGGGACAGTTCATTTTGGCTTTGTTTCTGCGACGCTGGGATATTCATATAACATAAAATAAATGGAATAGAAATAGAAATAAATTCTACATTTCACTGGTATTCGTAAAACATGTGTTAATGTGAGTTTTTTTTTATTTTTATGTTTCGTGTGCCTATTGATAGGTTGTGTAAACGGTTGTTGCTTAATTAATAATTCGATGTAGGCTACCTGTATCAATAGTCATATAGAATCCAATAAAATAAATTGTAAAACAAGAATAATTTATTTTTATTTTTTATTTCACCTTTATATAACCAGGTAGGCTAGTTGAGAACAAGTTCTCATTTGCAAATGTGACCTGGCCAAGATAAAGCATAGCAATTCAACACATACAAAAACACAAGAGTTACACATGGAGTAAAACAAACATACAGTCAATAATACAGTAGAACAAAAGAAAGCAAAAAGTCTATGAGTGCTGTGAGTGCAAATGAGGTGAGATAAGGCAATAAATAGGCCATTGTGGCGCGGGTAATTACAATATAGCAATTTTTATAAAAGGTTGTCAATTTCAACTGATGATTGATTAAAACAATTACAATAGATTTACAGTGCACCGTGGGAAACGTAGTTCTTATGGCCATATTCCCGAATGAATTATACGCATACTGAACTTGCTTTGGCCCCTTGGAGATTCCCTTCCTGGGGTGTTTGATGTAACGTAGGCTACATGGTGACTGTATTCAGCACCTAACCTAACTCAATGAATGATAAATGAGAGCTAGTAAAACAAATAGCTCAAGGATGCACTGGAGTGAGAAGGTCATATTGAACAGTGTACTGTCTTCGGCAGCTGACGCTCGTCAAAGTGCCATTTCTGAGATAACTTCTCATTTGGCGCATACAGAAAAGTAAACACGTTCGAAAATCAAGAAAGGACCAGCTTGTCGTCAACCTCACATCACCAGCTACGTGTTTTGAGGTAAGAATCCTTTCGACGTAGAATCAGAAACAGAAAGCCTGTGACAATATCGATTATGTCCATATATATTCGCGGTATACGGTTGTCTTTGTTTACAATTGTCCCCCGGCTTCCTTGTCTCCCGCTGTCCCTCGTCATCCCAGTATGGGATTTCTTGCTGCTACATTGTAGGCAAACTGACAAACTCGTGCTGCTTTCTTGTGGAACTTTGTTGCGAGTTGTTTTATTTGGCCGCGGTAGGAACATGATGACAGGTCAACTAGCCATTGCTCTCTAGCTAACCCCTCATGGCTGTGAGCAACATAGGATATGGTTCGACTGTCTGTCTGCCTGCCCTGTATGGCTAGTCTAGCATGCCATAGAGAGGAGTAGAATAGACTAGCCTGTACTTCATTCCTAAACGCTAAATGGAAATAAAATGTGACATGGCCTATGGAAGAAACGTTGTCAAATAAATGACTGTAATGCTTTCCCAATATGTATGCGTCTTGCACTTTAAAACTGCTGTTTAAAGACTGCACTGTCGTAGCCATAATACGTTGTCTACTGAATGCAGCTTTCTGGTTGTGTGCTTGGGAGATGAGGATTAAAACCACTCTTATGTCAAAGCTTGTGTTATACTTCACAGTCAGGACAACTTTCCATGCTGGCAACCTAAATGTAAATCATATTTATGCCATTTGCCTCACTGGGTGGAGACAGATTGTGCTTTCGTTTGTGACTACTGAATGAACTAAATCTCTTGCTGGCACTGACTCTCTCAAATGCACACTCTCTCTCTGTCTGTCTCTTGCTCTGTCTCTGTCTGAGACCCAGCTGGTCTGCCTCACTGACAGGTGTCTACAGGAACAGGTGCATTGTAACAAAGGGTTACAGTGCTGTGTGTGTGGGGGGGGCGAGATAGAGAAAGATCATGCTGGGTGCGGTGGGGGGGGGGGGGATAGAGAAAGATCATGCTAGGTGCGGAGGGGGGGTAGAGAAAGATCATGCTGGGTGCGGTGGGGGGGATGGAGAAAGATCATGCTGGGTGCGGTGGGGGGGGGGGATGGAGAAAGATCATGCTGGGTGCGGTGGGGGGGGGGATGGAGAAAGATCATGCTGGGTGCGGTGGGGGGGAGATGGAGAAAGATCATGCTGGGTGCGGTGGGGGGGGATGGAGAAAGATCATGCTGGGTGCGGTGGGGGGGGGGATGAAGAAAGATC
Organism: Oncorhynchus kisutch; assembly: GCF_002021735.2. NCBI lineage: Eukaryota > Metazoa > Chordata > Actinopteri > Salmoniformes > Salmonidae > Oncorhynchus > Oncorhynchus kisutch. Next base: position 2,612,736 of record NC_034198.2, on the reverse strand, counting down.
ATGCTGGGTGCGGTGGGGGAGAGATGGAGAAAGATCATGCTGGGTGTGGTGGGGGGGATAGAGAAAGATCATGCTGGGTGCGGTGGGGGGGGATAGAGAAAGATCATGCTGGTGCGGTGGGGGGGGGGGGGGATGGAGAAAGATCATGCTGGGTGCGGTGGGGGGGGGGGTGGAGAAAGATCATGCTGGGTGCGGTGGGGTGGATGGAGAAAGATCATGCTGGGTGCGGTGGGGGGGGGGGAGATGGAGAAAGATCATGCTGGGTGCGGTGGGGGGGGGGGGGGGAGATGGAGAAAGATCATGCTCGGTGGGGGGAGATGGAGAAAGATCATGCTCGGTGGGGGGGGGGTGGAGAAAGATCATGCTGGGTGCGGTGGGGTGGGGGAGGGGGGAGATGGAGAAAGATCATGCTCATGGGGGGGGGGGGAGATGGAGAAAGATCATGCTGGGTGGGGGGGAGATGGAGAACGATCATGCTCGGTGGGGGGGGCAGATGGAGAAAGATCATGCTGGGTGCGGTGGGGTGGGGGGGGAGATGGAGAAAGATCATGCTCGGTGGGGGGGGGAGATGGAGAAAGATCATGCTGGGTGCGGTGGGGTGGGGGTGGGTGGGGGGGGATAGAGAAAGATCATGCTGGTGCGGTGGGGGGGGGGGGGGGGATGGAGAAAGATCATGCTGGGTGCGGTGGGGGGGGGGGGGGTGGAGAAAGATCATGCTGGGTGCGGTGGGGTGGATGGAGAAAGATCATGCTGGGTGCGGTGGGGGGGGGGAGATGGAGAAAGATCATGCTGGGTGCGGTGGGGTGGGGGAGGGGGGGAGATGGAGAAAGATCATGCTCAGTGGGGGGGGGGGGGGGGGGGGAGATGGAGAAAGATCATGCTGGGTGGGGGGGAGATGGAGAAAGATCATGCTCGGTGGGGGGGGGCAGATGGAGAAAGATCATGCTGGGTGCGGTGGGGTGGGGGGGGGAGATGGAGAAAGATCATGCTCGGTGGGGGGGGGAGATGGAGAAAGATCATGCTGGGTGCGGTGGGGTGGGGGTGGGTGGGGGGGGAGATGGAGAAAGATCATGCTGGGTGTGGTGGGGGTGTGGGGAGATGGAGAAAGATCATGCTGGGTGTGGTGGGGGGGGTGGGGAGATGGAGAAAGATCATTCTGGGTGCGGTGGGGGGTAGAAATATCATGCTGGGTGCGGTGGGGGGGTCGTAGATGGAGAAAGATCATGCTGGGTGTGGTGGGGGGGAGAAAGATCATGCTGGGTGCGGTGGGGGGGAGATGGGGAAAGATCATGCTGGGTGTGGGGGGGAGATGGGGAAAGATCATGCTGGGTGTGGTGGGGGGATGGAGAAAGATCATGCTGGGTGCGTTGGGGGGGGAGAAAGATCATGCTGGGTGCGTTGGGGGGGGGGAGAAAGATCATGCTGGGTGCGGTGGGGGGGAGAAAGATCATGCTAGGTGCGTTGGGGGGGGGGGAGAAAGATCATGCTGGGTGTGGTGGGGGGAGATGGAGAAAGATCATGCTGGGTGCGGTGGGGGGGAGAAAGATCATGCTGGGTGTGGTGGGGGGATGGAGAAAGATCATGCTGGGTGCGGTGGGGGGGAGATGGAGAAAGATCATGCTGGGTGCGGTGGGGGGGAGAAAGATCATGCTGGGTGCGTTGGGGGGGGGGAGAAAGATCATGCTGGGTGCGGTGGGGGGGAGGGAGAAAGATCATGCTGGGTGTGGTGGGGGGGAGAAAGATCATGCTGGGTGCGGTGGGGGGGAGGGAAAAGATCATGCTGGGTGCGGTGGGGGGGATGGAGAAAGATCATGCTGGGTGTGGTGGGGGGGGGGTGGGAGAAAGATCATGCTGGGTGCGGTGGGGGGGAGGGAGATAGATCCTGGTGGGGAGGAGGGAGATAGATCCTGGTGGGGAGGAGGGAGATAGATCATGGTGGGGAGGAGGGAGAAAGATCATGGTGGGGAGGAGGGAGATAGATCATGGTGGGGAGGAGGGAGAAAGATCATGGTGGGGAGGAGGGAGATAGATCATGGTGGGGAGGAGGGAGAAAGATCATGGTGGGGAGGAGGGAGAAAGATCATGGTGGGGAGGAGGGAGATAGATCATGGTGGGGAGGAGGGAGAAAGATCATGGTGGGGAGGAGGGAGATAGATCATGGTGGGGAGGAGGGAGAAAGATCATGGTGGGGAGGAGGGAGAAAGATCATGGTGGGGAGGAGGGAGAAAGATCATGGTGGGGAGATAGATCATGGTGGGGAGGAGGGAGAAAGATCATGGTGGGGAGGAGGGAGATAGATCATGGTGGGGAGGAGGGAGAAAGATCATGGTGGGGAGGAGGGAGAAAGATCATGGTGGGTGCGGTGGGGGGGAGGGAGATAGATCATGGTGGGGAGGAGGGAGATAGATCCTGGTGGGGAGGAGGGAGATAGATCCTGGTGGGGAGGAGGGAGATAGATCATGGTGGGGAGGAGGGAGAAAGATCATGGTGGGGAGGAGGGAGATAGATCATGGTGGGGAGGAGGGAGATAGATCATGGTGGGGAGGAGGGAGAAAGATCATGGTGGGGAGGAGGGAGAAAGATCATGGTGGGGAGGAGGGAGAAAGATCATGGTGGGGAGGAGGGAGATAGATCATGGTGGGGAGGAGGGAGAAAGATCATGGTGGGGAGGAGGGAGATAGATCATGGTGGGGAGGAGGGAGAAAGATCATGGTGGGGAGGAGGGAGAAAGATCATGGTGGGGAGGAGGGAGAAAGATCATGGTGGGGAGAAAGATCATGGTGGGGAGGAGGGAGAAAGATCATGGTGGGGAGGAGGGAGATAGATCATGGTGGGGAGGAGGGAGAAAGATCATGCTCGGTGTGTTTTTCTTCTTCTTCTAATCAGTAAGCCTGCTCAGCTATGCTGTAGATAAACCGAAGGGTATTCGATTGTTGGCTACTTGCCATCTGTTCAGTGTCAAAATGTAATGTTGCAACAGACTTGTAGGCTTACTAATGCCAATGCAATGTGTTCTCAGAGTTTATCTTTGTGCCATTGGGGAAGTGTGTTGTGTAGGCTATAGCTTTTGATCGACACAAATGTCAGTATCATGTTTTACATTTTCATACAGTAGGGCTTTTTATTTCACAAGTCGGACCAGTTTGGGTTCTTCTTTCAATACGTGGCAACAGGAAGAGGTCTTCCACAGAGGCCCACACAGACAGAGAGAGATAATTACTGTAAGCATCAGACAATTATGGGCAAGCCGAGTCACCACTCCCTGTTCTATTAAACCAAAAATATAATATTAGGATGAGCAATGTCGGAGTCCAGAGTGTATATATATATATATGTATATGTAATATATTTATTTACTTATTTATACCCCAGACTCCAACATTGCTCGTCCAAATATTATATATTGCGTAATTCCATTATTTTACTTTTAGATTACTGAGTATTGCTGTGAATTGATAGATATTGATAGATAAGCATTTCACTACACCCGCAATAACATCTGCTAAGTATGTGTATGCGACCAATAAGATTTGATTTGAAGAAGACTATGAAGAAGAAAAAAATATGTATATATACAGTACCAGTCAAAGGTTTGGACACACTTACTCATTCAAGGGTTTTTATTGATTTTTACTATTTTCTACATTGTAGAATAATAGTGAAGACATCAACACTATTAAATAACACATATGGAATCATGTAGTAACCAACAAAAAAGTGTTGAACAAATCAAAATATTTTAGATTCTTCAAAGTAGCCACCCTTTGCCTTCACAGCTTTGCACACTCTTTGCATTCTCCCAACCAGCTTCATGAGGTAGTCACCTGGAATGCATTTAAATGAACAGGTGTGCCTTGTTAAAAGTTCATTAGTGGAATTTCTTTCCTTCTTAATGCGTTTGAGCCAATCAGTTGTGTTTTTTTCTTATACACGATTCCATATGTGTTAATTCATAGTTTGTCTTCACTATTATTGTACAATGTAGAAAATAGTCTAAATGTAGAAAAAAACCTTGAATGAGTAGGTGTGTCCAATCTTTGGACTGGTATGTGATGCATAGACTTTATGGAAAGTATGTGGATCGAATATTTAGTATATCTGTAGAATACATAGAATATACAGCAATATTTGAATAACACATAGTATATACATATGACATGAGTAAAACTGTGTGTAAACATGATTAAAGTGACCAGTGATTCCATGTACATAGGGCGGCAGCCTCTAAGTTGCAGGGTTGAGTAACCGGGTGGAAGCCGGCTAGTGACAGTGACTAAGTTCAGGGCAGAAGCCAGTTAGTGATGCCTATTTAACAGTCTGACAGCCTTGTGATAGAAGCTGTTTTTCAGTCTTCCTGTCCCAGCTTTGATGCACCTGTACTGACCTCGTCTTCTGGATGATAGCGGAGTGAACATGCCATGGCGGTTGATGTCCTTGATGATCATTTGGCCTTCCTGTGACATCAGGTGATTTATTTTTTTATTTTTCCTTTATTTAACTAGGCCAGTCAGTTATGAACAAATAATTATTTACAATGACAGCCTAGGAACAGTGGGTTAACTGCCTTGTTCAGGGGCAGAACGACAGATTTTCACCTTTTTAGCTCGGGATTCGATGTCCTTCAGGGCAGGCAGGGCGAGCCTACTGCAATTTATTTTAGAACAATACAAATAGGCTACAGTATTTGTATAGTTTTTATCCGTTTTGATCTCTTGAATGCAGCCCTTCGCGTTCTCTGCCCAACATGCCAATGCGCATGCGCGCTGCTGACTCGCTGTAATCCTCCTTTAGGCAGAGATTGCATCTGCCTCCACTGCATTTATCAGAGAGGGAGAATTAAACCCCATGGGGAAAAATATATGCATATAATGTAAAACAGCCCCCGGTGCAAAGACATACTGTGGGCCCAGGATAGAGCATTGCAGTATGGGTAGTCATTTATTTCTGAAGCGACAACGGGGCCGAAACGAGGATGTCTCATAGAAGTCAACGAGGATCAGCGTCATAAAACACCGGAATTATGAGATGAGCTCAAGAGAATGGACCGGGAGGAAGAGAGTGGAATTTGCGTTTAATATCCATTCTGGATGAGACTGTTTAGTTCAAATTTCACGTTTTTAATAGCTTGTTATTTCGGCTCAGTCCCTTCCATCAATACCATTTAGTCAGCTCCTGAGTTAGTCACTGGAAACTGGCAGATTTCTACAGTTGTAGCCTACATGGTTTACTCTGAACTCGCCCGTTTTGCAGCTCTGGCACCGACGGTAATTCGATACATTGTTAAATGTTTCTGCACGCATTTGTAGGCAAAGCTGTATTGGCATGAACAAAATACGTGTCATTATCAATATTGGCGCGGCTCGTCTGATAGTTAGAGGCTACCCGTCCCTATGAGCTATTGTAGAGACTTGAGCTTTTTTATGTCGATAATAAGGGAGATTGAAATAATATAAGTTAATTAGTAATAATTTCGCGCGTTGTCTTCTTTGGAATAAAACATGCATGTGTATATCATTAGACTTCACGCCTCCGTTGGACTCCTCACCCGGAATGCACCATCGTAGTCCCCCTGGCATACCGACTCGCTATGACAGCTTGGCACACGTACAGCCCACTGTACCCACAGATGAACCACCAGACCGGCCCTATCATCAACGGGATCATCAGACTGAAGTGAAGCTCCGAATAGGCTACCCGACATCTCCCGTGTCGTAACAGGGCCGCACCGGCAAAGGACTGCATACCATTAGGGGACAGTCTGCTAAGAAGGTTGCACTTGTCGAATATGTGTTAGAACTTCTCTGTCCGTTGGGATTGGGAGCAGTAGCCTATTCCAATTTCCATTGTGTCCCGTTCGTGTTCTACACTGCGCTCTTTGCGCACACACGTTGTCTTTGGGTTGTGTTCAATTTCGAAGTTCATGTTTGTTTTAATGTTCAAGTAGCTTGCTATTCGGGACATTGCCTCAATCAGAGTTGTCACTTGTGAATAGTGCGACTTTTCAGCCACAAAGAAATGGTGGTTCGAGTGTTCTGCTGTAGCAGCTGTAGGCAAGTGTCAAAATTTGAAGGATGAGCCTTGGATATTCATTCAGAGCTTCAGTCAGTGTGGCAGCAGTGCCTGCACACAGAATCATCACTCACATTCTGCTTCTCAGATAAACATTACAGTAAAAAATGATACATAACGAAATTAGTTTTTTACTTTAGTGTATTCAGATATGTGTTGAGTTAAACGCTTATTTAAAGCCATATTAAAAGTAGGAAAGTATTTGAAAATAGCAAAAAAAATGTAGGTTGTTATCCAAGTCATGGTTTGGTTTGAATTTGACAAACTCATTCTGTCTCAAGTGCTAAAAAAGAAACGCCCCAGACATATGCCAGTCACTTCTCAGTTCCTATTCTGTTATGTTTTTTTATTCCTGTTTTGTCAACCACAACAAAAACAGTCGAGTGCCTGAACTGTGCCATATTATCTCAGAGATGTTGATTGACGGAGGACTACGTCATCTCTGTGTGTGCCTCTTCCACTGCCTGTGTCCATGCGTGACAACGGGTTCAAGCATGCTGGACCAGTTATGAGACTGCACATTTCACGAAGGAACACTGCAGACAACATGGCCCACATAGTTAGTTAAGAAGGCTACGACAGAGAGAATTAGTACCCACTTCAGAGAAGAGAGGAGTATGTGAGTTATTTTCCCGCAGACTCAGTGCCACATTGGAATCAGTGCTCGGGGCAACCAATTACAGTGTTGATTGAACACTACTTCCTGCTCGCTGTGGGAAATCCACCTCGATTTGGACTTTGAGACTTTGTCGTATTCCACTTGTTTTTTTGATTACTCCTGATATCCTCGTTATTGCCTTTTCCATTTGATATTTTTGGATATAGCCATCTTCAAGCACATTTGGAGTCACTTAACAGGATGAAATTTTTCCCTTTTTTAAAAAATAGGGGTTGTTTCGAATCATGCCAGTTGGAAGTTTGGCAGGACTAAGAACACATGAGCAGGGGTTTCCTCGGGCCTAGACCACCTTTTTCTCCTATCCCCACCCTCAAACTGTAATCCTGAGACTGAGACATAAGGCACTGTCACTCCTCTACTCCCTGTCCCACACACTTTGCGGGTTCAAAGGGCGAGAACCCCAGTAGACTGAAAAAGTTGTGTCGCTGTGGTGATGGGGAGTTCTGCCTCCTCTCTCACCGCAGAGACCGAGTCGGACCACGGGTTCCGGAGCACCCCGTACCCGTCGTCACCTCCTATGGGCTGGCTTAGGAACAGCCACAGTAGCCCGGTGTGGGGCACCACCTTCATTACGCGCCAGCAGCAGCCACCACACCCATACAGAGAGCGCAGGTAAGAGCCAACACTTCAGTCCACTGCACCTGGGCGACAGGGCCAGACTGGTCAGGCCTGTTGATGGCCAGCAAGCAGAGAAATGGGCCATGCTCTGCAACACTAGGGGTTGTATTACACAGGGATGGATGTCACTGGGGGCAGTTAGAGCGAGCATGAAGGACAGATGGCTTTGTTGTGCAGATCGCAATATTGTGATGTGTGTTTTATTTGAGTCATATCCTAAGGGTGTTTTGACATTTTTAGTGTGGCAATTCTCAGAGCTCTCAGATCCACTTTAAATCGGACACCTGCCGCTGCTTTAGACACGATTTACTGTGGACTATTATTTCATATTCAAGCCTTGTCAATGAAATCGCTTTATATGCACTGACAATGTTATAGTATCATTAAATCTTACACAATATTATTAAATCAAAAGTATGGTTCCAAATTTGATCTAAACATAGTTCCACTTTGATATTTTGATATCCAATATCATATCCAGAATCCACTTGTGCTGGATTTGTCATCTGACAATCCCACCTGTTAGTACCTCCTACAGCTCTATGCGCCGAATTGGATTGGTGTACCAAGTTGATCGCACCCAGGGCGTGACCTGGGCACGAGCGACCCAGGCACAAACTCTCTCGCTGGGTGGATTGGGGAGCTTGTATCATGGCAAATCCTTTGGAGGGCGACCAGACCAGAAGACTTTTGATTCCATGACATCGTCTTCGCTTGAGAACACGCGATACACTGGGCTCTGTTGTTTGATGTCCGTCAATGTGCTGTCCGCTAACAGAAGGCCGAGTCTAGGTGTGAAATGGGTTCGTATGTCAGTTCTCCGGGAAGGAGAACAGTGGAGCTGCTATCGGCTTCCTCCTCCGGTGTATTGAGGTTATTGCTGAGTCACTACAGGCATCAAGTCCAGTTGTTAGGTATTGAGTTTCAGAAAGTCTATCAAATATCCTTACAATGGATGCCATTGTTTATTCAGCATGGGCCTCCTCTATCTCTCATCTCTTGCTACTATTGTCTGTGCTTGTCAATACTTTGCAATTGCCCTTCAGTTAACAGTCAAACTTTAGAATCTCTTGGAGAGGCCTTGTAGGGTTCCGATTGAACTGTGCATAAGGTAGGTTGTGCCTGCTTGGGCTGAAGGAAGTGCCCGACTTTAATATTAGTAGGCCTATTTTATAGGAGTGATGATAGAAAGTGCTGTCAGTATCGGTTTGCATCATCATACACTGAACTCCTTCATTGTTTTGGGAGACCCTCTTCTGCTGTGTTCATGTGCATCCCCATAGCAACAAGCCTCTGTCTCCATCACCAATCAGACTCCAGCCTCAGTCAGCTGAGCTCATAATACACAAATGCATGAATGCACATCTCACCACAAGTACAACCACTGCTTTTGGTAGCGGCGAGGGTCTGCTTACACACACACACAACGCACTCACACACAGATCCTCAAATGACACGTCTTTTAGGAGTGATGTGCAATGATGCTTTGAGCGTACTCTCACACACACTCTCACCCCACACACATACACACTTCTGCATGAGTCTAACGAGGTTAGGCAAGCCTAGCTGAGCCGTGACAGAGCATGAAATATAGAAACAACAGACTGCTGTGAGCTCAGCTTGTGATTCATGGTGAGGGTTTACTCCCTTAATATAGCCCTAGTGTCTTGTTGCACCACACGGAACTCTTTCTCCGGCTGTTTATCCTAGCCCCTGAAAACTGGCAACATGTCTTGTCCTTGTGTATTTTTTTTTTATTCAGCTTCTCCCAGCAGTGACTCATTGGTCTTGGGAAGGGTCTGTGTGGTGAATCAGTATTTCTTCACTTCACAGTTTTAGGCTTGCTCAAGAAAGCAACCAAACATGTAAACTAGCTAGGCCTGTCCTTCATGTCTTAAAGTAATGATGGACTGTTGTTTCTCTTTGCTTATTTATACCAAATAAGGCTATCTTCTGTATACCACCCCTACCTTGTCACAGCACAACTGATTGTCTCAAACACATTAAGAAGAAAATATATTCCACTAATAAACTTTGAACAAGGCACACCTGGTAATTGAAATGCATTCCAGGTGACTACCTCATGAAGCTGGTTGAGAGAATGCTCAGAGTGTGCAAAGCTGTCATCAAGGCAAAAGATGGCTATTTTGAAGAATCTCAAATATATAAAATATATTTGAATTTGTTTAACATTTTTTTGGTTACTACATGATTCCATATGTGTTATTCCATAGTCGGGATGTCTTCAGTATTATTCTACAATGTAGAACATAGTACAAATAAAGAAAACCCTTGAATAAGTAGTTGTGTCCAAAGTTTTGACTGGTACTATACGTCCTGTAGATATTCCTGTTTGTATCTGAGTGTTTTAGCCTGTGTCTGTCATGGAAACAGGTCTCTAACGAAATGTAAACTTTTACCATTGCCTGTAGCCTATATCAGGTGTGAAGAATGTTTTCCCTCGTTTCGTGATGGTTCCAGGAAATGCTAAAGTGTGTTATCTAGGAATAAAGCCTGATGCCAAGCTGATCTTTCAAGGTAGTTTCACATAATCTCAGGGCTAGCCTTTTTCCCATTATTTTCCCATAAATTCAACTAGGTGGTTATATGCTGTACTGACTTTATGGCCAATTCCCCCGGCCCCTCCTGAAGTTCCTGTCTGCTGGTACGTGGTTGTTTCCTATTGCAGGCATCTGTGTTTGTCCAAGCATGATGGATGTGAGCGTTTACCATGGCTCCATTCCATTGGCTGTTCTCCCTCTAATTGGATTAAAACTGATCCACATGGATTTGGCTAACATGCGTTGTGTTTGTGTCTTGACTTATTTCAGTGTATCTTCCCAATTAGCTCTATTGCCTGTGTGATGGGCAGGCCACATCGGGACACTGGTCTTGAAGTGATCACAATGGATTTAGCACACATGCACAGTTTTGTGATGCATTGTTGTAAGTGGATTGACACACCTGAAGTGTTGGTATATTTTCATTAACGCCATCTGTATTATGATTTGAGTTTCCTCCCTCTTTCCATGGAGATCATAACATACAGTACCAGTCAAAAGTTTGGACTCGTCTACTCATTCAAGGGTTTTTCTTAATTTTTTACTATTTTCTACATTATAGAATAGTAGTGAAGACAACAAACTATGAAATAACACATATGGAATCATGTAGTAACCAATAAAAGTGTTAAACAATTCAAAATGTATTTTAGATTTTAGATTCTTCATAGCAGCCATCCTTTGCCTTGATGACATCTTTGCACACTCTTAGCATTCTCTCAACCAGCTTCACCTGGAATGCTTTTCCAACAGTCTTGAAGGAGTTCCCACATGCTGAGCACTTATCGGCTGCTTTTCCTTCACTCTGCGGTCCAACTCATCCCAAACCATCTCAATTGGGTTTAGGTCGGGTGATTGTGGAGGACAGGTCATCTGATGCAGCACAACCACTTTCCTTTTTGGTCAAATAGCCTTTACACAGCCTGGAGGTGTGTTGGGTCATTGTCCTGTTCAAAAACAAATGATAGTCCCACTAAGTGTGCCTTGAATTCTAAATAAATCATAGACCTTGTCACCAGCAAAGCACCACACAGCCTCCACATGCAGAGATCATCCATTCACCTACTCTGCGTCTCACAAAGACACAGCGGTTGGAACAAAAATGTAAAATTTGGACTCCAGACCACGGGACAGATTTCCACCGGTCTAATGTCCATTGCTCGTGTTTCTTGGCCCAAGCAAGTCCCTTTTTCTTATTGGTGTCCTTTAGTAGTGTTTTTTTGCAGCAGTTCAACCATGAAGGTCTGATTCACGTGGTCTCCTCTGAACAGTTGATGTTGAGATGTGTCTGTTACTTGAACTCTGTGAAGCTTTTATTTGGGCTGCAGTTTCTGAGGCTGGTATCTCTAATGAACTTGTTCTCTGCAGCAGAAGTAACTCTGGGTCTAATGATGGACTGTTGTTTCTCTTTGCTTATTTGATCTAAAAAGATTGGGCATGGGTCCTCAGATCCTCAAAAGGTTCTACAGCTGCAACATCGAGAGCATAGTACGGCAACTGCTCAGCCTCCGACCGCAAGGCAATACAGAGGGTAGTGTGTACGGCCCAGTAATTCAATGGGGCTAAGCTGCCTGCAATCCAGGACCTCTATACTAGGCGGTGTCAGAGGAAGGCCCTAAAAATGGTCAAATACCCCAGCCACCCAAGTCATAGACTGTACTCTCTGCTAACGCATGGCAAGAGGTACCGGAGTGCAAAGTTTTGGACAAAAAGGCTTCTCAACAGTTTTTACCCCCAAGTCAGAACTCCTGAACTAGTAATTAAATTTACACTACTGCTAGTCTCTGTTTATCATATATGCATAGTCACTTTAACCATATCTACATGTACATCATGTAGATAGTACCTCAATCAATCAGCCCCACTAACCGGTGCCTGTATATAGCCTCGCTACTGTTATAGCCTTGCTACTGTATATAGCCTCTACTGTATATAGACTCTCTACTGTATGTAGCCTCTCTAATGTATGTAGCCTCTACTGTATATAGCCTCACTACTGTTATTTTTCACTGTCTTTTTAATGTTGTTTTTATTTCTTTACTCACCTATTGTTCACCTAATACCTTTTTTTTTTACTTAGAAATTACACTGTTGTTAGAGCCTGTAAGTAAGCATTTCACTGTCAGGTCTACACCCTTTGTATTCGGCGCACGTGACAAATACACTTTGATCTGATCTGTTCTTGCCATAATATGGACTTTTACTGTATGTCCCGTAGATAGATTACTGTTTGCTTATCCCTGTTTGTGTTAGAGATACAAACTGCCACCACTCTCAGAATATCCTTCTGCAACTACTCAATTCAGCTCAGTCTCCAGTAATGCTGGATAGAAGGTAATGCAGAGTGGAAACTTTTTATGGGGAAATTATTCTAACGGATCATTTCGATAATTGTTTAATTCAGGCGGGTAATAACTGTGAATAAATCTCTATTTTGCTACTCCCCATTCTGAAGCACCTTCCTGGTTGAAGGACATGCTGTGTCAGCCCTGCCACTGCCTGTGAGGCTCGAGTACCCGTTAGAAACATCAGATTAGCAGCGCAGCATCACGCGATGCCTGCGCCCCTGCCACCTCTTCTTTCTCCCGAAAGCCAGGGCTTATTGCCACATCCGTCCCTGCATGGTTCTCTGTCTCTGCAACACTTTATCTGCTGAAACCCAGTCGGACAGTTTCCTCTGTTTAAAGATTCAAACGTCTGCAGCTGTCTTCCCCACTGACAGATTCACCCATCAAATATGAGCGCCGGTCATGAAATATTCAGAGGGTACAGCCAGAGGTCAGGCACTTTTTTTTCACACACAATGTTGTGTTTCGAAAAGTCACAGATTCCCGTCCAGCTCGTAAAGCTAGACTCTCATCCGGCAAGAAGCTCCGGCCTTGCTACTCTGCAAGGTTGCTGTTCTATCTAGTGTTTGCACTATACCAAGTACCCTAGTTTCAGACTCCTAATTATCCTTGCACCTCTGAAGACCAGCCAGTCAGAAGAACCTAGGTGTTTTATCTCGTGGAGACTAGAGGTCCGGGCTGCCGATGTGTCCAGCCTGAGACGTGCCATGTACAGTGTACTGTATGTGAACCCTTTGGAATTAGCTGGATTTCTGCATAAATTGGTCATATAATTTGATCTGATCTTCATCTAGGTCACGACAATAGACAAACACAGTCTGTTTAAACTAATAACACACAAACAATTATGTTTTCATGTCTTTGTTGAACACACCGTGTAAACATTCACAGTGTAGGGTGGAAAAAGTTTGTGAACCCTTGGATTTAATAACAGGTTGACCTTCCTTTGGCAGCAATAAACTCAACCAAGCGTTTTCTGTAGTTGCAGATCAGACCTGCACAACGGTCAGGAGGAATTTTGGACAATTCCTCTTTACAAAACTGTTTCAGTTCCACAATATTCTAGGATGTCTGGTGTGAACCGCTCTCGAGGTCATGCCACATCATCTCAAACCGGGATGAGGTCAGGACTGACTGGGCCACTCCAGAAGGCGTATTTTCTTCTGCTCAAGCCATTCTGTTGTTATATGTACAATAATATACATTGTACATATACATTTTACATACATGGTACCTTTATACAATTGAAGTTGGAAGTTTACAAACTTAACTTGTTTTTCAACCATTCCACAAGTGTCTTGTTAACAAACTATAGTTTTGGCAAGTCGGTTAGGACATCTACTTTGTGCATGACACAAGCAATTTTTCCATCAAATGATTACAGATGGATTATTTCACTTATAATTCAATGTATCACAATTCCAGTGGGTCAGAAGTGTACATACACTAAGTTGATTGTGCCTTTATACAGCTTAGAAAATTCCAGACATTTGTCATGGCTTTAGAAGCTTCTGATAGGCTAATTTTACATAATTTGAGTCAATTGGAGGAGTACCTGTGGATGTATTTCAAGGCCTACCTTCAAACTCAGTGCCTCTTTGCTTGATATCATGGGGAAATCAAAAGAAATCAGCCAAGACCTCAGAAATATTTTTTTTGACCTCCACAAGTCTGGTTCATCCTTAAGGAGCAATTTCCAAATGCCTGAAGATGCGACGTTCATCTGTACAAACAACAATACGCAAGTATAAACACCATGGGACCCTGCAGCCGGCATACCGCTCAGGAAGGAGATGCGCTCTGTCTCCTAGAGATGAACGTACTTTGGTGTGTGAAGTGCAAATCAATACCAGAACAACAGCAAAGGACCTTATGAGGATGCTGGAGGAAACAGGTACAAAAGTATCTATATACACAGTAAAATGAGTCCTATATTGACCTAACATGAAGGGCAGCTCAGCAAGGAAGAAGCCACTGCTCCAAAACCGCCATAAAAAAGACAGACTACGGTTTGCAACTGCACATGGTGACAAAGATCGTACTTTTTGGAGAAATGTCCTCTGGTCTGATGAAACAAAAATAGAACTGTTTGGCCATAATGACCATCGTAATGTTTGGAGGAAAAAGGGTGAGGCTTGCAAGCCGAAGAACACCATCCCAACCGTGAAGCACGGGGGTGGCAGCATCATGTTGTGGGGGTGCATTGCTGTAGGAGGGACTGGTGCACTTCACAAAATAGATGGAACCATGAGGGAGGAAAATGATGTGGATATATTGAAGCAACATCTCAAGACATCAGTCAGGAATCTAAAGCTTGGTTGCAAATGGGTCTTCCAAATGGACCCCAAGCATTCTTCCAAAGTTGTGGCAAAATGGCTTAAGGATAACAAAGTCAAGGTATTGAAGTGGCCATCACAAAGCCCTGACCTCAATCCTATAGAAACTTTGCGGGCAGAACTGAAAAAGCGTGTGCGAGCAAGGAGGCTTACAAACCTGACTCAGTTACAGCAGCTCTGTCAGGAGGAATGGGCTGAAATTCACCCAACTCATTGTGGGAAGCTTGTGGAAGGCTACCCAAAACATTTGAGTCAAGTTAAACAATGTAAAGGCAATGCTACCAAATACTAATTGAGTGTATGTAAACTTCTGACCCACTGGGAATGTGATGGAAGAAATAAAAGCTGAAATAAATCATTCTCTCTGCTATTATTCTGATATTTCACATTCTTATAATTAAGTGGTGATCCTACCTGACCTAAGGCAGTGCATTTTTACTAGTATGAAATGTCAGGAATTGTGAAAAACTGAGTTTAAATGTATTTGGCTAAGGTGTATGTAAACTTCCGACTTCAACTGTATATAACAACAATACATTACCAAACAAACTCTTTAATCCCAACCCTCTGCCACTCTCAGCCCTTCCCACCTATCACCATAGACCGCCCTTGTTTTAGTTTCTCTACTGAGCTTTCTCCACTGCTAATTAGGACTAGCACGTATCGGCTACATGGATTTGCATCCTGCAAGATTAGCAGCATGTTCACCATGCTAGACTGCTGTTTCTCTAGGATTAGGCCTAGATGTTTGTTTTATTCTCAGGTGTTATTGTAGAAGAAGCCTATGTCGTTATTCTTTAAGACCGTGATGTCAAGTGGCGCTAGTTAAAGGAATCCTCCTTGACGATTATGTGAGAGATGATTCACAGCAGAGGAGATCCGTGTCGTCTGAAGAGCGACTCTATTAGCTTTGTGTCCCAGGTGAGGGCTCTCGGAACAAGACGCTGATTTATGAAACATCAATCAAGTTTTTTCCCCCCCAAGCTTTATTCTTTCATGATGAGCCTGGGAAGAATGTTTGCCTGGTCCTCCTTCTCTTTGTGTCTGATAATATCATATCGAACCTGTGAAACTGGAGAGGAGGCTTATACTGCTGTGCATATTAACATTGAAATTGCGTCTGTGATTTCTCCACCTCTTTCTTTTTTTGTTTCGTAGAATAATAGAGTCTTGGAGAATTGACGGCAGAAACTGACTATGCTCTCTCTCTCTTTCAGAATATAGTACATGGAGCTATTTAAAAAGCGTTATCCAATTTAATTTATGTTTCACCCAGTATAAAAGGGTGGGAAAGTATATATTGATTGAGAACCTGGAAATTACCATCTCTCTGGAAGATGTGAGTATTAAGATGTTACAAAAACGAACTTTAAGTTCGTATCAGAAATATTAGAAATAGATACTATATATTATTTTCTTTATATTGACACTATGTACAATAACAATATCAATAAAGATGTCAGTGATAGATGAGGTTGTTGTGCATACAATCAGGGGTAAAGTGGCTGAGTAGCAGGATAAAAAAAAATATATATATATATATATATATATATATAGTAGCAGCAACGTGTGTGTGTGTGTGTGTGTGTGTTAGACCCATTCACCAACAACGATGAGACAGCCTACCGGGAGGAGGTGAGGGTGTCAGGAAAATAACCTCTCACTCAATGTTCGCAAAACAAAAGAGATGATCGTGGACTTAAGGAAACAGCAAAGGGAGCACCCCCCGTATTCACTTCGACGTAACATTTAGTGGAGAAGGTGGAAAGTTTTAAGCTCCTCGATGTACACATCACTGACAATCTGAAATGGTCCACGACACAGACAGTGTGGTGAAGAAGTCGCAACAGCGCCTCTTCAACCTCGGGAGGCTGAAAAAAATGTGGCTTGTCACCGAAAACACTTATACAGGTGCACAATCGAGAGCATCCTGTATCACCACCTGGTACGGCAACTGCACCGCCCACAACTGCAGGTCTCTCCAGAGGGTAGTGAGGTCTGCACAACGCATCACCGGTGGCAAACTACCTGCCCTCTACTACAGCACCCGATGTCACAGGAAGGCAAAAAAGATAATCAAGGACAACAACCACCTGAACCACTGCCTGTTAATCCCACTTCCACCCAGAAGGCGAGGTCAGTACAGGTGCATCAAAGCTGGGACAGAGAGATTGAAAAACAGCTTCTATCTCAAGGCCATCAGATTGTTAAACAGCCACCACTAGCACAGAGAGACGGCTGCCTACCTACAGACTTGATATCATTGGCCACTTTAATAAACGGAACACTAGTCACTTTAATAATGCTACATTAAGAATGTTTTACATATCTCGCATTACTCATCTCATATGTATATACTGTATTTTATATCATCTATTGCATCTTGCCTATGTCGCTCTGTCACTGCTCATCCATATTTTATACTTATATATTCTCATCCCATTCCTTTACTAGATTGTGTGTATCAGGTAGTAGTTGTGGAATTGTCAGATATTACCTGTTAGATACTGCTGCACTGTTGGATCTAGAAGCAAAGCATTTTTCTACACTAGCAATAACATCTGCTAACCATGTGTATGACCAATAAATTGTGATTTGATTTGTTAGGGGAGAGACATTTGAATCAAGGCACTGCAGATAGTGCTGATGACTGGGAACTCTTCCCCCAGTGATGAACTGGTCCGTCCGAACCACGCATGAACAAGATAATCTATATTTGGAGAGCCTGTTTCTGTCCTGCCCTTGACTTTGGTGCAGGGCACGTGATTTCCATAACCTCTTCGTTGCAAAACTCCCTGATCTTCTCAAAAAGATAAGTTTGTCTAGCTGTGTCCAGTCCAGGTGGTGTTTGTCCAGGCAAACCATCTATGGGAGGAAGGATGTCAGCGTTGCGCAGCAGCTGAAACCTGGTCCCAACTGAGTCCCAACGCTCCTTAGCGACAACAATGCCAGGCTCCAGAGCATCGAAGCTGTAAAATAGGAAATAATATTTTTTTTGAATTTTAGATCAATAAAATTAGTGCCAATAATGTGTTAGGCACATGAAAGTTCACACGTTTGAGAAGACATTTCTGCCAAAAAACACATTTTGATTTTTAAAAAAAAGTTTGTTGAAACGGCTCTCCTGTGAAGTAGTGACCCGCGACATATGCCTAGTTTCCTGAGACGTGTCCCGTATTTCATGTCCACAGACATGGCTGACAGCAAAACACACCTTCTGGAAGAATATTGATGAATACTGGAACACTAAGAAATATTAAGCTTAGCATGCATACCTCACCGGCCACATTTGTCAACCAGCCTTTTTAGCTTGTTCTTTAATCAATGACACCTTTGTTCTTTAATCAATGACACCTTTGTTCTTTAATCAATGACACCTTTGTTCTTTAATCAATGACACCTTTGTTCTTTAATCAATGACACCTTTGTTCTTTAATCAATGACACCTTTGTTCTTTAATCAATGACACCTTTGTTCTTTAATCAATGACACCTTTGTTCTTTAATCAATGACACCTTTGTTCTTTAATCAATGACACCTTTGTTCTTTAATCAATGACACCTTTGTGTTTAATGTTCTTTGATAACATTTGATCTATTTTATTGCCGTGCCTGTTTTTTCCTTTTATTTTTTTAAGTGTGTTGCTATTTTAAATGCACTTCAAACAAATTTTGAATTGAGGTTTGATTTGATATTGGATCTTTAAATGATGATTGAATGAATATAGACTCCATTAACTTTGTAGTTTATCATTCTTATTAAAACTTCTTATGGCTCAAATCCCGTTAGCGGGATCGATTTGACAACATCCGGTGAAATGGC
The DNA here is from genome assembly GCF_002021735.2 of Oncorhynchus kisutch. Classification (NCBI taxonomy): domain Eukaryota; kingdom Metazoa; phylum Chordata; class Actinopteri; order Salmoniformes; family Salmonidae; genus Oncorhynchus; species Oncorhynchus kisutch. The sequence goes on along the minus strand of NC_034198.2, from coordinate 2,594,303 downwards.
AGAGCGCCAAATCCAAAATCAATTATTACAAATATTTAACTTTCATACATTCACAAGTGCAATACATCAAAAAGGCTTTACGGCGAAAGCAAACCATGCTATTATCTGAGGATAGCACCCCATCAAACAACCACAGACAATCATATTTCATCCCGCCAGGCGCGACACAAAAGTCAGAAATAACGATTTAATTTATGCCTTACCTTTGAAGAACTTGTTCTGTTGGCACTCCAATATGTCCCATAAACATCGCAAATGGTCCTTTTGTTCGATTAATTCCGTCGTTATATCTCTCAAATGTCCATTTATTTGGAGCGTTTGATTAAAGAAAACACTGGTTCCAACTCACGCAACATGACTACAAAATATATCTTATAAATGACCTGTAATCTTGATCCAAACATTTTCTAACAACTTTCCTGTTACAACTTTAGGTATTTTTTAAATGTAAATAATCGATAAAATTTAAGACTGGATAAACTGTGTTCAATACCAGAGGAAAACTAATAATCAAAACATTAGAGAGCCCTAGGCTGGACCCTCGTTCTGGACAGCCATACGTTTTCATTTCTCTAAAGAAAAACATCAACCAATTTCTAAAGACTGTTGACATCTAGTGGAAGCTATAGGAACTGCAAGCATATTTCTATTAAAACGGGCTTACCATAGAAAACTAATGGAAAACAGATTGGCCTAAAAAAAAAATCCCTGGATGGAATGTGCTTGGGGTTTCACCTGCCAAATCAGTTATGTTATACTCACAGACATTGTTCACACACAGCCCTATTTGTTTTGACACTTACCACATTGCCCTCTTTAGAAGAAATGACATTATTATGAAGTGCAGGATACTTCTGTCTTCTTCAGTTACCACACAGTCAGTCGTGTGGTTTTGAGTGTTTTCACGTCTAAGATGTAGGAAAAAAACTCTTTTGTGAACGTCTTCTTCTTTTACTCTTAAAGCTTTAGTCTTTATCACTTAGTCAAATTGTCACAAAAGCTTAGGTGTCTTATCCCGAAAACTGCCGTTTCTTTTCATTCCTCAAACATATCACCAAAGTGTCTCTTACTACTGACCAACGTCTCAATGTCACCAAGCCCTCTGTTATCATGTAACCAAAGTTCAGTGTGCCAGACCTGAGGTTTTGTCTACTATCACTGAAGTACTCATTGTCTGAAGCTTCATTCCTCTGATCATACTGTAGTAGAGCGATGTCTGCCATCACTGGTGTTGGCTGTAGAATCAGATGAGTAAAGTAGAGTAAATGTACTTTTATGTCCCCATCTTTCTTTTACTATGCTCTGAGTCAGTCATTGCCTCACTCATCATCTCTTCTCTGATAGACAGGGAGTGGAAGGGAGGGAATGAGGAACGCTGTTTAAAAAAAAGAAAAAATATATACAGTACCAGTTTGGACACACCTACTTGGCATTCTCTCAACCAGCTTCATGAGGAATTAGTCTTGAAGGAGTTCCCACATACAGTGGGGAGAACAAGTATTTGATACACTGCCTATTTTGCAGGCTTTCCTACTTACAAAGCATGTAGAGGTCTGTACATTTTATCATAGGTACACTTCAACTGTGAGAGACGGAATCTAAAACAAAAATCCAGAAAATCACATTGTATGATTTTTAAGTAATTAACTTGCATTTTATTGGCCAAAATCCCTGCTGCAGTGTGTGCAAACCTGGTCAAGAACTACAGGAAACGTATGATCTCTGTCATTGCCAACAAAGGGTATATAACAAAGTATTGAGGTAAACTTTTGTTATTGACCAAATACTTATTTTCCACCATAATTTGCAAATAAATTCATAAAAAATCATACAATGTGATTTTCAGGATTTTTTAATTCTCATTTTGTCTGTCATAGTTGAAGTGTACCTATGATGAAAATGACAGGCCTCTCTCATCTTTTTAAGTGGGAGAACTTGCACAATTGGTGGCTGACTAAATAGTTTTTTGCCCCACTGTATATATGACTCAAGCGGAAAAGGGTTGCTTCAATCTCAGACTGGGAGAAATCTCACTCGGGAGCGGTGCTGCAAATGTATTGGTTTGTCATAGGGTAGATGGCATTCCTGAGCTTACTTAATTTTTTCAGTAAAGTTTGGGCATATTCCAACACATCCCTCTATTTGAATTAGAGGTCGCCCGATTAAATCGGAATGGCCGATTAATAATGGCCGATTTCAAGTTTTCATACCGATTTGTATTTATTTTATTTTTTATATTTTTTAAAATTGTATTTGTATTAAAATTGTATTTATTATATATATATATATTTTTACACCTTTATTTAATCTTTATTTAACTAGGCAAGTCAGTTAAGAACACATTCTTATTTTCAATGACTGCCTAGGAACGGTGGGTTAACTGCCTCGTTCAGGGGCAGAACGACAGATTTTCACCTTGTCAGCTTGGGGGATCCAATCTTACAGTTAGTTAACTAGTCCAATGCAATAACGACCTGCCTCTCTCTTGTTGCACTCCACAAGGAGACTGCCTGTTACGCAAATGCAGTAAGCCAAGGTAAGTTGCTAGCTAGCATTAAACTTATATTATAAAAAACAATCAATCATAAGTTTACACATGGTTGATGATATTTCTAGATATGATCTAGCGTGTCCTGTGTTGCATATAATCTGACTGAGCATACAAGTATCTAAGTATCTGACTGAGCGGTCGTAGGCAGAAACAAGCACATAAACATTCATTCAAACAGCACTTTCGTGCGTTTTGCCAGCAGCTCTTCGTTGTGCGTCAAGCATTGCACTGTTTATGACTTCAAGCCTACCAACTCCCGAGATGAGGCTGGTGTGACCGAAGTGAAATGGCTAGCTAGTTAGCGCGCGCTAAAAGCGTCACTCGCTCTGAGCCTTGGGGTGGTTGTTTCCCTTGCTCTGCATGGGTAATGCTTCGATGTGGTGGTTGTTGTCGTTGTGTTGCTGGTTCGAGCCCAGGGAGGCGCGAGGGGAGTGACGGAAGCTATACTGTTACACTGCTAATACTAAAGTGCCTATAAGAACATCCAATAGTCAAAGGTTAATGAAATACAAATGGTATAGAGGGAAATAGTCCTATAATTCCTATAATAACTACAACCTAAAACTTCTTACTGGGAATATTGAAGACTCATGTTAAAAGGAACCACCAGCTTTCATATGTTCTCATGTTCTGAGCAAGGAACTGAAACGTTAGCTTTCTTACATAGCACATATTGCACTTTTACGTTCTTCTCCAGCACTTTGTTTTTGCATTATTTAAACCAAATTGAACATGTTTCATTGATTTGATATTGATTGATTTTATTGATGTATTATATTAAGTTAAAATAAGTGTTAATCCAAAATACATTATATTTTGGTGACTCTTTTTTTGCGATGTGAATATTGGGTTGCGACTGGGAGGACCTGGTTCAATTTGGGTCCTTAGGCAAAACCAGTTGCCTGCTTTAGATTTATGATCTACACACTCTCTGGATCTAAGGATATTCTAACTCCTTCCTTTATTCCTCTGTAAAGCAGAAATCGTGAAAAGCTTACTGGTCAGTGTGCTGTAAGTGTAAGGGTTTCTTTTCCATGGCTGTGAGGTGTGAAAGAAACCACTGCCACGTCTTCAAGTTCATCTTTTCAGGGAAGCTACACTCTAACACCCAGATAACCTGCGCGTAACTGGCAGATTGTAGCCAATCAGTTCCCTGTGAGTGTGACCTTAGTGTCTCCTCCTGAGGAGGCTACGCTAAGCAAAGCTAACTCGGGCTAATTACCTACTGAAGCGCCAGTCTTATCTGGGCACAGCTCACCATTACTGAGCCTCCCCTGTCCAACTTAGCCCCAGTGGGCACCAGAAAAAGGCCTGTGTCATTTCAGAAATATATTGTGCCCACCAATGCTAAAGTGCCATACTAAAGTAGTATCTAGCATGCTGATAGACTGAAGGAATAGAAACTGAAGTCATGCCTGCTGTCTTCAGAGATGATGTAGCCTAGTATGCCTCTATTTGTTCTAGCTGTCTACCTCCTAGGCATTGTAATAAACCTCTTATTTTGCCTCTACGTCGTTGTCCCACCTCATCCCTGATTCTACATTTCACAAAAAAATCCCCAACACCAGGATCCTTGATGTCAACCCCCGGGGCTGTATGGATTACCTGCATTATTACTAGCAGCTAGGCCTCCAGGGGAGTGAGGCTGGAAACAACACACCACCCCATCCACCCAATGATTGGGCCAGGTAGAATTGTAGCCAACCACAGGGGAACCTAGGAGGAAACTATTTTAGCAGTGCAGTGGTCACACAATCTTTTCTCTACTGAGTTAAAAAATAAATAAAAATCCCTCCACTACTCCTCAAATATCTTTGTTTTTATACAGCTTTTTTACATACATATATATATATATATATTGTACATTGTATAATATATATATTGTATAATAATATACATTGTACATATACATTTTACATACATGGTACCTTTATACAATTGAAGTTGGAAGTTTACATACCACAATGAGTTGGGTGAATTTCAGCCCATTCCTCCTGACAGAGCTGCTGTAACTGAGTCAGGTTTGTAAGCCTCCTTGCTCGCACACGCTTTTTCAGTTCTGCCCGCAAAGTTTCTATAGGATTGAGGTCAGGGCTTTGTGATGGCCACCTACACTCTTCTGGGAAGGCTTTCCACTAGTTGTTGGAACATTGCTGCGGGGACTTGCTTCCATTCAGCCACAAGAGCATTAGTGAGGTCGGGCACTGATGTTGGGCGATTAGGCACTGGCTCGCAGACAGCGTTCCAATTCATCCCGAAGGTGTTCAATTGGGTTGAGGTCAGGGCTGTGAGCAGGCCAGTAAAGTTCTTCCACACTGATCTCGACAAACCATTTCTGTATGGACCTTGCTTTGTGCACGGGGGCATTGTAATGCTGAAACAGGAAAGGGCCTTCCTCAAAACGTTTTGGTACTCTTTGCTAAATCTCTGCTTCGACACAATCCTGCCTCGGAGCTCTACGGACAATTACTTCGACCTCATGGCTTGGTTTTTGCTCTGACATGCACTGTCAACTATGGGACCTTATATAGACAGGTGTGTGCCTTTCCGAATCATATCCGATCAATTGAATTTACCACAGGTGGACTCCAATCAAGTTGGATGATCAAGGAAACAGGATGCACCTGAGCTCAATTTCTAGTCTCATAGCAAAGTGTCTGAATACTAAATAAGGTATCTGTTTTTTATGTTTGATACATTTGCAAACATTTCTAAAAATCTGTTTTCACTTTGTCATTATGAGGTGGTGTGTGTAGATTGCTGACGAATTCCTTGTATTTAATCCATTTTAAAATAAGGCTGTAACATAACAAAATGTGGAAAAAGTCAAGGGGTCTGAATACTTTCCGAATGCACTGTATACAGTGTATAATAGCCTATTTGCCAAACTGAATCCCTACTTTTGAAGAGGGGGACAATATATGCTGAAGTATGTGAGAAATACTTTGCAAACAGTTCTCTATCTAGGGCTAGGGTAAACATACATGTTCTATACATACCCACGTAAGTCATTAAACAAACAGTTCTCTATCTAGGGCTAGGGTAAACATACATGTTCTATACATACCCACGTAAGTCATTAAACAAACAGTTCTCTATCTAGGGCTAGGGTAAACATACATGTTCTATACATACCCACGTAAGTCATTAAACAAACAGTTCTCTATCTAGGGCTAGGGTAAACATACATGTTATATACATACCCACGTAAGTCATTAAACAAACAGTTCTCTATCTAGGGCTAGGGTAAACATACATGTTATATACATACCCACGTAAGTCATTAAGCCCTCTTCCATTTTTGGATTTAAATGTGTGTGTGTGTGTGTGTGTGTGTGTGTGTGTGTGTGTGTGTGTGTGTGTGTGTGTGTGTGTATATATATATATTTACACTCACACACTACTGTTCAAACGTTTGGGGTCACTTAGAAATGTGCTTGTTTTTGGAGGAAAAAAAACGTTTTTTTCTCCATTTAAAATAACATCAAAATGATCAGAAATACAGTGTAGACATTTAACGTTGTAAATGACTATTGTAACTGGATTAGCTAATTGATCATTAAAAAAACATTTTGCAATTGTATTAGCACATTAGTCAGTCTATTCTTGTTCTGAGAACAGAAGGCTACTGGCCTTTAGACTAGTTGAGTATCTGGAGCATCAGCATTTGTGGGTTTGATTACAGGCTCATAATGGCCAGAAACAAAGACTTTCTTCTGATACTCGTCAGTCTATTCTTGTTCTGAGAAATGAAGGTTATTCCATGTGAGAAATTGCCAAGAAACTGAAGATCTCTTACAGCGCTGTGTACTACTCCCTTCACAGAACAGCACAACCTGGACCATTGTCCCGTTGTTGTCCTTCATTCATCCAGGTGATGAAGTTTTTTGGCCCTCCGCCTGTACCTTTGTAATACAACAGTAGAGATGGAGATTTTTAACCGTCAGACAGGCTTTAGGAAAACTAGTTTAACTAATTAATAAGAATAGCAGTACAGCACATGTGACTCCGCTATCAGATCATTCATTGAAACTTGTGTGTGTTATAGTCTTTGTGCATGGCCTCTTATCCACAGAAGGCCAATGTGGGTGTAGATTTTTTTTAATAACCATTTGAAGTCTATGATTAGTTGATTTGTTCAATCAGGTGGGTAGCCTAGTGTTTAGAGCTTTGGGCCAGTAACCGAAAGGTTGCTGGCTCGAATCCCAGAGCTGACAAGATACAAATCTGTCGTTCTTCCCCGGAGCAAGGCAGTTAACCGACTGTTCCCCGGGCGCTGAAGACGTGGATGCCGATTTAAGGCAGCCCCCCGCACCTCTTTGGTTCACATTGTTAACTTTGAATTAATGAGGAGGCGGAACACACCTGAATTCAAACTCTTGTTAGAAAATAATTTGAAATTGACAAGTGGAAACAGCCTATAGATAATTAGCAGGCAGCGCGTGTTAACTGTTCTGTTCCGTAACGATCACATTTTGGAACAGTGAGTTCATTCTGACATCACGTGCATAAAACAACTACCGCTGGGGCGACCGTTAGAGATATTTGGAACTGACATATGACAAGGTTGAAGGGTACATTCGGTACCAATTAAGCCCAGTCCGGACATTTCACGTATTTTATCAAATGTTTTTATCTTAACACATTTTTGTAAGTACAGTCATAAAACTTCACATGAGAGATTACTCTTTCATTTTATCTCAATTTATCTTACAGAAATTAAGATAGTATATGTTAGGAATGTCTAAACTTAGATTTTGGTAGGCTTAGTAGGTACACTTACCCTATGCCTTTTTTCCTGACTTGGCAAAGATAGTATGATTAGCCCAGTCCTTCGGTGTGAGTAGTGGTGTTTGTCGCTTTATGTTGTGAATAATAAAAACAAATAGTGCCCCCGGTGGCTAAGGGTAATATCGCTCCCAAGACTGAGGCACCGGGCTGTGGGCCAACCTTGGAAAGGCAGCACTAATGACTGTCACACAAAGGCAAATGTCTAACGGCGAGGTGGGGGAAGCCGGCGGCGGCTTGGCTCACGGCTTGGCTCTCACACCGGCGCTCAGAATGTGGAGCACAGCCAGCCGGCCATGGTGGCATACTCCATCATCACTGCCTGCAGCACTGACCAGACTGCCTCTAACTTGGCCCTCTGTGCCTTAACCGTTGCCCTCTTATCTGGTCCTTCCACTGCAGATTTTATTTTTGTTCCTCCCTTTATTCATAGTGTTCACTACCTTTTCTGGATATAATCTCCCCCCCCCCTATTCCTTATGCTCCCTTCCTCTGTTCACCTACTCCTCACCAGTAACCCTAAGCTCTCAATCTATTTACCTTTCCCTCTCTTCATTACAGGAGGGAAGCCCTCTGCTCCATGACTTTCCTAGTTCACTTTCATGCCCTGTGATTGGTTCAGAACCCAGTGGCTTTGTCAGTGATTGGTTAAGGTGATACAGTAGCGTCCTCTCCTCGGGGCTACAGTGAATGAAGATGAGGAGGAGTATACTGGGCAGCTTGGCTGCAGGGTGGCTAGTGAATGTAAATGCAGCAGGGTTTTGTGCAGGAAAGTGGTTCTCTTGCATTTCTTTGCCACTGAGAGCTCTTGGCCCCAAGCCTAGGTCTGCCACACTAAGAAGCTGAAGTGGGCACTTTTTGAGCAGCTCCACAGAACACAAGGCCAAGGACAGAAGAAGGTGGGTGTGTGTGGGTGGGGGTTCCCGCAAGCCTACAAGAAAGAAGTTGGTACCACAGGCTATGCCAGATCATGATCTCTTCATTAGTTAGATTTAATAATGCTTCAATGCAAAATACTTTTACTATTATGCATACCGAAATGGATTACTGTTTAAAAAATGTAATAAAATGTTATGTCACATGCGCCAAATTTATATATATATTTTTTTTCTTTAACCTTTTTAACTAGGCAAGTCAGTTATGAACAAATTCGTATTTACAATGATGGCCTACCCTGGCCAAACCCGGAAGACGGTGGGCCAATTGTGCTCCGCCCTCTGGGACTCCCAATCACCGCCAGATGTGATACAGCCTGGTAGAACAGGTGTAGACGGTACCATGAAATGCTTACTTACAAGCCCTTAACCAACAATGCAGTTCAAGAAATAGAGTTAAGAAAATATTTATTAAATAAACTAAAGTCAATTTTAATACAAATTAACAGAATAAAATAACAATCAATACAATTTGTATTGATGATTTTATTCTGTTAATTTGTGATTGGAACCAATAACATTGAATGAGTTCATCATGTTGCTCCAGCGAGCACCATAACAATAGATTTTACAGTGGCCTTCCTTTGCGAACAGTTTGGTTTTACTTTTGGTGATGAAGAAGGTCTGAAAGTTATTAAAATAGCTGCCGGGGAAATTCTGTTTGAAAAACATGAAGTGTCCCTTTTTTGTGGTTGTCTTGTCATGCTCGATTCCTTCCGTCAGAGTGGAAGCATGGCTGTGGAGAGGTGTCTGTCTGTAAGGTAAATCCATTCGAATTCAATCCTTTTTTGTGGTTGTGTTGTCATGCTCGATTCCTTCCGTCAGAGTGGAAGCATGGCTGTGGAGAGGTGTCTGTCTGTAAGGTAAATCCATTTGAATTCAATCCTTTTTTGTGGTTGTGTTGTTATGCTCGATTCCTTCCGTCAGAGTGGAAGCATGGCTGTGGAGAGGTGTCTGTCTGTAAGGTAAATCCATTCGAATTCAACCCTTTTTTGTGGTTGTCTTGTCATGCTCGATTCCTTCCGTCAGAGTGGAAGCATGGCTGTGGAGAGGTGTCTTTCTGTAAGGTAAATCCATTCGAATTCAATCCTTTTTTGAGAGCATCCCTTTTTGATTTAAAAAAAACTTCCAATACATGTTTGCCCCTTTGAAGAAATGGTCAGAAAGGGGCTTTTTGGAGCTGAATGCCAAAACATTCAGGCGATAAAGGTGCTCAAAGTTGATCCATTTATCATACCCCACCATACCAGGAGACATCCATGTCTTCATCACTGGAAAAGATAAAACGCTTGAGTTTGATATCATTTCAGTTTACAAGCAGCATTGTCAATCGACAAACATTTTCAAAATGAATACATTTTTCTGCCCTTAATGTCAGTTATCAAAAAATTTGTAAACTACAATTTTTTTCATATTCGCACATGTTGCGGATTAAACCCTACTTCACATAATCTGAGGTTCTATTGTGTTGTGCTCACCATCGGTTGAGGCACAAAATGCTCTTGAATACATGGTGGGTGTCATTTCTATCAAGAAATAGAATTCCTAGAATGGAACTATCCCGTCATACCACTGCAATGTAGCTGGTGCACCATTGACATTTTTAGTTTTTACTTCAAATGACTAACCCACCCTATGTCGATTTGTCAATTTACAGTGCCTTCAGAAAGTTGAATGGCTGTGAACTGACGATAGATCAACATTGTAACCTAAATGACAGGGTGAAAAGAAGCCTGTACATAATACAAATATTCCAAAACATGCATCCTGTTTGCAATAACATGATTCTAACATGTGTAGATGGTGATAAAACATGCATCCTGTTTGCCATAACATGATTCTAACATGTGTAGATGGTGATAAAACATGCATCCTGTTTGCCATAACATGATTCTAACATGTGTAGATGGTGATAAAACATGCATCCTGTTTGCAATAACATGATTCTAACATGTGTAGATGGTGATAAAACATGCATCCTGTTTGCCATAACATGATTCTAACATGTGTAGATGGTGATAAAACATGCATCCTGTTTGCCATAACATGATTCTAACATGTGTAGATGGTGATAAAACATGCATCCTGTTTGCCATAACATGATTCTAACATGTGTAGATGGTGATAAAACATGCATCCTGTTTGCAATAACATGATTCTAACATGTGTAGATGGTGATAAAACATGCATCCTGTTTGCCATAACATGATTCTAACATGTGTAGATGGTGATAAAACATGCATCCTGTTTGCCATAACATGATTCTAACATGTGTAGATGGTGATAAAACATGCATCCTGTTTGCCATAACATGATTCTAACATGTGTAGATGGTGATAAAACATGCATCCTGTTTGCCATAACATGATTCTAACATGTGTAGATGGTGATAAAACATGCATCCTGTTTGCCATAACATGATTCTAACATGTGTAGATGGTGATAAAACATGCATCCTGTTTGCAATAACATGATTCTAACATGTGTAGATGGTGATAAAACATGCATCCTGTTTGCCATAACATGATTCTAACATGTGTAGATGGTGATAAAACATGCATCCTGTTTGCCATAACATGATTCTAACATGTGTAGATGGTGATAAAACATGCATCCTGTTTGCCATAACATGATTCTAACATGTGTAGATGGTGATAAAACATGCATCCTGTTTGCCATAACATGATTCTAACATGTGTAGATGGTGATAAAACATGCATCCTGTTTGCAATAACATGATTCTAACATGTGTAGATGGTGATAAAACATGCATCCTGTTTGCCATAACATGATTCTAACATGTGTAGATGGTGATAAAACATGCATCCTGTTTGCCATAACATGATTCTAACATGTGTAGATGGTGATAAAACATGCATCCTGTTTGCCATAACATGATTCTAACATGTGTAGATGGTGATAAAACATGCATCCTGTTTGCCATAACATGATTCTAACATGTGTAGATGGTGATAAAACATGCATCCTGTTTGCCATAACATGATTCTAACATGTGTAGATGGTGATAAAACATGCATCCTGTTTGCCATAACATGATTCTAACATGTGTAGATGGTGATAAAACATGCATCCTGTTTGCAATAACATGATTCTAACATGTGTAGATGGTGATAAAACATGCATCCTGTTTGCCATAACATGATTCTAACATGTGTAGATGGTGATAAAACATGCATCCTGTTTGCAATAACATGATTCTAACATGTGTAGATGGTGATAAAACATGCATCCTGTTTGCAATAACATGATTCTAACATGTGTAGATGGTGATAAAACATGCATCCTGTTTGCCATAACATGATTCTAACATGTGTAGATGGTGATAAAACATGCATCCTGTTTGCCATAACATGATTCTAACATGTGTAGATGGTGATAAAACATGCATCCTGTTTGCCATAACATGATTCTAACATGTGTAGATGGTGATAAAACATGCATCCTGTTTGCAATAACATGATTCTAACATGTGTAGATGGTGATAAAACATGCATCCTGTTTGCCATAACATGATTCTAACATGTGTAGATGGTGATAAAACATGCATCCTGTTTGCCATAACATGATTCTAACATGTGTAGATGGTGATAAAACATGCATCCTGTTTGCAATAACATGATTCTAACATGTGTAGATGGTGATAAAACATGCATCCTGTTTGCCATAACATGATTCTAACATGTGTAGATGGTGATAAAACATGCATCCTGTTTGCCATAACATGATTCTAACATGTGTAGATGGTGATAAAAAAAATAGATTTAGTCTATTTTGGATTCAGACTAACACAACAAAATGTGGAGTAAGTCAAGGGGTCTGAATACTTTCTGAAAGAGGATTGACAGTATAATTTAATACAACAAAGTTTCCCATTCAAGTCAATATTCTCTGTGTGGACCTCCAAATGTTAAACATGTGCCAGAGAAACGTACTTTATGTTCTGATTACAAAGTGTTATGTTGCGGCAAATCCAACACAACACGTCAATGAGTACCCGTCTTCATATTTTCAAGCATGGTGGTTGCTGCATCATGTTATGGGTATGCTTGTCATCGGCAAGGACTAGGGAGTTTTGTAGGATAAAAAGAAACAGAATAGCCAAAATCCTAGAGGATTGGTTCAGTCTGCTTTCCAACAGACACTGGGAGACATTCACCTTTCAGCAGGACAATAACCTAAAACACAAGGCCAAATATACACTGGAGTTGCTTACCAAGACGGCACTGAATGTTCCTGAGTGGCCGAGTTACAGTTTCGACTTAAATTGGCTGTCTAGTAATGATCAACAACCAACTCACAGAGCAAAAAAATATTGTACAATCCAGGTGTGCAAAGCTCTTAGAGACTTACCAAGAGCTGTAATTGCTGCAAAACGTGATTCTAACGTGTGTAGATGGGTGATGAAATTGATTTAGTCCATTTTGAATTCATGCTGTAACACAACTCACAAATGTGGAGTAATTCAAGGGGTATGAAACCTTTCTGAAAGAGGACTGACAGTATAATTTAATACAACAGATATTCCCATTCAAGTCAACATTCTCTGATGTGTGGACTTCCAACCATGTTTGTGGTACCATTTGAAAGCAGAAATGTACATTTTATACCCATTTTAATAGGCTACATTTATCAGCCAACATGTATTCAAGAGCATGATGTGTCTCAGCTGATGACGGGCACAACACAAAAACCTCATTATGTAAATTAGGGACAAAGATACAATTTATGCAAATATGATTTATTTAGTTGTTTAATGTGTTTTTTTTATCATTGACGTTATGGGCAAAAATAATTATTGATTTCCATTAAAACATTTTTGGGGGTGAAAATGTTTATATAGTTTGACAACCCTATATGGATACACTGAGTATACAAACCATTAAGAACACCAGCTCATTCCATGACATAGCTTTCACCTGGTCAGTCTATGATCCCTTATTGATGTCACTTGTTAAATCCGCTTCAGTCAGTTTAGATGAAGGGGAGGAGACAGGTGATTAAAGAAGGATCTTTAAGCCTTGAGACAATTGAGACAAGGATTGTGTGTGTGTGCCAGGCAGAGCGTGAATGGGTAAGACAAACCATGGAAGTGCCTTGGAACGGTGTATGTTTGTAGTCATGTAGTAGCCTCTACTAGTCAGCTTCTCACAGGCACACATTGACTGGAGTGGCCCTGTTGCAACAGTAACTTTAAAGGGGCTGCTGAAAATTTGTCTCATCTGTCATATTTAGCTTAAATTAGCAATATACCACATTGCATCTTAATAGTAATACATTCCTTGTTTTGGAATACATCATCCATTTTTTTTTGTGTAATTAATGCAAAAATATATATTTTGATTGTTAGAAAATCTGAGTGGTTGGTAAAAAAAAAAAATCTTATTTTTTCTGCCTACCACAGTAGCTGGTAGACAATTTTTGTTTTGTTTTAGGCACTGCCTTTTTCTCTTGAATGTTTTGGCATTCAGGTTAAAAAAAAGTCAATTTCTGAGCACTTCTACATTAAGCAAATATGTATGGATGGTTTTGTTCAAATCAAAATGGGTGCTGTCAAAATTGATTGAATTCAAATGGATTTACCCTTTTGACTGTGTGTGAGAGAGACTGTGTGTGTGTGTGTGTGTGTGTGTGTGTGTGTGTGTGTGTGTGTGAACATGGTCTCTCTCCCTAGCAGTGGGCTGCTCCACTAAGCCATAGAGAATTGAGTGAACAGCAGAGTACTGTGGAAAATGCACTTCACTTCACATTGCAAGTGTAACAGTAGGGTCGTGTGAGGACAGTTTCTGCTGTCATTGTTTTTGGGAGAAGTGCCCTGATCACAGTTTCTGTTTTGGTTGGAGTTGGACTATGAGTGAGCAAAGTGGTTTTAGAGATGGACCTAAACCCTCTTGTTTTTTAGTAATGGATACTTGTTTCTGATTCATTTTATGTGTTTGAAAGATGAATACTGTGAATGTTTGAGCAATGGCCTCCAAGTACTTACTGCCTGATTGTTAGTGTTTTGAGGAAGAACTTAACCAGGCTGTTACTTTGCTTCTCTTCTCTAAGGGCAGCTTTTTCCTATCTTCTCTGTGTTAGTGTTAACTACCGGACAGTAGCTAAGTCCATTCCCAGTTGGAGAGGAGTGCTGGCCCGGGCCAGGGAGAACTTATCACTAATGGCTTCTGAAAGCAATGTGACTTCCTTTCCCTCTCACTGCCCTGGGCTACTAGGGGGCACAATTCACATGGCCACGATCCCACACAGAGACACACCAGGGTTCTGTACTAACTTCTTCCACCGGTGCCACCAACTTTTTCAGATGTTTGTCAGCAGCGCCTCTCTCTGACTGACAAATTATATATAGGCTGTAAACTGAAATAAAAGTTCCTCGAATATTTCATACTCTCACAAATGTCTCTCTCAAAAAATGTTCTTTACATCCCTGTTATTGAGCATTTCTCCTTTGCCAAGATAACCCATCCACCTGACATATGTGGCATATCAAGAAGCTGATTAAACAGCATCATCATTACATAGGTGCACCTTGTGCTGGGGACAATGAAAGGTCACTCTAAAATGTGACTCACCACCTGGATTAGGTTTTACAGTCGTTTGAAAAAGTTTGGGCACCCCTGACAATTTCCATGATTTCCATTTATAAATAATTGGGTGTTTTGGATCAGCAATTTCATTTTGATCTATCAAATAACTGATGGACACAGTAATATTTCAGTAGTGAAATTAGGTTTATTGGATTAACAGAAAATGTGCAATATGCATCAAAACAAAATTAGACAGTTGCATAAATTTGGGCACCCCGATAGAAACATCACATCAATATTTAGTAGAGCCTCCTTTTGCTAAAATAACAGCCTCTAGCTGCTTCCCATAGCCTCTAATGAGTGTCTGGATTCTGGATGAAGGTACTTTGGACCATTCCTCCTTACAAAACATCTCCAGTTCAGTTAGGTTTGATGGTTGCAGAGCATGGACAGCCCGCTTCAAATCATCCCACAAATTCTCAATAATATTCAGGTCTGGGGACTGGGATTCCATTTCAGAACATTGTACTTGTTCCTCTGCATAAATGCCAGGGTAGATTTTGAGCAGTGTTTTGTTGAAATATCCAGCCCCGGCGTTCCCAATTATCTGCTGATATTGAGTGGAATCCATGCGACCCTCAACTTTAACAAGATTCCCAGTACCGGCACTGGCCACACAGCCCCACTGCATGATGGAACCCCCACCGAATATTACTGTGGGTAGCAAGTGTTTTTCTTGGAACACTGTGTTCTTTTGCCGCCATGCATAACGTCCCTTGTTATGACCAAATAACTAAATCTTTGTTTCATCAGTCCACAGCACCTTATTCCAAAATGAAGCTGGCTTGTCCAAATGTGCATTTGCATACCTCAAGCGACTCTGTTTGTGGCGTGTGTGCAGAAAAGGCTTCTTCCGCATCACTCTCCCATACAGCTTCTGCTTGTGCAAAGTGTGCTGAATTGTTCAACGATGCACAGTGACACCATCTGCAGCAAGATGATGTTGTAGGTCTTTGGAGGTGGTCTGTGGGCTGTTTTTGACCATTCTCACCATCCTTCGCCTTTGCCCCTCCGATATCTTACTTGGCCTGCCACTTCTGGCCTTAACAAGAACTGTGCCTGTGGTCTTCCATTTCCTCACTATGTTCCTCACAGTGGAAACTGACAGCTTAAATCTCTGCGATAGCTTTTTGTAGCCTTCCTCAACCATAATGTTGAACAATCTTTGTTTTCAGGTCATTTGAGAGTTGTTTTGAGGCCCCCATGTTACCACTCTTCAGAGAGTCAAAGAGAACAACAACTTGCAATTGGCCACCTTAAATACCTTTTCTCATGATTGGATGCACTTGTCTATGAAGTTCCAGGCTTAATGAGCTCACCAAACCAATTGTGTGTTCCAATTAATCAGTGCTAAGTAGTTACAGGTATTCAAATCAACAGAATGACAAGGGTGCCCACATTTTTGCATAGCCAATTTTTCACATCTGATTTAATTTCATACAACTTAATATTGCTACACTAAAAATCTTTGTCTGGACAATACCCCAGTACTCAGCTTTTATTACAAAATGAATGGCATGCCACTGTGATCATTTTCAGAGTCAATTATTATGCAGCCTCAGAGGGGTGCCCAAACATTTTCATACGACTGTATGCAGCAAAATTGAATTGTGTTTTTTCTACATTGGATAAAAGTAGAGACTCGGCTACAAAATGGCATATCATAACACTGCATTTGAGGAACAAGGGGAAAGTAATTATTCTTTGAAAGTTGATCAACTTGTAAACATAGTAATAGGGGATGGATAACATGAAAACAGGCTAACCAGCTCTGCTGGCAACAATTTCATTACGCTTTTCTGCAGACGTTTACTGACACCGGCCATATTCAACTGGTGCTCTACACGTCACGTAATGTTAGCTAACGAGCCAGCCAGCTAACGTTGACAATGAACACAATGCCTAACATTAGGCTCTAACTAGTAAAGCAAACAGCTCTGGGAAATAAATAATAACGTCCGCTAGGGAGCCAGCCAGCTAACACTAGCTAGCTAGTTAACAATACACTTTAGCTTAAGACATATAGCTAGCTAGCGAAGTAAACAATTAACCTAACTAGATAAACAACGTTTAAGATCACACACGTCACGTAACGTTAGCTAATGAGCCAGCCAGCTAACGTTAGCTAGTTAAACAACATTGAACAAAGTGCCAACAAAACCACAGTGCTGGGAGCTAACCAACCAGGTCCAATGTTAGCTAGCAAACATTACTCTATCTAGAAAAGCAAACAGCTCCGGGAAACAAATAATAATGTCAACTGGCTGGCTCCCTAGCTAACGTTAGCTAGCTAACAGTACACTTTAGCTTGAAATGACTTTCTGTCAAAATATATTCAATGTGGCAGACCAATCTGAAATCATCTCTCTGCATGTCCAACCCACTCATTATCTCAGCCAATCATGGCCAGTGGGAAGGTTGCTACCTTTGTCTGTGGCTCGTAATTTAACAATTGTATTTACAGAGGGCATACAAGTTTGGCACATGAAAGTTCACATGTTCGAGAAGGCATTTCTGCCCCCCAAAAAATGCATTTAGATTTTTTTTAAATGTGTTATGTTCAAACGTCTCTCCTGTGAAGTCGTGACTTGCGACATATATTTACACCTGGATTTTGCAGCTAGTTAGCTGCTATCTGTGTGACTATTGGCTTACGTCGATCGCAGAGAAAACATCAATTTCTCCGGAGCTAGCCAGCTGAAGAGTTCCATCAGCCACTCTTGGGCTACAATCACCTATCCGGACCCGTTTTACTGCCAATGTGGAGCCCCACCGGGCCTTCACAAATGGATTACCGACGTTATCTGCCCGAGGGAGTTATCCAACTGGCCCCTCCGTCGCGACGTTACCTGAACGCCCATCTGCAGCCCGCTAATCGTTAGCTGTCCTATCGGCTGCTATCTGAATAGGTCTATCGGACAATATTTCTTGGGTCACTATAACTATATCTTCTACTTTAAAAAATCCACCTCTCTAAAAAGAAGTCTCTCACCGTTGCCGCCTGCTATAGACCACCCTCTGCCCCCAGCTGTGCTCTGGACACCATATGTAAACTGATTCCCCCCATCTATCTTCAGAGCTCGTGCTGCTAGGCGACCTAAACTGGAACATGCTTAACACCCCAGCCATCCTACAATCTAAGCTTGATGCCCTCAATCTCACACAAATTATCAATGAACCTACCAAGTACCACCCCAAAGCCGTAAACACGGGCACCCTCATAGTTATCATCCTAACCAACTTGCCCTCCAAATACACCTCTGCTGTTTTCAACCAGGATCTCAGCGATCACTGCCTCATTGCCTGCATACGTAATGGGTCTGCTGTCAAACGACCATCCCTCATCACTGTCAAACACTCCCTGAAACACTTCAGCGAGCAGGCCTTTCTAATCGACCTGGCTGGTGTATCCTGGAAGGATATTGATCTCATCCCGTCAGTAGAGGATGTCTGGTTATTTTTTTTAAATGCCTTCCTCACCATCTTAAATAAGCATGCCCCATTCAAGAAATTTAGAACCAGGAACAGATATAGCCCTTGGTTCTCTCCAGACCTGACTGCCCTTAACCAACACAAAAACATCCTATGGCGTTCTGCATTAGCATCGAACATATGCAACTTTTCAGGGAAGCTAGAAACCAATATACACAGGCAGTTAGAAAAGCCAAGGCTAGCTTTTTCAAGCAGAAATTTGCTTCCTGCAACAATAACTCAAAAAAGTTCTGGGACACTGTAAAGTCCATGGAGAATAAGAACACCTCCTCCCAGCTGCCTACTGCACTGAAAATAGGAAACACTATCACCACCGATAAATCCACTATAATTGAGAATTTCAATAAGCATTTTTCTACGACTGGCCATGCTTTCCACCTGGCTACCCCTACCCTGGTCAACAGCACTGCACCCCCCACAGCAACTCACCCAAGCCTTCCCCATTTATCCTTCTCCCAAATCCAGGGCTAGACAATCTGGACCCTTTCTTTGTAAAATTATCTGCCGAAATTGTTGCCACCCCTATTACTAACCTGTTCAACCTCTCTTTCGTGTCATGGAAAGCAGCTGCGGTCATCCCCCTCTTCAAAGGGGGGGACACTCTTGACCCAAACTGCTACAGACCTATATCTATCCTACCCTGCCTTTCTAAGGTCCTCGAAAGCCAAGTCAACAAACAGATTCCCAACCATTTGGAATCCCACCATACCTTCTCCACTATGCAATCTGGTTTCAGAGCTGGTCATAGGTGCACCTCAGCCATGCTCAAGGTCCTGAACAATATCTTAACCGCCATCGATAAGAAACAATACTGTGCAGCCGTATTCATTGACCTGGCCAAGGCTTCCGACTCTGTGTCAATCACCACATCCTCATCAGCAGACTCGACAGCCTTGGTTTCTCAAATGATTGCCTCGCCTGGTTCACCAACTACTTCTCTGATAGAGTTCAGTGTGTCAAATCGGAGGGTCTGTTGTCCGGGCCTCTGGCAGTCTCTATGGGGGTGCCACAGGGCTCAATTCTTGGACTGACTCTCTTCTCTGTATACATCAATGATGTCGCGCTTGCTGCTGGTGAGTCTCTGATCCACCTCTACGCAGAAGACACCATTCTGTATACTGGCCCTTCTTTGGACACTGTGTTAACAACCCTTCAGGCGAGCTTCAATGCCATACAACTCTCCTTCCGTCGCCTCCAATTGCTCTTAAATACAAGTAAAACTAAATCCATGCTCTTCAACCGATCGCTGCCTGCACCTGCCCGCCTGTCCAACATCACTACTCTGGACGGCTCTGACTTAGAATATGTGGACAACTACAAATCCCTAGGTGTCTGGTTAGACTGTAAACTCTCCTTCCAGACTCACATCAAACATCTCCAATCCAAAGTTAAATCTAGAATTGGCTTCGTATTTCGCAACAAAGCATCCTTCACTCATGCTGCCAAACATACCCTTGTAAAACTGACCATCCTACCAATCCTCGACTTCGGCGATGTCATTTACAAAATAGCCTCCAATTCCCTACTCAATAAATTGGATGCAGTCTATCACAGTGCCATCCGTTTTGTCACCAAAGCCCCATATACTACCCACCACTGCGACCTGTACGCTCTCGTTGGCTAACCCTCGCTTCATACTCGTCGCCAAACCCACTGGCTCCGGGTCATCTACAAGACCCTACTAGGTAAAGTACCCCCTTATCTCAGCTCGCTGGTCACCATAGCAGCACCCACCCGTAGCACGCGCTCCAGCAGGTATATCTCTCTGGTCACCCCCAAAACCAATTATTCCTTTGGCCGCCTCTCCTTCCAGTTCTCTGCTGCCAATGACTGGAATGAACTACAAAAATCTCTGAAACTGGAAACACTTATCTCCCTCACTAGCTTTAAGCACCAGCTGTCAGAGCAGCTCACAGATTACTGCACCTGTACATAGCCAATCTATAATTTAGCCCAAACAACTACCTCTTTCCCTACTGTATTTATTTATTTATTTTTCTCCTTTGCACCCCATTATTTCTCTCTACTTTGCACATTCTTCCACTGCAAATCAACCATTCCAGTGTTTTACTTGATATATTGTATTTACTTCGCCACCATGGCCTTTTTTTGCCTTTACCTCCCTTATCTCACCTCACTTGCTCACATCGTATATAGACTTATTTTTCTACTGTATTATTGACTATATGTTTGTCTTACTCCATGTGCAACTCTGTGTTGTTGTATATGTCGAACTGCTTTGCTTTATCTTGGCCAGGTCACAGTTGTAAATGAGAACTTGTTCTCAACTTGCCTACCTGGTTAAATAAAGGTTAAATAAATAAATGCGCCAAGTTTCCTGATTCGAGTCACAAGTGCACTTTTGTCACACAATGCAATGCCACAGATGTCTCAAGTTGAGGGAGTGTGCAATTGGCATGCTGACTGCAGAGCTGTTGCCAGATAATTTAATGTTTATATCTACCATAAGCCACCTCCAACATCGTTTTAGAGAATTTGGCAGCATGTCCAACCGGCCTCACATCCGCAGACCACGTGTAACCCCGCCAGCCCAAGACCTCCACATCCTTCACCTGCAGGATCAGCCACCCAGACAGCTGATGAAACTGTGGGTTGTGCAACCGAATAATTTCTCAGAGAAGCTCATCTGCGCGCTCGTCATCCTCACCAGGGTCTTGACCTGAATGCAGTTCGGTGTTGTCACTGACTAAATGGGCAAAGGCTGACCTTTGATGGCCACTGGCACGCTGGAGAAGTGTGCTCTTCAAGGATGAATCCCGGTTTAAACTGGGCAGATGGCAGACCACGTGTATGGCGTTGTGTGGGTGAGCGGTTTGCTGGTGTCAACATTTTGAACAGAGCGCCCCATTGTGGCAGTATGCTTATGGTATGGACAGGCATAAGCGACGTACAATTGCATTTCGTCGAGTTTTAATGCAGCGATACCGTGACAAGATCCTGAGGCCCATTGTCATTCCATTCATCTGCCACCATCACCTCATGTTTCAGCATGATAATGCATGGCCCCATGTTGTAAGGATTTGTACACAATTCCTGTAAGCTGAAAATGTCCCAGTTCTTCCATGGCCTGCACACTCACCAGACATGTCACCCATTGAGCATGTTTCGGATGCTCTGGATCCACTTGGACGAAGGCATGTTCCAGTTCCCGCCCATATCCAGCAACTTCACACAGCCATTGAAGAGGAGTGGGACAACATTCTACAGGCCACAATCAACTGCCTGATCAACTCTATGCGAAGGAGATGTGTTGCGCTGCAAGACGCAAGTGGTGGTCACACCAGATACGGACTGGTTTTCTGATCCACACTCCTACCTTTTTATTTTTTAAGGTATATGTAACCAAACGATGAATATCTGTATTCCCAGTCATGTGATGTCCATAGATTAGGGCCTAATGAATTAATTTTAATTGACTGATTTCCTTATATGAACTATATAAAAATTGTTGCCTGTTGCATTTATATTTGTGTTCAGTGTGTGTGGTGGTGTGTATATACACACACACTCACATACGTAGTAGTGGCAAAAATATTTGCACTTGCACTTTTTTCATATAATGCAGCATTTCTTCCAGAAAACTGTTGAAATTTTGGTATCCACATATGTATGTTTTCAATGTCTGAATAATTTTACTAAATCTTAGTTAATTCAACAAAGAAATCCTAAAATGTCCCGGACAATATTATTGGCACCTTCTAGAAGTAGTTAGAAATAATTCAATTTCAAGCAGGTGATTCTCCTTTACTTTGGAATTGAACTCACCGGTTTTGAGTTGCAGGTGCCTGCAGTATAAACATCACGTATTCATCCAGGTTAAATAGAGAAGAGGACTGGTACCTGTAGTAACCAGCTCCAGATCTTTCTTGACACTGTGTGTACCGCAACGAGCATGGACAAAAGAAAGAACCAGAGAATTATCTGAGGACGTCAGACACAAGATTGTAGTCAAGCATGGACAATCTCAATGCCACAAGTCCATCTCCAGAGACCTTGATGTTCCTGTTTCCACCGTACGTAATGTTATCGAGATGTTTAAGGCCCATGCCACTGTAGCTAACCTCACTGGACGTGGCCACAAGAGGAAACTTGATGGAAGATTGCAGCGAAGGATTGTTAGAATGGTGGATAAGCACCTCGGCCAACTGCCACACAGATTCAAGCTGACCTTCAGACACAAGGTAGGACAGTTTCCTGTCGCACCATCCGTCGCCAACTCAATGGAAGGGGGTTATATGGTAGGAGACCCAGGAGGACCCCACTGCTGAGAGAAAGAAATAAGAAATAAGAAAGCCTGACTGCAATTTGACAAAACACACCTGAACATGCCAAAATCCTTCTGGGAAAATGTCCTGTGGACAGATGAGACCAAGTTAGAGCTTTTTTGGTAAAGTACACCATTTCTATGTTTTGGGGTTGCTTTGCTGCCTCTGGCACTGGGTGCCTTGAACGTGTGCATGACATCGTAGCCTAGTGGTTAGAGCTTTGGACTAGTAACCGGAAGGTTGCGAGTTCAAACCCCCGAGCTGACAAGGTACAAATCTGTCGTTCTGCCCCTGAACAGGCAGTTAACCCACTGTTCCCAGGCCGTCATTGAAAATAAGAATGTGTTCTTAACTGACTTGCCTGGTTAAATAAAGGTTAAATAAAAAAATAAAAATCATGAAATCAGGAGAATACCAAGGTATTTTGGTATTCTCTTCCAGCAGGACAATGAACCCAAACACACCCAGAAGTGGCCACCAGATCTAAATCCCATTGAAAACCTTCTAATCTGGGAGAACTGGAGCAGTTTGCACAAGAGGAGTGGCCCAAACTGCCAGTACAGAGGTGCAGGAAGCTCGTCGTTGGCTACAGGAAGCAATTGTGGCGACCAAATACTTTGTTCAATTTCAACTTATTTTTAGGGATAATTGTGAGTTAACTTGAAAAAAGTGCAAGGTTGCCAGTATTTTTGGCCACGACTGTGTATGTATATATTGTGAAAGGCCATACCTATTCACTGACGAAATCCTAGGCAGGACAGCACGAAATGAGACGCAGAGACGTGACTTCAACAAAAAAGAAGAAATTAGTCTCCAGCTCATAATCACTCTCCCCCCTATGCCCCTTCAGTCAGGCACAAACAATAATCAGTCAATTGGCCTCAGGTGAGCTCATCAGTAGTGGCTGTACTGCGGCCCACATCCAGGGGAGGGGGCAGTCGGACCACTTGATCCGGCTGATCCCTCACAATATATATATATATAATATAGAGGACCAGTTATTTGTGTGAAAACATCAAAACTATGAAATAACACATGGAATCCTGTAGTAACCAAAAGTGTTAAACAAATCAAAATATCTTTGAGATTCTTCAAAGCAGCCACCCATTGCCTTGTTGATGACAGCTTTGCACACTCTTGGCATTCTCTCAACCAGCTTCATAAGGAATGCTTTTCCAGCAGTCTTGAAGGAGTTCCCACATATGCTGAGCACTTGGCTGCTTTTCCTTCACTCTGCTGTCCAACCATTTACAAACCATCTCAATTGGTTTGAGGTCAGGTGATTGTGGAGAACAGGTCATCTGATGCAACACTCCATCCCTCTTACACAGCCTGGAAGTGTGTTTTGGGTCATTGTCCTGTTGAAAAACAAATGATAGTTCAACTAAGCTCAAACCAGATGGGATGGCGTATCGCTGCAGAATGCTGTGGTAGCCGTGTTGGCTAAGTGTGCCTTTAGATTCTAAATAAATCATAGATGGTGTCACCAGCAAAGGACCATCACACCTCCTCCTACATGCTTCACGGTGGGAACCACACATGCAGAGATCATCCGTTCACCTGCTCTGCGTCTCACAAAGACACAGCAATTGGAACCAAAAATCTAAAATTTGGACTCATCAGACCAAATGACAGATTTCTAATGTCTAATGTCCTTTGCTCGTGTTTCTTGGCCCAATAAAGTCTCTTCTTCTTATTGATGTCCTCTAGTAGTGGTTTGTTTGCAATTCGACCATGAAGGTCTGATTTCACGCAGTCTCCTCTGAACAGTTGATGTGTCTGTTACTTGAACTCTGTGAAGAATTTATTTGGGCTGCAATCTGAGGCTGGTAACGCTAATGAACTTATCCTCTTCAGCAGAGGTAACTCCTTTCCTGTGGCGGTCCTCATGAGAGCCAGTTTCATCATAGCGCTTGATGGTTTTTGCGACTGCAATTGAAATGTTCCAGCTTGACTGACCTTCATGTCTTAAATTAATGATGGATTGTTGTTTCTCTTTGCTTATTTGAGCTGTTCTTTCAAAATTTGGACTTGATCTTTTACCAAATAGGGCTGTCTTCTATATACCACCCCTACCTTGTCACAACACAACTGATTGGCTCAAATGCGTTAAGAAGGAATGAAATTCCACAAATATAGTTTTGACAAGGCACACCTGTTAATTGAAATGCATTCCAGGTGACTACCTCATGAACCTGGTTGAGAGAATGCCAAAAGTGTGCAAAGCTGTCATCAAGGCAAAGGGTGGCTATTTGAAGAATCTCAAATATTAAAAACATTTTTATTTGTTTAGCAATTTTTGGGTTACTACATGATTCCATGTGTAATTTCATAGTTTTGATGTCTTCGTTATTATTCTACAATGTAGAAAATAGTAAAAAATAAAGAAAAACCCTTGAATGAGTAGGTGTTCTGAAACTTTCGACAGGTAGTGTAGCTCAATGCTATTTTGTAAGATGCAGGTGTTGGTATCACGACATTCAATGGTAGGCGACAGCGTAAGATGTAGACGTCATGCAGGCGTTTAGTCAGGCGGTGGTATCACGACATGTCAGTCAGACGCTCAATGGTAGGCCACAGCATAAGATGTAGACGTCATGCAGGCGTTTAGTCAGGCGGTGGTATCACGACATGTCAGTCAGACGTTCAATGGTAGGCGACAGTAGCTCATTATTGGCTCTGCTGTATCGCTCTCTTTCTCTCTCAATCTCTCACACACATACATAGCACCACAGCAACATTTGCACTCCTCCCTCTTGTCACTCCTCCTCTCTCACCTCCTCCGCAGCTCAAAGTGACCCTTCTCTTCACCTCTGGGACCCATGGCTAGAACAGGAGTAGAGAGATATGTCTTGGTCTATTAAAGGACCTCTTCGGTTGTAGCTGTGTTCTTGCCTGAAAGGGTTTAATGGAGTTGAACTAAGGGCAATTAGCTGGCCAGGACACCTGGTGCTCCAGTGGAGCTGTAGTGGAACAGTGGGACTTACCCGGGCCAGTCCAATCGCCGTCAATCAAAGAGAGAAGGCTTCTCATATTCCCGTACTACATAAAAGCACACAGTACAAGGCATAAGGAATATAGACTCACAATGCTTTTCAAAAGAGTGCACAGAATCATATTAAAAGGGAGATGCGGACCTCTTAGGATGTCGTCTACAGTCAGTTCTGCTTCATATGCCTTTACAATGAACTGAACAGACATACTCTGTTACTTATCTACCACCACTCTTAAAAATAGGCTACGTTTCATCAGAAATGCGAAAGAATGTCCAGTCAATTCTGCTACACTTTTACACGGACAAAGGCCGAGATGGATGTATTTCCTACTGTGTAGCACCACTGTAACATACATTGTAATTGTATAATGCTGTATTATTAATAGTGACAGATGTACCCTGGCTAGCGAGTTGGTGCTAGTGGTGCTAGCTCTTAGCACCTGATCCATTTCCCTCCCCATGTCCGTGTTCACACACGAGTGCTTTGATTGGCGATGACATTTATGGGCTCCGCTCAAACAACACCCCGTGTCGAGTGTCCCCAGGGGTCCCGGTCCCTCGCCTCCATCAACCTGGCACACTCTAGAGTTGGTCAACCGTGCCAGTCCCCTAGGACGGGCCGTATGAACACGTCTAGTTGGAACAAATCCTAGTTAAAAACACATCCTAGTTTGAACACATCCTAGCTTGATTGTTTTTAGTTGGAACGCACACATCCTGTTCCTAGTTGGAACACGCACATCCTGTTCCTAGTTGGAACACGCACATCCTGTTCCTAGTTGGAACACGCACTTCCTGTTCCTAGTTGGAACACGCACTTCCTGTTCCTAGTTGGAACACGCACTTCCTGTTCCTAGTTGGAACACGCACTTCCTGTTCCTAGTTGGAACACGCACTTCCTGTTCCTAGTTGGAACACGCACATCCTGTTCCTAGTTGGAACACGCACATCCTGTTCCTAGTTGGAACACGCACATCCTGTTCCTAGTTGGAACACGCACTTCCTGTTCCTAGTTGGAACACGCACTTCCTGTTCCTAGTTGGAACACGCACTTCCTGTTCCTAGTTGGAACACGCACTTCCTGTTCCTAGTTGGAACACGCACTTCCTGTTCCTAGTTGGAACACGCACTTCCTGTTCCTAGTTGGAACACGCACATCCTGTTCCTAGTTGGAACACGCACATCCTGTTCCTAGTTGGAACACGCACATCCTGTTCCTAGTTGGAACACGCACATCCTGTTCCTAGTTGGAACACGCACATCCTGTTCCTAGTTGGAACACGCACTTCCTGTTCCTAGTTGGAACACGCACTTCCTGTTCCTAGTTGGAACTAGAATGCTAGTCATTCTAGTTTTGAAAATCATCACTTTCTTTCAGAATAGGCCTAAACACACCAGCAAGGCCAAAGCCCCAATCCAAGATGGGAACACAACCGTCAGTGCCTATTTAAATAAATATAGTGCTTTCATTCTAACTCACTCTATTTCCCCTTCTGTCTTCTCCATTAGAATTGGCCTTAGGGAGGATGATAGAAGGTGTTAGATTAGAAGGTCCCGGTGTTTCTCCATTCCAATAAGTGTCAGTCAGGTGGATGGTTGTGAGTGTTGTATATGGTTGTGAGAGGATTCACTCTGTATTCTCCTGCAATAGAAGCAGCAGCTTCTTCTGCTGTCTCTGTCTGTCTGGCTCCTTTCATCACAGGGGCATTGTGTATGGATTTACTGCCCTCAATGCCCCCAGGAGGGAGATTTGATTCCACTGCACTGGCTAATCTCTGTCTCCTCTCTCTTCCCCTCTTTATCTCTCTCTCGCGCTCTCTCTCTCTCTCTACTCTTTTTTCTACTACTTATCTCAACTCTTCTTTTTACCGACTGCTCCTAATATCTCCCCCCCCCCCCCCCCCACCTTCATACAGCCACTCTCACTCCCCGGGCTCCATGGCGGCAGCGGTGCAAGGCAGCGAATGGTCTTGCGGCCGATGCACCTTCCTAAACGCAGGGGCGGCGCCGCGCTGCTCCATCTGCGAGGCACCTCGCCAGAAGCCTGACCTAAACCAGATCCTGAGGCTGAGCAGCACCGAAGAGCAGCAACGCTGGGCCTGCCCCCGCTGCACCCTCAACAACCCCCAAGGCTCCGGCGCCTGCACCATCTGTGGCTTTGGACCCTCGCCAAGCACCCCCACACCGACCACAACCATGGCGACCATCGCCAATGGCCTCGTGCCGCCGGAGACTCCCACGCCTGTCATGACTCCCATGGTTCTCCTGGAGCCCCGCGGGCAGCAGCCGTCCGAGGAGGCACTGAGGAAGTCAGAGAGCAACGGGGAGGTGGGGGGCCCGGGTGGACCCGAGGGGCAGCAGCAACACCACCACTTGGGCTGGGCGTGCCCGCGATGCACACTTCATAATACTCCTGTTGCACTGTCTTGTTCGGCATGCGGGGGACCAAGGAAACTGTCGCTGCCCAAGATCCCCCCTGAGGCGTTGGTGGTGCCCGAAGTGCGCACGCCCGTGCTAGGGTTTCCCGTCCACGTGGCCCCTGCCCCCCCGCTCCTCATTGACTTAACGGATGACTCACCCACTGCAGCCGCCCCCTGCGAACCCCAGGAGCCCCCCCACAGCCACTTGCCCCCACCGCCACGCTCCTCCCCTTTCACGCCCTTCTCATCTCTCCAGAACAACCCGGTGCCCCGCAGCAGGAGAGAGGTGCCCCCACCGGGGCGTCCGCCCAACCCTAATCCCAATGCCCCAAGCCCAACTTCTCCCTCCACGGCCTGCGTGCTGCCCCAGCACTGCCCTGCCCTCTGCCCTGCCAAGCCCAAGCACGCCCAGCCCCAGGAGCCCTCCTTCCCCAGCAAGCGCCACAGCATCCTGGAGGAAGGGGACGGCACCCACCCCCTTCCTTATCACACCTCCAAGACCCCCGTCACATCACCACCCACCTGGAAGTGCCATGGATGCTCCCTGCCCAACCTGAGTGACTCGTCCAAGTGCGAGGCATGCCACTCGTCGCGGTCCGGCGCCGACCTTATCGACCTGGTGGGTTGCGAGTCGGTGCGCTTCACGCCAGCAAACCCCTCTAGTCCGGACTCCAGCACCTGGGCCTGCTCCAAGTGTACCCTACGCAACCCCCCCGGGATGACCAAGTGCACGGCCTGCTGCTCCTCCAAGCTACACGGCTTCCAGGAGCCTAGTTCTCACTGCTGCCCGCACTGCAGGCTCCCCGGCCCCTGCTACTGCTCCTCAGCCTCCTCCACATTGTCTTCTGGACACAAAGCCAGAAAACAGGCCCGGGTCTACCCCTCGCCCTCGGCCACCAACACCTCATCCTCTTCTTCCTCATCCTCGTCCTTCTCTTCCTCGTGCACACTGCTGCAGGAGAAGCAGTGGGGCTGTCCGGCGTGTACGCTGCTCAACGACGTCAAGTCCAAGAACTGCGCAGCATGCCACACACCTCAGCAGTACCTGACACTGCGCAAGGTGGCCAAGCCGCTTAAGAGGAGGGAGAGCATGCATGTGGAGGCGAGGCGGCGCAACGACGAGGGCGAAGCCAAGGAACTCTGGGAGAACATCACTACCTTCTGTCGAGAGGTAAGCCATCTGGAAACATGACGTTGGGAAATTGATTGTGTTTACGATTTTCAAAAGCGAATCGTTTTCTTAATAAAGAGCATGGGTCAAGACAACTGACATAATACGTTAGCAACTTAAATCCGTTTCCATGTACAGAACACCATTTTTTTCATGCTGGGTGGTGCCTGGTAGCCATTTTGTTTCTTAAGAGCTCACCACTGACACGTTAGCATCTCTTTCAATGGAGATGAATAGTCAAGAAGCTTCCCAAACAGCATATTTCATTGTGCCATGAAGAGTGAATCCGTTAGGGTTTTACATGCGTCACACTGCAACACTGAAATGCCATACAGCACAGTACAGGGTTTTCTCTGGATGGAAAAGGGGCTTAGGTGGTGGACTTGACAGTAATTAAGGAACGAGCCTTGGCTTGTGCGAGCCGGAACAGGCTCCTGCACTGTGAGCTCCTTTCTCCTTTTTGCGTGAGCATGAGGCAGGTTGATGTACAAGTACAGAGAATTTAGCAGTTTTAAAGAGAGTTTCCTGCAATTATTATTTATTTATTATTTAGTCAGACTGCATCTGTGTCCTGTTACTGATGTTGACCTAAGTTAGCGTAGACCGTCCTAACTTCCTACCCTGTGTCAGCATCTAGGGGCAACGTCAACCTATGACACCATGCTGCCCCTGGTACACTTTCTGATCCGCATAAGACTTCATGTCTCTCTGACTCTACATTGCATTGGTCAGTTCAATTGCATTTCAAATCCAATTCCATAAATCCATAAATTACAGGAGGGTTGACCATTTATCAAGGGGTCAACATAAATTACAGGAGGGTTGACCATTTATCAAGGGGTCAACATAAATTACAGGAGGGTTGACCATTTATCAAGGGGTCAACATAAATTACAGGAGGGTTGACCATTTATCAAGGGGTCAACATAAATTACAGGAGGGTTGACCATTTATCAAGGGGTCAACATAAATTACAGGAGGGTTGACCATTTATCAAGGGGTCAACATAAATTACAGGAGGGTTGACCATTTATCAAGGGGTCAACATAAATTACAGGAGGGTTGACCATTTATCAAGGGGTCAACATAAATTACAGGAGGGTTGACCATTTATCAAGGGGTCAACATAAATTACAGGAGGGTTGACCATTTATCAAGGGGTCAACATAAATTACAGGAGGGTTGACCATTTATCAAGGGGTCAACATAAATTACAGGAGGGTTGACCATTTATCAAGGGGTCAACATAAATTACAGGAGGGTTGACCATTTATCAAGGGGTCAACATAAATTACAGGAGGGTTGACCATTTATCAAGGGGTCAACATAAATTACAGGAGGGTTGACCATTTATCAAGGGGTCAACATAAATTACAGGAGGGTTGACCATTTATCAAGGGGTCAACATAAATTACAGGAGGGTTGACCATTTATCAAGGGGTCAACATAAATTACAGGAGGGTTGACCATTTATCAAGGGGTCAACATAAATTACAGGAGGGTTGACCATTTATCAAGGGGTCAACATAAATTACAGGAGGGTTGACCATTTATCAAGGGGTCAACATAAATTACAGGAGGGTTGACCATTTATCAAGGGGTCAACATAAATTACAGGAGGGTTGACCATTTATCAAGGGGTCAACATAAATTACAGGAGGGTTGACCATTTATCAAGGGGTCAACATAAATTACAGGAGGGTTGACCATTTATCAAGGGGTCAACATAAATTACAGGAGGGTTGACCATTTATCAAGGGGTCAACATAAATTACAGGAGGGTTGACCATTTATCAAGGGGTCAACATAAATTACAGGAGGGTTGACCATTTATCAAGGGGTCAACATAAATTACAGGAGGGTTGACCATTTATCAAGGGGTCAACATAAATTACAGGAGGGTTGACCATTTATCAAGGGGTCAACATAAATTACAGGAGGGTTGACCATTTATCAAGGGGTCAACATAAATTACAGGAGGGTTGACCATTTATCAAGGGGTCAACATAAATTACAGGAGGGTTGACCATTTATCAAGGGGTCAACATAAATTACAGGAGGGTTGACCATTTATCAAGGGGTCAACATAAATTACAGGAGGGTTGACCATTTATCAAGGGGTCAACATAAATTACAGGAGGGTTGACCATTTATCAAGGGGTCAACATAAATTACAGGAGGGTTGACCATTTATCAAGGGGTCAACACAAATTACAGGAGGGTTGACCATTTATCAAGGGGTCAACATAAATTACAGGAGGGTTGACCATTTATCAAGGGGTCAACATAAATTACAGGAGGGTTGACCATTTATCAAGGGGTCAACATAAATTACAGGAGGGTTGACCATTTATCAAGGGGTCAACATAAATTACAGGAGGGTTGACCATTTATCAAGGGGTCAACATAAATTACAGGAGGGTTGACCATTTATCAAGGGGTCAACAAATTACAGGAGGGTTGACCATTTATCAAGGGGTCAACATAAATTACAGGAGGGTTGACCATTTATCAAGGGGTCAACATAAATTACAGGAGGGTTGACCATTTATCAAGGGGTCAACATAAATTACAGGAGGGTTGACCATTTATCAAGGGGTCAACATAAATTACAGGAGGGTTGACCATTTATCAAGGGGTCAACATAAATTACAGGAGGGTTGACCATTTATCAAGGGGTCAACATAAATTACAGGAGGGTTGACCATTTATCAAGGGGTCAACATAAATTACAGGAGGGTTGACCATTTATCAAGGGGTCAACATAAATTACAGGAGGGTTGACCATTTATCAAGGGGTCAACATAAATTACAGGAGGGTTGACCATTTATCAAGGGGTCAACATAAATTACAGG
Organism: Oncorhynchus kisutch; assembly: GCF_002021735.2. Taxonomy (NCBI): domain Eukaryota; kingdom Metazoa; phylum Chordata; class Actinopteri; order Salmoniformes; family Salmonidae; genus Oncorhynchus; species Oncorhynchus kisutch. Next base: position 2,562,204 of record NC_034198.2, on the reverse strand, counting down.
AGGGTTGACCATTTATCAAGGGGTCAACACAAATTACAGGAGGGTTGACCATTTATCAAGGGGTCAACATAAATTACAGGAGGGTTGACCATTTATCAAGGGGTCAACATAAATTACAGGAGGGTTGACCATTTATCAAGGGGTCAACATAAATTACAGGAGGGTTGACCATTTATCAAGGGGTCAACATAAATTACAGGAGGGTTGACCATTTATCAAGGGGTCAACATAAATTACAGGAGGGTTGACCATTTATCAAGGGGTCAACATAAATTACAGGAGGGTTGACCATTTATCAAGGGGTCAACATAAATTACAGGAGGGTTGACCATTTATCAAGGGGTCAACATAAATTACAGGAGGGTTGACCATTTATCAAGGGGTCAACATAAATTACAGGAGGGTTGACCATTTATCAAGGGGTCAACATAAATTACAGGAGGGTTGACCATTTATCAAGGGGTCAACATAAATTACAGGAGGGTTGACCATTTATCAAGGGGTCAACATAAATTACAGGAGGGTTGACCATTTATCAAGGGGTCAACATAAATTACAGGAGGGTTGACCATTTATCAAGGGGTCAACATAAATTACAGGAGGGTTGACCATTTATCAAGGGGTCAACATAAATTACAGGAGGGTTGACCATTTATCAAGGGGTCAACATAAATTACAGGAGGGTTGACCATTTATCAAGGGGTCAACATAAATTACAGGAGGGTTGACCATTTATCAAGGGGTCAACATAAATTACAGGAGGGTTGACCATTTATCAAGGGGTCAACATAAATTACAGGAGGGTTGACCATTTATCAAGGGGTCAACAGGGTCACATAATTACAGGAGGGTTGACCATTTATCAAGGGGTCAACATAAATTACAGGAGGGTTGACCATTTATCAAGGGGTCAACATAAATTACAGGAGGGTTGACCATTTATCAAGGGGTCAACATAAATTACAGGAGGGTTGACCATTTATCAAGGGGTCAACATAAATTACAGGAGGGTTGACCATTTATCAAGGGGTCAACATAAATTACAGGAGGGTTGACCATTTATCAAGGGGTCAACATAAATTACAGGAGGGTTGACCATTTATCAAGGGGTCAACATAAATTACAGGAGGGTTGACCATTTATCAAGGGGTCAACATAAATTACAGGAGGGTTGACCATTTATCAAGGGGTCAACATAAATTACAGGAGGGTTGACCATTTATCAAGGGGTCAACATAAATTACAGGAGGGTTGACCATTTATCAAGGGGTCAACATAAATTACAGGAGGGTTGACCATTTATCAAGGGGTCAACATAAATTACAGGAGGGTTGACCATTTATCAAGGGGTCAACATAAATTACAGGAGGGTTGACCATTTATCAAGGGGTCAACATAAATTACAGGAGGGTTGACCATTTATCAAGGGGTCAACATAAATTACAGGAGGGTTGACCATTTATCAAGGGGTCAACATAAATTACAGGAGGGTTGACCATTTATCAAGGGGTCAACATAAATTACAGGAGGGTTGACCATTTATCAAGGGGTCAACATAAATTACAGGAGGGTTGACCATTTATCAAGGGGTCAACATAAATTACAGGAGGGTTGACCATTTATCAAGGGGTCAACATAAATTACAGGAGGGTTGACCATTTATCAAGGGGTCAACATAAATTACAGGAGGGTTGACCATTTATCAAGGGGTCAACATAAATTACAGGAGGGTTGACCATTTATCAAGGGGTCAACATAAATTACAGGAGGGTTGACCATTTATCAAGGGGTCAACATAAATTACAGGAGGGTTGACCATTTATCAAGGGGTCAACATAAATTACAGGAGGGTTGACCATTTATCAAGGGGTCAACATAAATTACAGGAGGGTTGACCATTTATCAAGGGGTCAACATAAATTACAGGAGGGTTGACCATTTATCAAGGGGTCAACATAAATTACAGGAGGGTTGACCATTTATCAAGGGGTCAACATAAATTACAGGAGGGTTGACCATTTATCAAGGGGTCAACATAAATTACAGGAGGGTTGACCATTTATCAAGGGGTCAACATAAATTACAGGAGGGTTGACCATTTATCAAGGGGTCAACATAAATTACAGGAGGGTTGACCATTTATCAAGGGGTCAACATAAATTACAGGAGGGTTGACCATTTATCAAGGGGTCAACATAAATTACAGGAGGGTTGACCATTTATCAAGGGGTCAACATAAATTACAGGAGGGTTGACCATTTATCAAGGGGTCAACATAAATTACAGGAGGGTTGACCATTTATCAAGGGGTCAACATAAATTACAGGAGGGTTGACCATTTATCAAGGGGTCAACATAAATTACAGGAGGGTTGACCATTTATCAAGGGGTCAACATAAATTACAGGAGGGTTGACCATTTATCAAGGGGTCAACATAAATTACAGGAGGGTTGACCATTTATCAAGGGGTCAACATAAATTACAGGAGGGTTGACCATTTATCAAGGGGTCAACATAAATTACAGGAGGGTTGACCATTTATCAAGGGGTCAACATAAATTACAGGAGGGTTGACCATTTATCAAGGGGTCAACACAAATTACAGGAGGGTTGACCATTTATCAAGGGGTCAACACAAATTACAGGAGGGTTGACCATTTATCAAGGGGTCAACATAAATTACAGGAGGGTTGACCATTTATCAAGGGGTCAACATAAATTACAGGAGGGTTGACCATTTATCAAGGGGTCAACATAAATTACAGGAGGGTTGACCATTTATCAAGGGGTCAACATAAATTACAGGAGGGTTGACCATTTATCAAGGGGTCAACATAAATTACAGGAGGGTTGACCATTTATCAAGGGGTCAACATAAATTACAGGAGGGTTGACCATTTATCAAGGGGTCAACATAAATTACAGGAGGGTTGACCATTTATCAAGGGGTCAACATAAATTACAGGAGGGTTGACCATTTATCAAGGGGTCAACATAAATTACAGGAGGGTTGACCATTTATCAAGGGGTCAACATAAATTACAGGAGGGTTGACCATTTATCAAGGGGTCAACATAAATTACAGGAGGGTTGACCATTTATCAAGGGGTCAACATAAATTACAGGAGGGTTGACCATTTATCAAGGGGTCAACATAAATTACAGGAGGGTTGACCATTTATCAAGGGGTCAACATAAATTACAGGAGGGTTGACCATTTATCAAGGGGTCAACATAAATTACAGGAGGGTTGACCATTTATCAAGGGGTCAACATAAATTACAGGAGGGTTGACCATTTATCAAGGGGTCAACATAAATTACAGGAGGGTTGACCATTTATCAAGGGGTCAACATAAATTACAGGAGGGTTGACCATTTATCAAGGGGTCAACATAAATTACAGGAGGGTTGACCATTTATCAAGGGGTCAACATAAATTACAGGAGGGTTGACCATTTATCAAGGGGTCAACATAAATTACAGGAGGGTTGACCATTTATCAAGGGGTCAACATAAATTACAGGAGGGTTGACCATTTATCAAGGGGTCAACATAAATTACAGGAGGGTTGACCATTTATCAAGGGGTCAACATAAATTACAGGAGGGTTGACCATTTATCAAGGGGTCAACATAAATTACAGGAGGGTTGACCATTTATCAAGGGGTCAACATAAATTACAGGAGGGTTGACCATTTATCAAGGGGTCAACATAAATTACAGGAGGGTTGACCATTTATCAAGGGGTCAACATAAATTACAGGAGGGTTGACCATTTATCAAGGGGTCAACATAAATGTCAGTCTGGAAAAATGAATCAAGGTATTTTCTTAATTGAGAAAAACAAATTACAACCTAATCTCCAGATTAAAATACCTCATGTAGATTGGCGTCCCTTTTCCCCACCACTCGTTGTTCAATATACTGAGGGGTTCTGATTTCTTAACCTTTGAAATCATGAAATATACCGATTCATGTCACTGAGGGAGAGACGGTAATGTATAGTGTTTACATTATGTCAGGATATGTTACTGAGGGAGAGAGGGTAATGTATAGTTTTTACATTATGTCCGGATATGTCACTGATACAGAGAGGGTAATGTATAACGTTTACATTATGTCAGGATATGTCACTGATACAGAGAGGGTCATGTATAGCGTTTACATTATGTCAGGATATGTCACTGATACAGAGAGGGTAATGTATAGCGTTTACATTATGGCAGGATATGTTACTGATACAGAGAGGGTAATGTATAACGTTTACATTATGTCAGGATATGTCACTGAGGGAGAGAGGGTAATGTATAACGTTTACATTATGTCAGGATATGTCACTGAGGGAGAGAGGGTAATGTATAACGTTTACATAATGTCAAGATATGTCACTGAGTGAGAGAGGGTAATGTATAACGTTTATATTATGTCAGGATATGTCACTGATACAGAGAGGGTAATGTATAACGTTTACATTATGTCAGGATATGTCACTGATACAGAGAGGGTAATGTATAATGTTTACATTATGTCAGGATATGTCAATGATACAGAGAGGGTAATGTATAACGTTTACAATATGTCAGGATATGTTACTGAGGGAGAGAGGGTAATGTATAACGTTTATATTATGTCAGGATATGTCACTGATACAGAGAGGGTCATGTATAGCGTTTACATTATGTCAGGATCTGTCACTGATACAGAGAGGATAATGTATAATGTTTACATTATGTCAGGATATGTCACTGATACAGAGAGGGTAATGTATAACGTTTACATTATGTCAGGATATGTCACTGATACAGAGAGGGTAATGTATAGCGTTTACATTATGTCAGGATATGTTACTGATACAGAGAGGGTAATGTATAACGTTTACATTATGTCAGGATATGTCACTGATACAGAGAGGGTAATGTATAACGTTTACATTTTGTCAGGATATGTCACTGATACAGAGAGGGTAATGTATAACGTTTACATTATGTCAGGATATGTCACTGAGGGAGAGAGGGTAATGTATAACGTTTACATTATGTCAGGATATGTCACTGATACAGAGAGGGTAATGTATAACGTTTACATTATGTCCGGATATGTCACTGATACAGAGAGGGTAATGTATAGTGTTTACATTATGTCAGGATATGTTATTGTTAACCATCAGGGATCTTATGGGAGGAGAAGAGACACAGTCTGAAACAAGTCACCATGACAGCCGTGAGTTGGGGAGGAGTGAGGAATTTGGGCAGAGGTCAGGTCAGATGAAGTGAGGAAGAACAGATATCACTAATGTTCTGTCTGGCAACAAAGGGATATTGGCTGTTCAGATGTGTAAGGAGGGGCTCAGCATATGAGAAAGGGTTAAATATCAGTGAGTGTGTGAATATGTTCGTTGTCTGTTCAGATGTTTGATCCTTTAGGTGAATGAACTTGGTTGGAGCTTTTATGGTGTCCGTCAAATGTCTTACTCTGTTATTTAGGACCTAACAATACTGAACAAAAATATAAACACATCAGGCAACAGTTTCAATGATTTTACTGAATTACAGTTCATATGAGGAAATCAGTCAATTGAAATCAATTCATTAGGCCCAAAACTATGGATTTCACACGATGGGGAAAATGACGGGGTTCCCATGACGGGGTTCGATCCCAGGCTGTGTCACAACCGGCCGTGACCGGGAGTCCCTTAGGGTGGCGCACACTTGGCCTAGTGTCGTCCGGCTTAGGGGAGGGTTTGGCCGGGGGGGCTTTACTTGGCTCATCGTGCTCTAGCGACTCCTTGTGGTGGGCCAGGCGCCTGCAGGCTGACTCCGGTCGTCAGTTGAACAGTGTTTCATCCGACACATTGGTGCAGCTGGCTTCCGAGTTAAGTGTGCGGGTGTTAAGCAGCGTGGTTTGGCAGGTCATGTTTCGGACCATGCATTACTCGACCTTCGCTTCTCCCGAACTCGTTGGGGAGTTGCAGCGATGAGACAATCGAAATTGGGAGAGAAAGGGGGTAAAACATGTAAAGTGTTGGTCTCATGTTTCATGAGCTAAAATAAAATATCCCAGTAAATCATACTCACAAAAAGCTAATTTCTCTCAAATTTGTTTACATTCCTGTTAGTGAGCATTTCTCCTTTGCCAAGATAATCCATCCATCTGACAGGTGTGGCATATCAAGAAGCTGATGAAACAGCATGGTCATTACACAGGTGCACCTTGTGCTTGGGACAATAAAAGGCAACTCTAAGATGTGCAGTTTTATAACACAACACAATGCCACAGGTGTCTCAAGTTTTGAGGGAGTGTGCAATTGGCATTCTGACTGCAGGAATGTCCACCAGAGCTATTGCCAGAGATGTTCATTTTAATTTCTCTACCATAAGCCACCTCCAATGTCGTTTTATAGAATGTGGCAGTGCCTCCAACTAGACTCACACCCGCAGACTAGAGGTCGACCGATTATGATTTTTCAACGCCGATACCGATTATTGGAGGACCAAAAAATCCAATACCGATTAATCGGCCGATTTGTATTTATTTATTTGTAATAATGACAATTACAACAATACTAAATGAACACTTATTTTAACTTAATATAATACATCAATAAAATCAATTTAGCCTCAAGTAAATAATGAAACATGTTCAATTTGGTTTAAATAATGCAAAAACAAAGTGTTGGGGAAGAAAGTAAAAGTGCAATATGTGCCGTGTAAGAAAGCTAATGTTTAAGTTCCTTGCTCAGAACATGGGAACATATGAAAGCTGGTGGTTCTTTTTAACATGAGTCTTCAATATTCCCAGGTAAGAAGTTTTAGGTTGTAGTTATTATAGGGACTATTTCCCTCTATACCATTTGTATTTCATTAACCTTTGACTATTGGATGACTATTGGATGTTCTTATAGGCACTTTAGTATTGCCAGTGTAACAGTATAGCTTCCGTCCCTCTCCTCACTCCTCCCTGGGCTCGAACCAGCACCACAACGACAACAGCCACCATCCAAGCAAAATTACCCATGCAGAGCAAGGGGAACAACTACTAGAAGGCTCAGAGCGAGTGATGTTTGAAACGCTATTAGCGCACACTAACTACCTAGCCATTTCACTTCGGTTACACCAGCCTCATTTCGGGAGTTGATAGGCTTGAAGTCATAAACAGCGCAATGCTTGACGCACAACGTAGAGCTGCTGGCAAAACGCACAAAAGTGCTGTTTGAATGAATGTTTACGCGCCTGCTTCTGTCTACCACCGCTCAGTCAGATACTTAGATACTTGTATGCTCAGTCAGATTATATGCAACGCAGGACACGCTAGATAATATCTAGTAATACCATCAACCATGTCATCAACCAAGTGTAGTTAACTAGAGATTATGATTGATTGTTTTTTATAAGATAAGTTTAATGCTAGCTAGCAACTTACCTTGGCTTACTGCATTCGCGTAACAGGCAGTCTCCTTGTGGAGTGCAACGAGAGATAGGCAGGTCGTTATTGCGTTGACTAACTGTAAGGTTGCAAGATTGTATCCCCGGAGCTGACAAGGTGAAAATCTGTCGTTCTACCCCTGAACAAGGCAGTTAACCCACCGTTCCTAGGCCGTCATTGAAAATAAGAATGTGTTCTTAACTGACTTGCCTAGTTAAATGAGGGTATAAAAAAAAATAATGGCAAATCGGTGCCCAAAAATACCTATTTCCAATTGTTATGAAAACTTGAAATTGGCCCTGATTAATCGGCCATTCCGATTAATCGGTCGACCTCTACCGCAGACCACATGTAACCACGTCAGCCCAGGACCTCCACCTGTGGAATCGTCTGAGACCAGTCACCCGGACAACTAATGAAACTGGTTTGCACAACCAAATAATTTCTTTACAAACTGTCAGAAGCCATCTCAAGGAAGCTCATCTGTGTGGTCGTTGTCCTCACCAGATTCTTGACCTGACTACAGTTCGGCTTTGTAACCAACTTCAGTGGGCAAAAGCTCACCTTCGATGGCCACTGGCACACCGGAGGAGTTTGCTCTTCACGGATGAATCCCAGTTACAACTCTACCAGGAAGATGACAGACTTATGGCGTAGTGTGGGCGAGTGGTTTGCTGATGTCAACGTTGTGAACATTGTGGCAGTGGAGTTATGGTATGAGCAGGAATAAGCTACGGACGATGAACACAATTCCATTTTAGCAATGGCAATTTGAATGCACAGAGATCCTGTGACAAGATCCTGAGGCCCATTGTCGTGCCATTCATCCGCCGCCATCACCTCATGTTTCAGCATGATAATGCACAACCCCATGTCAAAAATATATATATATATCTTTCTAGGGAGTTTTTCCTAGCCACCGTGCTTCTACACCTGCATTGCTTGCTGTTTGGGGTTTTAGGCTGGGTTTCTGTACAGCACTCTGTGACATCAACTGATGTAAGAAGGGCTTTATAAATACATTTGATTGATTGATCTGTGACCACATCAGTATTCCCAGTCATGTGAAATTCATAGATTAGGGCCTAATGATTTATTTCAATTGACTGATATATGAACTGTAACTCAGAAAGTCATATGTTCAGTGTAATTGATTGCAGCCATTTTTTTTATGTATAGGATTCATAATTTTCAAAAATATAGTACCTAACATATGAGGAATCCAAAGAAATGGTAAAAAGCGACCCACGGACCCCCACGCCAAACCCACCCCAACGAGTATATAGTATATATTCTCTGCCTGACCATTAGATGGTACTGTTCCTGCAAATAGGTGATTTATTTTAAATAATCAAATACAAAATATCGTATTGGTTTAAGCAGTCTATGAACAAGGTATGACAGCAATCCATGCTTTGGTTTTGTTGTCCACTTTTTCAAATACAAACGTTTTAGCATTTGTGGCACAAATCCAATGCAAGTCAATGGAACCTATATTAGCATTTTGACACTTCATGTCCAAATTGTCCTAAAGGAGTGGTATTGGAAATTTTTCAGTGGGCACTCCATTTTTTTCCTCCTGAATTTCTGTGGAACCAATTTTTTTTTTCTCCTAGAATTTCTCGCAACCCCACGCCAAATCTAATGACACAAACTTAATTTTCAAATCAATAAATAACCTTCAATTCATTGCAACCAATAAATGCATTTACTCAATAAAGTTGAATTTTTCAAATTATCTTTCTCAAACTTTTGTATATTGTCCCATGCAATGTATACTTTTTTTGGGGGGGCGGGGGTGGACTTTGGGGGGTACCACTGTCCTAAAGTAATCTAAAAAAAGTATTGTTACTTATCGATGATTTGGATGTGAAGCGTGAAAATACTAATATAGGTTCCATCTTTGGGTTGCTGTTATACCTGGTCCATAAAGGAAACCAATTTGGCATTTTGAAATTTGGGTGGACTATCCCTCAAAAAATGAGGGGAGGGGGAGATCATAAAAAAAAACTCATAGCAGGAACAGCCCCATCTAGTGGTCAGAACCCGGTAATATCAGGCTGTAAACTCAGCTAAAAAAGAAACTTCCCTTTTTCAGGACCCTGTCTTTCAAATATAATTCATAAAAATCCAAATAACTTCACAGATCTTCATTGAACAGTTAATGAACATGCACCTGTGGAACAATCGTTAAGACACTAACCGCTTACAGACGGTAGGCAATTAAGAGTACAGAGAGTACAGGATGGGGCTGTCGACACCATTGAATCGGCATTTCAGTGTTTACCAGTTTACCAAGGCCTAAATCGTCTCCTGTATAAGCAAGAAAATGGGGGGGAATTGAAACTGCAACATAGTCGCACACACATTTCATTCCATGTGTAGGGTATCGTGTTCATCATGCAAAAACATTGGCTCTACCTTGCATTATTCATGTCAAATGCTACTCTGTGAGTTGCAGGTTCACCTTTGGAAGCGTGTGTGGGAAGCAGGCTATAGAGGAAGGATGTTAGAGAGATCCTCTCTTCCTCTGGAACAATTAGGCTAAATGTACAGCTGAAGTCAGCAGTTTACCAACACTTAGGTTGGAGTCATTGAAACTCATTTTTCAACCACTCCACAAATTTCTTGTGAACAAACTGTAGTTTTGGCAAGTCAGTTAGGACATCTACTTTGTGCATGACACAAGTCATTTTCCCAACATTTTTTTACAGACAGATTATTTCACTTATAACTCACTGTATCACAATTCCAGTGGGTCAAAAGTTTACATACACTAAGTTGACTGTGCCTTTAAACACCTTGGAAAATTCCAGAAAATTATGTAATGGCTTAAGAAGCTTCAGATAGGCTATTGACATTATTTGAGTGAATTGGTAGTGTACCTGTGGATGTATATCAAGGCCTACCTTCAAAATCAGTGCCTCTTTGCTTGACATCATGGGAAAATCAAAAGAAATCAGCCAAGACCTCAGAATAAAAATTGTAGACCTCCACCAGTCTGGTTCATCCTTGGGAGCAATTTCCAAATGCCTGATGGTACCACGTTCATCTGTACAAACAATAGTACGCAAGTATAAACACCATGGGACCATGCAGCCGTCATACCACTCAGGAAGGAGACGCGTTCTGTCTCCTAGAGATGAACGTACTTCGGTGCGAAAAGTGCAAATCATTCCCAGAACAACACCAAAGGACCTTGTGAGGATGCTGGAGGAAACGGGTACAAAAGTATCTATATCCACAGTAAAACTAGTCCTATATTGACATAACCTGAAAGGTCGCTAAGCAAGGAAGAAGCCACTGCTCCAAAACCGCCATAAAGCCAGACTATGGTTTGCAACTGCACATGGGGACAAAGATCGTATTTTTTGGAGAAATGTCCTCTGGTCTGATGAAACAAAAATAGAACTGTTTGGCCATAATGACCATCGTTATGTTTGGAGGAAAAAGGGGGAGGATTGCAAGCCGAAGAACACCATCCCAACCGTGAAGCACGGGAGTGGCAGCATCATGTTGTGAGGGTGCTTTGCTGCAGGAGGGACTGGTGCACTTCACAAAATACATGGCATCATGAGGGAGGAAAAGTATGTGGATATATTGAAGCAACATCTCAAGACATCAGTCAGGAAGTTAAAGCTTGGTCGCAAATGGGTCTTCCAAATGGACAATGACCCCAAGCATTCTTCCAAAGTTGTGGCAAAATGGCTTAAGGACAACAAAGTCAAGGTATTGGAGTGGCCATCACTAAGCCCTGACTTAACATGCCCTAACATTTGTGGGCAGAACTGGAAAAGCGTGTGCGAGCAAGGAGGCCTACAAACCTGACTCAGTTACACCAGTTCTGTCAGGTGAGTTTTGACCCATTCCTCCTAACTTATTGTGGGAAGCTTGTGGAAGTCTACCGAAACGTTTGACCCAAGTTAAACAATTTAAAGGCAACACTACCAAATACTAATTGAGTGTATGTAAACGTCTGACCCACTGGGAATGTGATGAAAGAAATAAAAGCTGAAATAAATCATTCTCTCTGCTATTATGATGTAAGATGAATGTAAACTTCTGACTTAAACTGTATTCCTTCATATGTTCTTTCTCGTCCCATTATCATAAACCTCCTCTTCCTCCTCTCACTTCTCTTCCCCCTTGCACCATAACTCCCCACCTTTCCTCTGTTGCTGTGGCACTACCCATGTGAACACAGGCCATTCTATTTTTAGAAACGGGGGAGTAGGGTAACAGCAATTATCCACTTCCCTAAAGCGAATGTAATCAGCAGGAGCATGGAGCGGTACATCTCAGTTTATGGAGGGTGACGTCGGCTAAGCACACTCTGTCCATGCAGTGCATCTATCTCCCCTAGGGTGCCTCATGACTGCCTCAGCCTAACACAAGATGATAAAATACTTCCTCCGGTACATAAACGATAGGACTACCACTCAGAGTTGGCATGCACAGAGTGCCACAGACCACACACCACTCCAAAGCCACTCTACAGAATGTAACGGTTCGTCTTGGATTTCCTGATGTGGTCTTGTGTCCTTCTTGGTCAAAGATAAGAGAGCTTAGATGAGTACAATGTTGTGGAGGCATATCTCCTATCTATTTCAGTCACAGACAAGGAGATCAAGAACGGAAGCTATATGAGAGTGCAGCAAAGATGGTATTTAGATAGATAGATAGATAGATAGTTTAAGGACAAAGGCAACAATCCACATAGACAATATCCCTCCATGGTCTACTACTTGAGGTTTTAAGCAATAAAGAAATAGCCCCAAGTGTGCCCATCCACTGTACGATTTTATACAGGGGAACGACACTAAGGCGTGTTGGCATTCTTTCTAACCTGTAAAGCCCCGTGTGGTGAAAACATTGTTTCTCGGCTACCACCAAATGCAGAGTAAACTGAACATATGAATTGTTTCCTGTTGACAACATCATATGTTCTTCTTGTCCCTTCTATTTTCCATTAAATAGCTGAGGCTATGTAACAGCACAATTCACACAGTAGGCCTACATGTGGATTGTAACTGAAAGCAACAGCGACAAGGCAAGGCAAACCACCACTTTCCACTTAGACAAATTTCAACCGCCACACGATTTAACTGGTCAGAGCGGCTCGTGTTTTACAATAAGCCACTGTAAATGACGCCGTTGTCGGTGCTCTTTTTATGTGACGGCGGTGTACCAATGTCACGTCGGCTCAATAGCCATCCATCACTACTGTTACCACGATCAATAGGTTGACTGTAGCGTCGAACTGGGTTGCAGGGAGTGCCAGTCACTCACACAAACGTCCCCGTATTGATTCAGGTTTCTATAGAGACTCAGACAGCTGGAGTGCTGTTTGTTTTGTTAGCCGGAATAGTCTAGCCATGAACTGTGAGTGCTCTCAGGCATTGGCCCAGCCTTGAGAATTACCCAACACAGTTCCATCGGAGACAGTCAGACAGTCAGACTAGCACTGTGTTACACTGCCACCCTCACAACAGGCCTCAAACAGCTGGACCTGGCGAGAATAGGTGAAGGGACACTAAAGCTGCATGTGACTGTTTGTGTCTTGTCTGTTTGGCTTGCTGTGGCAGTCTGTCCTATTTTTACACGGGTCATGATGGTGCTTCGTCCTCATTTGCCTTTGATTTCGGGGACACGCTCCTCATACAGGTTTATCCAAGTTCTTCTACCCTACCGTCTCTGTGGTCCTGAGCTGTCGTGAGCTGTCGGCGAGTGGCTTTTGGAACTAAAGTCAAAAAAGGCCTCTACCTCCGAACTACAGAGCCAGTGAGTCACTGATAGCCCCCGGTGGGACTAAATCTGCTGGAGCATGATGGGAAATGGGGACAGGGGCCAAGGTACTGCTGCCGATGTCTGGCACAGTGTCGAGGGCGACAGAAGTGGCTTTTGTGTAGGATGACGAATGAATTTTCCTCCACCGGCTGTGCGACGCCGGGATGCTTACAGTACTTTCCACTGGTTCAGGATGCGGGATCCAACTGCTGCCACCAGTGAGCAGAGGAAATAGGATAGACTAGTCTTTGTATGTGTGCTCTCAGGTTTGTCGAGCAGGGTTTTGGCAGTGACAAAGTGTGACACACAGGTTGTGTACTGTAGGTCAGTTAACCTAAATGCAAACTGTTATGTTGAAGTAGACATTTTTTGTGTGTGTTTCAAAGAGGCCATGTTTAGCCTAAGTGAGCGCTTGATAGTTCTTCACGGGGAGCGCGGGTCAGTGTGTTCAGAAGCGTCACGGTGTAATTCAGTGTGCCGTCTTCTTGATCTCGGGAGATGCGTTTTGATATATGTTAGGCCAGCACATTCCATGCTGCGTGTGCATCTTAATGTGTTAGCAGCAGGGGGAGGCTCCTTGAGCCGCGCGACCACTCAGTGCCGGTGGTTGTCCTTGTGCTTTGTCTCAGCATCCCGTGACTCCTACAGTGGCCTGCAGGGCTCCAAATGTATCATCATTCGTTTAACACAGACATCAGACAGAAGTCTGGAGGCTAGCGTCTGTAATGGCTTATAGGCCTAACCTTAGATCCCTGATAGTGTCATGTTGAGGCTATTTGACATGTTGTTAGTTTACACATACTGTATTTACAATATATTGTGGGATTTCCAGAGTGCAGCCAACATACACATTTTCTCTCAGTGTGGTGACTTAGTCTTGTTTCGACTAGTCTTGATGCCAGTATGATGTTACACTTGTTCAGCCTTCTCCTCTCCAAGCAAATGTTTGGTGCCAGGGCAGTAACTTACTTCATCAGACACTACTGATCTGTTATGAATCCTCTGTCTCAGAGTTTTATATCTCTCGTTCTTTTAGAATGTGGTGAACTTCGTAGACGACAGCTTCCCCCCAGGTCCGTGTTCCGTGGGCTTCCCCGAGGGTGACAGCGTACAGCAGCGAATCAAAAAGTGGCTCCGCCCCCACGAGATCAACTGCAACAACTTCAAGGACCGGGGCGTCAAATGGTCCGTCTTCCGCACCCCGCGGCCTTCGGACATCCTGCAAGGCCTGCTGGGAAACTGTTGGTGAGTTGTCGCCACTGAACGTGTGCAGTGTCGTAGTATCTGTAACTCAGCTATGTGTGCGTGCGTCCGCATGCATGTGTCTGTGTGGGTACCAAACTGTGTACAACCTACCTTAAGCAGCGCGTGTTCATGCTTGTGTGTCTGTGGCTTTTTTGTAGAAATGTATCCACGTGGCATGTTCAGTGTGCCTGCTGTGCTTCTTAGACACAGTGTTTGTCTCCGTCCTCCCTGGACTATTCCTAATGTGTTTCTGAATGAATAAACCAACTCCACTCTGCATATGAGAGGGGATCTCTCATCGCTTGTCTTAAAGGTCAGGGGGAATAACAGCACATTGGTGGCCCGTGTAGTTTATCATTGAGCAGTGACTATAGATGTACTCTCTGGGCCTAAAGCAGATAGAGAGGGGGGGGGGGGGGGGGAAGACAGGTAGAGAGGGAAGGGGGAGTTTAACCCTCTAGAGTCTAAGCCGGGGGGTTATTGTTTTAAGATGGGCATACCAAGGATCATTTGATTAAACATTTTAAGACCCTAAGGTATTTTTGGGGGATGAGACATTGAATTTGGCTTTATGGCTATTAGCCATTAGAAATGCATTGAATAACACAATCTCCCCAAAAAAATCTAAGATAAGTTTGTTCTGAAGTGTCTGCCCTATATCTGAGATACAGTTTAAGAAAGATCAGGAAACAGTTTTTTTGTTTGTTTTGCATGTATTTATCCCCTTATTTTAAGCACTAACTATCTCCATATTTTAGGCCCAAACTATCTCCATAAATACTTCCATCATTTTTTATAAATTGGTACCGGGGACCATCAGATGAGTCTTGTGCCCTAGTGAAAAACGGAGGGCATCGTGTTCATGAGAGTCTCAGCGAGAGTGGTCACAATAGTTTGTAGGCTACACCGTTCGGATGCTACAGACATTTTTGTGAGAAGACCGAATTTGGGGATGTGTCATTGTCTGACAAACACCCGTCTAGCTCTGCCACCCATAAGCAGAAGGGTGCTATATCGGCGGGTGCGGTGGATTGAGACACAGCCAATGCAAAAAAAACACATCTATATCAAATCAAAGTGTATTTGTCACGTGCACCGAATACAACAGGTGTAGACCTTACAGTGAAATGCTTACTTACCTTTTATGCACTATTGGTTAGAGCCTGTATTAGATGAACAATAGGTAAGTAAAGAAATAAAAACAACAGTAAAGAGACAGTGGAGAAATAACAACAGCGAAGCTATATACAGTAGCGAGGTTATATACAGTAGAGTGGCTATATACAGTACAGAGGTTATATATAGGCACCGGTTAGGCGGACTGATTGAGGTAGTATGTACATTAATGTATAGTTAAAGTGACTATGCATATATGATAAACAGAGACTAGCAGCAGCGTAAAATAGGGTGTTGGGGGGGAGCACACAATGCAGATAGTCCGGGTAGCCATTTGATTACCTGTATGTGTAAACTAACAATTTGATTACCTGGGTAAAAACTGTTGAGAAGCCTAGTCTTGGCACTCCGGTACCGCTTGCCATGTGGTAGTAGAGAGAACAGTCTATGACTGGGGTGGCTGCAGTCTTTGACAATTTTTAGGGCCGTCCTCTGACACTGCCTGGTGTAGAGGTCCTGAATGGAAGGCAGCTTAGCCCCAGTGATGTACTGGGCCGTACGCACTACCCTCTATAGTATCTTGTGGTAGGAGGCCGAGCAATTGCCGTACCAGGCAGTGACGCAACCAGTCAGGATGCTCTCGATGTTGCAGCTTTAGAACCTTTTGAGGATCTCAGGACCCATGCCATATCTTTTTAGTTTCCTGAGGGGGAATAGGCTTTGTCGTGCCCTCTTCACGACTGTCTTGGTGTGTTTGGACCATTCTAGTTTGTTGGTGATGTGGACACCAAGGAACTTGAAGCTCTCACCTGCTCCACTACTGCCCCGTCGATGAGAATGGGGACGTGCTCGGTCCTCCTTTTCCTCTAGTCCACAATCATCTCCTTAGTCTTGGTTACGTTGAGGGAGAGGTTGTTATTCTGGCACCACATGGCAAGGTCTCTGACCTCCTCCCTATAGGCTGTCTTGTCGTTGTCTGTGATCAGGCCTACCACTGTTGTGTCGTCTGCAAACTTAATGATGGTGTTGGAGTCGTGCCTGGCCATGCAGTTGTGGGTGAACAGGAGGGGACTGAGCACGCACCCCTGGGGGGGCTCCAATGTTGAGGATGAGCATGGCAGATGTGTTGCTACCTACCCTCACCAACTGGGGGCGGCCCGTCAGGAAGTCCTGGATCCAGTTGCAGAGGAAGGTGTTTAGTCTCACAATCCTTAGTTTAGTGGTGAGGTTTGAGGGTACTATAGTGTTGAACGCTGAGCTGTAGTCAATGAATAGCATTCTCACATAGATGTTCCTTTTGTCCAGGTGGGAAAGGGCAGTGTGGAGTGCAATAGAGATGGCATCATCTGTGGATTTGTTTGGGCGGTATGCAAATTGGAGTGGGTCTAGGGTTTCTGGGATAATGGTGTTGATGTGAGCCATGACCAGCGTTTCAAAGCACTTCATGGCTACGGGCTGTAGTCATTTAGGCAGGTTGCCTTTGTGTTCTTGGGCACAGGGACTATGGTGGTCTGCTTGAAACATGTTGGTGTTTATGTTGACAATGTCAGTGAAGACACCTGCCAGTTTGTCAGCACATACCCAGAGCACACGTCCTGGTAATCCGTCTGCCCCCGCAGCCTTGTGAATGTTGACCTGTTTAAAGGTCTTACTCATGTCGGCTACGGAGAGCGTGATCACACAGTCGTCCGGAACAGCTGGTATTCTCATGCATGCCTCAGTGTTGCTGGCCTCAAAGCGAGCATAGAAGTGATTTAGCTCGTCTGGCTTGTGTCACTTGGCAGCTCGCGGCTGTCCTTCCCTTTGTAGTCTGTAATAGTTTGCAAGACCTGCCACATAAGACAAGCGTCGGAGCCGGTGTAGTATGATTCAATCTTAGCCCTGTATTGACGCTTTGCCTGTTTGATGGTTCGTCGCAGCGCATAGGAGCATTTCTTATAAGCTTCCGGGTTAGAGTCCGTACCTTGAAAGCGGCAGCTCTACCCTTTAGCTCAGTGCGAATATTGACTGTAATCCATGGCTTCTGGTTGGGATATGTACGTACAGTCACTGTGGAGACGACGTCCTCGATGCACTTATTGATAAAGCCAGTGACTGATGTGGTGTACTCCCAAACAGTCCTTTAGCATCTGCTTCATCTGACCATTTTTTAATTGACCGTGTCACTGGTGCGTCCTTTTTGCTTGTAAGCAGGAATGAGGAGGATAGAGTTGTGGTTGGATTTACCAAATGGAGGATGAGGGAGAGCTTTGTACGCATCTCTGTGTGTGGAGTACAGGTGATCTAGAAATGTTTTCCCTCTGGTTGCACATTTAACATGTTGATAGAAATTTGGTAGAACTGATTTAAGTTTCCCTGCATTAAAGTCTCTGGCCACCTCTGGGTGAGTGGTTTCCTATTTGCTTATTTCCTTATACAGCTGACTGAGTTTGGTCTTAGTGCCAGCATCTGTCTGTGGTGGTAAATAAACAGCCACGAAAAGTATAGCTGAAAACTCTCTAGGCAAATAGTGTGGCCTGCAATTTATCACAATATACTCTACTTCAGGTGAGCAAAGTCTAGAGACTTCCTAACATTTCGTGCACCATCTGTTTACAAATATGCACAGACCGCCCCCCTGCTCTTACCGGAGTGTGCTGTTCTTTCTTGCCGGTACAGCATATATCCCGCTAGCTGCATATCCATGTCATCATTCAGCCACGATTCCGTGAAACATAGGATATTACAGTTTTTGATGTCCCGTAGTTTATTGTCCAATGATTGCACGTTGGCAAGTAGTATTGACGGTAACGGCAGCTTTCCCCGTATTATGTTAATTAGATTTCCGCAGGGCACGACCATTGTAGGCCAAGGTTTAAAAGAGAGAGAGATAGATAGGGACAGAGAGAATAAACCAAGAAATAACTGGGGAGAGAAAGAAAGAGAAAGTGAGAGGGGAGGGGTGAGGCGGCCAGATGTACTGATACATCACCTGACTGGGGGATTATTCAGAGGATTATTCAGAGGAATGTAGGTCTGGACACAGACAGTTTTCTCCATACTTGTTTTTGGTGTCCTTGGGCCTTGTAGTCATCCCTATACACACACACGCACACGCACGCTTATCAAAAATAACCCTCCCCAGAGCCCCCTCCACACACCCTTTCTCTCACACTACAGGAGGTAAACCAATTCCCATCCTGAATCACACCCCAGTCACATTTGCAGTCCACGTTATACATCCCCAGCCACACAACCATGTCCAATCACATTTCCCCTCTCTCGCTCGCCCTTGAGTGGCCGGAGAAGCTAGAAACATGACCCGTCATTGTCCGGCGTTCCATCGCTGCGACCAAAGTAATTGGATTTAGATTTTAGTCTTTTTTTATCTGATTTGCATTGATTTGATTTACATGGGGATGGCCCTGCTTGTCTAGCACTAGCGCCGGAGCAGACTGGGGGATTGAGTTATTATTGAAAACGTCTCGTTGAGATGATACTAGAAAATCATCCAGAATCTCTCTCGAGACAGATTCTCTATCTCGAGAACACACAAACGATTGCACGCATGCTCACACACATTCTCACACAAACATCTCAGGTCATGTGGCCAGGTGCTTGTTCAGTAAGGTGTTGAGTAAGGCCTCAAATAAATGGAGCTTTGCACTAGGAAGGAGAGATTTGCAAAGAGATTGTTAGCTTCCCCGAACCTCCATCTAGAGCAGACAATTATTTTCCATGGAGGGCCACATTAGAATATATTTTTTCCATCGCATGCCAGAATCATATTACAGGATTATACATCATGTGTACGACTGTGTTGACAGATATATCTACTGTAAATCACATCCAGATATGCTACTTATTTTACTTGTTTAACATGCACAGAAATAAACCACATCCATGTTCTCCTTTTGGTAGGTATTTTCATTATCAAACATGCAATGAACTACATGGAGGGAAAAGTACACTGTGCATTCAGCACCATGGACAGAACTCTTGTTAATGGGTATGCACAAAACCACAAGAGAGAGAGCTCAACATTACATTTAAACTACTCAATCAGTGTGAGGAGTGAAGTCTCTGATGGGCATTGACAAGAGTAGTGAAGTCAGGTATGGTTTCTGACGTCGCTATGCGCAGGATTACTGAGAGGTGAGAGTCAGTAAGAGAGGATCTGTGCCTTGACTTGTTATATTTCATCACTGAAAATGTCAGTTCACATACATAGGTTGACCCAAACAGTACAAACATATTCTGAGCATGAAAATGTTGTTCATCGAGAGATGCATAGAACCTCGTCAGGGACATCGTTTTGAATAGTTATCCAATCACTGCATCAGACTGAAGATGGATAAGCTCAATTTGCAGGTCAGTGGGAGCGTTATCCACATTGAAGGTGAAAGGAGAGGAAACCAACAGCATGTCATTTTCTAACACTCTGTAATCCTCAAAACGATGAGAAAACTCACCGTTCAAAGCACGCAGCAGCAGCGATGTATACTTCTCTCGCTGGTCATCTGATAGGGAACAGACTAGTAGTGTCATCTGATAGGGAACAGACTAGTAGTGTCATCTGATAGAGAACAGACTAGTAGTGTCGGAAGGTCATCTGATAGGGAACAGACTAGTGGTGTCATCTGATAGGGAACAGACTAGTAGTGTCGGAAGGTCATCTGATAGGGAACAGACTAGTGGTGTCATCTGATAGGGAACAGACTAGTGGTGTCGGAAGGTCATCTGATAGGGAACAGACTAGTGGTGTCGGAAGGTCATCTGATAGGGAACAGACTAGTGGTGTCGGAAGGTCATCTGATAGGGAACAGACTAGTGGTGTCGGAAGGTGGGTGAGATTGTTGTCATCTGATAGGGAACAGACTAGTAGTGTCGGAAGGTGGGTGAGATTGTTGTCATCTGATAGAGAACAGACTAGTAGTGTCGGAAGGTGGGTGAGATTGTTGTCATCTGATAGGGAACAGACTAGTAGTGTCGGAAGGTCATCTGATAGGGAACAGACTAGTAGTGTCGGAAGGTGGGTGAGATTGTTGTCATCTGATAGGGAACAGACTAGTAGTGTCGGAAGGTGGGTGAGATTGTTGTCATCTGATAGAGAACAGACTAGTAGTGTCGGAAGGTCATCTGATAGGGAACAGACTAGTAGTGTCGGAAGGTGGGTGAGATTGTTGTCATCTGATAGAGAACAGACTAGTAGTGTCGGAAGGTCATCTGATAGGGAACAGACTAGTGGTGTCGGAAGGTCATCTGATAGGGAACAGACTAGTGGTGTCGGAAGGTGGGTGAGATTGTTGTCATCTGATAGGGAACAGACTAGTAGTGTCGGAAGGTGGGTGAGATTGTTGTCATCTGATAGAGAACAGACTAGTAGTGTCGGAAGGTGGGTGAGATTGTTGTCATCTGATAGGGAACAGACTAGTAGTGTCGGAAGGTCATCTGATAGGGAACAGACTAGTAGTGTCGGAAGGTGGGTGAGATTGTTGTCATCTGATAGGGAACAGACTAGTAGTGTCGGAAGGTGGGTGAGATTGTTGTCATCTGATAGAGAACAGACTAGTAGTGTCGGAAGGTCATCTGATAGGGAACAGACTAGTAGTGTCGGAAGGTCATCTGATAGGGAACAGACTAGTAGTGTCGGAAGGTGGGTGAGATTGTTGTCATCTGATAGAGAACAGACTAGTAGTGTCGGAAGGTCATCTGATAGGGAACAGACTAGTAGTGTCGGAAGGTGGGTGAGATTGTTGTCATCTGATAGGGAACAGACTAGTAGTGTCGGAAGGTGGGTGAGATTGTTGTCATCTGATAGGGAACAGACTAGTAGTGTCGGAAGGTGGGTGAGATTGTTGTCATCTGATAGGGAACAGACTAGTAGTGTCGGAAGGTGGGTGAGATTGTTGTCATCTGATAGGGAACAGACTAGTAGTGTCGGAAGGTCATCTGATAGGGAACAGTCTAGTAGTGTCGGAAGGTGGGTGAGATTGTTGTCATCTGATAGGGAACAGACTAGTAGTGTTGGAAGGTGGGTGGTTTTGCTCTTCATTGACTGCACCAAAGCCAGCTCCTCTGTAATTTCAAAGTCTGGGGTTATGCCTCGTAAGAATATCAACAACTGCACAGTGTCAGGTGCATCACTGCTCTCAACCAGGGCCAAGGAGAAATAGGTGAAATCCTTTACCTTGTCTTTCAACTGTTGTTCCATATTCTCTGCGATGTCCCCAACACGCCGTGTCACTGTACATCTTGACAGAGAAACCTTTTCAAACAGCTCTTTCTTGCTGGGGCAAAGTATTGCTGCAGAGTCTATTAAACATTCTTTAATGAATTCACCCTCAGCGAATGGCTTGCTATGCTTAGCAATTTTGTGGGACAGCACATAGCTAGCTCTAGCAATTCTGTTGTTTGCTGAATGCAGTTTTGTTAAAAGTCCTTGCTGCTTTTGCAGCTGAGAAAGCAACTCTTTCGATGCACTTGCCCTCTGCTCAGAAGACACACAACTGATACCTCAATAAATAAAGAGAGAGGAGGAGAGTAACTTAAGGGGGCTGAATCATTTTGCACGCCCAATTTTTTCAGTTTTTGATTTGTTAAAAAAAGTTTGAAATATCCAATAAATGTCGTTCCACTTCATGATTGTGTCCCACTTGTTGTTGATTCTTCACAAGAAAATACAGTTTTATATCTTTATGTTTGAAGCCTGAAATGTGGCAAAAGGTCGCAAAGTTCAAGGGGGCCGAAAACTTTCGCAAGGCACTGTATTTGCTGCAGAGGGACCATAGAGAGCCATGAGAAAACAAGTTTTGATCAGTCATGAAAAGATGAAAACATGTTCACCATTTGAGAAGAAGACGGAGAACAAGCTATAGAAGGAGAAATATTGGAGTTTTGGTGCAGGTACAACCGACTAGTGCTTTTTAACATTAAATGGAGTCATAGAATCGATTTATAATAGAGGAAACAATGATATTGCAATACTGTATAGATTTTTTTCCCCCATCACCTAGTTAATTGACTGTCTATCTTATTGCCCGCCCTGTAGGTTCCTTAGTGCGTTGGCGGTGCTGGCAGAGCGTCCAGAGCTGGTGGAGAGGGTGATGATCACCAGGGGCATCTGCCAGGAAGGGGCTTACCAGGTCAGGCTGTGTAAGGATGGTACCTGGATAACCGTCCTAGTGGACGACATGCTGCCCTGCGACGAGTATGGATACCTGCTCTTCTCCCAGGTGAGGTGGGGGGGGGGTACACCACACACACACACACACACACACATACACACACATGTGTATGGATATAGTATGCACGCAGACACACTGTATACAGACACATAACTATGTCTAGTCTAGTCACTCACTCTCTGTCTCTCTCAAACTCGCATACACACACACAAACAAATGATCATGCAGTGAATTGTCATGCAGTGACTATAGCAACCTAATACTTTTATGTTTGAGTGAAAACATACACACACACACAGCTTTTCAAACACTGTCATTAGTCATACACACACACACACTGTTATGCAGTGAATATAGCAACCTGATATTCCAACTGGTGAGTAAACACACACTCATTCAGTTCATTCCATGGTTTTAAATATCAGCTGTGGTGGAGACAGAAATGTCATAGAGGAAATAAAGAGGGGAAACCCTACCTCGTCATAGAGTATCTTAAATAATCCCACGTCACCCCCCTCGTAAACTAACACTCGCACTTTACTTTTTTACCCCTTACTTGCTCTGACTTTGCTGATAGTACATCATTATTTCTACAATAAAGTAGCTACGCTACCGTTCAAAAGTTTGGGGTCACTAAGAAAGGTCCTTGTTTTTGAAAGAAAAGCACATTTTTCATCCATTAAAATAACATTAAGTTGATAAGAAATACAGTGTAGACATTGTTAATGTTGTAAATGACTATTGCAGCTGGAAACGGCAATGGAATATCTACATAGGCGTTTTATTGCTTCTTTAATCAGTTTTATTGCTTCTTTAATCAGAACAACAGTCTTCAGCTGTGCTAACATATTTGCAAAATGGTTTTCTAATGATCAATTAGCCTCTTAAAATGATAAACTTGGATTAGCTAACACAACGTGCCATTGGAACACAGGAGTGATGGTTGCTGATAATGGGCCTCTGTATGCCTATGTAGATATTCCATTCAAAATCATCTGTTTACAGCTACAATAGTCATTTACATCATGAACAATGTCAACACTGTATTTGTGATCCATTTTATGTTATTTTAATGGACAAAGTTTTTTGCTTTTCTTTCAAAAACAAGGACATTTCTTGGTGACCCCAAACTTTTGTATGACTGAGGTCAAACGTATGACTAAACATACGTTTGACCTCTTCTCTCTCTCTCTCTCTCCGCTTCCCACCCTTTCTCTACCCTACTCTCTCCTTCTATCCCAATCTTTCCTTCTATCTATCCTTCTCTATCTCCCTCTCTCTTGCTCTCTCTTTTTCTCTCTCCCTCTAACTTCTCTCTCCTTCCGTCTATCCCCTTTCCTACTGTTCTCTCCCTCCCTTTCTCCATCATGCACTTCCCTCTATCCCATTCACTACCTTTCTCCACCCTCCCTCTATCACCTTCCTTTCTCCATCCTTCCTTCTTTGCCACCTATATCCCCCTCTGCCTTTTACTATCCCTATTTTCTTCTCTTTATCTTTCCTTCTTCCTTTCTCCATCCCCCTTCCCTCCCTCCTCTCTCTCTCTTCATAGGCCCAGCGTAAGCAACTCTGGGTGGCCCTGATAGAGAAGGCCCTTGCCAAGCTCCATGGCTCCTACTTTGCCCTGCAGGCAGGGCGCGCCATCGAGGGCCTGGCCACGCTGACAGGGGCACCGTGCGACTCCCTCATGCTGCAGGTCAGCTCCACCAACCCACGCGAGGAGCCCATCGACACGGACCTCATCTGGGCCAAGATGCTCAGTTCCAAGGAGGCCGGGTGAGTAGAATAGAGGAGATTTGTCTTTGGAGAAAGTCTCTGAGATGTATCATGATGTGCACAAATGGGACAAGGAAAGAAGTAATTACTTGGAACTCATCATGGGGGGCTGCAGTGGCTCATGTGTCTGTGTACCCATATCCATACTCCCCCTCATGCAGAGAAAACTTATGCCGTTTTAAAGAAAATTTCCTGCAATTCTACACATTTTGCAATAGGATGGAGGCAAATGTTTGATTATCAATGACACTACACATCCAAGTGTATCTGACCAAATTATGAAAGATAAGCATTGTACTGAGAGAAATTGATGATAAAAAGATTGTCAGGGCAGTTTTGTTAGATTTAGTCTGCTGGAACTTAGATTGTAGACTTAGATCGTAGTCTGCTGCTGGAAAACGTATATATTATGGCTTTATACCCTCTGCTATTTTGTGAATAAAGAGGTACCTGTCTAACAGAACACATGGAGTGTTTTTTAATGGAAGCCTCTCCAAAATAATCCAGGTAGAATCAGGAATTCCCCAGGGCTGCTGTCTAGGCCCCTTACCTTTTTCAATCTTTACTAACGACATGCCACTGGCATTGAGTAAAGCCAGTGTGTCTATGTGTGCAGATGACTCAACACTACACGTCAGCTTCTACAGCGACTGAAATTACTGCAATGGGTTGGAAAAAATAAGTTAGTCCTAAATATTTCCAAAACTAAAAGCATTGTATTTGGGATAAATCATTCACTAAACCCTAAACCTCAACTAAATATTGTAATGAATAATGTGGACATTGAGCAAGTTGAGGTGACTAAACTGCTTGGTGTCAAAACATATTAATGCAACAGTAGCTATGATGGGGAGAAGTCAGTCCATAATAAAGCACTGCTCTGCCTTCTTAACAGCACTATCAACAACGCAGGTCCTACAGGCTCTAGTTTCGTCACACCTGGACTACTGTTCAGTCATGTGGTCATTGGCTCAGAACAGGGCAGCACGGCTGGCCCTTAAAAGTACATGGGGAGCTAACATTAATGATATACATGTCAATCTCTCATGGCTCAAAGTGGAAGCGAGATTGACTTCATCACTACTTGTTTTTTAAAGAAGTATTGACATGATGAATGCACAGAGCTGTCTGTTTAAACTACTAGCACACGGCTCGGACACCCATGCACCACAGAAAATGCCAACAGAGGTCTCTGTCAGACTATGCGAGGCGCACAGTACTCTATAGAGCCATGACGACATGGAACTCTATTCCACAACAGGTAACTGATGCAAGCAGTAGAATCAGATAAAAAAACGGGATAAAATACACCTGAAGAGACACACACAAAAGTACAGACACGCATACGCACACGACTGCTAGAACATGCATTCTACACACACGTACTTTGTAAAATTGTTGTATGGTGGTATTATACATTTTGTATTGTAGATATGTAGTGGTGTAATAATGTTACAGTGGGACAAAAAAGTATTTAGTCAGCCACCAATTGTGCAAGTTCTCCCACTTCAAAAGATGAGAGGCCTGTAATTTTCATCATAGCTACACTTCAACTATGACAGACAAAATGAGGGGAAAAAAATCCAGAAAATCACATTGTAGGATTTTTTATGAATTTATTTGCAAATTATGGTGGAAAATAAGTATTTGATCACCTACAAACAAGCAAGATTTCTGGCTTTCACAGACCTGTAACTTATTCTTTAAGAGGCTCATCTGTCCTCCACTCGTTACCTGTATTAATGGCACCTGTTTGAACTTGTTATCAGTATAAAAGACACCTGTCCACAACCTCAAACAGTCACACTCCAAACTCCACTATGGCCAAGACCAAAGAGCTGTCAAAGAACACCAGAAACAAAATTGTAGACCTGCACCAGGCTGGGAAGACTGAATCTGCAATAGGTAAGCAACTTGGTTTGAAGAAATCAACTGTGGGAGCAATTATTAGGAAATGGAAGACATACAAGACCACTGATAATCTCCCTCAATCTGGGGCTCCAAGCAAAATCTCACCCCGTGGGGTCAAAATGATCACAAGAACGGTGAGCAAAAATCCCAGAACCACACGGGGGGACCTAGTGAATGACCTGCAGAGAGCTGGGACCAAAGTAACAAAGCCTACCATCAGTAACATACTACGCCTCCAGGGACTCAAATCCTGCAGTGCTAGACGTGTCTCCCTGCTTAAGCCAGTACATGTCCAGGCCCTTCTGAAGTTTGCTAGAGAGCATTTGGATGATCCAGAAGAAGATTGGGAGAATGTCATATGGTCAGATGAAACCAAAATATAACTTTTTGGTAAAAACTCAACTCGTCGTGTTTGGAGGACAAAGAATGCTGAGTTGCATCCAAAGAACACCATACCTACTGTGAAGCATGGGGGTGGAAACATCATGCTTTGGGGCTGTTTTTCTGCAAAGGGACCAGGACGACTGATCTGTGTAAAGGAAAAAATTAATGGCGCCATGTATCGTGAGATTTTGAGTGAAAACCTCCTTCCACCAGCAAGGGCATTGAAGATGAAATGTGGCTGGGTCTGTCAGCATGACAATGATCCCAAACACACCGCCCGGGCAACGAAGGAGTGGCTTCGTAAGAAGCATTTCAAGGTCCTGGAGTGGCCTAGCCAGTCTCCAGATCTCAACCCCATAGAAAATCTTTGGAGGGAGTTGAAAGTCCGTGTTGCCCAGCAACAGCCCCAAAACATCACTGCTCTAGAGGAGATCTGCATGGAGGAATGGGCCAAAATACCAGCAACAGTGTGTGAAAACCTTGTGAAGACTTACAGAAAACGTTTGACCTCTGTCGTTGCCAACAAAGGGTATATAACAAAGTATTGAGATAAACTTTTGTTATTGACCAAATACTTATTTTCCACCATAATTTGCAAATAAATTCATTAAAAACCCTACAATGTGATTTTTTTTCTCTCATTTTGACTGTCACAGTTGAAGTGTACCTATGATGAAAATTACAGGCCTCTCTCATCTTTTTAAGTGGGAGAACTTGCACAATTGGTGGCTGACTAATTACTTTTTTGCCCCACTGTATATGATGTACTGTTTTATATTTTCTTTTATTTGTATTGTAAGTGCCTTAATGTGTTTGGACCCAGGAAGAGTAACTGCTGCCTTGGCAACAGCTAATGGATCCCTAATAAATATGAATTCAAATACAAATGGGCCGGTCGGTGTCTTATTGGTCCGCGTGCCTATAAAAGAGTTGCCCATCCCTGGTCTCGGTCAATAACAAATCATTAATTTGAAAAGACATGAAGAGGCTTATTGAATGGGCCCTGATTAAGCTTACTCCTTGACTAACAAGCATGTTCAATGGAGAATACTTTTTTAGTCCCAGAGTAGGCTTATATCCGGGTCCACTTTGGCCCCAAGTTTAAGGTGATGGAAATGGACTCGATGCGTCTCTATCTATGTTGTGTGTGTGTGTGGTGGGTAGGTTTCTGATGGGGGCATCATGCGGAGGAGGGAACATGAAGGTGGATGATGTGGTGTATGAGTCGTTGGGCCTCCGCCCTCGTCATGCCTACTCTATCCTGGACGTACGGGACGTGCAGAGCTACAGGTGAGAGCTGATTGGGTTATTAGTGGGACAGGGTGTGGCTAATTGGTCACAAGTGATAAGGGGGTGGGGCTAATATGTTATTGTTGAAAAGGGCCATGTATCTTTCTTTTTCTGAAATCCCGTCATTGTTATCCTTTTACATCTTTACCACGGTTAGTTGTAAGAACCTTATCAAACCCTGATATGAGTCCTTCCCAATTGCATTCATTTTAATTGCTTCAGCTAATGACATGCTCTCTCTCTCCCTCTCAGACTTCTGCGGTTGAGGAACCCGTGGGGTCGCTTCTCGTGGAACGGCAGCTGGTCAGACGAGTGGCCTGATTGGCCGCAGCTCCTCCGCCACGAGCTCATGGCCCACGGCAGCAGCGAGGGCGTCTTCTGGATGGAGTATGGAGACTTCATCAAGTAGGTCCCATCTTAATGTGCCAATCACCCAAGGTGTAATGGTTCTCTTCATCTGAAGGAGAGGCGGACCAAAGCGCAGAGTGGTGGTTATTCATATTCTTTAATTGATAAAGAAACTACACATGAGATAACTAACAAAAACAACAAATGTGAGAAAACCTAAAACAGTCCCATCTGATGCAAAACACAAAGACAGGAACAATCACCCACAAACACACAGTGAAACCCAGGCTACCTAAGTATGATTCTCAATCAGAGACAACTAATGACACCTGCCTCTGATTGAGAACCATACTAGGCCGAAACATAGAAATACCCAAATCATAGAAAAATAAACATAGACTGCCCACCCAACTCACGCCCTGACCATACTAAATAAATACAAAACAAAGGAAATAAAGGTCAGAACGTGACACAAGGACCTAGGACTAGGTCAAGGATGGGTGACTACAATGTTGGAGACCCATTGGGTGTGCTCTCACTAAAACCAACAAGTGCCATTAACAAGAGTCAATTAGATGGTATTTCAGGTAATGGA
This sequence comes from Oncorhynchus kisutch, assembly GCF_002021735.2. Taxonomy (NCBI): domain Eukaryota; kingdom Metazoa; phylum Chordata; class Actinopteri; order Salmoniformes; family Salmonidae; genus Oncorhynchus; species Oncorhynchus kisutch. The sequence continues at coordinate 2,533,161 of NC_034198.2, read as the reverse complement.
CTAATTGGTAGTTAATTAGCTGACTCAGCAGATAATCATTAGTGTGTAAGACTTAAACTGAGAGGCACTGACCTCTGCTAGCATGAGTTAAACTTAGTGCCTGGTAGTCCAATAAGTGAATGCTAGGCTGTGAATCAGACTCTGAGAGTGCATTGCAACAAGGATGCACCTCCCTTCCTGACTGTCAGCTTGTTTTCCTTTGTCAATTAAGTGAACGTTGCAATGTAGGGTACAAGGCCCAATGCTCTGTGCAGTCTGTCTGTCTGCCTGTCTTTGTTAAATTAATCTTCTCCGTCAATTAAATGAGCAATGGAATCTAGAGTCTGTCTGCCTATATACTGTATCTGAAAGAAGAGAGAGAGAACCCAGTAACTCTGCTCAGCATCCAGCAAGGTAAACAGTACTTGACAGACAAATAAATGGTAGACAAGCAAGGTGAAGTCCTTGGAGCATTTAACTCAATGAGTCCCACCGCGACACTGGCGCAATTTGGACTTCTAACCCCTTTTAAACACGTTGTACCATTGGATTCGTTTTTGTCTTCTGCATACGTTGGTACCAACCATTCGTCTGTGTGATTAACGGGAGCTGAGGTAGATAAGTGTTTGTGAGACGAGGGCGGATCCCAAAGGGCCCCAGGCTGGGTCTTTTTACAAAAAAGTCTGTAGAGTCCGAATAATTTGAGCTAGAAACTATTACAAGCCATATATGAAAAGCTGAGACTCTCACGAACACGCACATGTAACATGATGCTCACAAGCTACACAAAAGTAATTTGACGGTAAAGGGTTCTTCAACATCGAAGATAATAGGAAATCCAGGGACATCAAATCAAATGTTATTGGTAACATGCACATATTGAGCAGATGTTATTGTGGGTGTAGCGAAATGCTTGTGTTCCTAGCTCCATAGACTCTATAATACTGTAATAAACACACATAGTTTCTGTCACAAACACAACTCTGCACAGTTGTCACTGACTAGTTGGATATTCATTTCCCACTGAGCAAACAGTTTCTGTACTTACAACATTCATATAAATTCATTTTTTATCAGGGATTTGCTTTGTCAATAAAACTCATTAATGCAACAGTTCATGTCAAATTGTTTTGTGTTTTACTTGGCCCTGGTCATGAAAAGAAAATGATCAAACATTTAATTGTCAGGCTAAATATACAGTTGAAGTCAGAGGTTTACATACACCTTAGCCAAATACATTTAAACTCAGTTTTTCACAATTCCTGACATTTAATCCAAGTACAACTTCCCTGTCTTAGGTCAGTTAGGATTACCACTTTATTTTAAGAATGTGAAATGTCAGAATAATAGTAGAGAGAATGATTTATTTCAGCTTTTATTTCTTTCATCGCATTCCCAGTTGGTCAGAAGTCTGCATACACTCAATTAGTATTTGGTAGCATTGCCTTTAAATTTTTTAACTTGCGTCAAACGTTTCGGGTACCCTTCCACAAGCTTCCCACAATAAGTTGGGCGAATTTTGGCCTATTCCTCCTGACAGAGCTGGTGGAACTGAGTCAGGTTTGTAGGCCTCCTTGCCCACACACACTTTTTCAGTGCTGCCCACACATTTTCTATAGTACTGAAGTCAGGGCTTTGTGATGGCCACTCCAATAGCTTGACTTTGTTGTCCTTAAGTCATTTTGCCACAACTTTGGAAGAATGCTTGGGGTCATTGTCCATTTGGAAGACCCATTTGCGACCAAGCTTTAACTTCCTGACTGATCTCTTGTGCTGTTGTTTCAATATATCCACATCATTTTCTTCCCTCATGATGCCATCTATTTTGTGAAGTGCACCAGTCCCTCTTGCAGCAAAGCACCCCCGCCACCCCTTTGCTTCACGGTTGGGATGGTGTTCTTCGGCTTGCATGCCTCTCCCCTTTTCCTCCAAACATAACGATGGTCATTATGGTCGAATAGTTCTATTATTGTTTCATCAGACCAGAGGACATTCCTCCAAGATGTACGATCTTTGTTCCCATGTGCAATTACAAACCGTAGTCTGGCTTTTTATTGGCGGTTTTGGAGCAGTGGCTTCTTCCTTGCTGAGCGGCCTTTCAGGTTATGTCGAGATAGGACTCGTTTTACTGTGGATATAGATACGTTTGTACGTGTTTCCTCCAGCATCTTCACAAGGTCCTTTGTTGTTGTTCTGGGATTGATTTGCATTTTTTGCACCAAATTACGTTCATCTCCAGGAGACCGAATGTGTCTCCTTCCTGAGCGGTATGACGGCTGCGTGGTCCCATGGTGTTTATACTTGCGTACTATTGTTTGTACAGATGATTGTGGTACCTTAAGGCATTTGGAAATTGATCCCAAGGATGAACCAGACTTGTGGAGGTGTACAATTTTTTTTCTGAGGTCTTGGCTGATTTCTTTTGATTTCCCCATGATGTCAAGCAAAGAGGCACTGAGTTTGAAGCTAGGCCTTGAAATACATCCACAAGTACACCTCCAATTGACTCAAATGATATCAATTAGCCTATCAGAAGCATCTAAAGCCATGACATCATTTTCAAGTGTATGTAAACTTTTGACCCACTGGAATTGTGATACAGTGAAATATAAGTGAAGTAATCTCTCTGTAAACAATTGTTGAAAAAATTACTTGTGTCATGCACAAAGTAGATGTCCTAACCGACTTGACAAAACTATAGTTTGTTAACAATACATTTGTGGAATGGTTGAAAAACGAGTTAACATAAGTGTATGTAAACTTCCGATTTCAACTGTAAGGCTGGACATGAAGATAAATGAAAAGCCGTTTTTTGCTGGGCTCTTGAGACTGATAGGATTAACCTTTGTGTTGTCTTAAGGGTAAAAAATGACCCACCACTATGTTTAACAGCAGAGAAAACCCCCTAAATAATATTTTTTCACCTTGAAATGTTGACATATTTTCCTAGAGTGACCCCAACATTAGAAAAAGTGAAACATCGCCTTTGTTCATGTTTTCATGAAAGCTGTACACCACCAGGGTACAAAGATTGTCTTAGGGTCATTTTTGCCCCGGCAGTTATAAAATCATTTACACAACACAAAAACCACAAAGACACACACACAATGAGAAATTGAGATTATGTGTGCTACTGATTGAACTCAGACAAAACTAAAACGTTCTTGTGCACGTGCAGCATCTCCCCTCCACGACCCCACACATGACCCAAGTTCACAGACAAAATAAAAACAGTTTCAGACAAAAATAAATATTTCTTGTTAACTAATGGAGAAGGCAATCAAAGGCTATATAGGTGCTGCAGATGACAGTCCCCCAGTTCTCTCTTTGCTGAAGACATGAGTGCACGTTTCAGTGCCCAACAGGTCATACATCAGATTTTTTCAGATGTCCAGGAGGAACAAGAGAACAATGATTTAGAAGAGGAGGAGGTATCTCTCCCCATTTTCCTCTTAGTCAGTCATCAGTCTGCTTTTCTTTTTTGCCCTTGCACTTCCTTTCAGCTTTGAAACCAGAGAGAGGGATAGACACACACCACCACCCCTCGTCTTACCAGACGTAGCTGTTTTGTCCTGCCAATACACGGAAACCCAGCCAACTGTATATTATCCGTGTCGTCGTTCAGCCACGACTCAGTGAAACATACGATACTACAGTTTTTAATGTCAGGTTGGTAGGATAGTCTCGAACAGAGATCGCCCAGTTTATTCTCCAGTGAATGCACGTTTGCCAATAGACGGATGGTAGACTCGGGTTACCCACGCGCCGATGAATTCTCACAAGGGACCCGGATCTACGCCCACTGTACCTCCGTCTTTTCTTCATGCGAGTGACAGGGATTTGGGCCTGGTCCGGGAGAAACAGTATATCCTTTGCATCAGACTCATATTTGTCTCGGTCCTGAAATCTAGAAGCTATTTTGGGTCATAAGACACGGTAGGAGCAACATTATGTACAAACTAAGTTACAAACAAAGCTTGGGAAAAACACAAAATAGCGCAATTGGTTAGGAGCCAGCAAAACGTCAGCCATCCCCTCTGGCACTGTTAACAACAGCACACTTGGTTAGGAGCCAGCAAAACGTCAGCCATCCCCTCTGGCACTGTTAACAACAGCACACTTGGTTAGGAGCCAGCAAAACGTCAGCCATCCCCTCTGGCGCCGTTAACAACAGCACACTTGGTTAGGAGCCAGCAAAACGTCAGCCATCCCCTCTGGCGCCGTTAACAACAGCACACTTGGTTAGGAGCCAGCAAAACGTCAGCCATCCCCTCTGGCGCCATTAACAACAGCACAATTGGTTAGGAGCCAGCAAAACGTCAGCCATCCCCTCTGGCACCGTTAACAACAGCACACTTGGTTAGGAGCCAGCAAAACGTCAGCCATCCCCTCTGGCGCCGTTAACAACAGCACACTTGGTTAGGAGCCAGCAAAACGTCAGCCATCCCCTCTGGCGCCGTTAACAACAGCACACTTGGTTAGGAGCCAGCAAAACGTCAGCCATCCCCTCTGGCGCCATTAACAACAGCACAATTGGTTAGGAGCCAGCAAAACGTCAGCCATCCCCTCTGGCACCGTTAACAACAGCACACTTGGTTAGGATCCAGCAAAACGTCAGCCATCCCCTCTGGCGCCGTTAACAACAGCACACTTGGTTAGGAGCCAGCAAAATGTCAGCCATCCCCTCTGGCGCCGTTAACAACAGCACACTTGGTTAGGAGCCAGCAAAACGTCAGCCATCCCCTCTGGCGCCATTAACAACAGCACAATTGGTTAGGAGCCAGCAAAACGTCAGCCATCCCCTCTGGCACCGTTAACAACAGCACACTTGGTTAGGAGCCAGCAAAACGTCAGCCATCCCCTTTGGCGCCGTTAACAACAGCACACTTGGTTAGGAGCCAGCAAAACGTCAGCCATCCCCTCTGGCGCCGTTAACAACAGCACAATTGGTTAGGAGCCAGCAAAACGTCAGCCATCCCCTCTGGCGCCGTTAACAACAGCACAATTGGTTAGGAGCCAGCAAAACGTCAGCCATCCCCTCTGGCGCCGTTAACAACAGCACACTTGGTTAGGAGCCAGCAAAACGTCAGCCATCCCCTCTGGCACCGTTAACAACAGCACAATTGGTTAGGATCCAGCAAAACGTCAGCCATCCCCTCTGGCGCCGTTAACAACAGCACAATTGGTTAGGAGCCAGCAAAACGTCAGCCATCCCCTCTGGCGCCGTTAACAACAGCACAATTGGTTAGGAGCCAGCCATCCCCTTTGGCGCCGTTAACAACAGCACAATTGGTTAGGAGCCAGCAAAACGTCAGCCATCCCCTCTGGCGCCGTTAACAACAGCACAATTGGCTTTGAGCGACGAGTGTGTGCATAAGGTCGTAAGATCACGTCCTGATCAGGATTGAACTGACTCTGTTACACAGTTAGAGATTCTAATCCTGTCTAACAGTGTATTTTCTTGTTTCCCACAGGTACTTTGACTCAGTTGACATCTGTAAGATCCATTCGGATTGGCAGGAGGTGCGGTTGCAGGGCTGTTTCCCCAGCAGAGCCTTTGGTCCTGTTACGGTCACTGCCCTGACCGTGCTGGAGAGGACCGCGCTGGAGTTCGCCCTCTTCCAGGAGGGCAGCAGGTACTCTCGCTCTCTCTTTTTCTACTCTCTCTCTCTCTTTTTCTCTCTCTCAACAGGCACCTGTTGGAATGAAATATACATATTTTAAACTGCTGAATTTCTACTTCCCTCCATCCTCTAGGCGGTCGGACACAGCAGACAGCCACCTGTTGGACCTGTGTATCATGGTGTTCAGAGCATCGTTTGGCAGTGGCAACAAGTTGACCCTGGGCCGGCTGCTGGCCCACAGCAAGCGGGCCGTTAAGAAGTTTGTGGGCTGTGAAGTGATGCTGGAGCCGGGCGAGTACGCCATGGTGTGCTGCGCCTTTAACCACTGGCAGATGAATATCAGCGGAGTGGGGCTGCCCACACCAGGTACACACACACAAACACACATACATACAGTATAGCCCTCTACAGATTAGCATGAATGGATGGTGGAGGAGTACTGCCCACACAAGCTAACGCACACACACACACACACATTTGTGTTCTCGTATCCATTTCCATTTTCACATACACAAACATTGACACACACATATTCAAAAACAACATAGGCGTTCCGAACCGGTAAAGCATTCAATAGGGAGAATATGCCCATGGACTGATTAATCTATCATAGGCTCCCAAGGACCATGTCATAAACTAGCTATGTTGTCCCTTCCATAAGTGCTAATGCTTACACCTGTAGTTAACCTGCTAGCTTGTGGATTGAACCTAGCCAATCACAATGGAAACAAAATGGAATCTTTCTTGTCTTCTTTTAGTGTCGAGCCCCACGAGTGCACGGCGTCCCACCCAAGACTTCCCAGGGTACATTCTGGCCATCTACAGCTCCCGTCAGGTGCTGGTGGAGCAGGTGGAGGCTACCGCTACCACGCTGGCCGACGCCATCATCCTACTGACCGAAAACAAGGGAGAGAGACACGAGGTGAGGAGGGAGTAGCATACACCACGTACACTTACTCCGTAACAGACACACACACTCACTCACACAGCGACGGCAAAGAGCATTTCACTACTGGAGACGAAACACATCCAGTTATAGGAATCAGAAACTGGCATTACCTAAACATAGTAGGAGGATTGAATAGAGAGAGACGGTGTCACAGGCATATGTGTAACTCCAATGGAATCTTATGTATGTACTATTTACAATGTATTTGTGTCCGTCTGTTTGTGTTACTGTCTGTATCTTTGTGTGTGTCTGCCTCTGTGTTCCTGTGTCTGTCTCTCTGTCTCTGTAGGGTCGCGAGGGCATGACATGCTACTACCTGACCCACGGCTGGGCGGGACTGATCGTGGTGGTGGAGAACCGCCACCCCAAGTACTACCTCCACGTGTCATGTGACTGTACAGACAGCTTCAATGTAGTGTCCACCCGCGGCAGCCTCAAGACCATCGACAGTGTACCGCCTCTACACAGGTACTACTGTACCAAACAGTACATTGTATATATAGGCATTTTTGGAATGTAAGCTTACACAGGTCCTAATAGGCAGAGGTGGGACCAAGTCACAAGGTCCAAGTCTCAAATCACAAGGTTCAAGTCACAAGGTCCAAGTCACAAGGTCCAAGTCTCAAGTCACAAGGTTCAAGTCTCAAGTCACAGGTCCAAGTCTCAAGTCACAAGGTCCAAGTCTCAGGTCCAAGTCTCAAATCACAAGGTCCAAGTCTCAAGTCACACGGTCCAAGTCTCAAGTCGAGTCCCAAGCACAACCGGTCGAGTCTCGAGTCAAGTCCAAGTCGTGCATTCTAAGGTCGAGTCGAGTCACAAGTTTTTTCAAGTAAAAAACTAAGGCTAGAGGAAATGACCTATTCAACTACAAATCTTTGTCTATGTATTGAGGCTACCAGACAGCCCTTTTCATTATTTTGTCTACAACACATTTAGATTATATAATAATACATTTTAACAACAAATCCAAAATGCATCATAAGTAAATGATCGTTTTCAAGCAATTTTGACCTGCCAAAAGATCAGTAGGCCTGTGTTAGGGTTTTGCCCCATTGCTGGTGAACCAGCAAAGTAAACTGTTCATATTCTTGACCACCAAACAGCTTTTGGAGCTGCATATTTATTATTATGGTAATCCCCTCTCGCTACAATTTGATATTTGTGCTAAATCTGATCCTATAGCTGTACAACAAATCTGCAATCTGGTCACTAGCTCAGTGGTTTTCAAGCTTTCTGACCCGTAACCTCCAAAAAAGGATTGGTTCAAAGCTTGCGAACCCCGCACATGTACACAGGGTGAGCACGCGCATGCAATCGCTGCCCAAATGTAACAGCCATAAACGGTGAAGCATTTTCAAAACGCAAGATACAGAAAAAATAAACAGCGTTTTAGACCTGGATTTTGAGCTGAAAGTCATTCATGTTAGCAGTCAATATCAACTAGGGATATTATGTCACATTGTCACTTTGGAGTTCAGAGGTTGCAGGATCATATGGCCTACCTGTGGGCCGATGCAGCGGAGGTTGCAGGATCATATGGCCTACCTGTGGGCCGATGCAGCGGAGGTTGCAGGATCATATGGCCTACCTTTTCGGACTGTGATGGTTTCATACGCTAATCGCAAAATAGCCTATAGGCCTACAACAAGTTAGTATAGGTTACCATTCGTCCCATCTCCCATTCGACCCACTTCACAGTAGTAAATAGATAGCCTATAGGCCTACAACAGGTTAGGATAGGTTACCATTCATCCCACTTCACAGTAGTAAATAGATAGCCTATAGGCCTACAACAGGTTAGGATAGGTTACCATTCATCCCACTTCACAGTAGTAAATAGATAAGCGATTTCAAGCCACATATTTTGCTCTATGCGATCCGATCCTAAGCGCAGTTTAATGGCAGGTTCACCTTTTCCATTGATGTTTGTAGGCTACATATGAGTACTGCAATGTTAATTTCTAGCATAGGCAATATTTAATTTCTGAACATAATACATATATAACCATTGCGGAATAAATGCCTCTCCTTTTTCTGGCCATGAGTTGATATTCCCATAGTAGCCATACACCAAATTACCATGTGCATCTCTCAATTAACTGGGACTATTAGTTAGGCAATTATAATTTCAAGTTTTTGCTCTTTGCATCCGACAGGGAGCGCAGTTTATAACATAAAGGTGAACAGACAGTTGATATTTGTCATTGAGGTGTGTAGGCTACCACTGTAAGTAGGCCTACTGTAGTTTTCATTGTGTTTCAGAATTCGCATGTAGTGAAGCATATTTAGGTTCTGGAAAAAGTGAATGCAAAACATGCATTCAAACCATCTGTTTACAGGTCCACAACAATTGTTTTTGTCTTTCAGAAACGGCCACTGCAAAATGAAACGTTCTGCCGCGACCTCCAAAGACATTTGATCAAGTTGCTATTTCCTTTAGTTACTGTCTTGGTCTAATTCCAATACTTTCTAACTATACACCATAAAATGTGGATGATGGGCGCTTTCAGGCGGAGATCTAATGCTCGTTCGCACATACAGGTCTAATTTATAATGGATACATGGGTATGTACTGTATGGGGTTCCCCAAGTTTATAAATCGTATAATTTTGTGCGTCTGCAGTGTTTTCAGAAATGGTGCACGCAGATATTTAGTGGTAAATGTATGCAATGGTTATAAATGAGGCCCCAGGTAGACCTGCTTTCCCGACAGAGGTCATTGCGGTGTGGTCGTCATTGTTCACGCTGCGGTTGGGAGCGGGAGGTCAGATAAGAAGAAAATGTTTTAGTTGTCCTGCAGATGATTTGGAAACGGTCATCTTTCTGCTTTGTATGCATTAGCCTACCACATTTTTGCCACATTCACATACCCAGAATTCACTGCTTCAAGTTAAGTAGCCTACCTCTCCTCTCTTAGTTGGGCGTGTGACATCAAGTACACCTAGTATATGTGTAGTCTCAATGAAATAAAGTAGGCTGGCTATGCATGGGCGGAGAAGCACGAGGCAGTTATCTTTCCAAAGAACTGGACCTCCTAAATATGAGTAGGCTATAGTTTTCTACATTGCCTAGAAATACATATTTAGAATCCATACTTGATACTTATATACCACCTCACTGTTCACGGAATGATTACAATGTTTTCTGGCAATGTTCTCTCCCGGTCATATTCTCCACTCTTCATATACCTCGTCTTTCTGTTGAAGACGGTCATGTTTCCTGACTGTGTCTCCCCCTGCAGGCAGGTGCTGGTAGTGCTATCCCAGTTGGAGGGCAATGCAGGCTTCTCCATCACCCACCGGCTGGCCCACCGCAAGGCCGCTCAGGCCTCCCTAGGGGACTGGACCCCCACCAAGGCCACGCACAGCCCCCAGCTCACCCCCGACATTGACGGGCTGCACCGGCCACGGCCCCTATGACCACGGCCCCCCCCCTCTCACACACACATACACAAGCTAATGACACACGCGTACGTGAACACATATGTGCGGAAAGAGGGGGCTGTATCAAGCTGGAATACACACAAAACATTTGGAGAGAGGGGGTAATTGTGGAGGCATGCGTGGGGAGGATGACTGGACAGAGTACATGTGGTTTTCCTCCTCCACCTTTTCCTCTAATTCCTCGATCCCTGAAGGATGAGGACTCAATCCTGCCAAACGCACCTGGATCCAGTTGGGAATTAGGAGAAGAGGGTGGATTGATGTGCCATTTTGGATGTGGTGGGGGATGAGGGACACCTCCCAGGTTAAATCAGCATTTCTGGGTGACTAGAGGGGTCCTGAGCCTGAGATCCTTCAACCTCCAACCAACAATGAAGAATGATATATCTAGCCTTGTCAACTACAACGCTGTACCGTATGTCTGACTATGGACCAGTTACAACTGAAGTCAGAAGTTTACATACATCTTAGCCAAATACATTTAAACTCAGTTTTTCACAATTCCTGACATTTAATCCTAGTAAAAATTCCCTGTCTTATGTCAGTTAGGATCACCACTTTATTTTAAGAATGTGAAATGTCAGAATGATAGTAGAGAGAATGATTTATTTCAGCTTTTATTTCAAATTCCCAGTGGGTCAGAAGTTTACATACATTCAATTAGTATTTGGTAGCATTGCCTTTAAATTGTTTAACTTGGGTCAAATGTTTTGTGTAGCGTTCCACAAGCTTCCCATAATAAGTTGGGTGAATTTTGGCTCATTTCTACTGACAGAAATGGTGTAACTGAGTCAGGTTTGTAGGCCTCCTTGCTCACACACGCTTTTTCAGTTCTGCCCTTAAATTTTCTATAGGATTGAGGTCAGGGCTTTGTGATGGCCACTCCAATAGCTTGACTTTGTTGTCCTTAAGCCATTTTGCCATAACTTTGGAAGTATGTTTGGGGTCATTGTCCATTTGGAAGACCCATTTGCGACCAAGCTTTAACTTCCTGACTGATGTCTTGAGATGTTGCTTCAATATATCCACATAATTTCCCTCCCTCACGATGCCATCTATTTTGTGAAGTGCACCAGTCCCTCCTGCAGCAAAGCACCCCCACAACATGATGCTGCAACCCCCTTGCTTCACACGTTTGGGATGGTGTTCTTCGGCTTGCAAGCCTCTCCCCCTTTTTCCTCCAAACATAATGATGGTCATTATGGCCAAACAGTTCTATTTTTGTTTCATCAGACCAGAGGACATTTTTCCTAAAAGTTGCAAACCGTAGTCTGTTTTTTTATGGCAGTTTTGGAGCAGTGGCTTCTTCCTTGCTGAGCGGCCTTTCAGGTTATGTCGATATATATTATATTATTATATATATATTATATATATTTTACTGTGGATATAGATACTGTTGTACCTGTTTCCTCCAGCATCTTCACAAGATCCTTTGCTGTTGTTCAGGATTGATTTTCCCTTTTCGCACCAAAGTAGGAGACAGAACGTGTCTCCTTCCTGAGCGGTATGACGGCTGCGTGGTCCCATAGTGTTTATACTTGCATACTATTGTTTGTACAGATGAACGTGGTACATTCAGGCATTTGGAAATTGCTCGCAAGGATGAACCAGACTTGTGGAGGTCTACAATTTTTTTTCGGAGGTCTTGGGTGATTTCTTTTGATTTTCCTATGATGTCAAGCAAAGAGGCACTGAGTTTGAAGGTAGGCCTTGAAATACATCCACAGGTACACTTCCAATTGACTCAAATTATATCAATTAGCCTATCAGAAGCTTCTAAAGCCATGACAATTTTCTGGAATTTTCTAAGCTGTTTAAAGGCACAGTCAACTTAGTGTATGTAAACTTCTGACCCACTGGAATTGTGATACAGTGAATTATAAGTGAAATAATCTGTCTGTTAACAATTGATGGAAAAATTGCTTGTGTCATGCACAAAGTAGATGTCCTAACCGACTTGCCAAAACTATAGTTTGTTAACAAGAGTGTTTGTGGAGTGGTTGAAAAACGTGTTTTAATGACTCCAACCTAAGTGTATGTATACTTCTGACTTCAACTGTATATTACACAGACAGATGCCAGAACTGCGCCTGTTCCTTCCCTAACCCCCCAACAGATGTCAATGAATGCCCAGGAACCCCACATCTCAAGGGTTAAAGGTCATTCAGAGGTCAGGGTGGAGTGCTGTAACTACTGAGCCACCTTGGGGCTGTTCCCCCACTGAGCCAATCCACTACGTGACCTGACCACCTGAAACCCACTGTTCTTGGTCTAGGGACCCAACTTACCTTACTCAAGGTAGAAGTTGCCTTGAGCTGTTCTAGGATCAGCTTCCCCTCCTTATAGCCTAACCTTTACCATTGGCGGAAGAACTGCAAAAATGTACCTTAGATCAACGTCTCGGCCTAGTGGAAACTTTGTCCTACACCCAATAGGCTCTGCTGTGTGAGGTTTGGTTTGGGATGGATGGAGGGAGGGAGGGAGGTAGAGGGTTAGGTGCTCTCTCCCCCAGGCTCCTGTCCTGCCTCCTTCACCCTGCACCTGTGGAGCTGACAACTATCAACAGGATGGGGAGGGGGGTACAATTATGATCCTCTATTCTACACTCTGGAACTACGTGAGCCAAGCCCGACTACCAATTTTACCACAATCATTTACTATTTTTAGAAGCCATGTTGTCGTTGCCAGTCTAATTTTAATTTTTTGCCAGAATTCTTTAGTCTGTATTTTGTATGTGTGCTTGCATCGTTTAACAAGCCATCTAGTGTCCCATCTCTCTGTTTCCTGTCTGTCTGTCTGTCTGACGGTCATCTGTCCAAGCCCTCCCCAGTTTCTCTGCTGTTGAAATGCTGTGTTATTATTTCTCAAACGCAAGGCAAATCCACTTCATATAAAAGCTGGACTTTGATTTGACATGTTACAGAATCATTGGGTTTCATATACAGTTTTCCACATGCAGTTAGTTGTACAGTACATATAGCATAGCTGGAATCTTCAAGTTGTTGGACCTCGCTATTTTAACTCAACATTCTGTCGTTCGTTATCCATGCTATCCGTCGCTTCGGATGAGGCGACAGATTTGGGACGGTAGCTGCTTTTCATCCATATCTGTTAGTTTTGAGTACGGGGGAAGAGAGGTAGAGAAAGAGCGTATGGTACAGATCAGCAAATTGAGTCTATCTGGGTGTCGTGAAAAAGAGGAAATGTAACCTCTTAGCCTCTATTTTCTCTCTTTCTTCCTTGTCTTACTTTCTCCCTCAGTTAAGCAGTCAATGTCTCCCTGAGGTTGATTGACTTTGCACATTCAGTCAGCCTGCTCACTATTTGGTACATGTATATCAAGGCTTGCTCCAGCATTAACATCAACTCTTCAGATACACAAAGTTAAAGTCCTGTTGGGAAAATACAACTGTGGAGGTCAATGGATCATTGTCATATTAAAGTCTCCATTGTAGGTCTTCCTGAATTGTTAGTAGTCTCCAGTTTAAGGAGAAGACATACTAACATACATACATCATTATTAGATGGAAGAAAATGTCCTGAAACGGGGAGGGACTACCTGGACTTGTCCAATAAGGAATGGTAATTTCCGTTTTTCATTGCCCGTTCTAATGAACAGGATCTTGAAGAGGAAGTGAGTTTGTTTTAGCGTTGGAGGAGTTGTTTGAGCATTCAGTTAGGTTGGTGCGTCAACCTCCAAAACAGAGCATCTGCACTGCTGTCCCTAAGGGACGCCCCAACACATTAGAGAACAAATGTAGCTTTTTAATAACAAATTAATGTTTTATTGGACATACACACACACACACAAAGACTCAAGCACAGACGCACACACTCTCTCTCTCACACACACACACACACACACACACACACTGAAGAGGCCCCTGAAATATGGTGATGCAATGGCGGAATGTAGTGTTTTCTTCCCTCTCCAGCAATCTTGGTGCGCTGTGTGCCATAATGCACAGGGAGCCGTGAGACTATGTGAAGTCACAACTATTATTCATGTTTTACGCCGTAGTCGACAGACTTCTAGCCTGTTTGACACTGTACAGTGTTCAGTCTGGTTTAACCAGGCTATCAGACTTCTAGCCTGTTTGACACTGTACAGTGTTCAGTCTGGTTTAACCAGGCTATCAGACTTCTAGCCTGTTTGACACTGTACAGTGTTCAGTCTGGTTTAACCAGGCTATCAGACTTCTAGCCTGTTTGACCCTGTACAGTGTTCAGTCTGGATTAACCAGACTTCTAGCCTGTTTGACCCTGTACAGTGTTCAGTCTGGTTTAACCAGGCTATCAGACTTCTAGCCTGTTTGACACTGTACAGTGTTCAGTCTGGTTTAACCAGGCTATCAGACTTCTAGCCTGTTTGGCACTGTACAGTGTTCAGTCTGGTTTAACCAGGCTATCAGACTTCTAGCCTGTTTGACACTGTACAGTGTTCAGTCTGGTTTAACCAGGCTATCAGACTTCTAGCCTGTTTGACACTGTACAGTGTTCAGTCTGGTTTAACCAGGCTATCAGACTTCTAGCCTGTTTGACACTGTACAGTGTTCAGTCTGGTTTAACCAGGCTATCAGACTTCTAGCCTGTTTGACACTGTACAGTGTTCAGTCTGGTTTAACCAGGCTATCAGACTTCTAGCCTGTTTGGCACTGTACAGTGTTCAGTCTGGTTTAACCAGGCTATCAGACTTCTAGCCTGTTTGACACTGTACAGTGTTCAGTCTGGTTTAACCAGGCTATCAGACTTCTAGCCTGTTTGACCCTGTACAGTGTTCAGTCTGGATTAACCAGACTTCTAGCCTGTTTGACCCTGTACAGTGTTCAGTCTGGTTTAACCAGGCTATCAGACTTCTAGCCTGTTTGACACTGTACAGTGTTCAGTCTGGTTTAACCAGGCTATCAGACTTCTAGCCTGTTTGACACTGTACAGTGTTCAGTCTGGTTTAACCAGGCTATCAGACTTCTAGCCTGTTTGACACTGTACAGTGTTCAGTCTGGAGACATTCTTAAACACGGGGGGGGGGGGTAATTATTTCTATAAACTTTGCATGTGTTCTAATGTAGTGTCCCAGGAAATAATGGAATAAGATCTTGAGCTGACCAAGTCTGCACGATGACTTAATAATATGACTTTTTGACACCAGTCATGGCAAGTAAATAGCATGACAATGTCATCATGATACATGCTGTCTCGTGCAATAAAACTACTTCTAACTTGTTGCATAGCCAACTAGTTGCCTGAATAGCATACTCATGACAGTGTCAGTACTTTAGGCATTATGACCATAATATAGTTCAAGTAGTCCACTGTTTTAGTCCAATTCTAACATGTACCAGAACACTTTCAGGATAATGTTGGTTCGCTCTCTGTGATTTCAGCCGTGTCGATTTCCATTCTCTGTGTTAATTTATTGTAGTAAAAAGGATTTGATCAAAGCACAAGAGAACCTGCTGTATCGTAAATGTAAAACGTGTCCAAGTCAGATGGGATACATACTGGACATGTATGAGTGTGTAATCTGTGGATATGATGAGTACAGCGATTGGAAACATCCATTGATTGATAGGTGACAGAAAAATGAATGTTTTTATATATTTTAGCCGAGCGGGACAGGCTTTTGTCAGACACTGAAACCTGCACTGAAAAATACCTGAGGTAAATGTCAGTGTCATGAGGCTCTGTGACTTCACTTTGCATGTTGTGTGCTGACATGTTTTTGTTGTTGATAAATGTCTTTCATGTTCATGTTCTCTCGCTGTCTCTGTGTTGTTCCATTGGATCCTTCACCTCGTGTTGAGTTGTGGTGGTAGTGACTCTTCCTTGCAGAAGGGGCCCTGGTGTTTTCTATAGACTATAGCCAGTGGTGTGGACTATGTGGAAATCTCGACCCTTTGACTATTCACAGTCTCTGTCTATCTATCTGGTTCTTTCTTTGTAAAATGTACAGACTCCAACGCTATAATCCACACCAACTGATACAGTGAACCAACCGTTTTAATCCAACATATTGCTGTAACAAAAAAATTGAACTCTTCTTATTTGGGCAGGAATGTTATATACTGTATAGAGTATTTTATTGATTTTGAGGAGAAAATCTATATCTAAAAAAATAAATAAAACGATGTATGTTTTTCATCTCAGGTTCCGATGGGCCAAATAAATAAAAACTATTTTTAAAAAATACAACTGTTAGTTTCTTAATATGTCCTCTACTTGTGTATCAGCTTTCTCTTCTTCCTACTCTACTGTTCAGTCAGAGAGTACAGGTAGTCAAAATGTCTGCATGCATTGTAAATGTGGCTGCAGTATGTTTATAGCATACAACCACATGTAAATATTATTCTCTGTTTTCACTGGCCACAGTTCGAAGATATGTGCACTTTGCTCTTCAGAATCGGTTACTCTTCTTCCTTTGTCCACCAGAAAGCCCTTCAGCATGTGAGGCTGGGGCAGAGGAATGTGCCTTGATAACCATGAACATGAGGTCATATGTCACCCAGAACCCCTTCCCAAACCACTTAACCCCCTAACAACCCTCTTACCGTCTACACCCTCCCAACCTCCGCCCCTGTTTATCACTGAACCTCAAAGCTCAGGCTTCAGCGCTTCGCCTTGCCCCCCAGCCCAGCTCGGAGGGGAATAGGTTTTCACGACCGGCCCCACTGTTTTGGTGGTAAGGTTGCACAACCACCACCTAACCCGAGGAGCTGCCATTCACCCTCACCATCCCTCACTGGGGAGTCTCGAGTGAGGAAGAGACTAGAAAGAGACCAAGTGAAGAAGAAAAGTCTCGACCACAATCCTCTGAAACAGACCTGACAAGGTATTGTACATTTTGGTTGGTTTACAAGCATTGTTATAATTTGTCTGCATAGTGGTTCAGTACAGTAATGTGTTTAGTTATTTAGAATGGACAGCCTGTCTGTCGTGATTTTCGACTATGGTATCAACTTCGTGGTCAGAAACTCTTTGAGTTTGCTTTGCTCTCCTTGTGCCCTGTAGATATGAAAAATACTAATATACTATAGTTATTTCAATTTGGCTCAATTCAAGATAGGACCAGGGTTTTTTCAGGGTGGAAAAATCAATTTTTTCACCTGTTCCTGTGATTGTCTCCACCCCCTCCAGATGTTGCTTATTTTCCCCAGTGTATTTATCCCTGTGTTTCATGTCTCTCTGTGCCAGTTCATCTTGTATGTTTCTAAGTCAACCAGCATTTTTCCCATTCTACCTGCTTTTTGCATTCTCCTTTTTCTAGTCCTCCCGGGTTTGACCCTTGCCTGTTTCTGGACTTTACCCGCCTGCCTGACCATTCTGCCTTTCTTGACCACGATCCTGTCTGCCACTCTGTACCTCCTGGACTCTGATCTGGTTTTGACCTTTTTGCCTGTCCACGACCATTCTCTTACCCCTTTGGATTAATAAACATTGTGCCTTCATAATTATAAATTAATTATGCAATGCATTTTTTTGCCTTGCACATATGCCTTATTCTGCACTGTTTCACACTTCTTTGAAACTGTATGTGAAGTTCCAGTAATTAACTTCTGTACCTCTACGCCATCTTGGATCAGATCCAAGATGGCGTAGCAGTGCAGACGTGTTTTGTTCGTCCTCTTGTGTACTTTTGTATTTTCCATTTTAATTCAATTATAGCTTCCGGTAACCCGCCTCACCCAATGTGATACGGAACCTCTATTATTTTTAATTTTTAGACCTTATAGCAAGAACCACCATTAGCTACAAGCTATTTAGTCATTGTTAGCCACTGCTAGCGGTCTTTACCTTCTGCACAGATACCAGCCCTTTTTTTTTGCCTGGATAATACTCGCCAGCCAACCAGTATTGGACTTTCTCTCCACTACAACGCCGGATTCCTGCCGTAATCCCTGTACCATTATTTCTGATCTTCACAGCTAGCTAACACCCACCGAGTTACCCAGTACCGAAGCTATCCCTGAGGCCCACCTCCCGGCCTACTCAGTTCACCCGGACTCCACCTAAACACGACTAGAACCCACTACTCCACCTGAACCTTGCCGTAAGCTCTGGACCTTGGCACCGGATCACCGCCGCTACCGAGTGGCTATAGTGGCTAACGCCTTTGGCCCGAAGCTAGCACCAGTTAGCCGTGAGCCAGGCGCATCTCCCGGCTAGCAAACTAAATTACTACAACTACAATACCTCTTTCGCCATCTGGCTTGGATCCTTTGTCGACACTGCGCCCCGTCGCACCACCACGACTGATCTGCCGACAAATACTTAATCCGCTGTGCCTTCAACCTCTGTCGATAGCTGTTGTTGTCTCCCCCTTTGTTGTCTCAGCTAGCTCTCCGAATCAACACCTGTGATTACTTTATGCCTCGCTGTATGTCTCTCTCAAATGTCAATATGCCTTCTATACTGTTGTTTAGGTGAGTTATCATTGTTTTAGCTTACAATGGAGCCCCTAGTTCCACTCATCATACCTCTGATACCTCCTTTGTCCCACCTCCCACACATGCGGTGACCTCACCCATTATAACCAGCATGTCCAGAGATACAACCTCTCTTATCATCACTCAGTGCCTGGGCTTACCTCCGCTGTACCCGCACCCCACCATACCCCTGTCTGCACATTATGCCCTGAATCTATTCTACCACGCCCATAAATCTGCTCCTTTTATTCTTTGTCCCCAACGCTCTAGGCGACCAGTTTTGATAGCTTTTGGTTTCATGTATGTCAACATCAGAAGCCTCCTCCCTAAGTTTGTTTTACTCACTGCTTTAGCACACTCCGCCAACCCTGATGTCCTTGCCATGTCTGACTCCTGGCTTAGGAAGGCCACCAAAAATTCTGAGATTTCCATACCCATCTACAACATTTTCCATCAAGATAGAAAGGTGGAGGAGTTGCAATCTACTGCAGAGATAGCCTGCAAAGTTCTGTCATACTTTCCAGGTCTATACCCAAACAAAAAAAAATGAATCTCTCCAGAAATAAGTCTCTCACTGTTGCCGCCTGCTTATCGTCCCCCCTCTGCTCCCAGCTGTGCCCTGGACACCATTTGTAAATTGATCGCCCCCCATCTAGCTAGATGAGTTCGCTCTGTTAGGTGACCTAAACTGGGATATGCTGAACACCCCGCCAGTCCTACAATCTAAGCTAAATGCCCTCAATCTCACACAAATCATCAAGGAACCCACCAGGTAAACCCTAAATCTGTAAACATGGGCACCCTCATAGACATTATCCTGACCAACTTGCCCTCCAAATACACCTCTGCTGTTTTCAATCAGGATCTCAGCGATCACTGCCTCATTGCCTGTATCCGCAATGGGTCTGCGGTCTAACGACCACCCCTCATCACTGTCAAACGCTTCCTAAAACACTTCTGCGAGCAGGCCTTTCTAATCGACCTGGCCCGGGTATCCTGGAAGGATATTGACCTCATCCTGTCAGTCGAGGATGCCTGGTCATTCTTTAAAAGTCGTTTCCTCACCAGCTTAGATAAGCATGCCCCGTTCAAAAAATGCAGAACTAAGAACAGATAGGGATCTCGGACGATAAAAAAGAGAGGTTGAACAGGCTGGTAATAGGGGTTGCAACAATGGCGGCGGATAGTTTTAGAAAGAGAGGGTCCAGATTGTCTAGCCCAGCTGATTTGTACGGGTCCAGGTTTTGTAGCTCTTTCAGAACATCTGCTATCTGGATTTGGGTGAAGGAGAAGCTGGGGAGGCTTGGCGTGGGGGGATTCTAAACGATATCATAACCGCCATCGATAAAAGACAATACTGTGCAGCCGTCTTCATCGACCTGGCAAAGGCTTTCGACTCTGTCAATCACTGTATTCGTATCGGCAGACTCAATAGCCTTGGTTTTTCTAATGACTGTCTCGCCTGGTTCACCAACTACTTTGCAGACAGAGTTCAGTGTGTCAAATCGGAGGGCATGTTGTCCGGACCTCTGGCAGTCTCTATGGGGGTACCACAGGATTCAATTCTCAGGCCGACTCTTTTCTCTGTATATATATATCAATGATGTCGCTCTTGCTGCGGGCGATTCCCTGATCCACCTCTACGCAGACGACACCATTCTGTAGACTTCTGGTCCTTCCTTGAACACTGTGCTAACAAACCTCCAAACGAGCTTCAATGCCATTACAACACTCCTTCCGTGGCCTCCAACTGCTCTTAAACGCTAGTAAAACCGAATGCCTGCTTTTCAACCGTTCGTTGCCCGCACCTGCGCGACTAGCATCACCACCCTGAACAGTTCCGACCTAGAATATGTGGACAACTATAAATACCTAGGCTGTAAACTCTCCTTCCAGACTCATATTGAATCTTGATCTCCAATCCAAAATCAAATCTAGAATCGGCTTTCTATTTCACAACAAAGCCTCCTTCACTCACGCCACCAAACTTACGCTAGTAAAACTGACTATCCTACCGATCCTCGTCTTCAGCGATGTCATTTACAATATAGCTTCCAATACTCTAATCAGCAAACTGGATGCAGTCTATCAGTGCCATCCGTTTTGTTACCAAATCACCTTTATACTACCCACCACTACGACCTGTATGCTCTAGTCGGCTGGCCCTCGCTACATATTTGTCGCCAGACCCACTGGCTCCAAGTCATCTATAAGTCTATGCTAGGTAAAGCTCCGCCGTATCTCAGTTCACTGGTCACGATAACAACACCCACCCATAGCACACGTTCCAGCAGGTATATCTCACTGATCATCCCCAAAGCCAACACCTCATTTGGTCACCTTTCCTTCCAGTTCTCTGCTGCCAGTGACTGGAACAAATTGCAAAAATCGCTGAAGTTGGAGACTTTTATTTCCCTCACCAACTTTAAACATCAGCTATCTGAGCAGCTAACCGATAGCTGCAGCTGTACATAGTCGATCTGTAAATAGCCCACCCAGTCTACCTACCTCATCCCCATACTGTTTTTATTTTATATACTTTTCTGCTCTTTCGCACACCAGTATCTCTACTTGCACACCATAATCTGCTAATTTATCACTCCAGTGTTAATCTGATAAATTGTAATTATTTGCTCCTATGGCCTATTTATTGCCTACCTCCTCATGCCTTTTGCACACACTGTATAGAGACTTTCTTTTTTTTCTACTGTGTCATTGACTTGTTTGTGTTATTGGCTTGTTTTATTGTTTACTCCATGTGTAACTCTGTGTTGTTGTCTGTCACACTGCTTTGCTTTATCTTGGCCAGATCTCAGTTGTAAATGAGAACTTGTTCTCAACTAGCCTACCTGGTTATGTAAAGGTGAAATAAATAAACAATATATATACAGTTCAAAGTTACACAGGCCTACACGGTATAGCCAGTATGTCGGTAGACGTATACTCCAGAGCATGTCAAGTTAATTTAGCCTTTAAATTCATTTCGGCAGTGCTTTTGGAGCCAGTCCTATCAAATATAGAGTTTCAAGACATCTTTCTCAGGGTGTACCTTCTCATGTTCACCAAGCTTCTGTAAGCCTCATTCTATATCAAACTTTTCTAAGAGAGCAATAAATAGCAAAATATACAGTATATTGCACGGCATAATGCAAATGGATTTTCTAATACTGTTTAGAAATGTAACATTCTTATTACAATGTGATTATTATAGGTAAAGGTGATTTGTATTTTACAGAATAACTTACGTTTTACGTTTTATGCATGTTATAAATACTATATAGAATGCACTCCACAAAAACAAAATACAAAATCTTTATACGTAAATGCTCTATCCCTGTAATTCTCTGTATAAATCTATGTATATATTTAGTGTATAGATTGTTATACAGCCATGTAAACCTTTGCAGGTGGGTCTAGAGACTTACAATACACACCCTGCAGTATGATACACACGCTAATGCAAGTGGCCACAGGGGGATGACTCATTGTTGCAGTTGGGATTTGGTGTCAAGGGCCACAGGCTGGTCGTGTCATTTCTGAGGTATCTCCTGCTGTTCGCTAATGGAGCTCTGTTCTCCAGGGTTTCCATTACCAGGGTATTGCCACCCTGTTAGGGGAACTCTGTCATCAGTGCATCAGAATAGGAAATAATAGGATACCGGAGTCCCAGTTACCCCCCTTCAGCTTACAGTGCCTTCAGAGAGTAGTCCCACCTCTTGACTTTATCCACATTTTGTTGTGCTACAGCCTGAATTTAAAATAGATTATTTGAGATTTTGGGTCACTGGCATACACAAAATACTGCACAAAACCTGACACCGTAAAAGGGATCAAATCTGTATTTCAATATGACTATCTCAAAGTATGCAGTTACCAGGTTACAATATTGGCTATTATTTGGTTCAGAGCCTGACCTCTCTTGGCTCCCCCTCCTCAATCACGGCCCTCTTCCACAGTGACTGCCTTCCCTGTCTATTTTCACAATACCTCCCCCTTCCTCTGCCACTCTTTCTCATGCTGGTCTTCCAAGTCCTCTTCCTCTACTAAAGCCCTCGTTGACTTAGCTATAATGCTCTTAGTTAAACCAAGGACTGTATAGCGAACAAAACCATCTTTGGTTAAACCACAGGTTTTATCCAGTTAAATGCTACCTAGTTAGCTTCCTAGCTAGCTGACGTTAACCTAGCTTGCCTAATCAATAGCCTGCTTTAATAAATATCTACCTACTTCAATTTCAACTTTGAAATCATAGTTGATTAGCTAGCTAGCTAGTTGGTTGGTTTCTCTACTTAAACGCAATCGAACTTACCTCTTTATTGTCAGCGATTGTTCACCTTTCACTGACCACTTTCATCTTCGGTGGTCAAAATTCCGGTAAGAGAGCCTGACCAAGTAGACTGCTGCTACAGGGTATGTTCATTGGCTAGAATTTCCCCTGTTCTAAAATTATGGCAGAGAGGACGAGGCGAAGCGAGAGGGATAACTTACACCAAAATCCGTCTTCTCCAGCAGGTGGTGTTTTTTTTATTTGCTCACCAAGAGAAGAGTTATTGGTCAATGAGAGTGTCAAATTTGGTTAACAAAAAAACGTATGCCTTATTTTGTAAGTGTGGCTAATTTGATTGAATAGGAGTTTTGTAATGATTAGGTTGAGTATACTGATATTAGTAGGACATAACATCTTTGAGAAAAAACATTTTATATCGGAGTGACTGATCGTCACTACGTAGTTACCACAGCCAAACATTCATAAACCCTGCCTATTTCTACAATTGATCTTCTTAAAATGTGATTCTAAACCTAACCTTAACCACACTGCCAACCTTATGCCTAACCTTAACCCAACCTTAAAGCACATTTAAATGTTTTTTTACCGATATAGCCAACTGCCTTCCCATTATTTTCATTGTTAGAGCAACCACTAGTATCTGGTCAATATAATAATCTGTGATGATAGTCAGCAGTTGAGCGAGCAAGTTGGATTTTGGAGGGTTTCCACTATATTTCACAGCCACAAAGTCAAATCTGGCAACAACAAAAATGCTTTTAGGTCTTAATTTAAGGTTAGGATTAGGCACAAGGCTAGCAGTGTGTTTAAGGTTAGGATTCAAATCAGATTTTAAGAAGAAATTGTAGAATTGGGCAGGGTTTAACTATAATTAGGCCTACTATAAGTAGGCCTTTGATTTGATTTGATTTGATAATTATGACTTTGTGGCTGTTTGAACTAGTGACAACCATTTTGGAGAGCAAACTGAAAAAATGGTGTGAGAGGGAGAAGAGACATCCGTGTGGAGACAAAGCGTATTTGTGAGAGTGGAGTAATTTCTAAATTACTGCACTTTTTTCAGGTGAACAAAAAGCTCTGCTCTCTAATTAATTCACTGGCTACTAAAAACAATCCAATCTCAATTAGGAGGCAAATGAATTTTAGTGTGATTAGTAGGCTGGTTTCAGGACCATGCGGACGGCTCAGAGTTGACAGGAAGGCTACTAGCTAAGAGCACTGAGGTATGGAGCTGTACACCACTCATGTTTCCTGGTCTTCCACGCTGTATGGTGAAAGGAGGTAGGTAGGTCAGTGTAATTCGGGGTTAGACAATCTAGTCAAAATCAAATCACTTTTTGATTTTTTTTTTTTCACACAATTTGTCACATGCGCCGAATACAACAAGTGTAGACCTTAACGTGAAATGGTCATTTACAAGCCCTTAACCTACAATACAGTTCAAAAAGAGTTAAGAAAATATTTATCAAAAAACTCAAGTAAAGAATTATAAAAGGTAACACAATAAAATAACAATAACGAGGCTATATACAGGGGGTAACGATACCGAGTCAGTGTGCGGGGGTACATGTTAGTAGAGGTAATTTGTACATGTAGGTAGAGGTGAAGTGACTATATATAGATAATAAACAGTGAGTAGCAGCAATGTACAAAACAAATGGAGGGGAGGGGTCAATGTAAATAGTCCGGTGGCCATTTGATTAATTGTTCAGCATTTGATTGGCTTGGGGGTAGAAGCTGTTAAGGAGCCTTTTGGTCCTAGACTTGGTGCTCCGGTACCACTTGCCGTGTGGTAGCAGAGAAAACTGTCTATGACTTGGGTGACTGACCTTTTATGGGCTTTCCTCTGACACCGCCTATTATATATAGTTGAAGACGGAAGTTTACATACACCTTAGCCAAATACATTTAAACTCAGTTTTTCACAATCCAAGTAAAAAGCCCTGTCTTATGTCAGTTAGAATCACCACTTTATTTTAAGAATGTGAAATGTCACAATAATAGTAGAGAGAATGACTTATTTCAGCTTTTATTTATTTCATCACATTCTAAGTGGGTCAGAAGTTTACATACTAATTGTGTGTATTTGGTAGCATTGCCTTTAAATTGTTTAACTTGGGTAAAACATTTTGGGTAGCCTTCCACAAGCTTCCCATAATAAGCTGGGTGAATTTTGGCCCATTCCTCCTAACAGAGTGGGTTTAACTGAGTCAGGTTTATAGGCCTCCTTGCTCGCACACGCACACGCTTTTTCAGTTCTGCCCACACATGTTCTATGGGATTGAGGTCAGGGCTTTGTGATGGCCACTCCAATACCTTGACGTTGTTGTCCTTAAGCCATTTTGCCACAACTTTGGAAGTATGCTTGGGGTCATTGTTCATTTGGAAGACCCATTTGTGACCAAGCTTTAACTTCCTGACTGATGTCTTGATATGTTGCTTCACTATATCCACATAATTTTCCCTACCTCATGATGCCATCTATTTTGTGAAGTGCACCAGTCTCTCCTGCAGCAAAGCACCCCCACAACATGATGCTGTGGCTTGCAAGCCTCCTATTTTTTCCTCCAAACACATCGAGGGTCATTATGGCCAAACAGCTCCATTTTTGTTTCATCAGACCAGAGGACATTTCTGTACAATCTTTGTCCTCATGCACAGTGGCAAACCGAGTTTGAAGGTAGGCCTTGAAATACACCCACAGGTACACCTCCAATTGACTCAAATGATGTCAATTAGCCTATTAAAAGCTTCTAAAACCATGACATAATTTTCTGGAAATGTCCAAGCTCTTTAAAGGCAGTCAGCTTAGTGTATGTAAACTTCTAATGCACTGGAATTGTGATACAGTGAATTATAAGTGAAATAATCTGTCTGTTAACAATTGTTGGAAAAATTACTTGTCTCATGCACACAGTAGATGTCCTTACCGACATTTACAACCTAAGTTGTAAATTGTAGGTCCTGGATGGCAGGAAGCTTGGCCCCAGTGATGTACTAAGCCGTACGCACTACACTCTGTAGCGCCTTATTGGCAGATGATGAGCAGTTGGCATACCAGGCAGTGATGAAACCGGTCAGGATGCTCTCAATGGTGCAGCTGTAGAACTTTGAGGATCTGGGGACCCATGCCAAATCTTTTCAGTCTCCTGGGGGGGAAATGTTTTGTCATGCCCTCTTCACGACTGTCTTGGTGTGTTTGGACGGTGATAGTTCGTTGGTGATGTGGACACCAAGGAACTTGAAACTCGCTCCACTACAGCCCCAACGATGTTAATGGGGGGGGGGGCTTTTCGGCCAGGCTTTTCCTGTAGGCCACGATCAGCTCCTTTGTCTTGATCATATTGATGGAGTGGTTGTTGTCCTGGCACCGCACTGCCAGTTCTCTCACCACCTCCCTACAGGCTGTCTCATCGTTGTTGGTGATCAGGCCTACCACTGTTGTGTCTTTAGCAAACTTAATGATGGTGTTGGAGTCGTGTTTGGACACACAGTCGTAGGTGAATTAGGGAGTACAGGAAGCGACTAAGCACACACACACGAGGGGCCACAGTGTTGAGGATCAGCGTGGCAGACGTGTTGTTGCCTATCCTTACCACCTGGAGGCGGCCTGTCAGGAAGTCCAGGATCCAGTTGCAGAGGGAGGTGTTTAGTCCCAGGGGCCTTAGCTTAGTGATGATCTTTGTGAGCCCTATGGTGTTGAACGCTGAGCTGTATAGCATTGTCACATAGGTAACCCATTTGTCGGGGTGGGAAAGGGCAGTGTGGAGTGTGATTGCGTCATCTGTGGATCTGTTGGGGCGGTATGTGAATTGCAGTGGGTCTAGGGTATCTGGGAGGATGCTGTTCATGTGAGCCATGACCAGCCTTTCAAAGCACTTCATAACTACTGATGCGAGTGCTACAGTCGGTAATCATTTAGGCAGGTTACCTTCGCTTCCTTGGGCACAGGGACTATGGTGTCTGCTTGACTCAGTCAGGGAGATGTTGAAAATGTCAGTGAAGACACTTGCCAGTTGGTAAGCGCATGCTTTGAGTACACGTCCTGGTAATCTGTCTGGCCCCAAAGCTTTGTGAATGTTGACCTGTTTAAAGGTCTTGCTCACATCGGGTACAGAGAGCATTATCACACAGTCATCCAGAACAGCTGGTGCTCTCGTGCATGTTTCAGTGTTGCTTGCCTCGAAGCGAGCATAAAAGGCATTTAGCTCATCTAGTTGGCTCACATCCCGTCATAGCGGGATTTCTTATAAGCGTCCGGATTAGTGTCCTGCTCCTTGAAAGCGGCAGCTCTAGCCTTTTTCTCGATGCGGATGTTGCCTGTAATCCATGGCTTCTAGTTGGGATATGTACATACGGTCACTATGGGGACAATGTCGTCTATGCACTTGTTGATGAAGCCGATGACTGAGGTGGTATACTCCTCAATGCCATTGGATGAATCCCGGAACATATTGCAGTCTGTGATAGCAAAACAGTCCTGTAGCGTAGCATCCGCATCATCTGACCACTTCTGTATTGAGCTAGTCACTGCTACTTTCTGCTTTAGTTTTTGCTTGTAATCAGGAATCAGGAGGATGGAATTATGGTCAGATTTGCCAAATGGAGGGTGGGGGAGAGCTTTTGTGTATGTGGAGTAAAGGTGATCTAGAGTTTCTCCATCTGGTTGCACATGTGACAGGCTGGTAAAACATTGGGAAAACTGATTTAAGTTTGCCTGCATTAAAGTCCCTGACCACTAGGAGCGTCGCTTCTGGATGAGCATTTTCTTGTTTGCTTATTACCTTATAGAGTTGGTTGAGTGTGATCTTAGTGCCAGCATTGATCTGTGGTGGTAAATAGACGGCTACGAATAATATAGATGAGAACTCTCTTGGTAGATGTTGTGGTCTACAGCTTATCATAAGGTACTCTACTTCTGGCGATCTGTACCTCGAGACTTCTTGAATATTGGACATCGAGCACCAGCTGTTATTGTCAAATAAACTCATACTCCCACCCCTCATCTTATCAGACTTAACTTCTTCTCTGTTCTGCCGGTGCATGGAAAATCCCGCCGGCTCAATATTATCCGTGTAGTCGCCACGACTCGGTGAAACATAAGATATTACAGTTTTTAATGTCCCGAGGATAATCGTAGGTCATCAATTGTATTTTCCAATGATTGCACATTAGCCAGTAGAACGGATGACAGTGAGAGTTTACTCACTCACCTACGGATTCTCAGAAGGCATCCCGACCTGCACCCCCTTTTCCTCCGTCTTTTCTTCACGCAAATTACCAAGATTTGGGCTTGTTCCAAGGAAAGCAGCACATCCTTCTTCCAGTTCAAGGTGAGTAGTCGCTGTTCTGATGTCCAGAAGTGTTTTCCTGTCATAAAAGATGGTTGCAACAACTTTATGTACAAAATCATTTAAAAAATAAGTTACAATGCTAAAAAAAATTACAAAATAGTTGGTTAGGAGCATGTAAAATGTCACCTCTTTGGAGCCATCAGTCTCTGCCTACTTCTCAGCAGCTCTCTGAACGAGCCTGGTAGTGCAGCAAATACCCATTAAACCACCTGCTGCAGCAGCCTGGTGGACTTTATGTAGGAAGCCATGTCGCCGGCAGATTTTCCACCCAGCCATTTCTTAGAGGTCACAATGAGCCCTGCTCTCACAACCCTGGCCAGCAAGCTGGCAGAGGTCACCACTCTGGTCCCGATAGGTGGGTTGTGAAACAGTGGCTCCTCCATTATCCATGCTCCTGGCCGTGAAACGTCTCTGTAAACAGATAGTCTTGTTCCACATCCAAAGCACAGTGAGGTAGAACGGCGTAATGGTTGGCATATCGACCTGCTACAGATCCAACCGGAAGAAGTGCCTGTTGTTCAAGGTCCCCTGCTCTCCCCAGAAAAAAAGAGAGAGGTCAAGTTGACAGCTAATAAAGGAGTAAATAGTGACATCATCACGGCAAAGATAGAGCCTGATGCAGAGACCCCACATAAACATAAAATAATGGGGGAACGATGCCCCTGATCCCATCTCATAGTGTTCATCTCCATTGTATCTGTTGTGTATGATAAACGAATGAATCTCTGTACATTTGTGCTGCCTGTGCATTTAGTTTTAATACTGAATCATTCACTTTGATTGCCTTTAAAGCCTACATGTTATGTTATTTGCATCTGATTAGTGAAACTGAAAACATTTATGCATGTTTTTTTTACACTATAAACCTCTTACACAAATAAGTGAAATTTCCAAAAGTGTTTAAATTGCCCATTGTTATCTGAAGTTGAATTATGAATCATTCTGTGTCTAAACCGAGGAGTGCAGATGTGGTATCCATTCCATCACATTGACTCAATCTTGAATAGATCTACATCTCTCTCTAGTGGATTAAAATCGTAAATGCACTCTTGTATACGTTCAAAAATCCTATCTGTCTGATAAAGTATCATTTTAAAATGGCTATTTTTAAAGGCTCACTAAGGTTATTTAGGCCTACAGAAAAAATATCTAAACTGGAGATTATGTAGAGCATATAAAAATCTTTCCAGGTACCTCAACTCCACGATGATTTCATCCACGGATTTGAGTGCAGATTCCAGTTCTGGCTCCTTCGAGTCACTATGCAGTCGATACTTAAAAAATGCACCTTTTGATTAACCTTTAACCTTTACCTATGTCTGTCCACTGTTGTTACGTGACTTTCTTTGTTTGCTGAAATCCATACTGTTTAATAAATCCTTAATCAAATGCAACCACTTGTTTCCTAATCAGCGCTAATACACGTGTCAATTGAATCTCAACAAGGAAACAGGCTGTGTTTGTATTTGATTACATTTTTATTAGCAAACGAAAGGCACGCAACAACAGAGAGCTAACATAGGTACACGTAAGGGTTTAAGAATTTACATTTTCAAGCATCAACAGTAGGGTGGCAGGTAGTCTAGTGGTTGGAGCGTTGGGCCAGTAACTGAAAGGTTGCTGTCTCGAATCCCCGAGCTGACAAAGTAAAAACCTGTCATTCTGCCCCTGAACAAGGCAGTTAACCCACTTCTCCCCGGCAGGCCGTCATTGTAAATAAGAATTTACAATTAAACTGCATAGCCACTCAAAGGAGTCGGCTGTTAATTTCAAAAACTCAAGTCTACGCCCAACTCTATGGATGAAAACAGTGGAATGGGTTCCAGGGAAAGTTTCTATGCAAGAACTGCAACTACCTGACGAAACGAGAAGGGTCTGCGACTCAAGCAAATTCAGCAGCGTGTGTTTATACTTCAAGAGTTACCAAGAGGTAATTTACTTTATTGATGGATAATTTATTGATAGATTACCGGGTAGCCTATCACGTGTCCATGGTCTCTCCCCTGCCTCGTGTTGATGTTATCCCAAAATGAATACACTGAATGTCCCCATGGGTTTTACAATGACTATTGCGGACCAGGACACGCTATGGCATTCAAATATGCACGTAGTGACTGATTCAGATGTGGTCATGGTGATTTTATGTGTCTCATAACACTATTGTCACAGTTAACATGATGTTTACTTATCGGGTGTAATAACATACTATATGCCGTTGCATTGTGTGCATGCTTTTAAAAACATTCTCATCTGGATCTGTTTCCAATAACTTATCGGGTGTAATAACATACTATATGCCGTTGCATTGTGTGCATGCTTTTAAAAACATTCTCATCTGGATCTGTTTCCAATAACTTATCGGGTGTAATAACATACTATATGCCGTTGCATTGTGTGCATGCTTTTAAAAACATTCTCATCTGGATCTGTTTCCAATAACATATCGGCTGTAATAACATACTAAAGGAATATGCCGTTGCATTGTGTGCATGCTTTTAAAAACATTCACATCTGGATCTGTTTCCAATAACATATCGGCTGTAATAACATACTAAAGGAATATGCCGTTGCATTGTGTGCATGCTTTTAAAAACATTCTCATCTGGATCTGTTTCCAATAACATATCGGCTGTAATAACATACTAAAGGAATATGCCGTTGCATTGTGTGCATGCTTTTAAAAACATTCTCATCTGGATCTGTTTCCAATAACATATCGGCTGTAATAACATACTAAAGGAATATGCCGTTGCATTGTGTGCATGCTTTTAAAAACATTCTCATCTGGATCTGTTTCCAATAACATATCGACCAGAACTATATCTTTTCTACTGATATTTAAGGTTGAATTAGTAGGCCTTATTCAAAGCTTTATTATATTAAATACATTGTAACGTGTGTTTCATGTGCCAGGCTTCCTGAACCTCCCTGCCTCTGCCCCCTCCCTCAACTCTCTCCATACATGACAGGCCAAATGATCCACTCTGAAAATAGGGGATCTGTGCCTCACAGTTGTCAGAAGTGGTCCTTCGGATTGGGTAGCACAACAATGTAAAATGGCTAAGACACGTTCCATTCAATTCATGAATTGACTTTGTTTGACGTGGAATTTGATCCCATCTGATATGAATAGGGGTCTGATCCCTGGCTAATACCTTTGCCTTTTGATGTATTAACCCCCCTTTTTTTAATGTTATATTGGATCCCTTTTCAACCCCTCCATGTCCAAACCCACTGGCCACCCTTACACTTACCTTTTAATAGACATCCCTGCATTGAGTGAAGGGTGTCATGTTTATATTACATACATTTCCAGATAAATCTGTGGTTATCTCATTCTCATTGGAAAGACATAGTTTGTCAAATGTGTGTAAAAAAATAAAGGTCTACTTTTTATTCTCCCTGTCAAGTTCAAAATGTAAAAAAGGTTTCAGCATGGCAGGAAAGGTTTCTATAGCAACAAGAGGATGATGCTTTAAAATAACTATTTATAAAAATTGCAAATATTGTCTCTCTATCTACCTCTTCATAGTGGCCCAGCCCCAGGGGGAAAGGGCTTGGCGTCCACGTCTCAGAAAGAGATGTTTCAGAAAATGGAGGAATGGTTCAAATTCTGAGCCAGTTGCAGAAAGTAGTCCAGTCTGGTTTCAGATGCACAAACACTCACACGCTGGGTAATTATGAAGAGACAATGTAATAAATGTGGTTATTTGCTTGAACATGACACTTGTCATGAACTCCATTATGTATTGTACTGGTTCCATGAACCAAAAGGGTTCCCTGTCCTCACACGTTCTTTCCTTTCCCTTCCATCCTCTCTCCTCCTCCTTCTGACTACCAAAGGTGTCTGAAAGTCTACTACTGCATTACAGAGTGTCAGAAGGCTGATTGGCCTCGGCACAAGAAGGTCTGCTCAGAGTTGCGTCCATTGACCGACTGGTGGAATGGCTCGTGTTCAAAGGTGAGAGAAAGAGAAGAGTAACGAGTCATGACATTGGGCCAATGTTTGTCGTGATTTAGATGAACAATGTGCACTCAGGGTCCTGTATTCGACACAAGGAAGATAAGGGCACAAGGCGAGACCCAAATGCAGACACACGGGGGGCAGATGTTTGAGCTGCGATATTTATTATAACAAAAGGGTTAGACAAAAGGCAGGTCAGGGACATGCGAGATTTCATGAAACAGATCAGAGTCCAAACAGTACCAGAGGATTGGTAGGCTCGAGGTCAGGACAGGCAGGGGTTCAGTGATCAGGTGCAAGACCAAACAGGACAAGGGGATAGGCAGGCTTGAGGTCAGAACAGGCAGAGTGGTCAGGCAGGTGGATTCAGCATCAGGACAGGCAAGGGTCAAAACCAGGAGGACTAAGAAAGAACAGAGACTGGGAAAAACTTGGAAAAACAAGACGAACTGGCACAGAGAGACAGGAAACACAGGGATAAATACACCGGGGACTAATGGGGAAAACAGGTGACACCTGGAGCTGGGTGGAGATAATCACCAAGATAGGTGAAACAGATAAAGGCGTGACAGAAGAGGAATCTTCTTCTGTTATTTGTCATGATGAAGCACCACCTTATTGTACAGACAGAGGATTTGAGATCATTTAAAAGATTGTTATTAAAAAGGTGTTCCCTATGGTTTCGATTTTCTATGATATTTTCTGAACCAAATGTATCCTGGACACTGGGGAATTTAGTTGGTGATGGTGTGGCCAGAGGTGGTGGATGGGCCCATCATGAGGTCCCCCCTGACAAACTTTAGTCCCAGGACGAAGATATACATCAGTGCCTAGAAGGCCCTCTACCACCAGTTCTTTAAGGAGATAGTGGAGACCGAGAAAGCAGCTAGGCCAGATCTCGTGGTTGGTGAGAAGCTCTGCCATTGTGTAATGTCCTGCTTTTCCACCTTCCACACTAAATAAAATAGAATTGACTAGGTCATTTTGTGTTAGCTAAAACTCTAATTACTGTATGTCAAACGAATGGACAAGAAACAGATTATGGATTTTCCTGGTTGTCAACTTCGTGGTTTTGAGGTTGCAGCTTTGCATAGTACCTGTGAGTACCTTGGGTGAGCTAAGTTCTGTTTGACTTCCTCTGTCTCCTAAAGGGTTTGATGCCAGTCAAGGCCTGGATCAGGGCTGGCTACCAATATTGCTACTACTTAGGGACTACAAGATCCCTTCCCTGTTTACTGCGCTAGAGTAAGCACCACATAACCCTCATTTTACCCTCCAGATCTGCTGCTATAGCATATAGTATTCTCCATCTTTAACAGATTAGCACTTTAACAATGCTCACTTGTATGGCTCAATACCATGTTGCATACCTACTGTAAAATGTTGCATACATACCATACTGTAAAATATGATGGTGGATCTTTGACTCTTCCTATAGGCATTTCGTCATCTCGTCATTTCCGGTCACAACTTGTAGACTAGTTTACGTGTTGCTGTGTGTTTTGTGGCCAACCTTACTTTGCTACCTGACAACTTTACAGTTTTAACTTTTAAATTACCGTTTATATTTTTCGTTTTTCCCTCACTCAACTTTTTTTTCATTCAACTTTTTCACTCTGGACGCTTTATCTGGTTCGTCAGGATCTCCAACAGCCGAAGCTAAGTAGTAACATTAACGTGATGCCTTCTAATTGCAGTTGCTGTACTCTTAATATACAGGAGAACGATCGCCTTACGGCGAGGATAGATGTGCTGCAAGCCCAGCTTCAGATGCAATCGTTAGGCAAGGGTAATTTCAGTGTAGGAAAGGACGAAACAGCGTCTGTGCCACCAGTAAGTACAGATAGTAACGTTAGTATAAATCCCCTCGCACGATCCCCGCAGCCGGACAACTTTCTCATGGCTTCTGGAGGGAAATACTGTAGGAATGCTCAACCGGTGTCGCTCATTCAGTCAACAGAAACTTTCTACCGGTTTTCCCCATTAAGCAGTGAGTAGGAGTCTGAGGCCGAGCCTTCGCTTGTCTCTACCCCTCCCGTTACGGGGTCTGAGACGCCGAAGCTTCCCACCATTAGCTCTGACAAATTGAAAACTCTAGTCATTGGCGACTCCTTTACTAGCAGTATTAGACTTAAAACGAATCATCCAGCGATTATACACTGTTTACCAGGGGGCAGAGTTACCGACGTTAAGGCTAATCTGAAGATGGTGCTAGCTAAAGCTGAAACTGGCGAGTGTAGAGAGTATAGAGATATTGTTATCCATGTCGGCACCAACGATGTTAGGATGAAACAGTCAGAGGTCACCAAGCGCCACATAGCTTCAGCTAGAAAGATGTCGGCATCGAGTAATTGTCTCTGGCCCCCTCCCAGTTAGGGGGAGTGATGAGCTCTACAGCAGAGCCTCTCAACTCAATCGCTGGTTGAAAACTGTTTTCTGCCCCTCCCAAAAGATAGAATTTGTAGATAATTTGGCCCTCTTTCTGGGACTCACCCACAAACAGGACCAAGCCTGGCCTGCTGAGGAGTGACGGACTCCATCCTGGCTGGAGGGGTGCTCTCATCTTATCTACCAACATAGACAGGGCTCTAACTCCTCTAGCTCCAGAATGAAATAGGGTGCAGGCCAGGCAGCAGGCTCTTAGCCAGTCTACCAGCTTAGATGAGTCTGCCACTAGCACAGTCCGTGTAGTCAGCTCAGCTATCCCCATTGAGACAGTGTCTGTGCCTCGACCTAGGTTGGGCAAAACTAAACGTGACAGTGTTTGCCTTAGCAATCTCACTAGGATAAAGACCTCCTCCATTCCTGCCATTATTGAAAGAGATTGTGATACCTCACATCTCAAAATAGGGCTACTTAATGTTAGATCCCTCACTTCAAAGGCAGTTATAGTCAATTAACTAATCACTGATCATAATCTTGATGTGATTGGCCTGACTGAAACATGGCTTAAGCCTGATGAATTTACTGTGTTAAATGAGGCCTCACCTCCTGGTTACACTAGTGACCATATCCCCCGTGCATCCCGCAAAGGCGGAGGTGTTGCTAACATTTACGATAGCAAATTTCAATTTACAAAAAAATACGTTTTCGTCTTTTGAGCTTCTAGTCATGAAATCTATGCAGCCAACTCAATCACTTTTTATAGCTACTGTTTACAGGCCTCCTGGGCCATACACAGCGTTCCTCACTGAGATCCCTGAATTCCTATCGGACCTTGTAGTCATAGCTTATCATTTTCAAATTTTTGGTGATTTTAATATTCACATGGAAAAGTCCACAGACCCACTCCAAAAGGCTTTCGGAGCCATCATCGACTCAGTGGGTTTTGTCCAACGTGTCTCTGGACCTACTCACTGTCACAGTCATACTATGGTCCTAGTTTGTACCATGGAATTAATGTTTTTCCTCATAATCCTGGACTATCGGACCACCATTTTATTACGTTTGCAATTGCTACAAATAATCTGCTCAGACCCCAACCAAGGAGCATCAAAAGTCATGCTATAAATTCTCAGACAACAAAAATATTCCTTGATGCCCTTCCAGACTCCCTCTGCCTACCCAAGGACGTCAGAGGACAAAAATCAGTTAACCACGTAAATGAGGAACTCAATTTAACCTTGCGCAATACCCTAGAAGCAGTTGCACCCCTAAAAACTAAAAACATTTGTCATAAGAAACTAGCTCCCTGGTATACAGAAAATACCCAAGCTCTGAAGCAAGCTTCCAGAAAATTGGAACGGAAATGGCGCCACACCAAACTGGAAGTCTTCCGACTAGCTTGGAAAGACAGTACCGTGCAGTATCGAAGAGCCCTCACTGCTGCTCGATCATCCTATTTTTCCAACTTAATTGAGGAAAATAGGAAAAATTTTGATACTGTTGCAAAGCTAACTAAAAGGAAGCCTTCCCCAAGAGAGGATGGCTTTCACTTCAGCAATAATAAATTCATGAACTTCTTTGAGGAAAATATAATGATCATTAGAAAGCAAATTACGGACTCCTCTTTATACCTGCGTATTCCTCCAAATCTCAGTTGTCCTGAGTCTGCACAACTCTGTCAGGACCTAGGATCAAGACAGACACTCAAGTGTTTTAGTACTATATCTCTTGACACAATGATGAAAGAAATCATGGACTCTAAACCTTCAAGCTGCATACTGGACCCTATTCCAACTAAACCACTGAAAGAGCTGCTTCCTGTGCTTGGCCCTCCTATGTTGAACATAATAAACAGCTCTCTATCCACCGGATGTGTACCAAACTCACCAAAAGTGGCAGTAATAAAGCCTCTCTTGAAAAAGCCAAACCTTGACCCAGAAAATATAAAAAACTTCCGGCCTATATCGAATCTTCCATTCCTCTCAAATTTGTTAGAAAAAGCTGTTGCGCAGCAACTCACTGCCTTCCTGAAGACAAACAATGTATACGAAATGCTTCAGTCTGGTTTTAGACCCCATCATAGCACTGAGACTGCACTTGTGAAGGTGGTAAATTACCATTTAATGGCGTCAGACCGAGGCTCTGCATCTGTCCTCGTGCTCCTAGACCTTAGTGCTACTTTTGATACCATCGATCACCACATTCTTTTTGAGAGATTGGAAACCCAAATTGGTCTACACAGACAAGTTCTGGCCTGGTTTAGATCTTATCTGTTGGAAAGATTGTCTCTGTGAATCAACTGTAAATTTCGGTGTTCTCAAGGATCCATTTTAGGACCACTATTGTTTTCACTATATATTTTACCTCTGTCATTCAAAAACATAATGTTAACTTTCACTGCTATGCACATGACACACAGCTGTACATTTGAATGAAACATGGTGAAGCCCCAAAATTGCCCTCGCTAGAAGCCTGTGTTTCAGACATAAGGAATGGCTGCAAACGTTCTACTTTAAAACACGAAAAAAAACAGCTTGTTCTAGGTCTCAAGAAACAAAGAGATCGTCTGTTGAATCTGACAATTAATCTTGATGGTTGTACAGTCGTCTCAAATAAAACTGTGAAGGACCTCGGTGTTACTCTGGACCCTGATCTCTCTTTTGACGAACATATCAAGACTGTTTCAAAGACAGCTTTTTTCCATCTCTTCCAAAAATCAGAAACTTTCTGTCCAAAAATTATGCAGAAAAATGAATCCATGCTTTTGTTACTTCTAGGTTAGACTACTGCAATGCTCTACTTCCCGGGCTACCCGGATAAAGCACTATATAAACTTCAGTTAGTGCTAAATACGGCTGCTAGAATCCTGACTAGAACCAAAAAATGTGATCATATTACTCCAGTGCTAGCCTCCCTACACTGGCTTCCTGTTAAGGCAAGGGCTGATTTCAAGGTTTTACTGCTAACCTACAAATCATTACATGGGCTTGCTCCTACCTATCTTTCCGATTTGGTCCTGCTGTACATACCTACACGTACGCTACGGTCACAAGACGCAGGCCTCCTAATTGTCCCTAGAATTTCTAAGCAAACAGCTGGAGGCAGGGCTTTCTCCTATAGAGCTCCATTTTTATGGAATCGTCTGCATACCAATGTGAGAGACGCAGACTCTGTCTCAACTTTTAAGTCTTTACTGAAGACTCATCTCTTCAGTGGGTCATATGATTGAGTGTAGTCTGCCCCAGGAGTGTGAAGGTGAATGAAAAGGCTCTGGAGCAACCAACCAAGATGGCGTAGCAGTAAGTCGTCCTGTCGTGTCGTGTCCCTGTATATTTTGTTTATATTTTGTTTATTTTTCGTTTTTTACATATTTTTCGTTTTTTACATAGCTATCCCTTTAAAAACATTTTGCTAAACCTAAGCTTCCAAATACGCTGGATCTTCACAACTAGCTATCTAGCTAAACCGCAACCCCGGATGATTACCCCTGGCTAGCGTTTCCACCCACTTAGCTTGAAGCTAGCCCGGCCTGCGCTACCACCGTAGCATACTCCTGAGCTACAATACCCGGGCCCACGACCGGTCTATCGATGTCACCGCATGAAGAGGAATAAACAGACTCACCCCATCGCGACGTCCCCCAAAGGCTAACTCTCTAGCCCTCGCTATCTCCCTGCTTGCTATTTCGGCCTGCTAACTGCTAGCTTGTCCAGCTCCGGTCCGCTAACTGCTACCTTGTCTAGCCCGGGCCTACAAACTGTTAGCTTGTTAGCACAGGCCTGCTAACCGCCTGAATCGCCGCGTCCCAAACGCCCACCGGACCCATATTTACTTTCTATCTCTTTTGACTTTTAATTTGTTTATACCTTCCGGAAACCTGCCTCACCCAATGTGATACGGAATCGCTATTATTTTTTATTTATTTTTAGAACACACTCAAGAACCTCCAGAAGCTAACCAGCTAACTAGCTACAAGCTATTTAGTCATTGTTCGGTTTTTTTAACCTGGATAACACTCGCCAGTCCAGCTTCCCTTCCCCATCCACCGCTGCCCCCTGGACACTGATCTCTTGGCTACATAGCTGATGCACGCTGGACTGTCCATAAATCACGGTACTCCATTCTGCTTGTTTGTTTTATCTGTTGGCCCCGTTGCCTAGTCTACGCCATTTTACCTGCTGTTGTTGTGCTAGCTGATTAGCTGTTGTCTCACCTACTGTTTTAGCTAGCTTTCCCAATTCAACACCTGTGATTACTGTATGCCTCGCTGTATGTCTCTCTCAAATGTCAATATGCCTTGTATACTGTTGTTCAGGTTAGTTATCATTGTTTTAGTTGACAATGGAGCCCCTAGTTCCACTCTTCATACCCCTGATAACTCCTTTGTCCCACCTCCCACACATGCGGTGACCTCACCCATTACTACCAGCATGTCCAGAGATACAACCTCTCTCATCCTCACCCAGTGCCTGGGCTTACCTCCGCTGTACCCGCACCCCACCATACCCCTGTCTGCGCATTATGCCCTGAATATATTCTACCATGCCCAGAAACCTGCTCCTCTTATTCTCTGTCCCCAACGCTCTAGGCGACCAGTTTTGATAGCCTTTAGCCGCACCCTCATACTACTCCTTCTCTGTTCCGCGGGTGATGTGGAGGTAAACCCAGGCCCTGCATGTCCCCAGGCACCCTCATTTGTTGACTTCTGTGTTCGAAAAAGCCTTGGTTTCATGCATGTCAACATCAGAAGCCTCCTCCCTAAGTTTGTCTTACTCACTGCTTTAGCACACTCTGCTAACCCTGATGTCCTTGCTGTGTCTGAATCCTGGCTCAGGAAGGCCACCAAAAATTCAGAGATTTCCATACCCAACTATAACATCTTCCGTCAAGATAGAACTGCCAAAGGGGGAGGAGTTGCAGTTTACTGCAGAGATAGCCTGCAAAGTAATGTCATACTTTCCAGGTCCATACCCAAACAGTTCGAACTACTAATTTTGAAAATTACTCTCTCCAGAAATAAGTCTCTCACGGTTGCCGCCTGCTACCGACCCCCCTCAGCTCCCAGCTGTGCCCTGGACACCATTTGTGAATTGATCGCCCCCCATCTAGCTTCAGAGTTTGTTCTGTTAGGTGACCTAAACTGGGATATGCTTAACACCCCGCCAGTCCTACAATCTAAGCTAGATGCCCTCAATCTCACACAAATCATCAAGGAACCCACCAGGTACAACCCTAACTCTGTAAACAAGGGCACCCTCATAGACGTCATCCTGACCAACTGGCCCTCCAAATACACCTCCGCTGTCTTCAACCAGGATCTCAGCGATCACTGCCTCATTGCCTGTATCCGCTACGGAGCCGCAGTCAAACGACCACCCCTCATCACTGTCAAACGCTCCCTAAAACACTTCTGTGAGCAGGCCTTTCTAATCGACCTGGCCCGGGTATCCTGGAAGGACATTGACCTCATCCCGTCAGTTGAGGATGCCTGGTCATTCTTTAAAAGTAACTTCCTCACCATTTTAGATAAGCATGCTCCGTTCAAAAAATGCAGAACTAAGAACAGATACAGCCCTTGGTTCACCCCAGACCTGACTGCCCTCGACCAGCACAAAAACATCCTGTGGCGGACTGCAATAGCATCGAATAGTCCCCGTGATATGCAACTGTTCAGGGAAGTCCGGAACCAATACACGCAGTCAGTCAGGAAAGCTAAGGCCAGCTTCTTCAGGCAGAAGTTTGCATCCTGTAGCTCCAACTCCAAAAAGTTCTGGGACACTGTGAAGTCCATGGAGAACAAGAGCACCTCCTCCCAGCTGCCCACTGCACTGAGGCTAGGTAACACGGTCACCACTGATAAATCCATGATTATCGACAACTTCAATAAGCATTTCTCAACGGCTGGCCATGCCTTCCGCCTGGCTACTTCAACTTCGGCCAACAGCTCCGCCCCCCCCGCAGCTCCTCGCCCAAGCCTCTCCAGGTTCTCCTTTACCCAAATCCAGATAGCAGATGTTCTGAAAGAGCTGCAAAACCTGGACCCGTACAAATCAGCTGGGCTTGACAATCTGGACCCTCTATTTCTGAAACTATCTGCCACCATTGTCGCAACCCCTATTACCAGCCTGTTCAACCTCTCTTTCATCTCGTCTGAGATCCCCAAGGATTGGAAAGCTGCCGCAGTCATCCCCCTCTTCAAAGGGGGAGACACCCTGGACCCAAACTGTTACAGACCTATATCCATCCTGCCCTGCCTATCTAAGGTCTTCGAAAGCCAAGTCAACAAACAGGTCACTGACCATCTCGAATCCCACCGTACCTTCTCCGCTGTGCAATCTGGTTTCCGAGCCGGTCATGGGTGCACCTCAGCCACACTCAAGGTACTAAACGACATCATAACCGCCATCGATAAAAGACAGTACTGTGCAGCCGTCTTCATCGACCTTGCCAAGGCTTTCGACTCTGTCAATCACCATATTCTTATCGGCAGACTCAGTAGCCTCGGTTTTTCGGATGACTGCCTTGCCTGGTTCACCAATTACTTTGCAGACAGAGTTCAGTGTGTCAAATCGGAGGGCATGCTGTCCGGTCCTCTGGCAGTCTCTATGGGGGTGCCACAGGGTTCAATTCTCGGGCCGACTCTTTTCTCTGTGTATATCAATGATGTTGCTCTTGCTGCGGGCGATTCCCTGATCCACCTCTACGCAGACGACACCATTCTATATACTTTCGGCCCGTCTTTGGACACTGTGCTATCTAACCTCCAAACAAGCTTCAATGCCATACAACACTCCTTCCGTGGCCTCCAACTGCTCTTAAACGCTAGTAAAACCAAATGCATGCTTTTCAACCGGTCGCTGCCTGCACCTGCATGCCCGACTAGCATCACCACCCTGGATGGTTCCGACCTAGAATATGTGGACGTCTATAAGTACCTAGGTGTCTGGCTAGACTGCAAACTCTCCTTCCAGACTCATATCAAACATCTCCAATCGAAAATCAAATCAAGAGTCGGCTTTCTATTCCGCAACAAAGCCTCCTTCACTCAAGCCGCCAAGCTTACCCTAGTAAAACTGACTATCCTACCGATCCTCGACTTCGGCGATGTCATCTACAAAATGGCTTCCAACACTCTACTCAGCAAACTGGATGCAGTCTATCACAGTGCCATCCGTTTTGTCACTAAAGCACCTTATACCACCCACCACTGCGACTTGTATGCTCTAGTCGGCTGGCCCTCGCTACATATTCGTCGCCAGACCCACTGGCTCCAGGTCATCTACAAGTCTATGCTAGGTAAAGCTCCGCCTTATCTCAGCTCACTGGTCACGATGGCAACACCCATCCGTAGCACGCGCTCCAGCAGGTGTATCTCACTGATCATCCCTAAAGCCAACACCTCATTTGGCCGCCTTTCGTTCCAGTACTCTGCTGCCTGTGACTGGAACGAATTGCAAAAATCGCTGAAGTTGGAGACTTTTATCTCCCTCACCAACTTCAAACATCAGCTATCTGAGCAGCTAACCGATCGCTGCAGCTGTACATAGTCTATTGGTAAATAGCCCACCCTTTTCACCTACCTCATCCCCATACTGTTTTTATTTATTTACTTTTCTGCTCTTCTGCACACCAATATCTCTACCTGTACATGACCATCTGATCTTTTATCACTTCAGTGTTAATCTGCAAAATTGTAATTATTTGCCTACCTCCTCATGCCTTTTGCACACATTGTATATAGACCCCCCCTTTGTTTTCTACTGTGTTATTGACTTGTTAATTGTTTACTCCATGTGTAACTCTTTGTTGTATGCTCACACTGCTATGCTTTATCTTGGCCAGGTCGCAGTTGCAAATGAGAACTTGTTCTCAACTAGCCTACCTGGTTAAATAAAGGTGAAATAAAATTTAAAATTAAATTAAAAAACCACCCTTGCTGTCTCTGCCTGGCCGGTTCCCCTCTCTCCACTGGGATTCTCTGCCTCTAACCCTATTACAAGGGCTGAGTCACTGGCTTACTGGTGCAGGTCCATGCCGTCCCTAGGAGGAGTGCGTCACTTGAGTGGGTTGAGTCACTAACATGATCACCCTGTCTGGGTTGGCTCCCCCCTTGGGTTGTGCCGTGGCGGAGATCTTTGTGGGCTATACTCAGCCTTGTCTCAGGATGGTAAGTTGGTGGTTGAAGATATCCCTCTAGTGGTGTGGGGGCTGTGCTTTGGCAAAGTGGGTGGGGTTATATACTTCCTGTTTGGCCCTGTCCGGGGGTATCATTGGATAGGACCACAGTGTCTCCTGACCCCTCCTGTCTCAGCCTCCAGTATTTATGCTGCAGTAGTTTATGTGTCGGGGGGCTAGGGTCAGTTTGTTATATCTGGAGTACTTCTCCTGTCTTATCCGGTGTCCTGTGTGAATTTAAGTATGCTCTCTCTAATTTTCTCTTTCTCTCTTTCTTTCTCTCTCTCGGAGGACCTGAGCCCAAGGACCATGCCTCAGGACAACTGTTCTGCCTGTGGCTATGGAACCCTGACCTGTTCACCGGATGTGCTACCTGTCCCAGACCTGCTGTTTTCAACGCTCTAGAGACAGCAGGAGCGGTAGAGATAGTCTTAATGATTGGCTATGAAAAGCAAACTGACATTTACTCCTGAGGTGCTGACTTGTTGCACCCTCGACAACTACTGTAATTATTATTATTTGACCATGCTGGTCATTTATGAACATTTGAACATCTTGGCCATGTTCTGTTATAATCTCCACCCGGCACAGCCAGAAGAGGACTGGCCACCCCTCATAGCCTGGTTCCTCTCTAGATTTCTTCCTAGGTTTTGGCTTTTCTCAGGAGTTTTTCCTAGCCACCATGCTTCTACACCTGCATTGCTTGCTGCTTGGGGTTTTAGGCTGAGTTTCTGTACAGCACTTTGATATATCAGCTGATGTAAGGAGGGCTATATAAATACATTTTCCT
Source organism: Oncorhynchus kisutch (assembly GCF_002021735.2). Taxonomy (NCBI): domain Eukaryota; kingdom Metazoa; phylum Chordata; class Actinopteri; order Salmoniformes; family Salmonidae; genus Oncorhynchus; species Oncorhynchus kisutch. The sequence goes on along the minus strand of NC_034198.2, from coordinate 2,489,787 downwards.
TGCCACATTGTTGTTGGTTGAATCGTCATATAACATAAATACTCATCATAAACTGATGAAAGATACATATAATTAAAGAAACACTTGTTCTTAATGCTGTGTCATTTTTTTTTTTTACTTTACGCAAAAAGCATACCATGCAATAATCTGAGATGACGCTCAGAAGTACACAACATTTCTCCACCATGTTGGAGTCAACAGAAATACGAAATTACATCATAAATATTCCCTTACCTTTGATGGTCTTTCATCAGAATGCAGTGCTAGGAATCCTAGTTCCGCAATAAATCGTTGTTTTGTTCGATAATGTCCATTACTAGTGTCCAATTATCTACTTTTTCTAGCACGTTTAGTTCACATGTCCAAATTCTGGCACCAGTCCAGGCGAACTCGGACAAAAACTTCAGAAAGTTATATTCCAGATTGAATAAACTGGTCAAATTAAGTAGAGAATCAATCTTCAGGATGTTGTTATCATATATATCCAATAACGTTCCAACCGGAGCATTCGTTTTTGTCTACAGAGTAATGGAATGCATGGCGATATCATGACAAATGCGCCTGACCAGGAACTGGCATTCTGCCAGACCACTGACTCAAATCGCTGCCCTCCGGCCCCACATCACACTAGAGGCTTCATTCCACGTTCTACTGACTGTTGACATCTAGTGGAAGGTCGTAGGAAGTGCGAACAGATCCATATCTTACTGGGATGTGAATAGGCGATGAGTTGAAAATCAACCAGCCCCAGAATTTCCTCTTCCTATTTGGAAGTTTGCCTGCCATATGAGTTCTGTTATACTCACAGACATGATTCAAACAGTTTTAGAAACTTCAGAGTGGTTTCTATTCAATAGTAATAATACTAGGCATATATTAGCATCTGGGACAGAGTAGGAGGCAGTTCACTATGGGCATGCAATTCATCCAAAGTGAAAATGCTGCCCCCAATCCCAAAAAGTTAACTAGGCAAGTCAGTTAAGTACTAATTCTTATTTTCAATGACAGCCTAGGAATACGGGGTTAACTGCCTTGTTCAGAGGCAGAAAGACAGATTTTTACCTTGTCAGCTCGGGGATTCGATCTTGCAACCTCGGTTACAAGTCCAACGCTCTAACCACTAGGTTACCTGCCGCCCCAATGGTGGGCATCTTGAAGCATGTGGGGACAACCGACTGGGACAGGGAGAGATTGAATATGTCCATAAGCATTCCAGCCAACTGGAATCTGGACATGCTTTGAGGTCGCGGCTAGGGATGCCGTGTGGGCCGGCAGCCTTGCTAGGGTTAACACGCTGAAATGTCTTACTCACGTTGGCCACGGAGAAGGAGAGGCCACATTCCTTTGCAAATTTGCTTTGTTAAAATCCTGAGCTACAATAAATGCGGCCTCAGAATATATGGTTTCCAGTTTGTATAAAGTCCACTGAAGTTCTTTGAGGGCCGTCGTGGTATCTGCTTGAGAGGGGATATGCACGGCTGTGACTATAACCGAAGAGAATTGTCTTGAGGGGTAATACGGTCGGCATTTGATTGCGAGGAATTCTAGTTTGGTGAACAAAATAACTTGAGTATCTGTATGTTATCATAATCCCACAATGAGTAGTTAATCATGAAATATACACCCCGGCCCTCCTTCTTCCCTGAGAGATATTTATTATTATCTGTGCGATGAACTGAGAACCCAACTGGCTGAATGGACATGAGCCATGTTTCCATGAATCAGAGTATGTTACAATCACTGAAGTCTCTCTGGAAGGAAATCCTTGCCCTGAGCTTATCAACTTTATTATCCAGAGACTGAACATTAGCGAGTAATATACTCAGAAGTGGTGGGTGGTGTGTGCGCCTCCACCATTATTGCACACAGAGTGAATCCATGTATCTAATTATCTTTTATGGTGTACAGCACTAAAGTAAAAATACTTAAAAGTACTATTTTAGGGTATCTGTACATTACTATTTATATTTTTGACAACTTTTACATTTCCTTCACTGCATTCCTAAATACAATATTGTACTTTCTACTCCATACATTTTTCATGACACCCAAACGTACTTAGCAGGACAGACTAAATGGTCCAATTCACACACTTATCAATGGAACATCCCTGGTCATCGCTACTGATGATCTGGTTGACTCACTAAACACGCATGCTTCATTTGTAATTTATGTCTGAGTGTTAGTGTGCCCTGAACACTAACAGGATGTTGTTATTCAAGACACAAAGACAGCAGAGAATAGGAGTAAGGAGGATAATGATAATACTTTTTTATCAACTCACAAAGTGACAAAAATAATGCAATGTCTCATTGTACATGGTCGGTAATCTTTTTCTTAACTTGGCTTTCGAAGACCTTAGAATGGCAGGGTAGGTATAGATATAGGTCTGTAGCAGTTTGGGTCTAGAGTGTCTCCCCCTTTTAATAGGGGGATGACCGCGGCAGCTTTCCAATCTTTGGGAATCTCAGATGATACAAACGAGAGGTGGAACAGGCTAGTAATAGGGGTTGTAACAATTTCAGCAGATCATTTTAGAAAGGGAGGGTCCGGCTGATTTGTAGGGGTCCAGATTATGCCGCTCTTTCAGAACATCAGCTATTTGGGTGAAGGCGAAATGGGGGATTATTGGTCGAGTTGCTGTGGTGGGTGCAGGGCTTTTGATTGGGGTAGGGGTAGCCAGGTGAAAAGCATGGCCAGCCGTAAAAAAAAAATGCTTCTTGAAATTCTCAATTATAGTGGATTTATCGATGGTGACAGTGTTTCCTAGCCTCAGTGCAGTGGGCAGCTGGGAGGAGGTGCTCTTATTCTCCATGGACTTTACAGTGTCCCGGAACTTTTTTGAGTTTGTGCTACAGGATGCAAATTTCTGCTTGAAAAAGCTAGCCTTGGCTTTCCTAACTGTCCGTGTATATTGGTTTCTAGCTTCCCTGAAAAGTTGTATATCACAGGGGCTATTCGATGCTAAAGCAGAATGCCACAAGATGTTTTTGTGCCGGTCAAGGGCAGTCAGGTCTGGAGAGAACCAAGGGCTATATCTGTTCCTGGTTCTACATTTTTTGAATGGAGCATGCTTATTTAAGATGGTGAGGAAGACACTTTTAAAGAAAAACCAGGCATCCTCTACTGACGGGATGAGGTCAATATCCTTCCAGGATACCCGGGCCAGGTTGATTAGAAAGGCCTGCTCGCAGAAGTGTTTTAGGGAGTGTTTGACAGTGGTGAGGGTTGGTCGTTTGACCGCAGACCCAATACGGATGCAGGCAATGAGGCAGTGATAGCTGAGATCTTGGTTGAAAACTGCAGAGGTGTATTTGGAGGGCGGGTTGGTTAGGATGATATCTATGAGGATGCCCGTGTTTACGGATTTGGGGTTGTACCTGGTGGGTTCATTGATAATTTGTGTGAGATTGAGGGCATCAAGCTTAGAATGTAGGATGGCCGGGGTGTAAGCATGTCCCAGTTTAGGTCACCTAGCAGCACGAACTCTGAAGATAGATGAGGGGAAATCAATTCACATATGGGCATAGCTGGGGGCAGAGCGTGGTATATAGCAAGCGGCACGGTGAGAGACTTGTTTCTGTAAAGGTGGATTTTTAAAAGTAGAAGCTTGAATTGTTTGGGTACAGACCTGGATTGTAAAACAGAACTCTGCAGGCTATCTCTGCAGTAGATTGCAACACCGCCCCCTTTGGCAGTTCTATCTTGTCAGAAAATGTTATAGTTAGGGATGGAAAATTCAGGCTAGGACATCCGGGTTGGGAGAGTGTGCTAAAGCAGTGAATAAAACAAACTTAGGGAGGAGGCTTCTAATGTTAACATGCATGAAACCAAGGCTTTTACAGTTACAGAGGTCGACAAATGAGAGCACCTGGGGAGTAGGAGTGGAGCTAGGTACTGCAGGGCCTGGATTAACCTCTACATCACCAGAGGAACATAGGAGGAGTAGGATAAGGGTACGGCTAAAGGCTATCAGAACTGGTCGTCTAGTACGTTTGGAACAGAGAGTAAAAGGAGCAGGTTTCTGGGCGCGATAGAATAGATTCAAGGCATAATGTACAGACAAAGGTATGGTAGGATGTGAGTATATTGGAGGTAAACCTAGACATTGAGTGATGATGAGAGAGATATTGTCTCTAGAGACGGTTAAACCAGGTGATGTCACCACATATGTGGGAGGTGGAACTAAATGATTAGTTAAGGCATATTGAGCAGGGCTTGAGGCTCTACAGTGAAATAAGACAATCACTAACCAGGACAGTAATGGACAAGGCATATTGATATTAAAGAGAGGCATACGTAGCCGAGTGATCAATTAATCGATAAAATGGCCAACCAAAACATAATTTCCAAACGTTTTCAACCACTTGTTAACATTTTGAGGCAATTTCAACCATAAAACTACTAAAGGACAGAATGGCGGTATAATTTGGAGAATTTCAACCATAAAACTACTAAAGGACAGAATGGCGGTATAATTTGGAGAATTTCAACCATAAAACTACTAAAGGACAGAATGGCGGTATAATTTGGAGAATTTCAACCATAAAACTACTAAAGGACAGAATGGCGTCATAATTTGGAGAATTTCAACCATAAAACTACTAAAGGACAGAATGGCGGTATAATTTGGAGAATTTCAACCATAAAACTACTAAAGGACAGAATGGCGGTATAATTTGGAGAATTTCAACCATAAAACTACTAAAGGACAGAATGGCGGTATAATTTGGAGAATTTCAACCATAAAACTACTAAAGGACAGAATGGCGTCATAATTTGGAGAATTTCAACCATAAAACTACTAAAGGACAGAATGGCGGTATAATTTGGAGAATTTCAACCATAAAACTACTAAAGGACAGAATGGCGGTATAATTTGGAGAATTTCAACCATAAAACTACTAAAGGACAGAATGGCGTCATAATTTGGAGAATTTCAACCATAAAACTACTAAAGGACAGAATGGCGGTATAATTTGGAGAATTTCAACCATAAAACTACTAAAGGACAGAATGGCGGTATAATTTGGAGAATTTCAACCATAAAACTACTAAAGGACAGAATGGCGGTATAATTTGGAGAATTTCAACCATAAAACTACTAAAGGACAGAATGGCGTCATAATTTGGAGAATTTCAACCATAAAACTACTAAAGGACAGAATGGCGGTATAATTTGGAGAATTTCAACCATAAAACCACTAAAGGACAGAATGGCGGTATAATTTGGAGAATTTCAACCATAAAACTACTAAAGGACAGAATGGCGTCATAATTTGGAGAATTTCAACCATAAAACTACTAAAGGACAGAATGGCGGTATAATTTGGAGAATTTCAACCATAAAACTACTAAAGGACAGAATGGCGGTATAATTTGGAGAATTTCAACCATAAAACTACTAAAGGACAGAATGGCGTCATAATTTGGAGAATTTCAACCATAAAACTACTAAAGGACAGAATGGCGGTATAATTTGGAGAATTTCAACCATAAAACTACTAAAGGACAGAATGGCGGTATAATTTGGAGAATTTCAACCATAAAACTACTAAAGGACAGAATGGCGGTATAATTTGGAGAATTTCAACCATAAAACTACTAAAGGACAGAATGGCGGTATAATTTGGAGAATTTCAACCATAAAACTACTAAAGGACAGAATGGTGTCATAATTTGGAGAATTTCAACCATAAAACTACTAAAGGACAGAATGGCGGTATAATTTGGAGAATTTCAACCATAAAACTACTAAAGGACAGAATGGCGGTATAATTTGGAGAATTTCAACCATAAAACTACTAAAGGACAGAATGGCGGTATAATTTGGAGAATTTCAACCATAAAACTACTAAAGGACAGAATGGCGTCATAATTTGGAGAATTTCAACCATAAAACTACTAAAGGACAGAATGGCGGTATAATTTGGAGAATTTCAACCATAAAACTACTAAAGGACAGAATGGCGTCATAATTTGGAGAATTTCAACCATAAAACTACTAAAGGACAGAATGGCGGTATAATTTGGAGAATTTCAACCATAAAACTACTAAAGGACAGAATGGCGGGTATAATTTGGAGAATTTCAACCATAAAACTACTAAAGGACAGAATGGCGGTATAATTTGGAGAATTTCAACCATGAGGGATCTTTTTCAATAATAGCAGACACGATTTTGTGTATTTTACTCACAAAATATCCTTTTAGTTTGTTTTCCACCATTGGTGATTAACATAAAATATGACTTGAGGCAATTTCTACCATATCACCACTAAAGGGAAGTGATTGCATGTTAAATGGTAAAGATAAAACCTACAGACAAACATTTTCAGTCATTGTTGCAGTGTTGCCTGCCCCTTAGGATTCTACAGCCAACTGCCTTCTGCTTAATTGCAGTCTCAAAACATTTTCTGTGGGCTGCCTTTGCGAGCATACAGTATAAGCATTGGCCTGTATGCCATACTTTTTCCATATGTAACACCATAGAAAATGTGCCTCTAGATTTGTATTTATATCTATATATATATATATAGTATACATGATATTATTGTAATAGTATTACCCATATTTTCATTATTATGATCCTCTTCATTCAATTTGAATGCAGCAAGATGAACACTGACTGGCATTTACATTTATTAGTTATTATTAGTTACATACATTTATTTGGTGTAAAGAACTTAAGTCAATTACTTTAATGTACTACTTAAGTTGTTTTTGGGGGGATATCTACACTTTACTATTTATATTTTACTCCACTACATTCCTAAATAAAATAATGCCCATTTTACTCCATACATTTTGAGACCAAAAAGTACTTAGCAGGACAGGAAAATGGTCCAATGCACTCACTTATCAATATAACCTTCCTGGTCATCCCCACTGCCTCTGATCTGGCAGACTCACTAAACAAACACTTTGTAAATTATGTCTGAGTTTTGAAGTGTGCCCCTGGCTATTCGTTAAAAAAATTAACAAGTAAACCGTGCGGTCTGGTTTGCCTAATGTAAGGAATGTGAAATCATTTTTACTTTTACTTTTGATACTTAAGTAAAAGTAAAGATACTTGAGTCCTTTTTTCCTACTGTGTAGTTTAAGTTGATGATAAAAGACAGAAAAGGTACTGCTTGCATAATGCATTATTGATTTCTCCATTAGGTACTAATTGTTGTTGCACTTGCCTGCTAAGCACTTAAGTCCACTAGATGTCGCCATATACACAAAGACATGAATAAAACAATGTTGTAGGCCTGATGTGCATGACAATGTGGCTAGCTAACATAAGTCATGTTGTAATATCCCTAGAACCTCAGGGGCATTACCAAAGTACTTCAGAAGGAAAGCAGCACCCTGCTCAGCTCAACAGGGGTGATCTACCTCCACTGCAGGTGGAGGGAAGGACATTGTTACTGTTGGTATGTATCAACTATGGTGACATATTGATAGATCTCATCACAGTAATATCAAATGCAATATCTATTCAAATGTTCTGATTTGAAAATGCAAGTGTTTTCCAAGAGTATATGCTGGAAAATGACACTTCTGTTAAACAATGTACTATTATACCATGAGATAAAGAATGAGGTCATTTAATGACAAATGTATTGCTCATTAAAAGGTAGGTAACAAGAGAAACGTGAAAGACAATTGTTACGGGACACTTGTTGATTTCTAATATTGATGAGACAACACTCTTTAATATCTCCCTCTCGCTTACAGGTCGGCACCATCATGACAGAGAAAAGATGTCCCCCCTGTCGGAGAAAGGAGGACATTGATGCCACCAGTCCAAAGAATTACCACATTCAACATGAAATTGTCAAAGGAGCTGAAAAGGAATAAGTCATCTTAAGGCCAGGATGTCATCATATCTTCAATCAACAGAACAGATTACATTGTTGTTAGTGGTTGTCGCGTTGGAAAATGTTAAGAGGGTAATGCTTAAGGTAGTGATTCTTCAGAGACCTAGGTTGTCAGCATCCTCTAAGACATACACCAGTCTAAAGCAGAGATTGTAATAAATATTATATATGGTACTTAAAATAGCATTTTTCAAGGACCCAAAGCTGCTTTACAATTGTAAACAAATACAAACCAACCACACAAAGAAACCAAAACTTGAACAAGGTGAAGGTGGTCAAGCTTAAAGGGAAAAGAGTCATGTGTCAGTGTATGAATAAGTGAGCAGGGGTGTTTGCAGTCCTTAGATCCAACACACTGGATCAAATTCATTACGCTCACAAAAAAAAAGTTAAAAAACATATAGAGGAACGCTGGAGAAGGCCCAGTCACTAAAGCTCTCTAGTGTTGGACCTAAGTGCGACAAGCTGGCCTGCTGTGGCAGAACGGAGTGAGTGTTGGAGTTGGTAGCCAAGAAAAAAGGTCAGAGAGCTAAGGAGGGGGATGGTGGCGAAGAGATTTGTAGGTCAGGAGGATGATCTTGTAATCAATATGTTGGGAGACAGGGAGCCAAAGGGTTTGATCTAAGGACTGCGCTCTCCTTGGCCAGGATGGTAGTTGCTGCTGTGTCACTGCTAGGAAAAGTTCAGTGGGAACTACAACGCTTACTCTGTGGAAACACACAACATAGGTTTTATGGACAAATAGCATGACTTTGGTTTATATATATACAGATGAAGTCGGAAGTTTACATACACCTGAGCCAAATACATTAAAACTCTGAAAATCTATTCAACATTTAATCCTAGTAAAAATTCGCTGTCTTAGGTCAGTTAGTATCACCACTTTATTTTAAGAATGTGAAAATGTCCAAACAATTGTAGAGATTATGGCCAAACAGTTATATTTTTGTTTCATCAGACCAGAGGACATTTCCCCCAAAAAGTACAATCTTTGTCCCCATTCGCAGTTGCAAACCGTAGTCTGGCATTTTTATGGCGGTTTTGGAGCAGTGGATTCTTCCTTGCTGAGCGGCCTTTCAGGTTATGTCCATATAGGACTCGTTTTAATGTGGATATAGATATTTTTGTACCTGTTTCCTCCAGCATCTTCACAAGGTCCTTTGCTGTTGTTCTGGGATTGATTTTCACTTTTCGCACCAAAGTACGGTCATCTCTAGGAGACAGAACACGTCTCCTTCCTGAGCGGTATGATGGCTGCGTGGTCCCATGGTGTTAATACTTACGTACTATTGTCTGTACAGATGAACATGATACCTTCAGGCATTTGGAAATTGCTCCCAAGGATGAACCAGACCTGGAGGTCAACAATTGTTTTTCTGAGGTCTTGGCTGATTTCTTTTGATTTTCACATGATGTCAAGCAAAGAGGCAATGAGTTTGAAGGTAGGCCTTGATATACATCCACAGGTACACCTCCAATTGACTCAAATAATGTCAATTAGCCTATCAGAAGCCATGAAATTTTCTGGAATTTTCCAAGCTGTTTAAAGGTACAGTCAACTTAATGCATGTAAACTTCTGACCCACTGGAATTGTGATACAGTGAATAAGTGAAATAATCTGTCTGTAAACAATTGTTGGAAAAATGACTTGTATCATGCACAAAGTAGAGGTCCTAACCAACTTGCCAAAACTATAGATTGTTAACAAGAATTTTGTGGAGTGGTTGAAAAACGAGTTTTAATGACTCCAATCTCTGTGTATGTATATATATATTAGTGCAGGCCAACAGTTAATAGAGCAAGACTTTTAAAAGCAGAGAGAACTTTTTTTCTATGAGGAAAACATGATAGTTTTCAAATAAACTCATCAACAAAAAAAAGAAACGTCCCTTTTTCAGGACCCAGTCTTTCAAAGATAATTCCTAAAAATCTAAATTACTTCAGATCTTTATTGTATAGGGTTTCCCACGCTTGTTCAATGAACCATAAATAATGAACACGCACCTGTGGAACAGTCGTTAAGACACTAAGGAATTAGGCTTACAGATTGTAGGCAATTAAGGTCACAGTTATGAAAACTTAGGATACTAGAGGACTTTCTACTGACTCTGATTTGCTCTATAATAGCCTTGAACCCTTGGTCGTAGCGTTCCGTCATGTCCAGCAGTAGCTCCTCGTGCCTCCCAATGTTGGCTCACTGCAGGGAGACAGCGTGGCGGAACTGGTCCAAGTCTGTTCTGTCTTCCATGGCCAGTTCGTACTATAAGGGCACAGGGCGAGACTCAAATGTAGACACGGGAGGCAGATGGTTTGAGTCTCTGATATTTATTATAATCCAAGGGACAGCAAGACAATGGTCATGAACAGGCAAAATATCATAAATAAGGTCAGAGTCCAGGAGGTACAGAGTGTCAGGTAGGCTCGAGGTCAGGGCAGACAGTGTGGTCGGGCAGGCATGTTCAGAGTCAAGGCAGGTAAGGGTCAAAACCGGGAGGACTAGTAAAAGAGAGATCAGAAAAACCACTCTGGTTGACTTGACAAAACGAACTGGCAACAGACAAACAGGGAACACCGGAATAAATACCCAGGGACTAATGTGACTAGTGACACCTGGAGGTGGGTGGAGATGGTCACAAAGACAGGTGAAACAGATCAGGGTTTGACAGTTTGAGGAGCTGCCGTTCCCTGTTACCCTGCACAAAAGGGGAGAAGTCGTACTTTGAATAATCGCTTACCTTTCTTCTCTTCTTTTTCCTCTTCCAGATGATGGAGATGGGATGGGATGAGGGGTGTAGTGCAGCAAGATCACTTAATGATTCATTAGTATTCTGCATACCAGCCTGGATAAAATATCCTACTTTATGTTACTCTTCCACTACACCATTGGATAGGATGGAGTTTAAAGTTAGTTTTGATTATTTTTGTAATTTCCATGACATCATTGATGTTGACTGCCAAGATTGTTATACTGTTCGATTTGTTTGTAAACAAATAATTTCCCAGAAAGTCTATTGCATTTATCCAATCGTTTTCTCTAATGCTGCTCATTCATGATATTATTTTAATAAACTTGTGTAGTCATGATATACAGTAGACTGCTGAGGAAGAATTGATTCTCCCAGATCATCCTATACTTATGACAATCATACTCTTCCTAATAGGGGGTTTCCATAATAGATTGTGCGACATGGCTCCCATTCTACATGCACACAGTTGGGTGGTTGCAGTCAGAAGTTATGTGGTTGAATTGTGTGGTTGTGTTCGGAAGTTGTGCAGTTGAGGTCAGAAGTTGTGTATTGCTGTCAGAAGTTGATCGGTTGCGGTATGCGTGGTTTGGAAACTAGATATGGTCAGAAGTTGTGTATTGCTGTCAGAAGTTGAGCGGTTGCGGTATGTGTGGTTCTGGGAACTAGATATGGTCAGAAGTTGTGTATTGCTGTCAGAAGTTGAGCGGTTGCGGTATGCGTGGTTGTGGAAACTAGAAATGGTCAGAAGTTGCGCGTTTGGCGTCAAAAGTTATGTGGTTGGAGTGACTCTCTTCTCTCCTCATTATTTTGGACCTCAGTGTCAGTGAGTAACCTAGCAATGGTTCCATTTTGGAATCTCAGTATTCACACAGACAGCTGTTGTTAGAAGAGAGCACCGATTTGAGTAGCGGAGAAGTAGACTAAGCTGGTAAGCCTTTAATGTTTTGTCTAAGTAGTTGCAAAGTGGAATTATTAGCTGATTTGTGTCAAAAGTTGCATGATTTCACTTACAGCGAATGTCAGTTGCAAGTGATGATAATAACTCTATCCATAATTATATCCTCCTGATTCCTGTTTACAAGCTAAAACTAAAGCAGGAAGTACCAGTGACTCGCTCAATATGGAAGTGGTCAGATGACGCGGATGCTACGCTAGAGGACTGTTTTGTGAGCACAGACTGGAATATGTTCCAGGATTCTTCCAATGGCATTGAGGAGTATATCACCTCGGTCATCAGTCTTCATCAATAAGTGCATCGATGACATCGTCCCCACAGTGACTATACGTACTGTCGTGTCTTTGGCATCATTAAAAGTGAAGACTTATTTTATCAAATCAATTCTCTGTAATTATCATTACGTGATTAAACAAATCATGTAAATGTAATTAACTAGGAAGTCGGGGCACCACAGAAAATCTTCAGATTACAAAGTTATAATTTTCTGAATATAACTCTTCAGATATTTTAATATCTAATCAATTAGTCTTCTATTAATGAATTATTCTTTAACTCATGTCAGTCTCATTCCAAACTTCATAAATTGTTGGTTATCTGCATGAACCCACCCTTTACTATAAATCATCCATACACCAAATGGCTTAATCATTTATTTACTAACTAACTAAATAATCACAGAAATGCATAAACAAACAAACAGTAGATATGTTACTGACAAGGATAGGGAAGATTCCCTAGTGGGCTAAGCCGATATGACGGCTTGGTGGACAAAGAGAAGTGGGTGTGGACTGGGAAGGGGGTGTGGACAAAGGGAAGTGGGTGTGGACTGAGAAAGAGCAGGCAAGACAAAAGGGATCACTACACAGTTGATAATTATATTAATTGAAATGCTAATCCTCTGCACATGAAGGCGCACTCATTTGGGAATAATTGCAATCATTATATATTTATGCCCATGTGTCATTGTGATCTCTGTTGGAATCATCAGTCTGTCTGCTGGAGAGTTCATCCGAGTCTCTCTCTCTCTTTCTGTTTCCCTGAAGTCTTTCGTGGTTAGAATGATTACTTCAGAGTACCATTCAGAATAGATGTTTTGGCCGTTGTCAGTATTCGCATCCCAGGTTTACATAATTTCTAGCTGCAGACTAGTAATTAAGACTAGATTAATACCTAAGATTTGCTCTTATTCTGTAGGGATCGATAGTCTCAGAGTTTAAACATTTCCAGTTGTGTATCCAATGCTCCACGTGCTATGGTTAGGAATTTAATAACTTTTTGCAATCACTGCTCACACTATGGGTTTGCTAAGTCTGAAGAGGGTTTTTTATTAGTAACCATAAAAAAAGGTGGTTTCATGACACCAGATCATGTCTGCTCATGGGGATGGGCCAATGACTTAGTTAAACTTTAAAGGGAATACAATTCTCACCTTAATGTTTTAACATCACATTACATCATTTCACAAATAGTTTAATCTTTACTCATTAATTTTATAGAATAATTAGATGCAAACCTCACAACTGAGGCACCTGTATAAACAGAGTTAGGGTAATGTGGCTGTATTGTCTCTCATGAGGTCACAAACATGAAACAAAATGGACCGGTCGTAGCTGGCTTCTCCACAGACCGTTTACACATTCTCCAAAATATGGATATTGTTCAGTTCTCAAATTCTGTGATGTAGTAGAATTTGGCGGGAGTTCCTTTGTTCTACTGTCAAAATCTCTGCATGAAAAGGGGGAGAGAGTCTCCGCCAGGAATTTACGACCTGCAATAACAGAACCTGGCTGTAGGAGTGCGTGAGAGAGGGGGAAGCCACGATCTATACCCAGAAAAGGCCACGTCATGACAGTACATATCCCAACCAGAAGCCATGGATTACAGGCAACAATCGCATCGAGCTAAAAGCTAGAGCTGCCGCTTTCAAGGAGCGGGAGTCTAATCCAGACGCTTGTACAAAATCCCACTATGCCCTCAGACGAACCATCAAACAAGCAAAGCGTCACTACAGGACTAAGATTTAATCCTACAACACCAGCTCTGACGCTCGTCGGATGTGGCAGGGCTTGACAACTATTACGGACTACAAAAGGACACCCAAACGCGAGCTGCCCATGACGCGAGCCTACCAGACAAGCTAAATGCCTTTTATGCTCGCTTTGAGGCAAGCAACACTGAAGCATGCATGAGAGCACCAGCTGTTCTGGATGACTGTGTGATAACGCTCTGGGTAGCCGATGTGAACAAAACCTTTAAACAGTTCAACATTCACAAAGATGCTGGGCCAGATGGATTACCAGGACGTGTACTCAAAGCATGCGCGGACCAACTGTCAAGTGTCTTCACTGACATTTTCAACCTCTCACTGACTGAGTCTGTAATACCTACATGTTTCAAGCAGGTAACCTGCCTAAATGACTACTGCCCCATGGCACTCACATCAGTAGCCATGAAGTGCTTTGAAAGGCTGGTCATGGCCCACATCACAGCATCCTCCCAGACAGCCTAGACCCATTTCAATTTGCATACCGCTCCAACAGATCCACAGATGACCCAATGTCAATCGAACTCCACACTGCCCTTTCTCACCTGGACAAAAGGAACACCTATGTGAGAATGCTGTTCATTGACTGCAGCGCAGGGGTCAACACCATAGTGCCCACGAAGCTCATCACTAACCTAAGGACTCTGGGACTAAACACCTCCCTCTGAAACTGGATCCTGGACTTCCTGACGAGACCCCAGGTGGTAAGAGTAGGCAACAACAAGTCCTCCACACTGATCCTTAACATGGGGGCCCTCAGGGGTGTGTACTTAGTCCCATCCTCTTTTCCCTGTTCACCCACGACTGTGTGGCCAAACACGACTCCAACACCATCATTAAGTTTGTTGGCAGCACAACAGTGATAGGCCTGATAACCAACAACAATGAGACGGCCTATAGGAAGGAGGTCAGAGAACTGGTAGTGTGGTGCCAGGACAACAACCTCTCCCTCAATGTGAGCAAGACGAAGATGCTGATCGTGGACTACAGGAAAAGGTGGACCGAACAGGACCCCATTAACATCGATGGGGCTGTAGTGGAGCGGGTCAAGAGTTTTAAGTTCCTTGGTGTCCACATCACCAACAAACTATCATGGTCCAAACAAACCAAGACAGTCGTGAAGAGGGCACAACAAAACCTTTCCCCCTCAGGAGACTGAAAAGATTTGGCATGGGTCCCCAGATACTCAAAAGATTCTACAGCTGCACCAACGAGAGCCTCCTAATGGGTTGGATCACCGCCTGGTATGGCAACTACTTGGCATCTGAGCGTAAGGCGCTATAGAGGGTAGTGAAAATGGCCCAGTACGTCACAGGGGTCAAGCTTCCTGTCATCCAGGAGCTATATAATAGGCTGCGTCAGAGGAAAGGCCATAAAATTATCAGAGACTCCAGTCACCCAAGTTATAGACTGTTTTCTCTGCTACCGCACGGCAAGCGGTACGGGAGCGCCAAGTCTTGGAACAAAAGGCTCCTCAACAGCTTATACCCCCAAGCCATAAGGCTGCTGAACAATTCATAAAATCGCCACCGTACATTGATTTTCAATTTACATTGACCTCCCCCTTTTGTACACTGCTGCTACTCGCTGATTGTTTGTTCTCTATGCATAGTTACTTCGCCCCCACCTACATGTACAGATTACTTCAACTAGCCTGTACCCCTACACACTGACTCAGTACCGGTGCCCCCTGTATATAGCCTCGTTATTGTTATTCTTGTAAGTAAGCATTTCACGATAAAGTCTACACTTGTATTCGGCGCATGTGACAAAAAAAAAGTTTGATTTGATGGTGTCACAATGGGGCGCTTTAGAATTTTGAGAAATCCCATGAAAGAGGATGGAGGAGAAAGAGAGGACTAGAAACTGAATCACGAAAAGTATAACAGATATCAAAAAATTGTATACAAGCAACTCGATCGAGACCGTTCCGGAATTTTAGAAGTTGGTGTACGGTGTAGGAGGTGTCTCTTCTTTCTCCTCACCGTTTGGGCACAGTGTTAGCGAGTATCCAAGAAACAGTTCCTTTTTGGAATCTCAATATTGACACAGAGAGCAGTTTTCAGAAGACAGTTGCTTAAATTGCTCTCCCTCAAGAATGGTAATCGTTTCAGCATTTTACAAGCAGAGAAGCAGAGGAAGATTTCATATATTAGAAATGTATTTTTGTCTAACTGTTTGTTTTAATGGTCAAAACGAACTATCGTGCTTGAAAAGTAAGAACTTTGCTTGCTTCTGATATGATTTACAGAGGATTGAAAGACAGGCGATGGGTTACGAAAATGAATTACAGATTGGTATTCCTGATTTTAAATCGGACTTCGTATTTGAAATGCAGAGTAGCAGGGGAAGATTTCATACCTTCACATTTTTTTCTCTAAAATGTTAGTGGTCAAAACGGCAGTTGTTTGGAAAGTAGTGAATCTCATCATTTCCTACATGATTTTCTGCAGCTGAAAAGAGAGCAGGCGATGGGTTGCGAAAACGGCTGTAGTTACAGATTGGCAGAGGTGTGGACTCGAGTCACATGACTTGAACTCGAGTCAGACTCGAGTCACAAATATGATGACTTGTAACTCAACTTTGGCTTTAACACCAATGACTCGTGACTTAACTTGGACTTGAGTCTTTTGACTCGACCTGACTTGATACCCTCCCCAAGCCCAGATATAAAAAAAAATGATGCTATTAAAAAAAAGTGCAGCGCATCAACTCTTCATTTAACAGATAACAGTTTGAATCGGACAGCAGCCAATCAAATTGTGCCAGCTGAGAAAAAGTTGCGCGTGGCAGTGCAGAGGAACGTCGGAGGGTGAATTCAGATGGAGCCCTTGGAAAGATGATACCCCAAATTATTATTTTCGGATATAAAGACGGAGGCGCAAGTTTATTTGGAAAGTAATAAATATATATATTTTTAAAAGCATTCATGATTTGTGGAAATGTAATATACTATTACTCTTGTTAAAAATATGAAATGGTATTACATTTGGTGAAGAGCACATTATGACTTGTAAATCAAATCAAATCCAAATCAAATCAAATCAAATGTATTTATATAGCCCTTCGTACATCAGCTGATATCTCAACGTGCTGTACAGAAACCCAGCCTAAAACCCCAAGCAAGCAAGCAATGTAGAAGCACGGTGGCTAGGAAAAACTCCCTAGAAAGGCCAAAACCTAGGAAGAAACCTAGAGAGGAACCAGGCTATGTGGGGTGGCCAGTCCTCTTCTGGCTGTGCCGGGTGGAGATTATAACAGAACATGGCCAAGATGTTCAAATGTTCATAAATGACCAGCATGGTCGTATAATAATAAGGCAGAACAGTTGAAACTGGAGCAGCAGCACGGTCAGGTGGACTGGGGACAGCAAGGAGTCATCATGTCAGGTAGTCCTGGGGCATGGTCCTAGGGCTCAGTTCCTCCGAGAGAGAGAGATTTGATTTGATTTGATGACTTGTATTGGACTGAACTCAAAGTTTAGGACTTGAGACTTGACTTGAGTCTTGTCGGTCTTGACTTGAGACTTGACTCGGACTTGCCTGTCTTGACTTGGGACTTGTAAAACAATGACTTGATCCCACCTCTGCAGATCAGTAATCACGATTTTAAATTTGCTCGCATATTTGAGAAGCAGATAATTGTTTTTTTACATCGGTAAAAAGTAGACTCAGAGCTACAAAATGGTATAACATACACTGCATTTTCGAGGAACAATTGGAAAGTAATTCTGCTTTGAAAGTTGATAAAATTGTAAACTCACTTTTGAGAAAAGGGCCTTTGAATGTTTTGGTACCTACTGGAGAGCTCTCCTTTGTCTACATCCATTCAGCATTGTTCACACCCTCTTAAACCTGCTCCACCAGCCCCTCATCTCTTTAAGGATTCACATGCGAGGTCATGTGCTAAACAGTGAGTAGTGTGGTAAAGATTAAGTCTAAAAGTGGTAGTAGCCTACAATAAGGAGAAATTATAGGTAAACAGTCTGTCCTGATAAAAATACTTGATAAATATTAGATGACACTTGACTCACTTGTCTAAACTGATGGGTCATGTGAACGAAATGCTATAACCCCCAGCCACATCCAGTGGTGGAAAAAGTACTACATTGCCATACTTGAGTAAATGTTAAGATAGCTTAATAGAAAATGACTGAAGTAAAGTGTCACAGTAAAATATTACTTGAGTGAAAGTCTAAAAGTATTTGGTTTTAAAAATACTTAAGTATCAAAATGGAATTGCTAAAATGTACTTACTAAAGATCAAAAGTAAAAGTATAAATAATTTAAAATTCCTTATATTAAACCATCTTTTAAATGTATTTTATTTTTACGGATAGCCAGGGGCACACTCCAACACTCAACACAGTTTGAAGATGTAATCCGGAGACAAGTGTTTCTTCTCAATCTCCTTAGCTATCATGACTTGCCTAATCATACTCTAATTCCACTGATTTCAAAACTCGGTCCTCCAGAAAGGGGAGAGTAACACTTATGCAGTTCTACTACATAATATATTTTTTAAACGCTGCATTATACATTATTGCCTACACATACTAACCAGCTCAATTAGCCAGAATCCTGCTACATTGCAGACCAATCCGAACTCATCTCTCAGCATGTCCAGCCCACTCATTATTTCAGCCAATCATGGCTAGCGGGAAGGTTGTTGGCTTTTTCTGTGGTTAAACCAACTAGGCTTGTATTTTAACATGCTTACTAGTGTTTACAGATGGCATACAAGTTTGTTATTAAGCCACATGAAATTTCATATGTTCCAGAAGGTATTTCTGCCCAAAAAAGCATTTTGATTAAATAAAAAAAGTTTACATTCAAATGGTTCTCCTGTGAAGTAGTGACGTGCGACATACGCCTAGTTTCCTGATACGAGTCACATATGTGTTATCATTGTAGAGTGGTCCCTGCAGTGTACCATCGCAAATATGTGATTGGAATAGTACGTGTGATTCAACAAACGCTCCTAAACAGTATTGTTGTCTGAAAAGCATCTAAACAATCTTATTCCTCAATTTCACCTTTTATTGTAAAAGATACATGCGGACATCATGAATCAAGCATCACACGGAACACATCCACAGCCAAACTCATTCCATAAACCAGTCCAAATAACAGGTTGCGCTGACAAAAAACAAAACATAAGGTAGCGACCTAACAGCTAGACTTGTAATATTGTTTAAAAAATAAATGGGTGTCAGCAAAGCTTACAGAAGCTAAATTATTTATGATGGCAGCCATGTTTGTTTATGTTTGACAAGCAAAATCTCCCTAATTCCAGAATGCCATTCACTAGACGCAAATAAACTAAATCAAAGATGGCTGCGCCCATTGCCTGAAAAATATGAACTTAGTTTGGCCACTTTTCAGCATATTACAAATGCTCAATGTACTTGTTACAGTATATTCAAGAACCGGAGCAGATGACTTGACGATTCTTTTACAGTTTTTGACAAATCACAAAGCAAATAAAATGTTATCACCTCACAGATCATCACCCCAAATACAAGCCCATTGCCTAGCCTAACCATAGAGCGAAAGCTAAACAGGACCATCACCCCAAATACAAGCCTATTGCCTAGCCTAACCATAGAGCGAAAGCTAAACAGGGTTGCCGGATATCGTTGAAACCATTTTAGTTTTTGGAGGGGGGGTTATTTAATTTGTAGGGGAGTTCATGGGGGGGGGGGGGGGGTAGAAATGGGGGAAGGTATCATGGAGAAATATGATGCAAATGACTAAAATGAGGGATTTATCGATAAATGGGGGGGGGGGTGCAAACACAGGGGAAAGTTTACAAGCTAAATTTAAAAAAATAACCCCTGGAAAGAGTGGCCTGAGCTGGCAACCCTGAGGTAATGATAGTTACAATCTAAGTAAGTTGAGTTAAACATCTCTTCACCTCGTTTTGTTTTAACGTCTTTGGTCTGACAGATGTTTACGTGACAACCAGAATGCATTGAATGTCAACAAACAACATCAAATTGTACTTGTCACATGTGCTTACAGTGAAATGCTTACTTACAAGCCCTTAACCAACAATGCCGTTTTAAGAAAAATAAGTGTTAAGTAAAAATAGAAAAGGAAAAAACTAAGTAAAAAAAAACTTAACAGCAGCAGTAAAATATCAGTAGCGAGGCTATATACAGGGGGTACAGGTACAGAGTCAATATGAGGGGGCACTGGTTAGTTGAGGTAATGTGTACATGGAGGTAGAGTTAAAGTGACTATGCATAGATAATAAACAGAGAGTGGCAGAAGCGTAAAAGAGGGTGGGGGGGGGGACAATGCAAATAGTCTGAGTAGCCATTTGATTAGCTGTTCGGACCTAGACTTGGCGCTCCAGTACTGCTTGCCGTGCGGTAGCAGAGAGAACAGTCTATAACTAGGGTGGCTGGAATCTTTGACCATTTTTAAGACCTTCCTGGATGGTAGCGGGGTGAACAGCACATCGGGTGGTTGTTGTCCTTGATGATCTTTTTGGCCTTCCTGTGACATCGGGTGCTGTAGGTTTCCTGGAGGGCAGGTAGTTTGCCCCCGGTAATGCGTTGTGCAGACCGCACCACCCTCTGGTGAGTCAACATTCTATTGCAGTGCCTCAGTCTCCTACACGTCGGCTGTGTGTCATTGCTGGTGACACCTCAGCAAACGACCCCAGGTTTCCATGGTAAAACTGAGAATGATTAGAATGGTATTTCAGACACAACGTGCATCATTTAACAACCCCAAAGATGTGTGACATGAGCTGTCTGATATCACATTATGACTTGCCCCAGCATTTAGCCAACATTTGTCATTTGGCAGCTGCAGCCCACTTTAACTCTCACAGTGATCTCTTTTAGATTTCTAAAATAGATTAGATGGCAAAACAAAACCGGTTAAAAAAAACTCACAAACTAACAAAGATAGATAGGGTCAGAAAGTGAAACAGACCCAAGGTAAGACCAATGTTTGCATAGATATGCTCAAACTTTGACACACCACCCACTTGACCCCTTCCTGCCAAGCAAAGGCCATAGAACGGTGAAGAAAAGGTCAAGGATCATCACACAGTGTTGCCATATCTGGTTTGGATTTCTAAGAGCAGGTTAGCCATGTTGTCACATGCTTGTGTGCTCCGAGGTTAACTTTCTGGATTGCTCTTTCAGAACCTTCACACTGGTGGAACTCTATGAACTCACAGCTGGTTTACACTTTATATTACATTTACTTAGCTGGTTACACTTTATATTACATTTATGTAGCTGGTTACACTTTATATTAAATGAACGTAGCTGGTTACACTTTATATTAAATGAACTTAGCTGGTTACACTTTATATTAAATGAACTTAGCTGGTTACACTTTATATTACATTTACTTAGCTGGTTACACTTTATATTACATTTACTTAGCTGGTTACACTTTATATTAAATGAACTTAGCTGGTTACACTTTATATTAAATGAACTTAGCTGGTTACACTTTATATTAAATGAACTTAGCTGGTTACACTTTATATTACATTTATGTAGCTGGTTACACTTTATATTACATTTACTTAGCTGGTTACACTTTATATTACATTAACTTAGCTGGTTACACTTTATATTAAATGAACTTAGCTGGTTACACTTTATATTAAATGAACTTAGCTGGTTACACTTTATATTAAATGAACTTAGCTGGTTACACTTTATATTAAATGAACTTAGCTGGTTACACTTTATATTACATTTACGTAGCTGGTTACACTTTATATTAAATGAACTTAGCTGGTTACACTTTATATTAAATGAACTTAGCTGGTTACACTTTATATTAAATGAACTTAGCTGGTTACACTTTATATTAAATGAACTTAGCTGGTTACACTTTATATTAAATGAACTTAGCTGGTTACACTTTATATTAAATGAACTTAGCTGGTTACACTTTATATTACATTAACTTAGCTGGTTACACTTTATATTAAATGAACTTAGCTGGTTACACTTTATATTAAATGAACTTAGCTGGTTACACTTTATATTAAATGAACTTAGCTGGTTACACTTTATATTAAATTAACTTAGCTGGTTACACTTTATATTAAATGAACTTAGCTGGTTACACTTTATATTAAATGAACTTTATAAAATATTATAAAATATTTAATGAATTAGCCATTATAAAATGTTCAGAAATATTTATAAATGTTTAAATGCTTTTAATTATAAATGCTTATGAAGTCTAATGTTGATAAATGTTTACAAATAATGAAATACTTAATAATAGTTTATAAACTAAGCAAAAAAAGAAATGTCAACTGTGTTTATTTTCAGCAAAATTAACATGTGTAAATATTTTATGACCATAACAAAATTCAACAACTGTCACATAAATTGAACAAGTTCCACAGACATGTGACTAAAATAATTTGAATAATGTGTCCCTGAATAAAGGGGGGGGTCAAAATCAAAAGTAACAGTCAGTATCTGGTGACGCCACCAGCTGCATTAAGTACTGCTGTGCATCTCCTCCTCATGGACTGCACCAGAATTGCCAGTTCTCACTGTGAGATGTTACCCCACTCTTCCACCAAGGCACCTGCAAGTTCCCGGACATTTCTGGGGGGAATGGCCCGAGCCCTCACCCTCCTATCCAACAGGTCCCAGACGTGCTCAATGGTATTGAGATCCGGGATCTTCGCTGGCCATTGCAGAACACTGACATTCCTGTAGTTCGAGCAGTATGGTTGGTGGCATTGTCATTCTGGGTCATGTCAGGATGAGCCTGCAGGAAGGGTACCACATGAGGGAGGAGGATGTCTTGCCTGTAACGCACAGCGTTTAGATTGCCTGCAATGACAACAAGCTCAGTCCGTTGATGCTGTGACACACCGCCCCAGACCATGGCGGACCCTCCACCTCCAAATCGATCCCGCTCCAGAGTACAGGCCTCGGTGTAACGCTCATTCCTTCGACGATACACGTGAATCCGACCATCACCCCTGGTGAGACAAAACCGTGACTTGTCAGTGAAGAGCACTTTTTGCCAGTCCTGTCTGGTCCAACGATGGTGGGTTTGTGCCCATAGGCGAAGTTGTTACCGATGATGTCTGGTAAGGACCTGCCTTACAACAGGCCTACAAGCCATCAGTCTTTCTCAGCGTATTGTGGACAGTCTGAGCACTGGAGGGATTGTGCGTTCCTGGTGTAACTCGGGCAGTTGTTGTTGCCATCCTGTACCTGTCCCGCAGGAGTGATGTTCGGATGTACCGATCCTGTGCAGGTGTTGTTACATGTGGTCTGCCACTGTGAGGGCGATCAGCTGTCCGTCCTGTCTCCCTGTAGCGCTGTCTTAGTTGTCTCACAGTACGGACATTGCAATGTATTGCCCTGGCCACATCTGCAGTCCTCATGCCTCCTTGCAGCATGCATAAGGCACGTTCACACAGATGAGCAGGGACCCTGGGAATCTTTCTTGTGGTGTTTTTCAGAGTCAGTAGAAAGGCCTCTTTAGTGTCCTAAGTTTTCATAACTGTGACCTTAATTTAGTGGCATAGTTAAAGTGGCTAGTGATACATGTATTACATAAGGATGCAGTCGATGATATAGAGTACAGTATATACGCATGCATATGAGATTAATAATGTAGGGTAAGTAACATTATATAAGGTAGCATTGTTTAAAGTGGCTAGTGATATATTTACATAATTTCCCATCAATTCCCATTATTAAAGTGGCTGGAGTTGAGTCAGTGTCAGTGTCAGTGTGTTGGCAGCAGCCACTCAATGTTAGTGGTGGCTGTTTAACAGTCTGATGGCCTTGAGATAGAAGCTGTTTTTCAGTCTCTCGGTCCCAGCTTTGATGAACCTGTACTGACCTCGCCTTCTGGATGATAGCGTTGTGAACAGGCAGTGGCTCTTGTGGTTGATGTCCTTGATGATCTTTATGGCCTTCCTGTAACATCGGGTGGTGTAGGTGTCCTGGAGGGCAGGTAGTTTGCCCCCGGTGATGCGTTGTGCAGACCTCACTACCCTCTGGAGAGCCTTACGGTTGAGGGCGGAGCAGTTGCCGTACCAGGCGGTGATACAGCCCGCCAGGATGCTCTCGATTGTGCATCTGTAGAAGTTTGTGAGTGCTTTTGGTGACAAGCCGAATTTCTTCAGCCTCCTGGTACGTTTTATCAAAAAGAGCAGTTTCAAGGAACATGACGCTTATGTGGACATCTGTGGACCACGACAGAACCTCCTGACATTCCAGGGAAACGGGATACCAAGTAATTTGCACAACTGAATGCATTCAACAGAAATGTGTCTTCCTCATTTAACCCAACCCCTCTGAATCAGAAAGGTGAATCATCGGCACCAGGGGAGCAGTTGTTGGTGGTTAACTGCCTTCTTCCTCTTTTATCTCCTTCTCTATCTCCCCCTCCTCTCTCCAAGCTCCACCTCTCTCTCCCATCTCCACAGACTGGACATTGACGCATAGAAGTCAATACATTGCATTCAATGCAAAAACACGTGTCAATAGATTTGACACAAAATTCAATACATTGTAGCCTGGGTACCAGTCTCTTCAGCTAACATTCATGTCATGTGCCAAAGAGACTGGCATTTTTGCCATCGTATCATTAATGAGCTCTATGAGAACAGAGGACTTGATCCTGATTCGGCAACCCTTACAGCTATCCTCCAATCACAACGATTATGCAAATATTGGAACTCTTTCTCTTACAGTATTTTCTCTCCACAGAACACTTTTGCTATCTGGTTGCTATGCAACCATTTTTTTGTTTGTCCAGTCTGTGAAAAGTTGCTCAGTCTAAATCCTCAAGCAAACTAAATATAGTTGAAGTCAGTAGTTTACATGCACTTAGGTTGGAGTCATTAAAACTTGTTTTTCAACCACTCCACAAATTTCTTGTTAATTAACGAACTATAGTTTTGGCAAGTCAGTTAGGACATCTACTTTGTCCATGACAAAAGTAATTTTTCCAACAATTGTTTACAGACAGATTATTTCACTTATAATTCATTGTATCACAATTCCAGTGGGTCAGAAGTTTACATACAGTAAACTGACTGTGCCTTTAAACAGCTTGTAAAATTCCAGAAAATTATGTCATGGCTTTAGAAGCTTCTGATAGGCTAATTGACACCATTTGAGTCATTTGGAGGTGTACCTGTGGATGTATTTCAAGGCCTACCTTCAAACGCAGTGCCTCTTTTCTTGACATCATGGGAAAATCTAAAGAAATCAGCCAAGACCTCAGAAAAAAGTTGTAGACCTCCACAAATCTGGTTCATTCTTGAGAGCAATTTCCAAATGCCTGAAGGTACCACGTTCATCTGTACAAACAATAGTACGCAAGTATAAACACCATGGGACCACGCAGCCGTCATACCACTCAGAAAGGAGATGCGTTCTGTCTCCTAGAGATGACCGTACTTTAGTGCAAAAAGTACAAATCAATACCAGAACAGCAGCAAAGGACCCTGTGATGATGCTGGATGAAACAGGTACAAAAGTATCTATATCCACAGTATAACGAGTCCTACATCGACATAACCTGAAAGGCCGCTCAGCAAGGGAGAAGCCACTGCTCCAAAACTGCCATAAAAAAACCCAGACTGCGGTTTGCAACTGCACATGGGGACAAAGATCGTACTTTTTGGAGAAATGTATTATTGTCTTATGAAACAAAAATAGAACTGTTTGGCCATAATGACCATCGTTATGTTTTGGAGGGAAAAGGGGGAGGCTTGCAAGCCGAAGAACACTATCCCAACCGTGAAGCACGGGGGTGGCAGCATTAGGTTGTGGGGGTGCTTTGCTGCAGGAGGGACTGGTGCACTTCACAAAATAGATGGCATCATGAGGGAGGGAAAATGATGTGGATATATTAAAGCAACATCTTAAGACATCAGTCAGGAAGTTACAGCTTGGTCGCAAATGGGTCTTCCAAATGGACAATGACCCCAAGTATACTTCCAGAGTTGTGGCAAAATGGCTTAAGTACAACAAAGTCAAGGTATTTGAGTGGCCATCACAAAGCCCTGACCTCAAACCTATAGAAAATTTGTGGGCAGAACTGAAAAAGCATGTGCGAGCAAGGAGGCCAACAAACCTGACTCAGTTACACTGGCTCTGTCAGGAGGAATGGGCCAAAATTCACCCAACTTATTGTGGGAAGCTTGTGGAAGGCTATCCGAAACCTTTGACCCAAGTTAAACAATTTAAAGGCAATGCTACCAAATACTAATTGAGTGTATGTAAACTTCTGACCCACTGGGAATGAGATGAAAGTAAATAAATCATTCTCTCAACTATTATTCTGACGCTTCACATTCTTAAAATAAAGTGGTGATCCTAACTGACCTAAGACAGGGATTTTTTACTCGGATTAAATGTCAGTTATTTTTATCCTCCACTACACAATAAGCAAGTAAATAGTTAGCTAGCTATGTTACTTCAACTGCATTGTACGGTAAGCTTACACAATTGTACATTCAATTTGCAGTAAACGCATCCACTATTTCACAAGACGACAGCCTGGTTTGCTGGTTTTCTCAGGAATCCCTAAAACATTAAACAACACGAATTACAATGTCATACTCATGTCATAACACCAGATAGCTAGCTGGCTAATGTTAGCTAGTCAGAAAATTAGCTAAATAGTGATTTTTGTAAATGAACTTTATGACAAAAAACAGAGATGCGTTGGATGTTCAGGTGCAGACGAGGAGACTCAGCCTAGGAGAAAGGGTTAAGTATCAGTGCTTGTCTGAAGTACCTGCACCTTCGTCCCCTGTTCTGACTCCTTCTCCGGTGAATGTGGCTTTATTGCTTATGGGAAGCTAGAACCGGGTGCCAAGAGTTGCGGGTGTGCGAGATTCCACCTCTCGCAAGTCCCCGATGGGTCTCCTGAATCATGCAAGGTGTAGGAATGGGCGGATTTCCTCTTCCATCTAGCCGGCTGTTGTCTTAGGCAGCTCTATGGTAAGAAACGTCTCGGTTTCTGGAGCGAAAACCCTGTGCTACCCTGGGGTTCGAGTACAGGATATTAGGATATTACCATTCTACATTAGCACATGGAGATTTATGCTGTTGTAGTCCATGTGGCCCTGCGCCCTCGCTGGGTCAAGGTAGTGAACGTTTTTGCAGGCTCTTTGCACTTCACAACTGGCTACGTGACTTTTCGCCTTGGATGTAACTTTTATAGACAACTTTGACTCCTGTTGGAAGCAGAGGATGCTCTATAAGGAAGATGAGATTCACCTTAATCATTTGGGTGCCTGGATCCTATCCAAACATTACAAGGTAGTGCTGAGGCAATAGCAAATCAAGCTCCTCAAAGGAATTTACTCCCATTAAATCGTATAAAAAATAATTTCACAAGGAATGTAATTTGGGACAGTCTGAAAATCTCAACGTTGGTTTGGTGCTTAAACGGTGTATTATATGTATTTATATGCTCATTTAAATATTGTTATAGTTCAAAAAGTGGAAATGCTATCAACAGAAAAAAACCTCAAGGCAATCCGAGTTGGGCATTTGGAAGCTAGTTTTGTGTTAATAGCTTAAACCGTTTAAGTTCTAAAATCTATGAAGAAGAATGAAAAATGAAGAAAAATGAAAAGAAGAAGAATGAGTATGTAAGAAATCTAGAGTTGTGCTTTGCATTCAGAAAGCACACCTAATAATATGAGTATTGATGGTTCATGAAATTGACCTATTCCTTTCACTGAGGGGGAGAGGGTAATTGATGTGTTATTGGTAGCCACCAGGGATCCTATGGGAGGAGAAAAGACACAGTCTGGTATCAATAACCACGACAGCCTTGAGTTGGGGAGGAGTGAGCACTTTGGGGCAGAGGTCAGGTCAGATGAAGTGAGGAAGAACAGATATCACTAAGGTTCTGTCTGGCAACAGAGATGGCTGTTCAGATGTGTAGGAGGAGACTCAGCCTAGGAGAAAGGGTTATATATTAATGCTTGTGTGAATGTCTTTTGTCGATTCAGCTGTTCTATCCCTTGGAAAGAATAAACTTGGTTTAAGCATTCACAGTGTCCGCTGAGT
The DNA here is from genome assembly GCF_002021735.2 of Oncorhynchus kisutch. NCBI lineage: Eukaryota > Metazoa > Chordata > Actinopteri > Salmoniformes > Salmonidae > Oncorhynchus > Oncorhynchus kisutch. The sequence continues at coordinate 2,462,110 of NC_034198.2, read as the reverse complement.
TCTTACTCTGATAATTGGAAAATAACAGTATGTAAGAAATCTAGAGTTGTGTTTTGCAAGCACACCTAATTAGAGAGTGTAATTTCCCAAAATGTGAAACCCCTATTCATGGTTTTAAACACCTCTCTGATGAGAATAGGCTACCCGTCCTATTGGGGGAGGCCGCAGAGAGCTCTAGGTTGGCACTGCAATACATTGCTGTGAGCCATACAATGAGGGACAGTATCTGACAGACCAACCAACTTTTGCCATTGTTATTGTTATTGTCCAATGTATGGGTATTTTTACCCTTGATTGTTGTTACAAATTGTCCAGTTGATAATCTTGATTATTATTATTATTACAATTTTAATGATGTTAATATTGTAAATGAATCACTTCATTTCCAAAGTAAGCTTTGACAATATGTACATTGTTACTTCATGCCAATAAAGCAATTTGAATTTAATAGGGAGAGAGCGAGAGATAATCCCCTGCATGTCATCCACGACATCAACGTCACACAGAATTGTGCATCTCTACCCAACGTCCACTTCGCATCATCATACAAACATTGGTGCATGGGACCTGCATAATGGGCTGCACCTAAACAGAAATGTGGTAAGAGCATTTGCCAAAACACTGAAAGACGTTGCCCTCCGACACAACCCCAGCACCCACACCCACAATCCTGACACCACAAGAATCCACAGGCCTCCAAGATACACACAAGCGAACCTGGCCAACACCACCCCTTGCCCCTTTCCTGCTCCTCGCCCCTCTGCTGCCTCTCACCCCAATCATCCCCCTCCCACTCCCTGCCCCTCTGCCCCACACAGTCAGAGCGGAGGCCCCCAACAGATGACCCCCCAAACCACCAGCAAAGCTATGACGCTACTCTGGCCAGTTCTACCACCCCCACCAACATCAGAACTGGAAGAGATTAAACGATGCTCCACAGCATTTTCAACAAACTCCTAGGCAAGTTAAGGTTAAATTGATTGGTTACTTGATAATTGGTTACCTCACAGTTGTTATTTTATCTGTTTCGTTTTGTTCACCTTTTTACTGAAAATAATTGCGTCTGATTTTAACTGATATTGAAATAACATAGACTATGTTATTTCAATATCAGTTGCTGGAATATACAGAGCCTTAATTATTCAGCATTTGGTCTGAAGTGTAGAGACCCTGATTTTATTAAAATCATTAATAAGAAAGACATAATAATATTGACGGAAACATGGTGTAGAGCCGTTGTAGCTACACACTGTCCCTGTAATTACAGAGAACTCCTTGTACAATCTCAAAAACTGAAAAATATAAGACAGGGCAGAAACTCAGGGGGTTAATAGTTTGTTACAAATCAGAAATTCATGAAACAATCACATTTGGTTGAAAAATAAATACAAATAATTCCCTCACAGAGGTATTTCTCTGTGCCACGTGTGTACCGCCATCAGAGTTTCCTTACTATTGTGATGACACATTCTCTAACCTTGGTTTGGAGATATGCCCTTTTCAAGCCCAAGGTTATGTGCTGGTATATGGTGACCTTAATATAAAAAATGTTTTATGTTTATTTAATTAACCAGGTAGGCCAGTTGAGAACATTTACAACTGCGACTTGGCAGATAAAGCAAAGCAGTGCGACACAAACAACATCGACACACGGAATAAACAAACATACAGTCAATAACACAATAGAAAAGTATTGTGTGTGTGCAAATGAGGTAAGATAAGGGAGGTAAGGCAATAAATAGGCCATAGTGACGAAAAAATTACAATTGAGCAATTAATCACAGGAATGACAGATGTGCAGAAGATGAATGTGCAAGTAGAGATACTGGGGTGCAAAGGAGGAAAAAATAATAATAACAGTAAGGGGATTAGGTAGTTGGATGGGCTATTTACAGGTGGGCTATGTACAGGTGCAGTGATCTGTGAGCTGCTCTGACAGCTAATACTTAAAGCTAGTGAGGGAGACATGATTCTCCAGCTTCAGTGATTTTTGCAACTCGTTCCAGTCATTGGCAGCAGAGAACTGGAATGAAAGGCGGCCAAAGGAGGAATTGGCTTTGGGGGTGACCAGTAAAATATACCTGCTGGAACGTGTGCTACGAGTGGGTGCTGCTATGGTGACCAGTGAGCTGAGATAAGGCGGGGATTTACCTAGCAAAGACTCATAGATGACCTGGAGCCAGTGGATTTGGTGACAAATATGAAGCGAGGACCAGCCAATGAGAGCATACAGGTCGCAGTGGTGGGTAGTAAATGGGGCTTTGGTGACAAAACGGGTGGCACTGTGATAGACTGCATCCAATTTGCTAAGTAGAGTGTTGGAGGCTATTTTGTAAATGACATCGCCGAAGTCAAGGATCGGTAGGTTAGTCAGTTTTACATGGGTATGTTTAGCAGCATTAGTGAAGGAGGCTTTGTTGCAAAATAGGAGGCCAATTCTAGATGTAATTTTGGATTGAAGATGCTTAATATGAGTCTGGAAGGAGAGTTTACAATCTAACCAGACACCTATGTATTTGTGGTTGTCCACATATTCTAAGTCAGAACCGTCCAGAGTAGTGATGCTGGATGGGCGGGCAGGTGCGGGCAGCGATCAGTTGAAGAGCATGCATTTGGTTTTACTTGCATTTAAGAGCAATTGGAGGCCAGGGAAGGAGTGTTGTATGGAATTGAAGCTCATCTGGAGGTGAGTTAACACAGTGTCCACAGAAGGGCCAGAAATATACAGAATGGTGTTGTCTGCTTAGAGGTGAATCCGTGAATCACCAGCAGCAAGAGCTACATCATTGATGTATACAGAGAAAAGAGTTGGCCCGAGAATTGAACTCTTTTGTCTGTATACATCAATGATGTAGTAAAAGGGTCCAGGCCAATTGGCAAAATAGGTATTGTAGCCCAAGAAAATTGGCTGATGGACCTCTTCAGCTAACAGTCCGATATGCTCTAGACAGCTAGTGGGCCGCGGCTAGCAGGCTAGCAGATGGGCATTCAGGGGGCGTTGCGACGGAGAAGCCTGTTGAAATCCCCATCGGCCGGATTACGCCGGTAGACCAGTCGTGAAGGACAGAGACTTACATTGTAAAATATACAAAACCCAGTCAGTAAGCTGTACAACATCCCTAAATCATACAGATGGGCCCAAAACAGCACAGATGAATTCCAAAAAAACAATTAAAGAGATTAAATTAAAGTACTATTGGACACTTTTTGGGGAAAATCATACCCTCACAGCATTGAACGAGTACATTTAACTGTTGAAATATTCATTATATATTTAAAAGAACAGCAACAAAATCCCAATTGAAGTCACCAAAAAACAAATAGGTCAATAAAAAAGGTTTGCTGGTATGACAAAGAATGCAAAATTCATAAATAAATATCCAAGAAACAATTTTTACCCTTTGAATATTGAGACACTTAAACATTATAAGAACATCAAGATAAAAAAAAATATTGAACATACCCGAAAACAACTGTACTTGGGAGTCCATAAATTCAAATTCTTTCTTCGACCATTGGAAGTCAATCAACAAACAAAAACCAGAAGCATTGTTATATGCATCCAGTTATATGGATGAAACATTGACAAAAAAACTATTTGCAATCCAATCAGTCGGCACAAGACAAGAGACCAGAGATATTGATGACAAATTGGAATTGATTATAAAAGAACCCAAATTAAATTAGATTTCACCATCTTTAACTAGGTTTCCATCCAACCTTTTTATGAGAGTAAAGTACATGCAGTGTTGGGGAGTAACGGATTACAAAAAAACGCTAACCTTAATCCGGTAGCGTTTATTCAAATTGGATAATCTTTGGATGCCGACAGCAGTCGCACCATTGGAAGACATAGCTTGGACTACCGATACTTTTGAAAAACTATATGATTATTTTGAGGATTACTTTTAAATTCAGAATGGATGTTTGTGAAACAACTATCTTTGACACTTCTCTGTTTTCTCAATGACATTCAAATCAGCATTGAAAAAAGGCACAAGTTTGAGTTTGTTCCATCTGTGCGAGTCTGACCACAAGTCAGAGACCACTATGATGACACACCAAATGTGTTTGATGGATCGTGTAAAAGTGCAGGAATAGGCTTTTGTAGGCTACAGTCCAAGCTATGTCTTCCAATGGTGCGACTGCTGACAGCAACCAAAGATGATCCAACTTGAATAAACGCTTGGAGGTAAGGATGACAGTAGTGGTGTAGTCTACGGTGATACGGATATCACTTATTATTGATATCTACATATCATATTGAGGTGAATCACACTCCTGCTCTCTCATTTAGCTATTTGCGCCTTACGGATTGTGGTTGTTGTGGATGGCTGTTCACAAATCTAAATGTGTATTTAAACCCAATAATGGTTGAATTCAAGAAGTGCCTATCAATCAATGTTTTTGAAACCAGTGAACAGCCAGTGAAAGAAAACAGTGGCGTGCCGTTGGCCTGGGGCCTGGGCCTTCAGTGAGGTCCTACACAGTCCCACCCGAATTAATCCACCTCTTATTACCATCATTATGATGCCATGGCTCTAGACACTATACATTTAGACAGAAACGCAGTATAACCAGGCGTTGCGTCACCTTGAAATTGACATTTTTATTCAGAGACTTGCAGGGGGAAGAGTGCAATACAGTACAGTTCAACTAATAGGCAAGAACATAGTCGAGTGCAACAGAGTTATATTAATATTCTTCTTCTATCCATTTCTGGTCCACGAACTTTGAGCTTTAAAAAATACAGTTCCTGTTTACCCAAAAACATGACACAATCAATGAGTCTTTTCAATATTTCCCTATTTTTCTTCACCTTTTCATTGTGCAGCTCCGTTGCCCTGCGCGCTTGTTCGTTGAGCTGTAGATCCACTCGGGTGTCCCCAAAAGTTTTCAAAAGCACCATTGCTTGTAAGTGGCCAGCCGTACTTTGGTGTCTCGTTGCTGCCTTGGTTAGACAACTCATGTTTGCAAAGCCAGTGTGGCTCCAAACACCAAATCGATCACTTGCAAATAATAGGCATTCCCAGCAGTACAGTTTGCAGTGCTTCTCGGAGCCTGTGAGCCATTGATAGCGCTCGTAGTTGGAACTTTGAAAGTGGCGAACAAACCCCTTTCCGCCTGTGACAGGCTTTGTAGCGTCGGCGTCGGACGACCTCTCCTTACAATGTCTAACTTTTCTTGAAAAGTTCGTCTTGAGAATGGCGTTATAATTATATCCTCGACCAAATCGATATCTTCTCCTCCTTCCGCCATTGTGGGTTGAAAAAACAGCTTAGTAGTACGCAAATTAATTTGTTTATCAAATTCAGTTTCCTAGTTCTGAGGTTCTGCATAGACCTGCCCATATAGGACCTGCCTCTCAATATTGGTAATCCAATCAAAAGACGTGCACGCACTTCGCCTGCTAGCTGGCTCCTGTGTAACACTGGAGCCAGCCAGCAGGCGTACAATAGCCAACTCTAAAGCTGATTGGTTGACACTAAATTTTTATTTCCATTCACTTTAAGCTACAAGCGCACGCACTGTTGATTCTGAAGGCCTGAGGGCAGATTTTAGACCCCTGGCAACACATGATGGCTGAATATGATTGGATAAAAGATCTAACATAAAGACCAGCCCTCCAAATCTCAACCTGGGGCTGGAAGCAGTGCAACCAAGAAGAAAGCTATGAAATGAAGAGTATAACTCTTACTCTGGGGAATAATTTAATACATATTTGTGGGAAAATATATTTAAAAATATATATATATTCTGATGATGTTTAGGCCAGCAGAGAAGGCCTTGCTGGCCCTGACGGCCCACCACTGAAAAAAACACTGATTCTTGAAAAATATAACTTCGAAATGCCCCATGAGAAACCAAAATATAACCTTGTTTTTCTCCTATGTTTGTAAACATTGTAAATGTAAACAAACAATGTATAGCCTCATAACATGGTTAATACAATAGTTTTGATATCATGGATGGTCAATCCTTGCATCCATAGCTCTGTCTATTAATCTGAGATTGGTTACATTTCTCCAGGCCCGTCCCTCAGCTTTTTACCAAAACAGAGGCAGGGCGACCGTTTTTAAAATTGTTTCATCTGTGAATTTTCCCTTTAAACAGCTGCATATTATCAAGATATCAAAGTGTCACCAACAAAAAGGTAAACAAGAGGCCTACAGTTAATGCAGCATATGGAATTCATTTTTCACATGTAAATAGCACTTTTCAGTAGTGCTCAAAGCATGTCATTCCATGAGCTCAGGATAATTTTTTTAAACTCGACTCAACGAGCCCAATCAGTCCTCCATGACAACAGAATCATAAACAACAGAGTAGGGCTGGCTAATAAATCCTTCGTTTTGGGGTCATGCTCAGGTAAAACAATTTGGCTAATCTATACTTCCATATTTCCAAGTCCTATTCTTGAAGATCAAGGAATATAACATTTATTGGAAATACTTGAATTTTGATAGACTTCGGTTTTTAATGTGAATATATAATTTATTCATATATAGTAGAAAGTGATGTGCTAGAAGAAGCCTTACATAACTAATCCATAAAGTAAAATGTAACGTCCACATGGCCAGCTTTGTAAACTTTAACATTGAGTTATCCTGCAATAGATGTCGTTCAATTGGTAACATACATTTTTCTCTTCTTCTAAAGCCTCTTAAGGGGAAAGTAATCTAAAAGTAACTGAATGTAATCCAAAAGTTACATTACTGACTACAATTTTGGACCGTTAACTAGTAACTGTAAAGGATTACATTCAGAAAGTAACCTACCCAACCCTGAGTACATGTAGGATAAAAATCTAATGACAGGCCTGATGGAAACAGAACATTTGCTGGTGATCTTTCCAAATATCGCTAAAAATATATACGCTAGACAAGGTGGGATCTTTTTGTGTCTGTAAAATTAATTATTTCAGAAATGGCAGTGGAAATGCCTTCATTTGCAAATATTGATCAAATAACCATTCTATCGAAGTGAACTTAGTCATTCGGTGATGTGGTGTGTGGTCCTCCCACTACGAATTGGGAAACCTTGCAGTTTATTAGGCTACACATGTATAAAAAAAACTTATGATGAACTTCACAGGGTGGTGAAAGTGCAAGGTGATCTTGATGTTCCTTTCCAATACATATTGAGTGTCTGATTCTGGTGACATCATGATCGATGGTTGACTGCCATTTGACAAATAAAATATATACTCGCTCTTATCCATAATAATCTCATCATGTAGACCAGCCTACCCTCACTGTATCTGAAAGCTGTTGACTAGAGCACATGCCAAGACCAGAGTAGACACATGTTGTCACACCGTGACCTTAGAGATCCTTTTATTTCTCTATTTGGTTAGGTCAGGGTGCGATTAGGGTAGGCAGCTGTCTATCATTGTCTCTGATTGGGGATCATATTTATTATTGTTTTCTGTGAGTTTCATTTAATTAAACATGTGGAACTCTACGCACGCTGCACCTTGGTCCAGTAATTCCAATGACCATGACACATTTGCTATTTAACACAACGTTTTTGTGACAAAACTATTGGTAGAGCTGAAAATGCAATAAAAATACATTGAATTTAGATTTTTATTTTTAAATGAAATCACGCAGTGATTTTTATCCGCAACAAGTCTGTTTGGTGGAAACACACCACTAGTGAGAAAATTGACATATTTTCTTCATGTGGATTTTAGAATATTTGCATGAAAATTGGATGGAAACATAGCCAGAAAATCCTGTAGTCCTGATTGAATCTTAAACAATATGATTAAACACAGTTCTGAAAAATTCCATTTGGCTATCTTAAAATGATTCATTCCAACATTGAATGACTATCTGACCACAGTGACTGATAGAAAACTGAGGAAAACATGTACAATGTACAGACTCAGTGAGCATAGTCTTGACAAGAGTGGTGATGTTGTTGGTCCATGACAAGTCCTCTGTGATGTGGACGCCGAGGAATTTAAAACTTGAAAATTTCTCTACTGTAGTCCCGTTGATGTGGATCGGTCATGTTCCCTCCTCTGCTTCCTGAAGTCAAGGTTGTTGTCATGAGGTTGTTGTCATGACACCACAATGACAGTCCACTTACCTCCTCCCTATAGGCTGACTTGTCGTTGTTGGTTATCAAGCCTACAACCATGGTGCCGTCAGAAAACTTGACAATGGAGTTTGTGTTGTGCTAAATCACACAGTTGTGGGTGAACAGGGAGTACATCAGAGGACTGAGGACACACCCCTGGGGGCCCTGTCTTAAGAGTCAGTGTGGAAGAGGTACTGTTGCCAATCCTCACAACCTGTGGTTTGTTAGGTGAAATTCCACAGTGTGCAAATCGCAGCAAAATGTGTGACCTTTTGTGATAAAAAAACAAACACCAAAGTAAATTAAACCAAGACATATGTATCCGTTTATTTAATTTCCCTTGCCATTTGTACTTCACTTTTTATACAGACAGCATATGCTCTTGCACACAAGCTAGCTTGCTGAGCGGGCCCTAGTGTAAGGTGCTAATAGTTGAATTTGTCTATGAGCAATTTTATCTTCATTTGTAGGCTACAGACCAATACACTTGTTTTTGTGTTTGTACATAGTTAATCATTTAACATTTCAGACATCTTTGCCATTTGAAACTTTTGCGTGTTTAAAGTTAACTGTTAATTTGTTATTGTTTATTTCACTTCCTTTGGCAATGTTGACATATATTTATCATGCCAATAAAGCTCATCGAATTGAATTAGAGAGAGAGAGAGAGAGAGAGAGAGAGAGAGAGATGTCTCTCTCTCTCTCGGACCACTGTGACCCAAAATTATGGAAAGCTTTGACTATGTGCAGACTCAGTGAGCATGGCCTTGCTATTGAGAAAGGCCGCCGTAGGCAGACATGGTGCTCAAGTAAGACAGGCTATGTGCACACTGCCCACAAAGCAAGGTGGAAACTGAGCTGCACTTCCTAACTTCCTGCCAAATGTATGTCCAAATTAGGGACACATATTTCCATCAGATTACACAGACCCACAAAGAATTAGAAAACAAATCACATTTTTACAAACTACCATATCGATTGGGTGAAACACCACATTGTACAATCATAGCAACAAGATTTGTGGCCTGTTGCCACAAGAAAAGGGCAATCAGAGAAGAACAAGCATCATTGTAAATACAACCCATATTTATTTATTTCCCCTTTTGTAGTTTAATTATTTACACACTGTATATAGATTGACATACTATGACATTTGAAATGTCTTTACTGTTCATTTATTATCTATTTCACTTGCTTTGGCAATGTAAACATATGTTTCCCATGCCAATAAAGACCCTTTGAATCGAATTGAGAGAGAAAACCAATGGAGATGAATGCAATAGACCTATGTGTACACTACTTGAAGCATATCTATGTGTCAATCTCATTGAATGCTTTCAGGTATGAAGGTAAGACCCAGATGCAGACAATGTCGCATTAACAATAGTTTAATATTCCAACAGGGGCAGGCAATAGACAGGTCAAGGCAGGCAGGGGTCAGTAAACCAGAGGTGGGGCAAAGGTACAGGTCGGAAGGCAGGGTCAGGTACAGGTCGGAAGGCAGGGTCAGGGACAGGCAGAGTGGTCAGGCAGGTGTGCTCAAAGTCAGGACAGGCAAGGGTCAAAAGCGGGAGGGCAAGAAAAGAGAGACTAGAAAAAGCAGGAGCTGAGACACAAAATGCTGGTTGACGAACAAACAAATAAAACGAACTGGCAACGGACCAACAGAGAACACAGGTATAAATACACAGCAGATAAATGGGGAAGATGGGCGACACCTGGAGGGGGTTGGAGACAAGCACAAAGACAGGTGAAACACATCAGGGTGACTTAGGCATCATGTCTCTTGGGGTCAATATTGTGGGGCTAATCTCCCTCCCATTGAATTCAAAGTATTTGCATAAGCGTCATGTTCCTTGAGGCTTATCTTTTTGCAAAATTATACCAGATTGATGCTTATCAATGATATCATGCTGAAAAGTGTTAGTTTCTACATAACAGGGTAAAAGTCATAACCCATCAAAAGGACTCTAATTTGAATAGGCAGTACCAAAGTAGAATCAATCCCGATTCAAACTGTGACAGGATCATTCCTACGTGTGGTTTCCATCTTTTGAAAAGATGCAGAAAATAAACCTTGGCAACACATTACTCAAAGTCAACAGGTATAATGCATAACGATGTAGTTTTAACATGTCATAAGCATGTATGAGCCCTTTATAATGTTTTATAATCATCTCAGTTGAACATTTGTTACATAGACAGATATATAACATTAATATTATAATAAGACAGAGGCACATACATACTTATAACAAGTAATAACACAATTGAACTGTCAGCTTAGTGTTACCGAAGTGTTAGAGAGCATCTCAGCTCTTTCCCCCTCTCTTCCATAGATTTTGCTTCCCCTCTTTTTACTCCTATATGGTCCTGTGTGGCTAGTTGGTAGAGCATGGTTCTTGCAATTTAATGAGCATGGCTCTTGCAACTTAATGATCATGGGTTTGTTCCCCACTGGGATGAACCATATTGAAATGTGTGCATGCACTACTATAAGTTGCTTTGGATAAAAGTGTCTACTAAATGGCATATATCTTATTCTATTACTATGTGCACCAACTCTTATCTGTTCTCCTCCCCATCCTTCTCACTATCTCATTCCTGTCACCCATCAAATCACTCTTTGCCCTTTCCGCGATAACATGGGACGCTTAGCTGCGTTACTACGTTTTTTGTAAGTCATCGCCCTTCTCTGGTTGCGTGCTGTTCTTATTTTAGCCAGGCAGCTGACATATCAGAGGTCACACTGGGAGGATAAATAGTGGCTCAGGCAGGCCAGGAGGTTGTCGCAAACTTTAGTCGGATCTTCTCTCCTCTCTTCTCCCAGCTCTCCTACAACCCTCCAAGGTAAAGGAATCAAATCATATCTTAATAAGAAAAAAGGATATCAAATGTTATTGAGACTCTGGTTGATTGTACTTTATACTTTAATATATATATGCAGTATGAGTGTGATATCTAATTGAAAGTGGAACTTCTATGAGACTGCAAGAGCCAATGCCCGAGTAGAATCTTCAGCAGCATTGTCATTTATTATACAATCAATGATGCATCAATGCTAACAAAATGATTATGCATTAGACACATCTCTATGCTCAAAACATTCATTCAAGATGAATCTCTTAAATGCTCACTCAAGTTAGCATACCATAATGTTGCTTTGCTGCATTGCTTCATTGCTTTACGCTAGCCTCCTTAGACCAAAAAGTGGAGACAACTTGACTCACTTATAGCTTTTGCTCACGCTGTACACTTTTAACTTAGCCTATACTTATTAACTGTACTGTACTGCAAATACTGCACAGAATTAATTCTCTATATAGCTCTATCAAATCAAATCAAAGTTTATTGGTCTTAGTTCTGAAACCTCCACACTGAGTTAGCATCTGGAGGGGCCTGCACACACAGTACTTTTTACACCTACATATGTTTCAAAGTTTATATTTGGTTTAACCTCTTGGATTGATTGGTACTGTAACAAGACGGGGTTTGGATAAAGGAGGGGTAGTGTGGAGGGGAAGGGAAGGGAGCACCCAAAGGAAAGGTCAGGGTTAAGAGAGACTAGAAAATCAAAAAAGGTCATTCACATGCCCCGCGATATGCAACTTCAGGGAAGTCAGGAACCAATATACACAGGCAGTTAGGAAAGCTAAGGCTATCTTTTTCAAACAGAAACTTGCATCCTGTAGTGCAAACTCAAAAGAGTTCTGGGACACTAAAGTCCATGGAGAATAAGAGCACCTCCTCCCATCTGTCCACTTCTCTGAGAATAGGAAACACTGTCACCACCGGTAAATCTATGATAATCGATCATTTCAATAATCATTTTTCCACCTGGCTACCCCAACCCCGGCAAACATCTCAGCACCCCCTGCAGCAACTTGCCCCCCCCTCCCACTTCTCCTTCACCCAAATCCAGACAGCTGATGTTCTGAAAGAAATGCACAATCTGGATCCCTACAAATCAGCTGGGCTAGACAATCTGGACCCTCTCTTTCTAAAATTATCCCCCGAAATTGTTTCAACCCCTATTACCAGCCTATTCAACCTCTCTTTTGTATCGTCTGAGATCCACAAAGATTGGAAAGCTTGGAAAGCTTCCGCGGTCATCCCCCTCTTCAAAAGGGGGAGACACTCTAGACCCAAACTGTTATAGACCTATATCCATCCTGCCCTGCCTTTCTAAGGTCTTCGAAAGCCAAATTAATAAACAGATCACCGACCATTCCGAATCCCACCGTACCTTCCCCACTATGCAATCTGGTTTCCGAGCTAGTCATGTGTGCAACTCAGCCACGCTCAAGGTCCTAAACGATATCATAACCGCCATCGATAAAAGACAGTACTGTGCAGCGTCTTCATCGACCTGGCCAAGGCTTTTGACTCTGTCAATCATCGCATTCTTATCGGCAGACTCAATAGCCTTGGCTCCTCAAATGACTGCCTCGACTGGTTCACCAACTACTTCTCAGATAGAGTTCAGTGTGTCAAATTGGAGGGCCTGTTGTCTGGACCTCTGGCAGTCTCTATGGGGGTGACACAGGTTTCAATTCTCGGGCCGACTCTTTTCTCTGTATATATCAATGATGTCGCTCTTGCTGCTGGAGAATCTCTGATCCACCTCTACGCAGACGACACCATTCTGTATACATCTGGCCCTTCTTTGGACACTGTGCTAACAAACCTCCAAATGAACTTCAATACCATACAACACTCCTTCCGTGGCCTCCAACTGCTATTAAATGCTCGTAAATCTAAATGCATGGTCAACCGATTGCTGCCCGCACCCTCGCGCCCGACTAGCATCACTACTCTGGACGGTTCTGACCTAGAATATGTGGACAACCACAAATACCTAGGTGTCTGGTTAGACTGTAAACTCTCCTTCCAGACTCACATTAAGCATCTCCAATCCAATATTAAATCTAGAATTGTCTTCCTATTTCTCAACAAAGCCTCCTTCACGCAGCAAAACATACCCATACCCACCTACCAATCCTTGACTTCGGCGATGTCATTTACAAAATAGCCTCCAACACTCTACTCAGCAAATTGGATGCAGTCTATCACAGTGCCATTTCTTTTGTCACCAAAGCCCCATATACTACCCACCACTGCGACCTGTATACTCTCGTTTTTCAACCACTCCACAAATTTCTATAGTTTTGTCAAGTCGGTTAGGACATCTACTTTGACAAAACACATTTTTCCAAAAATTGTTTACCGACAGATTAATTCACTTATAATTCACTTATAATTTATAATTCACAAATCCAATGGGTCAGAAGTGTACATACACTAAGTTGACTGTGCCTTTAAACAGCTTAGACCATTCCAGAAATTTGTAATGGCTTTAGAAGCTTCTGATATGCTAATTGACATAATTTGAGCCAATTGGAGGTGTTCCTGTGGATGTATTTCAAGGCCTACCTTCAAAGTCAGTGCCTCTTTGCTTGACATCATGGGTAAATCAAAAGAAATCAGCCAAGACCTCAGAAGAAAAATTGAAGACCTCCACAAAGTCTGGTTCATCCTTGGGAGCAATTTCCAAATGCCTGAAGGTACCACGTTCATCTGTACAAACAACAGTACGCAGGTATAAACACCATGGGACCACACAGCCATCATACCGCTCAGGAAGGAGACACGTTCTGTCTCCTAGAGATGAATGTACTTTGGTGACAACAGTGTAAATCAATCCCAGAACAACAGCAGAGGACCTTCTGAAGATGCTGGAGGAAACAGGTACAAAAGTATCTATATCCACATAAACTGATAGGCCGCTCAGCAAGGAAGTTGCCACTGCTAGAAAACCACCATAAAAAAGACAGACTATGGTTTGCAACTGCACATGGAGACAAAAATCGTACTTTTTGGAGAAATGCCCTCTGGTCTGATGAAACAAAAATAGAACTGTTTGGCCATAATGACCATTGTTATGTTTGGAGGAAAAAGGGGGAGGCTGGCAAGCCGAAGAACACCATCCCAACCGTGAAACATGGACGGAAAATAGATGGCATCATGAGGAAAGAAAATTATGTGGATATATTGAACCAACATCTCAAGACGTCAGTCAGGAAGTGAAAGCTCGGTCACAAATGGGTCTTCCAAATTGACAATGCTACCCAAAATGTTTGAACCAAGTTAAACAATTTAAAGGCAATGCTACCAAATACTAATTGAGTGTAAACTTCTGACCCACTGGGAATGTGATGAAAGAAATAAAAGCTGAAATAAATCATTCTCTCTACTATTATTCTGACATTTCACATTCTTAAAATAAAGTAGTGATCCTAACTGACCTAAAACAGGGAATTTTTACTGGGATTAAATGTCAGGAATTGTGAAAAACTGAGTTTAAATGTATTTGGCTAAGGCGTATGTAAACTTCCGACTTCAACTGTAGCACACCCGACTACCTCATCCCCATATTATTACTTACCCTTTTGCACCCCAGTATCTCTACTTGCACATCACCATCTGCCAATCTATCACTCCCGTATTAATGCTAAATTGGTTTTATTTCGCCTCTAGGGCCTATATATTGCCTGCCTCCCTACATTTGCACACATTGGACATAGATTTTTCAATTTTTCTTTGTGTTATTGACTGTACGTTTGTTTATGTGTAACTCTGTTTTGTCGCACTGCTTTGCTTTATCTTGGCCAGTTCGCAGTTGTAAATGAAAACTTGTTCTCAACTGGCCTACCTGGTTAAATAAAGTTTAAATAAATAAATGCCTGTCATGGCTGTGGGGGCAGCTGCTGCAACAGATACCAGAGCTTAACAACAACAGTTACACAGCATTCTCAAATGGACAGACATACAGACAACCTCAGCTACACAGAACTCTCAAACAGACCTACAGACAGACGACAACAGTCATATAGCGCTCTCAAACAGAGAAACAGAAAAATAATATGGGCATGTTAAGCTTTCATATTACAAGAGAGGAAGATAGACAGACATACTGACATAAAGAGGAACATTCAAAAAGACACACAGACAATCATCCAAACGGACAGTCGTCACTAGTTAACACAGCCACAAAGTCAGATGGCCCGCCTACTCGACCAATCAGATGAGGGAGTGTGATGAGGCGTATGCCGACCGGCTTGCAGGGGCAGACGAGAGACATGCCTTTCTTTTATCTATTGATCCATCAATGGTTTGGTCATTTATTAGATATATAAAATCAACCGTTATAAATGCTAAATGTTAATGGGACATCTCATTAAAACTTAAATATCATGATATTTGTCCCAAAATAGGTTTACGCCCATATCAGCATTAGGCACCAGGGACTTACTATAGACATTTATTCATTTAAGATGAAAGCTTTAACCCTGCTACTATATTTGGCACCAGGGACTTACTATAGACATTTATTCATTTAAGATGAAAGCTTTAACCCTGCTACTATATTTGGCACCAGGGACTTACTATAGACATTTATTCATTTAAGATGAAAGCTTTAACCCTGCTACTATATTTGGCACCAGGCACTTACTATAGACATTTATTCATTTAAGATGAAAGCTTTAACCCTGCTACTATATTTGGCACCAGGCACTTACTATAGACATTTATTCATTTAAGATGAAAGCTTTAACCCTGCTACTATATTTGGCACCAGGGACTTACTATAGACATTTATTCATTTAAGATGAAAGCTTTAACCCTGCTACTATATTTGGCACCTAGGCACTTACTATAGACATTTATTCATTTAAGATGAAAGCTTTAACCCTGCTACTATATTTGGCACCTAGGCACTTACTATAGACATTTATTCATTTAAGATGAAAGCTTTAACCCTGCTACTATATTTGGCACCAGGGACTTACTATAGACATTTATTCATTTAAGATGAAAGCTTTAACCCTGCTACTATATTTGGCACCTAGGCACTTACTATAGACATTTATTCATTTAAGATGAAAGCTTTAACCCTGCTACTATATTTGGCACCTAGGCACTTACTATAGACATTTATTCATTTAAGATGAAAGCTTTAACCCTGCTACTATATTTGGCACCTAGGCACTTACTATAGACATTTATTCATTTAAGATGAAAGCTTTAACCCTGCTACTATATTTGGCACCAGGGACTTACTATAGACATTTATTCATTTAAGATGAAAGCTTTAACCCTGCTACTATATTTGGCACCTAGGCACTTACTATAGACATTTATTCATTTAAGATGAAAGCTTTAACCCTGCTACTATATTTGGCACCTAGGCACTTACTATAGACATTTATTCATTTAAGATGAAAGCTTTAACCCTGCTACTATATTTGGCACCTAGGCACTTACTATAGACATTTATTCATTTAAGATGAAAGCTTTAACCCTGCTACTATATTTGGCACCTAGGCACTTACTATAGACATTTATTCATTTAAGATGAAAGCTTTAACCCTGCTACTATATTTGGCACCAGGGACTTACTATAGACATTTATTTATTTAACTTTTCATAGCCTTGCAGTCCACCTTTTTGGTATTTTGCACAAGTTTCCATCTCTGTACAAAGCTCGCTCTTAAAGCCATGGAAGATAATAAAACATGTAATAATTATAATTGTCTGGCCTTACATGGCACTCTTCTAGACACCCAAAGCTCTTTACAGTGTAAAGGGAACCTCACCACCCTAACCCCGCTTACATACTCTTTAATTGGGGAGGCAGGGTAGCCTAGTGGTTAGAACGCTGGACTAGTAACCGAAATGTTGCAAGATCGAAGATCCCCTGAGCTGACAATGTAAAAATCTGTCGTTCTGCCCCTGAACAAGGCAGTTAACCCACTCTTCCTAGGCCTTCATTGAAAATAAGAATTTGTTCTGAACTGACTTGCCTCGTTAAATAAAGGAAATTGGCTTTAAAACTGCAAAGATGTCTCTCCACCCCATGGCAAAATGTGTAGACTTGCATGACATTTGTTATAAAATTGTCATGCAATTGTCATATTTGGCAACCAAATATCTGCTACTTATCTGTCTGTATGCACTTCTGTGTATCTCAAGCCCTCTTTCTCTCCTCAGAACACATCATGTTAACCAGTGTCTCCTGCCTTTTCCCTTCCCTTAGTCAAGATGCCTCACGCATTCCCCTTCCTCACTCCTGACCAGAAGAAGGAGCTTAGTGACATTGCTCACAAGATCGTCGCCAAGGGCAAGGGAATCCTCGCCGCTGATGAGTCTACCGGTATGCAAAGCGTGGCAAAAATCTTGGTTGCCCACACAGGCACACTATAGAATGAAAAGTCACACATGCAGAGACATACTCAATCAGAGCAACATTGTCCCAATAGCTTTGTTTTTTCACCTTATAACTTCTCCAAAACATCCCATTAGAATAATAATATTAATCACAGTGGTTGTCGAGGGTGAAACAGGTCAGAACCTCAGGAGTAAATGTCAGTTGGCTTTTTATAGCTGATCATTCAGCACGTCCAGTGAACAGGTTCCATAGCCTCAGGCAGAACAGTTGGAACTGGAGCAGCAGCACGGCCAGGTGGACTGGGGACATCAAGGAGTCATAATGCCAGGTAGTCCTGAGTCATGGTCCTAGGGCTCAGGTCCTCAGAGAGAAAGAAAGAAAGAGCATACTTAAATTCACACAGGACACCAGATAAGACAGGAGAAATACTCCAGATATAACAGACTGACCCTAGCCCCCTGACACAAACTACTGCAGCAGAAATACTGGAGGCTGAGACAGGAGAGGTCTTATTGGACCATTTCTTATTTGGAGTCCACCAAAGAGGAAAAGGTCAAGAAAGTCCTCTTCTCACTTTCAAAGTCTAAAGCAAAGGATGTGTATGGTCTTGATACCGTATTTTTTTTAAATGACAGAGACAACCTAGCCACCCCATTTACCCAGATTTACCCAGACCTTAAACTTTTCAATGCAAGAAAGTTAAATCCCGAAAGCATGGAAGACTGCCATCGTGACCTCTTTACATAAATCTGGAGACCAGCAGGAAGTGAACAACTACAGGCCTATCAGTATACTCCCGGTCATCTCTAAGGTTGCTGAAAAAGTTGTACTGGAACAGCTCACAGCACACCTCAACACAAGGACTCTCCCTTCACCCATCCAGCTTGGGTTTAAGGTGAACCACTCAACAGAGACAGCATATTTCTATCTCCTAGAGACGATCAAGGCCAAGCTGGATACAGGAAGCCTGGTAGGGGCGGTCTTCCTCGACCTACGGAAGGCATTTGACACGTCAACCATAAAGTCCTACTCTCCAAACTCTGCGAGAGTTTAAACCAGTAAAGTACTCTTGACTGGATGGAGTCCTATCTAGCCGACTCCGGAAAAATGTCCTATCAACATTAAGGAGGTGCCCCATGGGAGTGCCCCAGGGGTCCATCCTTGGGCCTCTGTTATTCAGTCTATGACCTTCCTTTTGTGTGCGAGGGAATGGAGATCCAGATGTACGCTGACGACACGGTCACACCCATGGAGTGCAGAGCAAGTGGCTTCCAAGTTAAGATCTGTCATTCCTTAAGAGTCTATTGAGTCTAATGACGCACATGATGGTGTTGTCTGTGTTGCTCTACGACTCTCACAAGTGTCACGGGACTCATCTGAAGGTAGCCCATACAAATGAATGGAAGAAGAACGGAGCCAACAAAAAGATGGGGTTAAATATGCTTCCAATAAACAATAATACTACCTTA
The DNA here is from genome assembly GCF_002021735.2 of Oncorhynchus kisutch. Classification (NCBI taxonomy): domain Eukaryota; kingdom Metazoa; phylum Chordata; class Actinopteri; order Salmoniformes; family Salmonidae; genus Oncorhynchus; species Oncorhynchus kisutch. Next base: position 2,443,324 of record NC_034198.2, on the reverse strand, counting down.
AATCTCCTAGATATAGGACAGACACTTCAAAACCTTATTCCTTATCATTTATTTTGGGAGTCTTTTTTTGCCATTTATCAATGTATTGTTGATTGTGTTTCTATGGGCTACAGTAGTAAAGGCCAAATTCAATACTTTATCAAATATTTTTTTTTATCAGTTTTTATACCCAACAGAAATGTGTTTCTATGTGCAATGTGTTGACTTCCGTGTTGAAAAATGTATATAAGATCATGTTTGCTCCATTTCATTCTGCGAATCTAATCCTCACTCCCTCTCTCACTTTCCACCCAACAGGCAGCGTTGCCAAGCGCTTCCAGAGCATCAACACTGAGAACACAGAGGAGAACAGGAGACTGTACCGTCAGCTGCTCTTCACTGCTGACGAGCGCGCCGGTCCTTGCATTGGTGGTGTCATCTTCTTCCACGAGACCCTGTACCAGAAAACCGATGCCGGCAAGACCTTCCCTCAGCACGTCAAGTCCAGAGGCTGGGTTGTAGGCATCAAGGTTGACAAAGGTGTCGTCCCCCTCGCCGGAACCAACGGAGAGACCACCACCCAGGGTAAAGAGGAAGAATAGAACATCTGTGGGATTCACAATTCATCTAAATACATACAGTACAACAACATACACGCAATCAATGCGAAATACAATCAATCCCATTTGTTTATCAAGTCACAAAATGCCTGAATAGTATTCCAACCTAGATACAATACACACATACAGTACAAAACCCTTTACAAAATACCCTCCCATACTCTCCTCTTTTTCTGTCCCTGCCTCCATCCTTTTCTCCTTCAGGTTTGGATGGCCTGTATGAGCGTTGCGCCCAGTACAAGAAGGACGGTTGCGACTTCGCCAAGTGGCGTTGTGTGCTGAAAATCACCTCCACCACCCCCTCTCGCCTTGCTATCATGGAGAATTGCAATGTCCTGGCCCGTTATGCCAGCATATGCCAGATGGTAAGAATCACATAGAAAATATCCTCTCTCGAGCCCTCAGTGGTCTTGTTAAATCATTAGCTTAAGTAGTTAAAAAGCACAGTGTCAACAATTGCAAGTTTGAGTATTCAATTCCCCTATAAGTTACCTTCGAATCATTGACTCTGTATACATGTGGGTTGCACTATATTAACTTTCATGAAATAAGCCATTATAAATGTATTAAATGCTTAGAAATTCTTCATAAATTATAAATACCTAAGTGTTATTAAAAGTGTATAAAGTTAGTACCAGAACCAAGCAACTCTTTTTAGTTATTTTAAAGATATGAACACTACAGTATGTTTTGTCATGAGTAAGGTACAGCAGATTTTCTGGTATGTGCCTGGCGTTACTTGGTGGCTCAGTGTGTAGTGCTATCAGTGAGATATTAAGATAAATGAATAGAGTCAAATGTTTGGACACACCTACTCATTCCAGGGTTTTTCTTTATTTTTACTATGTTCTACATTATAGAATAATAGTGAAGACATCAAAACTATGAAATAACAAATCAAAATATATTATATATTTGAGATTCTTCAAAGTAGCTACCCTTTGCCTTGATGACAGCTTTGCACACACTTGGCATTCTCTCAACCAGCTTCATGAGGTAGTCACCTGGAATGCATTTCAATTAACAGGTGTGCCTTGATAAAAGTGAATTTGGGAAATGTATTTTCTTAATGCATTCGAGCCAATCAGTTCGTTGTGACAAGATAGGGATGGTATACAGAAGATAGCCCTAAGTCCTTATTATGGCAAAAACTGCTCAAATAAGCAAAGAGAAATGACAGTCCATCATTACTTTAAGACAGGAAGGTCAGTTAAAATGGATCGTTTCAAGAACTTTGAAAGTTTCATCAAGTGCAGTCGCAAAAACCATTAAGCGCTATGATGAAACTGGCTGTCGTGAGGACCGCCACAGGAAAGGAAGACCCAGAGTTACCTCTGCTGCAGAGGATAAGTTCATTAGAGTTACCAGCCTCAGAAAATGCAGCCCAAATAAATGCTTCACAGAGTTCATATAACAGACACACCTCAACATCAACTGTTCAGAGGAGACTGCGTGAATCAAGCATTCATTGTCGGATTGCTGCAAAGAAACCACTCCTACAGGACACCAATAATAAGAAGAGATTTGCTTGGGCCAAGAAACACGAGAAATGGACATTAGACCGGTGGAAAACTGTCCTTTGGTCTGATGAGTCCAAATTAGAAATGTTTGATTCTAACCGCTGTGTCTTTGTGAGACGCAGAGTAGGGGAACGGATGATCTCCGCATACGTAGTTCCCACCGCGAAAGCATGGAGGAGGAGGTGTGATGGTGAGGGGGTGCTTTACTGGTGACACTGTCAGTGATTTATTTAGAATTCAAGGCACCCTTTCTGCAGCGATACGCCATTCCATCTGGTTTGCGTTTAGTGGGACTATAATTAGTTTTTCAACAGGACAAGGACAGAACACACCTCCAGGCTGTGTAAGGGCTATTTGACCAAGAAGGAGAGTGATGGAGTGCTGCAGCAGATGACCTGGCCTTCACTCGACCTCAACCCAATTGAGATGGTTTGGGATGAGTTGGACTGCAGAGTGAAGGAAAAGCAGCCAAAAAGTGTTCAGCATATGTGGGAACTCCTTCAATGCCTTTGGAAAAGCATTCCAAGTGAAGCTGGTTGGGAGAATGCCAAGAGTGTGCAAAGCTGTCATCAAGGCAAAGGCTGGCTACTTTGAAGAATCTAAAAACGAAAATATATTTTGTTTAACACTTTTTCTATTTGTTCAACACTTTTTTTTGGTTACTACCACTACTATGTGTTATTTCATAATTTCTGATCTCTTCACAACCATAGTTCAGGGACATCGGTTTAGCCAGGACTGCTCATTGTTCTAGGTCCCATAATCCTAGTAAAACAACACACACATATTACAAATCACACATTGGAAAATCACAATCTTAAAACACAGTTTCTCGGTTTGTTTTGATTGAATATATAGCTGTAGAGGGATAGAGAGGAAAGATAGAAGAGCCACCACTAAAGTCTCACTGTTCTGACTGTTAACTGTCATGACCAATAACATGCTCTGTTGGCTAAAAGTGTCTTTTAGTAGTCATTAACTCTGCCCTCTGCTAGCACGGCATTGTCCCCATTGTTGAGCCCGAGATCCTCCCCGACGGTGACCATGACCTGAAGCGCACCCAGTACGTGACTGAGAAGGTCCTGGCCGCAATGTACAAGGCTCTGTCCGACCACCACGTCTACCTGGAGGGTACCCTCCTGAAGCCCAACATGGTCACTGCCGGACATTCCTGCTCACACAAGTACACCCACCAGGACATCGCCATGGCCACCATTACCGCCCTGCGCCGTACCGTGCCCCCAGCAGTCCCCGGTGAGCGGCCGACAACACACTGAATACAGCCCAATATACAGTACAGCACGATACACTTATACATTTCTAAACTTCCAGCTTCACCCACTCACACGCAATGTTATCACACATTTTCCCAAACACAAAAACTCACCCTCTATGACTATGGCACTTTCATATACAGTGTTCAGTTACATTATTAAATACAGCATGTTATTAAATATTTCACATACAAATGTAGACACAATTTGTTGATGTATCTTTTTTTTGTCGTTTTTTAAAATAAAACAACCCCTCTCCTTACCCGCTTCACCCACAGGCATCACCTTCCTGTCCGGTGGCCAGTCTGAGGAGGAAGCCTCCATCAACCTGAATGTCATGAACCAGTGCCCCCTGCACAGGCCATGGGCCATTACTTTCTCCTATGGCCGTGCCCTCCAGGCATCTGCCCTTAAGGCATGGGGTGGCAAGCCCGGGAACGGCAAGGCTGCCCAGGAGGAGTTCATCAAGAGAGCTCTGGTACGAACAACCAAATATATTTTTCCCATTTATTTTGCTTATATTTTATATGTCATTATTTATAGCTGTATAGAGGCCACATCCCACTGGATGTTTATAGTATGGATGTATAGGAAGTCACAATGTACAGTATATTCCACACTTCGAAAATATCAGCTGAAAACAAGTTGATGTTGTGCTTCTTTCCTTCCACAGGCCAACAGCCTGGCCTGCCAAGGCAAGTATGTTTCTTCCGGAGATAGCGCCGCTGCTGGAGATTCACTGTTCGTGGCCAACCATGCTTATTAAGCATGGACACTCATCAGCATCCCTCTCCTAACCCTCCCTACACCCCCCTCCCCCACCATGGGGAGTGCCATGTTGTTTCTGGTACCTCCTAAAAGCCGTCTCTACTCGACCCTGTGCGACACCACTTGTTTGATACCTCGATACGGGAAAAAGTCAACGCAAACCTTTCTTTGGGCTCTTGCTTCAGAGAGAAGATTCAAAACAATTAAAGTTCTGCCTCCATTCCCTTAAGGTGAAATGATTTCCATCGTCATGTTTTTACACAACATGCAACATTATTCCTTAGTCTGTAACACCTAACTAATGTAATGTTTGTACTGGAGCCTTGGAATAAAGTATTTTACCCAACATGCAACATTATTCCTTAGTCTGTAACACCCAACTAATGCAATGTTTGTACTGGAGCCTTGGAATAAAGTATTTTACCCAACAATGTGTTACTTTGCTTCCTTCCTTATTACATTTCATTGTAACTCTGAGAACTGATCTTACATCATTGAACATCCTGCTCGACTCAATGATCACTTCCTATTTATTTGGAATGTACTGTTGGATGTCAGTAAAAATTATCATAGAAACAAGTATTATGTTTCAGGTAAGACACAGATGCAGACAGCGTCGAATTAACAACAGTTTATTAATCCAACAGGAGCAGGCAAAAGAGAGGTCAAGGCAGGCAAAGGTCAGTAATCCAGATCGGTGGGGCAAAGGTACAGGATGGCAGGCAGGCTCAGGGTCAGTGTAGGCAGAAATGGCCACTCCGACATCTAAAGCATCGGCCTTCACCACAAACTGACGGGAAGGTCAGGATGAACCAAGACAGGAGCAGTGGTTGAGGTCCCGGAACGACCAGTCAGTGGCAGAGGACCACGTGAACGGAACCTTGGTAGAGGTGTTAGAGTTGTAAAGAGAAAGCCATATCTCCGACTGGCCAATAAAAATAAAAGATTAAGATGGGCAAAAGAACACAGACACTGGACAGAGGAACTCTGTCTAAAAGGCCAGCGTCCCGGAGTCGCCTCTTCACTGTTGATGTTGAGACTGGTGTTTTGCAGGTACTATTTAATTAAGCTGCCAGTTGAGGACTTGTGAGGCGTCTGTTTCTCAAACTAGACAATAATGTAGTTGTCCTCTTGCTCAGTTGTGGACCGGGGCCTCCCACTCCTCTTTCTATTCTGGTTAGAGCCAGTTTGCGCTGTTCTGTGAAGGGAGTAGTACACAGCGTTCAAAGAAATCTTCAGTTTCTTGGCAATTTATCACATGGAATAGCCTTCATTTCTCGGAACAAGAATAGACTGATGAGTTTCAGAAGAAAGGTCTTTGTTTCTGGCCATTTTGAGCCTGTAATCGAACCCACAAATGCTGATGCTCCAGATACTCAAATAGTCTAAAGAAGGCCAGTTGTATTGCTTCTTTAATTAGCACTGCAGTTTTCAGCTGTGCTAACATAATTGCAAAAGGGTTTTCTAATGATAAATAAGCCATTTAAAATTATAAACTTGGATCAGCTAACACAACGTGCCATTGGAACACAGGAGTGATGGTTGCTGATAATGGGCCTCTGTACGCCTATGTAGATATTCCATTCAAAATCATCCGTTTTCCAGCTTCTCTATTTCTCTTGCTTCTCCATTTTGGAAGAAACTGTTCAACTATTGTCTTTCTCTCTCTTTGAAGTCAACTACTCACCACATTTTATACACTGCAGTTCTAGCTAGCTGTAGCTCATGCATTCAGTACTAGATTCATTCTCTGATCCTTTGATTGGGTGGACAACATGTCAGTTCATGCTGCAAGAGCTCTGATAGTTGTCATACTTACTATGTAAGTCTATGGAAGGGGGTGAGAACCATGAGCCTCCTAGGTTTTGTATTGAAGTTAATGTACCCAGAGGAGGACGGAAGTTCATTGTGTTGGAGAAAGTACATTGGTTAGTTTCCAGGCCCCTGCCCAGGCTGGAGACTCTTACTCTACTTGCTGTTGGGACATCGGTCCGATGAGGTGAGTACTGTCGGCTGTGTACTTCAGTGGGAGATTTGGGTAGGGTAGTGACACTAGCTACCTGGAGCTATAGCCTTTTTTTTCCTCTGTTAGGCTTAGTGACGTGTTTCACTTTGGAATACGTTGGGCATGGTTTTTGTGTCTGTGGACTGAGCAGTTGTCTCGTGGGCACATCCGTGGCTTGGGGAAATCTGCCAGCATGCTGGGTGGTTTATTTCCTTGCCAGTGGGCTACAGTACGTAATTACCCACCGCAAATCGGCACAAAGACTAGGGTTGAGTTACTGTAGGTTTTGGGGAAGCTCCATATATATCATCTCTCGTGGTGCCCAGTGTGATTGTCATTTCTCTGGTTGTGGTCTGGTGTGCTCAGCAGAGGGGAAGAGCGAGATTTATTTTTTTGTATTTTCTTGTGACTATGGTGTCTTATGTAGACGAGTTCATTCGCTTTCCATCAGAGGGACTGTTCGAATTATGTACTAAAGAACAGCTGTTGAAGATTGCTGAACACTACAAGGTTGAAATTAGTGATAAATGTCTAAAATTCTATTAGGTTGATATTGAAGGCCGATCTGATGGAGAGTGGTATTCTTGAAGTTACCACTGGGGCAGCTTCTGCTGAGGACTCGCCTTCTCTATGTAACGTTACAATGGCCGCTCCATCTTTGTCCTAGTAGTCGTCTTTTTGAACAGCAGAAATGACTGCTTCTGTTACAGCTAGAGCATGATCGTGTTAAGTATGAAAAGTAATTGGCATTTAAACAGAATTCGGAGCTTGCTAAAATCAAGCAGCAACAAAAGTGAAGAGCTGGTTAGGGAAGGAAAGCTCTCAGGAGAGTTTACTCTGGGAAGGTAACCCAGACGTACCTAGGGGTCACTCCTCTTGGTCGTGCCCTGGACACATTTGATATTGTTGGGAACTTACGTTTGTTGCCTAAATTTAATGAAAAGGACCCGAGACATTCTTTTCATTGTTTGAGTGTGTTGCTGACGCTAGGCGTTGGCCTGATTCTGACTGCACTTTGATGTTGTAGTGTGTGCTGACTGGTAAAGCGCAGGAGGCATATTCAGCTCTTAGTGTAGCCGACACTGTCAGTTATGATAAGGTTAAAACGGCTGTTACAGATTTATGAATTGGTTCCTGAGGCTTAACACCAACGATTTAGAACTTTAAAAAGGATGATAAACAGACTCATGTTGAGTTTGCGTGAGATTATCTTGTTTAAATCGCTGGTGTTCCGCCTCTGCAGTTATGAATTTCCAAGGCCTCTGATCTGATTATGCTAGAGCAATTTAAGGACACAATCCCTGATCGTATAGCCACGTACATTAACAAACGAAAAGTAAAGACTGTCGGTCAAGCTGCGGTTTTGGCGGACGAGTATGTTTTGACTTACAAAAGTGTCTTTGCAGAGCCCCGTATTCGGAGTGAGTGGGGGTGTTCGGAGAGATTTGGGCCTCCCTCAGAGTTACTTTGGTACACGAGTTCTTTTCAACTAGGGTTGAGCCGGACTCCTGTGGTAAAGCCGACTTTGGTCAATAGTGTCACTACTGTCAAGGTTCAGGTCATTGGAAAAACTAATGTCCAGTTCTCCGGGCTAGGGGTAAATTCAGTACGTGCGTTTAAGTTCAATCTAAGCCTATGGCATTGGCTGCGCCTGTTCCACATCAGTTCACTCCTGACACGTTGTCTCATGCCCAGGGGCATATGGAAGTCCATATTGACCCAAACTATTTACCTTTCATTACAGAGGGTTTTGTGGCTGTTAAGAAGTAACGACCTAGTGCCAGTGAAGATCCTGAACGACAGGTGCATCTGAATCATTTGTGTTGGAGTCTGTTACCCTTCTCTGCTGAGACTGATTTGGGGAATAGTGTTCTAATGAGGGGAATAGGTTTGAACACTGTCGGTTCCATTGCATAAACTATTGTTGGATTGTGAACTGGTGAAAGGAGAGGTTGTTGTGTGGGTGCGTCCTTCATTGCCTCTTGAGGGTATCGACGTTATCCTTGGGAATAACTTGGCTGGTGAGCGTGTATGGCCTGTCGTGTTTCCATCTCTAGTGGTTTCCACTATCCCGTCTTTTATAGGTATTCCTGATGAGCTTGCAGTGTTTCTCCTGGTGAAGTGACTCGTTCTATGAGCCGTGGCGACCTGGTCACTGCGCCGGCAAGAGGGAATACCACAAGTCCGTCACTGCTTTCCCTGTTATCCCGTTATTTGTATCCCGCTCAGATCTAATCAATGCGCAACGGACTGACCCCACATTAGTAGAGTTCCGTGACCAAATTGTGCCTGTGGAATAGTTGGGAGATGTCGCCCATGGCTATGGTCTCCAAGAGGATGCCCTGATGAGAAAGTGGGTGTCTCATGGTAGTTTTCTTTGGGAGGTGATTAGTCAGGTTGTTGTACCAGTTAAGCTTTGTGTTGGTGTTGACAACTTCCAACAATGACATTGCTGGATGTATGGGTGTGAGGAAAACCTTTGACCTCTGTCATTGCCAACAAAGGGTATATAACAAAGTATTGAGAAACTTTTGTTATTGACCAAATACTTATTTTTCCACCATAATTTGCAAATAAATTCATAAAAAATCCTACAATGTGATTTTCTGGATATGTTTTCCCCTCATTTTGTCTGTCATAGTTGAAGTGTACCTATGATGAATTACAGGCCTCATCTCTTTACGTGGGAGAACTTGCACAATTGGTGGCTGACTAAATACTTTTTTGCCCCACTGTATATGGCAAGGTAACCGATCCCGGGTAAAAATAGCACATTTATAAAGAGGGAAAGATGTAGGAGGACTATCCGTACCAAACTTTAAATTGTATTCCCAGACAAGCATTTCACCAAATCCTAAATTGGTTTAGACATTATTCTTCTGCGCCTTATAGAGATAAATATGTTGTCTCCTATTGCCCTGGAAGAAGTGGTCTTCACTGAAATGTAAACATTTACATAAACTAGGCTTTGGTCCTATTAGTCACATCAATTCTATTAGGTGTGAAATCAAAATGGCATAATATTTTACAATAATGCATGTGATCTGGAGGGTGGTCTTTTGTATCCCCCCCAATGGTACAACTGTGTAATCTGTACCCTTACTGATATCATGGAATGGTTTGATAACATGCCATGATTTGAAAGATACATACACACTACCAGTTCACTCCTTTTTTCTATATTTACAACTTAGTTCAGCTATGCTGGCTATGGAGTCCCTTGGGAAACCCAACTACCAAAACATCCAATGATGGAATTTATAATTAAGTTATCTGGGCTACTGAAAAGACTGCTCTGTATATTAATACCTTTTGGCTCATATTCTGAGCTAGTCATTAAGTATGCCCCACAGATCTACAGAGGTTACTCAATTATGTCTGTCACACTATTGAAAATAGTAAAGAAAATTGTAATTGACTCGCAGAAGCTTCCTACATGGTCACTTTTATGATTACAGACTATACAAGTAGTGAGTGGAGTTAGACTATCTGCAAAGAGAATTGTATATGACTACGCTGGCTAGCGTATGAGCTCGATTTGGGCCTACCCCCACACTAAAGCTAGTTAGCGTTGCTAGCTAACGACTCAGAATAATGACCAAACTCACCCCTGGATGTGTCAATTGCCAACAAATGACCCAGAACATTGCTGAATTGGAGGTTAGAGTGTATTCTTAATCAGATTAAAGAAGATAAACAGCTGATTGACTCTTTGCTTGAGTCTGCCAAAAATGTGGAGAACGAAGCCACTTGCCCATGGCTTGTTACCGCGGCCTCGGAGGAGCCTGCAGCTGTGAGACGTGCTTTGGTCCCGCTGGACGAGCATTGGCCATTACCGGGAGCTGTGCTCAAGCACCCGGTCTGCTCCACTCCCTCTGCTCCACCTCACACCAGGAGCCATGGATTACTGTACAGAAACCAGGCAGGAAAACACCAAGGCAAGGTGATGCCTTGGAACTGGGAAACAGATACCGGGTATTGGAAGAGTCTGAGATTTCTGCCGCTGGCCCCAAAGGAACAAACAACTTTGTCCGGGAGCAAGTGGACCCATGCCATCTAAACAATTTACAATGAAACAGCCCTACAACTAGCCCCAAACAACCCTCTATGATAATCGAACTAATCCTTGGTTCTCCTGCGATTTGAAAATCATTTTTCTGCAAAAGAATCAAGCATGGGCCTTGGTGAGGAAAACTGGTTAAACAGCTGATTGGCTGCTTTTCAGGCAATTGAGAAATAAATGGTAAAATCTAGGTATTTTCTTGATGCTATGACAGTCTGCTGGTGATCCCTCTAAATTCTGGAATACGGTTCACTCACTTAAACCAGGAAACTCCTTGACTTCCCTGCCGAAGCAAATTACAACGGGATCAGTGACTGAACTGAAATTTGATGTTTTTAATAAGCATTTTATTTCTGCCTGTTTTCTTTATGAAAGAAAAAATGGCCAACATGATCCTGACCGGTCTATTGTTTCAGCCCCTCAGCTGATGTGGAAAACAGTAAGCCGGTTTTTCATTTTCTAAAAGTCACAGAAGTCTTATCTGCACTATCTGTGACTCCAACCTAGGTGACTTCAACTGTAAGTCATATTAGATCAGTGTCTAACACAAACTATGAGACAGGTATATTTTTAGCTAACCTTGACCAAAAATAACTTTATATTGATTGATTTTACACCCGTTGCTACTCCCAAAAAATACATGAAAAGACATTGAGGACTTTAAAACAAATCCTGGGAGAGTATGCCCAGACCCCCCTAAAAGAGGCTTAGCCCCTCTATCCATGAATCTCTAGTGTCCACATGCTGTTCATACTCTTTTGACAATGAATCAAGCTGCACAGGTCACAGCTGCTCGTTGGATCAAGTGGTCAACTGTGCTGAAAGCTCCTATCATCATCATACAACGTGGCAAACCATGTAATCCAGATACTCAGATGCTTCCTCCAGATACCACATTACTTGAATCTCTGTTGAGATTTGGTTTTGGTTCAGCTTTCTGATGAGTTTACTAAAAGTAGTCTGTTGGAAAACCCTGAGTTTATCTTTTACATAGACGATTCAAGCATTGTGGAAGGGAGTGTGAGGAAGGCAGGCTGGGCAGTTACTACAATGGATAATGTGATAGTGACAGGCACGTTAACTGCAGGGGCATCAGCACAGGTGGCAGAATGGGTGGCTTTGACAGAAGCATGCAAACAGGCTGAAGGAAAAACAGCTGATATCTGCACAGACTCAAGGTATGCTTTCTGTGTTAACCATGATTGTGGAAAAATATGGAAAAACAGAGGATTCATGACATCACTGGGAGCTCCTGTGAAGAATGGACCAGGGGGCTCTACTGAATGATCTCGTTGTTTCTCACGGTGCGTTGAACCCTACTAAAAAAGGAACCGCACAACAGAGTTAAAATTCTAATTCGAGAAATCATTCCCAGATGGGGATCCTGACTAAAGTGTGTCAGGAAGTAGCTCGTCTTCTGAACATAGACTGGCAACTACACCGCCCTTAACATCCTCGATCGAGTGGGCAGGTAGAACGCACAAATCTAGTTTTGAAAGAGAGACTTTCAAAGAAGCATCAAGAAGGGATAGCATGGCCAGATGCATTGCCCACAGTCTTATGTAGTATACGGGCAACGCATAACAAAACCACAGGGTTGAGTCCGTTTGAGGTCGACACATGTCACTACCAGGCACGTTAGATTTGAAAAAAGCAGACATACACTTTGAGTGACATAATGCTTAATTATTGCATACAACTCTAATGCAGTAGGGGAAGCAGACAGACAAGTAAAAGAGGCGTGGAGAACAACTCCCAGTGTGGGGGGGCATGACGTAGTACCAGGACAGTGGGCAATGGGAATATGTAACAGACACATTAGGACCAAAATAGGAAGGTCCTTCTCATGTTTTGCTCATTATGAGTTCAGCAGTAAAAGTCCAGGGAAAATCACGAGGGATACATGTCACTCGTTGCAAGGTTGTCCATTTTGATGAAAGCGGAGCCTGGAGAATAAAGAACTGATTGATTAGCAATCGGGGGCCAATCTCAGGTAAAGAAGCATCGTAAGATGATCAGAACCTGATGAGCTTCTATGTTGTACACCGCAGTCGTCATATTAGGGATATCTAGGTGAAATGTAAACTTTTTCCTGAAAATCAGGACATGCTTACTTAAGGAAATCTATGTGATATATCAATGTCTCTTGAAATCAGGACATGTTACTTTCACTTTTTTGTTTCCTTCGTTACAGGTTACAAGACTCTACAGTCTGAAGCAATATTCCTTGACCCAAGGACTGTACCTGAAATGATACAAAATCACCGGTGAAGTGTTCATTAGAGAAGTCTTATCAACCAGTGGAACAGAAGAATTCCTCACTACCAGCAGAAATCATTTCTTAGTTATCTACGTGGGACTAATACCAGCGTGGAACAGCTGGTCACAGTTATAGGACTCTGAATTATTACATTGACAATAGGACGATTTCTAACAGAGAGATGAATCTCCGCCTCTCATTCCAGTTCTCTGCTGCCAATGACTGGAACGAACTGCAAAAATCTCTGAAGCTGGAGACTCATATCTCCCTCACTAGCTTTAAGCACCAACTGTCAGAGCAGCTCACAGATCACTGCACCTGTACATAGCTCATCTGTAAATAGTCCATCCAATCTACCTCATCCCCATACTGTATTTATTTATCTTGCTCCTTTGCACCCTAGTATCTCAACTTGCACAATCATCTTCTGCACATCCTACCATTCCAGTGTTTTAATTGCTATATTGTAATTACTTTGCCACCGTGGCCTATTTATTGCCTTTACCTCTCTTATCCTACCTTATTTGTACATGCTGTATATAGATTTACCTACTGTATTATTGACTGTATGTTTGTTTATTCCATGTGTAACTCTGTGTTGTTGTTTGTCAAACTGTTTTGCTTTATCTTGGCCAGGTCACAGTTGCAAATGAGAACTTGTTCTCAACTAGCCTACCTGGTTAAATAAAGGTGATTTAAAAAAATTATAATTTAGTCTGAATGATAGAAATGTAACATGGTTTTAGGTTGGAAGTATGATGTTGCTGCAATGCACCTAAATATTACCATGGTATTGCATCATTTACACCATGGTGTAGATGGGGATCATGGAAATACCATGATTTTAAACTGCGTTATATATTATACCATGGTAATGCACAATTATGAAAAATGGTATCAGCTTTATTAATTGTGCGTTACGAAAGTACAATGGCAGCATAATGCATTTAATGAGTAAATCTCCCTGGTCAGAGCGGTTCTGTCACGCCTTGGTCTTAGTATTTTGGGTTTTCTTTATTATTTGTTCAGGCCAGGGTGTGACATGGGTTTTTTGTGTTGTCGTATTGTTTTTTTTTTGTAGGCATTGGGATTGTGGTTGATTAGGGGTGTGTCGAGTGTAGGCTTGGCTGCCTGAGGCGGTTCTAGATCGTATTTGATTGTTCCTGTCTCTGTGTAGTGTTCACCAGATAGGCTGTATTAGGTTTCACGTTCCGTTTGTTGTTTTCGTATTTATTTAGTTATTTCATGTATCGCCGTTTTCTTTATTAAAGATGATTAACCACCACGCTGCATTTCGGTCCGACTCTCTCTCAACAAACGAAGAACGCTGTTACAGAATCACCCACCACACACGGACCGAGCGGCATGGTAACAGGCAGGAAAAGCGAAAGGAGGATGTTATGGACAGCAATGGCATGGAGTATACGACGTGGGAAGAAATCGACAGGTGGGTGGCCGACCCAGAGAGCGTGCAGGAGCCCGCATGGGATTTGCTGGAACAGTGCGAAGAAGGCTATAGGCGAATGGAGTTGGAGAAACAGACACGGCGGCGCAGAGCGAAACCAGAGAGTCACCCCAAAAAATGTATTGGGGGGGGGGCTCAGAGGGAGAGTGGCTGAGTCAGGAGATGGACCTGAGCCAACTCTCCTTGTTTATCGTGAGGAGCCAAGGAGGAGACCAGAACCAGAGCCGGTGTTAGAGGTGAGCGAAGCAGAGACTGAAGGAGTTAATGGGGAAAGTGGAGTGGAGAGTAATGAGGGAGTTGCTAGCTTGGTGCTATAGATATCATATTCGTCCGACGGATCGTGTCGGGGATTTGATGGCACCTGAGTTAGCACTCCATACTCGTCCTGAGGTGCGTGTTAGTCGGCTGGTGAAGTTGGTGCCAGCCTCACACACCAGGCCTCCTGTGCACATCCCTAGCCTTGCACATCCTGTGCCACCTCCACACACCAGTCCTCCGGTAGCAGCTCCCCGCACCAGGCTTCCTGTGCATGTCCTCGCTCCAGTATCACCAGTGCCCGCACCACGCATCAGGCCTACAGTGCGCCTCGCCTCTCCTGCTCTGTCGGAGTCTCCCGCCTGTTCAGCACAGCCAGAGCCTTCCTTCCCTCCTGCGCTGTCGGAGTCTCCCGCCTGTTCAGCGCAGCCAGCGTTCTCCTCCTCTCCTGCGCTGCCGGAGCCTCCTGCCTGTTTGAAGCAGCCTGAGCTGCCAGTCTGAAGGGTGCTGTCAGTCTGCAAGGAGCTGCCAGTCTGCAAGGAGCTGCCAGTCTGCAAGGAGCTGCCAGTCTGCAAGGAGCTGTCAGCCTGCATGGAGCAGTCAGAGCTGTCAGTCTGCAGGGAGCTGTCAGTCTGCAAGGAGCTGTCAGCCTGCAAGGAGCTGTCAGCCTGCATGGAGCAGTCAGAGCTGTCAGTCTGCAAGGATCTGCCAGTCTGCAAGGAGCTGCCAGTCTGCATGGAGCAGTCAGAGCTATCAGTCTGCATGAAGCAGCCAGAGCTGCCAGTCTGCAAGGAGCTGTCAGCCTGCATGGAGCAGTCAGAGCTGTCAGTTTGCATAGAGCAGCTAGATCCGCCAGTCAGCCATGATCTTCTAGATCTGCCAGTCAACCAGATTCTTCCAGATCTGCTAGTCAACCAGATTCTTCCAGATCTGCTAGTCAACCAGAATCTTCCAGATCTGCTAGTCAACCAGAATCTTCCAGATCTGCTAGTCAACCAGAATCTTCCAGATCTGCTAGTCAACCAGAATCTTCCAGATCTGCTAGTCAACCAGAATCTTCCAGATCTGCTAGTCAACCAGAATCTTCCAGATCTGCTAGTCAACCAGAATCTTCCAGATCCGCCAGCCAGCCAGGATCTACCGGAGCCTACTACCTACCTGGGCTTCCTCTCAGTACTGGGCTTCCTCTCAGTACTGGGCTTCCTCTCAGTACTGGGCTTCCTCTCAGTACTGGGCTTCCTCTCAGTCCCGAGATGCCCCTCAGTCCCGAGATGCCCCTCAGTCCCGAGATGCCCCTCAGTCCCGAGATGCCCCTCAGTCACAAGCTGCTCCTCAGTCACAAGCTGCTCCTCAGTCACAAGCTGCTCCTCAGTTCTGTGGGGTTCTGGGTGAGGACTATTAGGCCATGGTCGGCGGCGAGGGTGGATAATCCCAGGACGCGAAGGGGAGGAACTATGACATTTATGGAGTGGGTTCCACGTCCCGAGCCGGAGCCGCCACCATGGACAGACGCCCACCCGGACCCTCCCTATGGTTTTGGGGGGGGGGGGGGGGGGGTTCTGTCACGCCTTGGTCTTAGTATTTTGTGTTTTCTTTATTTGTTCAGGCCAGGGTGTGACATGGGTTTTTTGTGTTGTCGTATTGGTCTTTTTTGTAGCCATTGGGATTGTGGTTGATTAGGGGTGTGTCGAGTGTAGGCTTGGCTGCCTGAGGCGGTTCTCGATCAGAGTCAGGTGCTTCTCGTTGCCTCTGATTGGGAACCGTATTTAGGTAGCCTAAGTTTCGCTTTGTATTTCGTGGGTGATTGTTCCTGTCTCTGTGTAGTGTTCACCAGATAGGCTGTATTAGGTTTCACGTTCCGTTTGTTGTTTTCGTATTTATTTATTTATTTCATGTATCGCCGTTTTCTTTATTAAAGATCATGATTAACCACCACGCTGCATTTCGGTCCGACTCTCTCTCAACAAACGAAGAACGCCGTTACAGGTTGGTTGACATTCTATTGATGAAGGTATATACCAGTATGGGAAGGTTTCTGATAAAGTCAGCATAATGCATTTAATGAGTAAATCTCCCAGGTCAGAGCGGTTGGTTGACATTCTATTGATGAAGGTATATACCAGTATGGGAAGGTTTCTGATAAAGTCAGCATAATGCATTTAATGAGTAAATCTCCCAGGTCAGAGCGGTTGGTTGACATTCTATTGATGAAGGTATATACCAGTATGGGAAGGTTTCTGATAAAGTCAGCATAATGCATTTAATGAGTAAATCTCCCAGGTCAGAGCGGTTGGTTGACATTCTATTGATGAAGGTATATACCAGTATGGGAAGGTTTCTGATAAAGTCAGCATAATGCATTTAATGAGTAAATCTCCCAGGTCAGAGCGGTTGGTTGACATTCTATTGATGAAGGTATATACCAGTATGGGAAGGTTTCTGATAAAGTCAGCATAATGCATTTAATGAGTAAATCTCCCAGGTCAGAGCGGTTGGTTGACATTCTATTGATGAAGGTATATACCAGTATGGGAAGGTTTCTGATAAAGTCAGCATAATGCATTTAATGAGTAAATCTCCCAGGTCAGAGCGGTTGGT
Organism: Oncorhynchus kisutch; assembly: GCF_002021735.2. Classification (NCBI taxonomy): domain Eukaryota; kingdom Metazoa; phylum Chordata; class Actinopteri; order Salmoniformes; family Salmonidae; genus Oncorhynchus; species Oncorhynchus kisutch. The sequence goes on along the minus strand of NC_034198.2, from coordinate 2,426,517 downwards.
TGACATTCTATTGATGAAGGTATATACCAGTATGGGAAGGTTTCTGATAAAGTCAGCATAATGCATTTAATGAGTAAATCTCCCAGGTCAGAGCGGTTGGTTGACATTCTATTGATGAAGGTATATACCAGTATGGGAAGGTTTCTGATAAAGTCAGCATAATGCATTTAATGAGTAAATCTCCCAGGTCAGAGCGGTTGGTTGACATTCTATTGATGAAGGTATATACCAGTATGGGAAGGTTTCTGATAAAGTCAGCATAATGCATTTAATGAGTAAATCTCCCAGGTCAGAGCGGTTGGTTGACATTCTATTGATGAAGGTATATACCAGTATGGGAAGGTTTCTGATAAAGTCAGCATAATGCATTTAATGAGTAAATCTCCCAGGTCAGAGCGGTTGGTTGACATTCTATTGATGAAGGTATATACCAGTATGGGAAGGTTTCTGATAAAGTCAGCATAATGCATTTAATGAGTAAATCTCCCAGGTCAGAGCGGTTGGTTGACATTCTATTGATGAAGGTATATACCAGTATGGGAAGGTTTCTGATAAAGTCAGCATAATGCATTTAATGAGTAAATCTCCCAGGTCAGAGCGGTTGGTTGACATTCTATTGATGAAGGTATATACCAGTATGGGAAGGTTTCTGATAAAGTCAGCATAATGCATTTAATGAGTAAATCTCCCAGGTCAGAGCGGTTGGTTGACATTCTATTGATGAAGGTATATACCAGTATGGGAAGGTTTCTGATAAAGTCAGCATAATGCATTTAATGAGTAAATCTCCCAGGTCAGAGCGGTTGGTTGACATTCTATTGATGAAGGTATATACCAGTATGGGAAGGTTTCTGATAAAGTCAGCATAATGCATTTAATGAGTAAATCTCCCAGGTCAGAGCGGTTGGTTGACATTCTATTGATGAAGGTATATACCAGTATGGGAAGGTTTCTGATAAAGTCAGCATAATGCATTTAATGAGTAAATCTCCCAGGTCAGAGCGGTTGGTTGACATTCTATTGATGAAGGTATATACCAGTATGGGAAGGTTTCTGATAAAGTCAGCATAATGCATTTAATGAGTAAATCTCCCAGGTCAGAGCGGTTGGTTGACATTCTATTGATGAAGGTATATACCAGTATGGGAAGGTTTCTGATAAAGTCAGCATAATGCATTTAATGAGTAAATCTCCCAGGTCAGAGCGGTTGGTTGACATTCTATTGATGAAGGTATATACCAGTATGGGAAGGTTTCTGATAAAGTCAGCATAATGCATTTAATGAGTAAATCTCCCAGGTCAGAGCGGTTGGTTGACATTCTATTGATGAAGGTATATACCAGTATGGGAAGGTTTCTGATAAAGTCAGCATAATGCATTTAATGAGTAAATCTCCCAGGTCAGAGCGGTTGGTTGACATTCTATTGATGAAGGTATATACCAGTATGGGAAGGTTTCTGATAAAGTCAGCATAATGCATTTAATGAGTAAATCTCCCTGGTCAGAGCGGTTGGTTGACATTCTATTGATGAAGGTATATACCAGTATGGGAAGGTTTCTGATAAAGTCAGCATAATGCATTTAATGAGTAAATCTCCCTGGTCAGAGCGGTTGGTTGACATTCTATTGATGAAGGTATATACCAGTATGGGAAGGTTTCTGATAAAGTCAGCATAATGCATTTAATGAGTAAATCTCCCAGGTCAGAGCGGTTGGTTGACATTCTATTGATGAAGGTATATACCAGTATGGGAAGGTTTCTGATAAAGTCAGCATAATGCATTTAATGAGTAAATCTCCCAGGTCAGAGCGGTTGGTTGACATTCTATTGATGAAGGTATATACCAGTATGGGAAGGTTTCTGATAAAGTCAGAGGCAGGTCTTAGTTTAATATCAAAGAAAAAGGGTAATACTTTAGGTATTAATAGTACCGTTTTTTCTCATGATTGGGTTCCCTGTGTTGCCAACCTGAAATGTGGGAGATGTGGGAGAAATATGGTAGCCTAATCTTTGGCATGTTGTAATCATTTACAGCAGCCTTTCTGAAAGTATGGGTTGCAGACCTGTTAATGGTGGGTTGCGATGTGTCCGAGTAAATGTATAATTATTTCATGAATTACTGGAATTGATTTGGCCAAGTGCAACTGCACACTCTGTTCGATGCGCTCTCTGCGTCGCAGCGCTGTCTCTGCTCGATTTGCCAGATCTTTTTTCGGCAGTTTTCTTGAAGATCAAAGATCCCTCCACGACCCACATGCTACAGTACTGTCGTAATTAATTTATAAAAGGTGTTACATGCTGACCAAACCGCTCGTGTTTTTTGCAACGCTTGCGAAAGCGGTGTGGTCAGCATGCTAGCATAGAAGCTAACATCGGCTGAAGTTAGCCCCAGTCAAGCTAGCCTGCTGTTGTCATGGCAACAGTACCAACGGACATTCGGTCACAGTGTAAACAAAGGGAAACATTGTAACTAGCTGTTTTTAGGGATGTGGAGAATTACATGATTAAAATATCTATTTGATAAGACCATTTATACCTTCTTACAAATTGTTTTTTTGTATGTTGGCTATTTAGAATTGTATAAGAGTAGCCAAGTCAGGTGAATAAGAGGCAGCCAACTGAAAATTGTATTGAAGAGAAACACCAGATAAACTACTTTAAATCTTCAAGGTGTCAGTCTCCGTTCTTCTCACCATAACCTATCTAGGTCCAAATGTTTAATAGGGCACACTACTAGACCATGTGTGTTGTGTTTTTTTCATTATGAGCTAAAGGGGTTTAAGAAGGTACTAAGTGTAACAGACTGAAACGCTATTTAGCGCGCACCGCTAACTAAGCTAGCCGTTTCACATCCGTTACATAGGCCTACACTTTGCCATTGCAGAGTGAGTAGTCGATGTTGCAGTATGTGAGTACCATTGGATGAAGGACCTCTGTATGAAGGGTATGAGCCCCAGAAGTGGTGAAATCCAATTATTTTAAATGTGCTAGCCAGGTATGCCCTGTGTTACTGTTGTTAGAAGGCTATTGTGAGTGTTTTGTTTTGGGACCACTAATTAGGCAATATTTTGATAATGCTATGGTAGAGGCCGGACTTGCAGCGCGTTGAGCATCACATACCTATTTCTATTTTAGCGCCTGTCGCTGAGGCGAGCAGTGCGGGTGCAATGATTGAATAACCTTTTTGCAACGCTCGTGCAAGCGGTTCATATAGACAGCGTTTGAAATCTAAAAACTGTAGAATTATCTAAAATAAGGACGCACTCCTCAGATCTGGAAGAGCTCTGAGGTGGGTTCTGTTCCTTCGTACCTCTTCTGAGCTTGTGTCCACCACATAGGAGCATCCGCTTTCCTCAGCACTATTGCTTATGTCAGCTCTGGCCTCTCCGTAGCACGGTGTCTCTGATTTAAGTCTCCAGTTTGTGTTTGTTTCAGCCGCTTGTCCCTCTCAGCGAAGGCCTTCCTGTTAGGCCATCGGGGTTTAAGCTGAGGCGGCGAGACAGGCGATGGGGAATGCAGACTCCTGCCCATCAGGAGTTTCGGCAGGCGACGGCCCATGATGCAGTGGTGTAACTCTGTAAGCTAACAGAGCCCTGTATGGATTCTTGTTGTTTTTCAGCAGTCCCTTGACTGTTTTCACAGCCCTCTCTGCCTCACCATTACTCTGTGCATGGTAGGGGCTACTGGTCACGTGTGAAGTCATATTCTGCGGCAAAAGGAGCTTGCAGAGAACTGGGGAGCGTTATCTGTAACCAGGACCTCAGCAACCCTTTGCCTGGAAAAGATTTTACTTTAACCCATTGATAACACCAGCTGATGTGGTTATGGGTGTCTTTGCTATTTCAATGTATCTTGAGTAGTAATCTACCTCTAGCAGATAAGTGTCATTTTTCCAATAGAACATATCTGCCCCTACATTTTGCCATGGCCGTTTTGGCTGCTCCGTTGACTTCATTGGCTCCGGATGACAAGGTTGACATGTTGTACACTATCAGAGGCAGAGGAGACCGTTCACACGGTCCCAGAACCCACGGGACTGAGTGTCTTTAATTTAACAAGCAAGATATGGAGCCCTGCCCATGTCTCTTTGCTTAATAAAGGGTTATCTTTTGTGCCTACAACCCTGTGCAACAATTTGATGTTAAGGTAGACATGTTTAAGTTTTTCAGAAACATCCGTTTAAGGGAATACTTTAGCTCCCCTAATTCTGACACTTCTATTGAACCAGTAGGTTGCTCTCCTGCACATATTCCGACTCCTTTTAGAAGCAAGAGTTATTTTATACCTCCAGCCAATCACAATCACTCTATCGAGACATATTGCAGACTTGTGGAAAAAGGATGTTGAACATCTCCTTAAGAACGAACAGGAGTCCAAATCTTTCCATAATTTGCCTGAGGATGAAAAACAAGCTTTGCTTGATTTACAATCCGATACGTCAGTCCTTATTCGTCCTGCTGATAAGGGTGGGGTCGGTTGTACTCATGGATAGGACAGTTTATGTAAATGAGTGTCATAGACAACTGCTTGACAACACCTTTTACAAGAAACTCAGAAGTGACCCTACTTCCCAATTTCAGAACACAATCTTTAATGTCCTAGAAGGGTATTTAAGTTCTGGTCAGATAACCAAAAATAAAACACGACTTTTTGGCTATTTCAACACCCTAAAATTGCCACTTTTTATACTTTGCCGAAATTACACAAAATTACTCATTTGTAAAGGACACCAGCAGTATGGTCTCAGAACAGCTCCCCTCCTTTGTAAAGGACACCAGCAGTATGGTCTCAGAACAGCTCACCTCCTAAAGGATACCAGCAGTATGGTCTCAGAACAGCTCCCCTCCTTTGTAAAGGACACCAGCGTATGGTCTCAGAACAGCTCCCCTCCTAAAGGATACCAGCAGTATGGTCTCAGAACAGCTCCCCTCCTTTGTAAAGGACACCAGCAGTATGGTCTCAGAACAGCTCCCCTCCTAAAGGATACCAGCAGTATGATCTCAGAACAGCTCCCCTCCTTTGTAAAGGACACCAGCAGTATGGTCTCAGAACAGCTCCCCTCCTAAAGGATACCAGCAGTATGGTCTCAGAACTGCTCCCCTCCTTTGTAAAGGACACCAGCAGTATGGTCTCAGAACAGCTCCCCTCCTAAAGGATACCAGCAGTATGGTCTCAGAACAGCTCCCCTCCTTTGTAAAGGACACCAGCAGTATGGTCTCAGAACAGCTCACCTCCTAAAGGATACCAGCAGTATGGTCTCAGAACAGCTCCCCTCCTTTGTAAAGGACACCAGCGTATGGTCTCAGAACAGCTCCCCTCCTAAAGGATACCAGCAGTATGGTCTCAGAACAGCTCCCCTCCTTTGTAAAGGACACCAGCAGTATGGTCTCAGAACAGCTCCCCTCCTAAAGGATACCAGCAGTATGATCTCAGAACAGCTCCCCTCCTTTGTAAAGGACACCAGCAGTATGGTCTCAGAACAGCTCCCCTCCTAAAGGATACCAGCAGTATGGTCTCAGAACTGCTCCCCTCCTTTGTAAAGGACACCAGCAGTATGGTCTCAGAACAGCTCCCCTCCTAAAGGATACCAGCAGTATGGTCTCAGAACAGCTCCCCTCCTTTGTAAAGGACACCAGCAGTATAATCTCTATTATTGAATCTCTTGATCCTCTCCCAGAGAATACTTTGTTAGTTACTTTTGATGGTGAGTCGTTATACACTAATATTCCACACGAGGGCGGTATTGAAGCTATGGAACATTTTTCTTCTGCAACGTGACCTTAATGAACTACCTTCCAGTGCTGCATTATAACATTGGCTGAAATAGTACTCACACACAACTACTTCATGTTTCTAAATTATTCCTTTATTCAGACGAAGGGTACTGCTATGGGATCCCCCATGGCTCCTAACTATGCTAATTTGTATGTGGGTTACATGGAGAAACAGTCTATTTTCAATCATCTCAAAATGTTTTCTTGCCTAACATCATTATTTGGAAATGGTATATTGATGATATTTTAGTTCTATGGAGGGGTGATGTAAAACAGATAGTTGTCACCCGCTTCCCTTGAAAAATAGTTTGCCCTACAGCCAATTCTGTCGATTCGAAAGAATTTGCAAAAAACTATCAGATTTCGACAGAAATATGGCTGAGACGCAAAGAAAGTTCAAGGAGAGGGGCTACAAAAATCTGATTAATATTGCCATTGAGAAAATTCAAAACAAAACATGACCTTTTTCAAGGTCAGTCTCGCAAAAAGACGCATTCTTGTGTTCTAACTACCCGCTATTCAAAGCGTTCTGAACAAATTAAGGGAATCGTTCAAACATTGACACATTCTAAAATCCGATGATAACACATTACCGAGACTTTCGGACCTTCCCTTGGTACACTCTGATTTACCACCCCAAGATATTCCTGAATAACGTCTATTTGCTCCCCTACTGGATGGAAACTACAAGTGTAATGGCTGTGCTCAATGCAATGGCACTTATAAATGTAGATCCTTTAAACACCCACAAACAGGGAAATCGATCAAACGCCACCTGTTGCATGTGACCCCGTGACCAGTCATTCTCTTTGGCTAGTAAGTCTCAGGGGTTTGGCTGTATCTGAAAACTGTGGGAGGAACTTCCCGCATGTGGCCATGCCTAAGAAGGTCCTGACTTCAGCCACATTCTGGGGTCTGGGCATGTCTGTGATGGCGCTGATCTTCTCCGTGTCCGGCTCTATTCCAGCTGCCCTGTTTTGTGTCCCAAGAACAAGACCTCTGACTGTGCAAAAGTGCATTTTTCATTGTGTCAGTGTCAGGCCAGTCTTCTGGAGTCGGGTCAGAACTGCTGTGAGCCTTACATCATGTTCTGCTCTGTCCCTTCCGCACACGAGCACATCGTCCGCGTGGACTATGACGCCACTCAGCCCATCCAACAGCTGGGACATGAGTCTTTGGAAATGTTCAGGACCGGAAGCGATTCCAAATGGCAAAACATTAAAACAGTAACGTCCAAACGGTGTTATAAACGTTGTGAGCGCCCTACTCTCTGGTGACAGGGGTATCTGCCAGAAACCTGAGCGGGCATCCAGCTTTGTGAAGACTTGTGAGCCATCCATCTGAGCCAGTGACTGCTCCACTGATGGTAAGATGTGCCTCTCTCTGCAGTGTGCCTCATTCAAGTTAGTCATGTCCACACAGACCCTTATGTCCCCATTGGCTTTTGGGACCACTACCATCCTTGCACACCAGTCAGTGGGACAGCCCCAATTCCTTCCATCCTCCCCAACTCTTCCTTTACTTGGCCAATAAAGATATAGGCATGGTGGGGGGTGGTAAGGGCATAGGGGACAGCATCCTCTTTCAGGTGGATTTTGTAGTTACCTTCTAGCCTTCCTAGGCCAGAAAACACTTTTGGGAATTTATTTTTGAAAACCTCCCCTGGGTCCTCCAGTTCAATCACTCTGTCATTGAGTTGCAATGCTTCAATTGCTGGCAGCCCCAGCAAAGGTCTGGCTAGAGAATCAATAACAACAGATTTAGCTAAAGCCTTCAACAAAGTTGACCTTACAGTGGTAACAAAGTTCCTGATTCCGCGAGGAGTCAGAGTCCCTTATCCCCTGGGTCTGTAGCTTCATCTCCAAATGGAAGCAGAGGGTAATTGACTGACCAAGTTCTGGATGAGAAATGAAAACCATAAACAGCGGAGGTTCCATTACTCACGGTGGCAGTCAATTGAAAAACAAGTTAATGTCATTATGACCAATACAATTCCACAGTAGCCTGTGAAGTACAATATTATTTCTGGAACACCTACGTGAGAATGTTATTCATTGACTACAGCTCAGCGTTCAACACCATAGTGCCCTCAAAGCTCATGACAGGCCGCCCCAAGGTGGTAAGGGTAGGTAACAACACATCAGCCACACTGATCCTCAACACAGGGGCCCCTCAGGGGTGTGTGCTCAGTCCCCTCCTGTACTCCCTGTTCATCCCATGACTGCATGGCCGGGCACGACTCCAACACCATCATCAAGTTTGCCGACGACACAACAATGGTAGGCCTGATCACAGACAACGATAAGACAGCCTATAGGGAGGTCAGAGACCTGACCGTGTGGTGCCAGGATAACAACCTCTCCCTCAACGTGATCAAGACAAAGGAGATGATTGTGGACTACAGGAAAAGGAGGACTGAGCACTCCCCCATTCTCATCGACGGGGCTGCAGTGGAGCAGGTTGAGAGCTTCAAGTTACTTGGTGTCCACATCACCAACAAACTATCATGGTCGAAACACAGACAGTCGTGAAGAGTGCATGACAGCTATTACCCCGAAGCCGTAAGACATCTGAACAGCTAATAAAATGGCTACCCAGACTATTTGTATTGTCCCCCCCCTCCCCCTTGACACTGATGCTTCTCTGGTTATTATCTATCCATAGTAACTATAACTCTTCAACCTACATGTCCATATTACCTCAATTACCTCGACTAACCTGTGCCCCCTCACCTTGACTCTGTACCGGTACCCCCTGTATATAGCCTCACTACTGTTATTTTACTGCTGCTCTTTAATTATTTCTATTTTTTACTTATCTATTTTTTACATCATACTTATTTTTCTTAAAACTGCATTGTTGTGTAAGGGCTTGTAAATAAGCATTTCTCTGTAAAGTCTACACCTGTCTACACCTATTCAGCACATGTGACAAATAACATTTGATTTGATTAGAGTGGCTCAAGTCACACTTCTTGGACCCCTTGTCTTCCTGTCCCTCATCGACACTGCACTTCAGAAGTTCAGGTGGAAATACAGTGATGACATGAACATTACAGGTGTATTAGGGTGGGGCGGCTCTCCAGACTTCAACACAGTCTCGAAAAGACGTGCTCCTAGGTGGATGAGCGTTCCATGCAGCTCAACCCAAATAAGTGCATAGTCCTGCATCGTTTGCTCTACAAACAACCCGACCCCTTTGGGACCCCTGTACCCAAATGGACACACTCTGCAAGCAACATCTGATGTTAAACTGCTGCTATCCAGGATGACCTGAAGTGGACCGGCAGGTGGAAAATGCTAACCAGAAACTCTTTGTGGTTCTCTGTGGCTCAGTGGAAAGAACATGCCCATGGCCAATGCACTGCCAGGATTCCATTCCCAAACACCGGCCTCGTCACCATCTACACCACCAACTTCGGGCCTGTACTAGAAGACAGCTCCCCCGAATGACACACTCACCTCAACCATGACTGGACAATTGGAGTGGATACAGAAGTGAGCATGCTGGAATATCCATGGACCATGATACAGCAGCTACACATCAGCACACTCAACCCCCAACCTCTGTCCATTGATTGAGAGAAGAGCCCAGCACTCTGCCTCTAGTCTGACAACAGGAACTTCCTACCACAACCCATCATCACAACCTCTGGAAGAAAAACACTCACAAGAACTCAGACCTGTCAGAGCAAGAACTGAACAAGCTCAAAGATCATCCATCCCCTACATTACTCAATTATTGAACAGCAACTCATAACAACATCCACAACAATAGTTCATTAAATGTATGTTTGTTTTGTATTATTATTTATTTTATCATTCAATTCAGAGTTAAATTGTATTCTGCCATGTGAATGAATTCATCCGTATTTTACGATATACCGGTGTTGTTGCACGGACCGGTTTGGGTTTTTACTTTACCTTATAACGATATTTGAATGTTTGGTTTGTTAAATGTGATACACCGTGTGTAACGTCCATTTTTATAGTTTACTTAGCTACTTGAGTAATCTCTCTCCACTCCATCTCCATCCCGCTTTCCACACATACCTAGCCCCGCTCCTTGTCACTCAAGGAGCGCATTTGTGGTTCCTCTACCACGAGAAAGTTGCGTTTGAAGCTGTGGCTAGAGATCAATCGTTGATAAACAAAGAATCAAACTTTACTCCGTGTGGCGGCGGTTCGGCTGTGCTGTGACTAGGTCAGAGATGGTAGGAGATAGTGATGGAGATGAAAGTGAAGCAAGTATGGAACATATGGAACATATTGGTACAAATAACGGTGGGAGTAACACCGCTTCACATACATTTCAATGGAAGGAAAGAGGTGAGAAGCGGAGAGGGTGGGGGAGCTTTGGGCGGTGCGGAGGTGGTGTGGGAGGCGGTGAAAAATCTAAACTTTTCCCAACTTTATGCAAATCACCAGCGGCGACCGCTGGGCGATGACCAATCATATCGAGTGGTTCCCATGGCGAATTTGAAACTATTTTGACGCTCCAAGGCTGGAGACTTTCTTCAGCAAAGATGGCTGGTTGAGAGGAGGGGTGCTAGTGGTAGTGAACTACTATAATCCCGAGTGCCGTTGCGGTCTAAGGCACTGCATCTCAGTGCTAGAGGCGTCACTACAGACCCTGGTTCGATTCCAAGCTGTATCACAATCGGCCGTGATTGGGAGTCCCATAGGGCAGCGCACAATTGGCCCAGCATTGTCTGGGTTAGGATTTGGCCGGGGTGGCGTCATTGTCAATAAGAATTTGTTCTTAACTGACTTGCCTAGTTAAATTAAGGTGCCTATGCCTATAACACGCTCTTGGGGGGGGAGACAAGTGATGGACAATCTGATAGAAATGACAGATCTGGTGTGCCTGAATGATGGCAGAGGGACCAGGATTGATGTAGCCACAGGGAAAGAGTCTGCCTTGGACCTCACTCTGGTATCTAGTGTGATGGCAGGAATCTGTGAGTGGGAGGTAAGGGAGGAGTAGAAAGGGTGAGAGAGAACGAGAGAGGAGAATCCTGGAGTGCTGGATAGGTGGGAGGATGTAGATGATGCGTTGATTGCACCATTTACCATGGCAGAGGTAAAAAAAAAAAGGGCAATAGGTAAGGCTGGGTTAACTTCACCTGGGAAAAATGAGGTGTGCTATGTTATGTTGGCCCATCTTAGTGATGAGGCCCTGGATAAGGTGTTGGTGTTGTACAACAGAGTGTGGGAGGAGGGGAAACTACCAGGCAGTTAGGAGACAGTAGTAGTACCAATCCGGAAGCCAGGGAAGGACCCAACGAGGCTAAAAAGCTATCGGCCAATAGCTTTAACATCACATGTATGTAAGATTATGGAACGTATTGTAACGGTTTTGACTTGAGGTTATTATTTATAGGGGTGCCAGGTAGGTTGTGCCTACCAGAGAACATTGGTTTCTCATTTTAGTTTGGGTGGGAATGAGTCCCATCTGGTCTGTCAAGTCTACACCAATACAAAGGACTTATGTAAAAGTCAGGATGGAAATAAACTTTTCATAAACCCTTAAAACATTGGAAAGAACTTCAAAAACTACTATATTATTTTGCGTGGGTTGTATTAGCAACACCAATGATTACAGACACACATATAATAATATCACAATGAGTTCTGGTTCCTCCAGAAATGTCCTGTACCTCGGGCCTAAAAAAGGAGTCCAGCCCGGTAAAGGAGTTCAGTGAACTCAAGTGACTTTTGTCACGCAATGTTTGTCCGTTCATTCAGTGTAGCGTAAACCCAGTATTAAACATACCATCAATATAACAATTATTTTACCACAGAACTTTAAAGCGTATCAACTCTTACTAAGTCCTCAACTACAACTAACTACATAAATCATCACAGTATACCTCACATCAAAACAAATGAAATACCGTATACAAAAAGGTTGTAGTCAGTCGGTCAGTCAGACAATCCAATCCGCCAATAGATCTCCAGCGGAGAAAGGCCACGAAGAACGGAGAGGTGTAGTCCACGGACGCAAAGAGTGGATCCGATCATAGGTAAACACTCTTAGGCTACAAAACAAACGGAATAGAGACGCTGCGGATCACAAAACCCCCTTTTGCGCAGCTGATGCTGGCTATTTAATTGTGAATTAAAGGGAAAGCGCCCTATTGAAAGGAGTTGCACTGAGACGGTTCAGAAAAATTCAGGGCCGTCACATTATGATTACGGAGAGTCTAACTTACTTCCTGGAGAGCAGGTGGCTAGTATGGCCACATCAAAGTGGGTTCAGGAAGGGAAGGGGAACTATGGACCCAGTGCTCTGTTTAGAAGCAGAGGTCAGGAAGGCTCAGGTGAACAAGAAGACTGTTGTAGCTGTCTTTTTTCATGTGGAGAAGGCGTATGATATGATGTGGAAGGAGGGATTGTTAATTAAGCTTGATATTATGGGGGTAGGAGGAAGAACGTACAACTGGATTAAAGGCTTCCTGTTTGGAAGGTCTATCCAGGTGAGGGTGGGAAAGTCACTATCAGGTGAATAATGGTATACCACAGGGGAATGTGATTAGTCCTCTATTGTTCTCAATCATGATCAATGATGTCTACTCTCAGGTACCGCTGGATATTGGGAGGTCGTTATTTGCAGATGATGGGGCCTTATGGAAGAGGGGAAGAAATGTGCCATACATAGTCAGGAAGGTACAGGAAGCAATTGATGAGGTAGAGCGGTGGGCATTAATGTGGGGAGTCAGGTTCTCTGTAGAGTGAACTCAGACAGTGTTCTTTACCAGGAGCAAGGTGGGTGAAGCGATATACTTGAGGTTATATTGGAGAAACATGGAGAGGGTGGTGGCTTTCAGGTTCCTTGGGGTATACTTTGACACTAGACTGACCTGGGCAGAGCACATTGAGAGAGTAGTGGGAAAGTGTAAGAAGGTGCTAAATGTGATGCGCTGTCTGACGGGGAAGGAGTGGGGGGGCTGGGAGTTCCTCATTGAGGACCATGTATGTTGCATTGATCCGGTCTGACAGGGAAGGAGTGGGGGGGCTGGGAGTTCCTCATTGAGGACCATGTATGTTGCATTGATCCGGTCTGACAGGGAAGGAGTGGGGGGGCTGGGAGTTCCTCATTGAGGACCATGTATGTTGCATTGATCCGGTCTGACAGGGAAGGAGTGGGGGGGGGGCTGGGAGTTCCTCATTGAGGACCATGTATGTTGCATTGATCCGGTCTGACAGGGAAGGAGTGGGGGGGCTGGGAGTTCCTCATTGAGGACCATGTATGTTGCATTGATCCGGTCTGACAGGGAAGGAGTGGGGGGCTGGGAGTTCCTCATTGAGGAGCATGTATGTTGCATTGATCCGGTCTGACAGGGAAGGAGTGGGGGGGCTGGGAGTTCCTCATTGAGGAGCATGTATGTTGCATTGGTCTGATATGACAGGGAAGGAGTGGGGCGCTGGGAGTTCCTCATTGAGGACCATGTATGTTGCAGTGATCCGATCTGACAGAGAAGAAGTGGGCGGCTGGGAGTTCGTCATTGAGGACCATGTATGTTGCATTGATCTGATCTGACAGGGAAGGAGTGGGGGGCTGGGAGTTCCTCATTGAGGAGCATGTATGTTGCATTGATCTGATCTGACAGGGAAGGAGTGGGGGGTTGGGCGTTCCTCATTGAGGACCATGTATGTTGCATTGATCTGATCTGACAGGGAAGGAGTGGGGGGCTGGGCGTTCCTCATTGAGGACCATGTATGTTGCATTGATCTGATCTGACAGAGAAGAAGTGGGCGGCTGGGAGTTCCTCATTGAGGACCATGTATGTTGCATTGATCTGATCTGACAGGGAAGGAGTGGGGGGTTGGGCGTTCCTCATTGAGGACCATGTATGTTGCATTGATCTGATCTGTAATAGACTATGGTATTAAAGCGTATGGTTCGGCAGCCCGGAAATATTTGGACAGGCTAGATATCATACAAGGGCAAAGATATGTTATAGGGCGTTTCGGAAGTCCCCAGTGGCTGCACTACAGGTGTAGATGGGGGATGTGCCATTGCAGACTAGGAGACAGCAGCTGGCAGTTAATTATTGGGTCAACCTACAGGGACATGGGGTGTCTCATCCTGCAAAAGGGATTTTATAGGCATACTGGAAACTTGAGTGAAGACAGAACACGAGCTTTGGGCGTGTGGGTAATACCCAGGCGAAGGAGATGGGACTGTATGAAAGGAAGTTTAGTCCAACAGTAGCTATCCCTGTAAATCCACCATGGCTACTCCCGCCTCCAGGACTTGATCTCTTCAATCTTTCCCTATCCCAGTCTCCTGACCCCACATGCTTCAAGATGGCCACCATTGTTCCTGTACCCAAGAAGACAAAGGTAACTGAACTAAATGACTATCGCCCCGTAGCACTCACTTCTGTCATCATGAAGTGTTTTGAGAGGCTAGTCAAGGATCATATCACTTTCACCTTACCTGTGACCCTAGACCTCTTCAATTTGCTTACTGCCCCAATAGGTCCACAGACGATGCAATCGCAACCACACTGCACACTGCCCTATCCCATCTGAACAAGAGGAATACCTACAGTATGTAAGAATGATGTTCATTGACTATATCTCAGCATTCAACACCACAGTACCCTCCAAGCTCATCATTAGGCTCGAGGCCCTGGGTCTGAACCCCACCCTGTGCAACAGGGTCCTGGACTTCCTGACGGGTCGCCCCCAGGTGGTGAGGGAAGGAAACAACATCTCCACTCCGCTGATCCTCAACACTGGGGCCCAACAATGGTGCGTGCTCAGCCCCCTCCTGTACACCCTGTTCACCCATAACTGCGTGGCCATGCATGCCTCCAACTCAATCATCAAGTTAACAGACGTCACTACAGTAGTAGGCTTGATTAACAATAACGACGAGACAGCCTACAGGGAGGAGATGAGGGCACTCAGAGTGTGGTGTCAGGAAAACAACCTCTCACCCAACATCAACAAAACAAAGGAGATGATCGTGGACTTCAGGAAATAGCAGAGGAAGCACCCCCCCCCCCCCCCCTATCCACATTGACAGGACAGCAGTGGAGAAGGTGGAAAGTTTTCAGTTCCTCATCGTAAACATCACTGACAAACTGAAATGGTTCACCCACACAGACATTGTGGTGAAGAAGGCGCAACAGCGCCTCTTCAACCTCAGGAGGCTGAAGAAATGTGGCTTGTCACCTAAAACCCTCACAAACCTTTACAGATGCACAATTGAGAGCAGCATCCTGTTGGGCTGTATCACCGCATGGTATGGCAACTGCACCGCCCACAACCGCAAGGCTCTCCAGAGGGTAGTGAGGTCTGCACCACGCATCACCGGGGGCAAACTGCCTGCCCTCCAGTACACCTACAGCACTCGATGTCACAGGAAGGCCAAAAAGATCATCAAGGACAACAACCACCCGAGCAGCCTGTTCACCTCACTACCATCCAGAAGGCGAGGTCAGTGCAGGTGCATCAAATCTGGGACCGAAACACAGCTTCTATCTCAAGGCCATCAGACTGTTAAACAGCCATCACTAACTCTGCTGTCTATATACAGACTTGAAATCATTGGCCACTTCACTACACTCGCAATAACATCTGCTAACCATGTCTATGTGACCAAAAACATTTGATATGATCTAGAAGTGTTGGAGAGACTAAAGAAAGATAGGGAGGGTGTTGATCCATCTGATTGGTTTAAGAGACGTCTGGATGGTTTTAAAGATGCAAGGACAGGACACACTGGGTCAGTATTTGAAGTGCAGGAACGTGAGGTGAGAGTCAGGAAATGTATTACAGATCATCTGGCTGTATATAAGGCTGAGATGATGGCCATACTGTTGCAAGTTAAGCTACACTAATTGTAGTCTCACCCATTCATTTCTAATGACCGGTCAAAAAAAAATAATGTTTTAACGTTTTTTATTTTTTTATTTTTAGGTTGAGATCTAGTAGGAGAAGGGGAAACAGTAAATTCGTTTATTGATTAGAACGTGATCAGATATAGTCTCAAATATTTTGTTATCGTTTAATTTCTCTGTCTCTGGCCCACACTCCAGTACAGTTGGTGGCGGTAATGCACCATAACGTTGGATGCCAACCACCGATAAACCCCCCTGAAGAAGAAGAGGAAGTGACGTCACGTCCCTGGAACCACGTTATTCCCCTTTCCTGAAGCCAGTGCCTGACAGAGGCTTTGCACGCGAGTGCTGTACCCGTAAAATTGCAAAGGTGGAGTAGAAATCATTCCCAACTGGTCAGACACACAACAGAAGGTTTTTCCTGGACATAGGTGAGTCCCTTGTAATGATTAGTTGGAGCTGTGTTTAATTTACATTTGCTGGTAACGTTTTGTCTAGACATGTCTGGGCCTAGTAGTAGTGCGTCAGCAGCACACTAGCTAGCGGGTCGTCGTTGTTGCCTTGAAAAGGAAGCGATCTTGTTCGTTAGGTATACCCTTTACCATTTCACAGTGCGAGGAATATGTGAAACCAATGGTTAGTTTACTTGCTAACTAGTTTCTGAATTAATTAATAGGCAGACTTACTCTGCCAATAATGGATGATCGTGCCCAGAGCCATGTATTTATTGCCAGCTACAGATTCTTATACCCGATAATGTGATTTTTAACCAAAGATTTGGTATCCATTTCTACTGGGAGTTTGCCGATCCAAAACTTCGCCAGATATTTTTTTTCCGTAAACCTTGTATTTTTCTACTATCTTAGTTCTCGATTCGGCCAAACATTTATTCTAAAATGTCCAGTTGCAGATGGTACGTTGGAATTTAGAAAATGCTCCGTTATTAAAACCAAGGTTTTTCCCCATGAATTAATCTAGCAATGCGTACGCCGCCATATTGTCTATTTCAAATCTAATCCAAAGATTGTCTATTGACAAGATATTCGAGTGATGGTTTTAACAATGGAAATGCATGTCCTCAAAGATGGAAGGCATACGGGAGGAGGCGAGCTCAGATGGGACCATTCTAGCCAATGAGAGGGCAGATAAGTGTGATCAAGGCCATCTCCATTTAAAAGTAGTGAATTTTCTTCATTGGCTGTTTTGATCCGGACTCAAAGGAATCCCCAACCAGTTGACTACTTTTAAAATGGTGGATGCCCCCAATTGCTGTGTCCATTCTAGAATGGGTTATGTCCGTGAGTCCTCTCTCTCTTAGTGTTGTCACAATGCCACATGTTTGACTTCGATACCAAAACGTTACTCAATACAAAATGATACCATGGCAATTTTGAGATTTGACTGAGTTACGATTAATAAAAGGAAATCGGTCCATTTAAATACATTTTAATAGGCCCTAATTTATGGATTTTACATGACTGGGAATACAGACATGCATATGTTGCTCACAGATATCTTTAAAAGGGTAGGGGCGTGGACCAGAAAACCAGTCACAATCTAGTGTGACCAGCATTTGCCTTAAGCAGTGTGACACATCTCCTTTGCATAGAGTTGATTAGGTTGTTTGTGGCCTATGAGATGTTCCACTCTTCAATGGCTGTGCGTAGTTGCTGGATATTGGCCGGAACTGGACAACGCTGTCGTACATGCCGATCCAGAGCATCCCCAAACATGCTCAATGGATGGCATGTCTGGTGAGTATGCAGGCCATGGAAGAACTGGGATATTTTCAACTTCCAGGAATTGTGTACATATTCTTGTGACATGGGGCCGTGCATTAACATGAGGTGATGGTGGCGGTTGAATGGCACTAAAATGGCCCTCATGATCCTATCACGGTATCTCCATTAATAAAATGCGATCGTGTTTGTTGTCCGTAGCTTATGCCTGCCCGTACCATAACCGTAAAGCCACCATGGGGCACTCTGTTCACAACGTTGACATCAGCAAACCACACGAAGCCATACATGTCGTCTGTGATTGTGAGACTGGTTGGGCGTACTGCCAAATTCACTCAAATTAAGTTTGAGGCGGCGTATGGTAGAGAAATTAACATTTAATTCTCTGGCAAAAGCTCTGGTGGACATTCCTGCAGTCAACATGCCGATTGCACGCACCCTCAACTTGAGACATCTGTGGCGTTGTTACAAAGTATACGTGACCTTACATTGTCCCCAGCGCAAGGTGCACCTGTGTAATGATCATGCCGTTTAATCAGGTTCTTGATGGATTATCTTGGCAAAGGAGAAATGCTGACTAACAGGAATGTAAACAAATTTGAGCAGATTTGAGAGAAATCAGCTTTTTGTGACAATGGACCATTTCTGGATATTTTATTTCAGCTCATGAAACATGGGACTAACACTTTACATGTTGCGTTTATATTTTTGTTCACTGTACATTACATTTTTTTTAAATAAAAATAAACTTACATTTTCCTTATGCAAAACTATATCTGAGACTCGTAGCTCGCACTGTCAGCTGCATGCACAAGTAGCCTGGCTAGCTACTGCCCCCTAAAGGAAGATTCAAATTACTGGACAGACTCAATCCTCTCAATTTGAATATGACATCTGACACGTTTGACAGAAGTACCGAAAGAAGATACAAATGTAGTACCAAACAATTTTGTGTTCTTGTATCTGAAAAGTACTGACGTTTTGGTATACTGTGCAACACTAATCTCTGACAAGCATTATTCCTATGTAAAGTGACATTTTTCAAAGTGGCCGAAATGCCATGCGCTTCAACTTATATCAGTAACAACCTAACCACTATTAAACTTCTATTCAATCAAATAAGCCTCTCACCAAATTAGCAGTTCAATTTCTTGTTGACCAAATTCGACACTCATTAACCTCCATTCTCTTCGTGGGCTTATTGTTTTGGGCGGATTAAAACCTCTCACTACGCCTCTTCATTGGTCTTCTCTCATTCATTGAGCTGGGTGGGTCCACTCCAAAGTGCACAATGTCATGATGACACTCCGCTGTCTTGATCTGTATGACAATCTGTACCTATGTATTTAGAGTTGTCAATGGGGTTTCTGCATTGATGCATTTACATGACGCTACAACATTGTGTGGCAGCCATGTTAGCTCCCCATTAACCTAACGTAGCAGGTGTAAAAAACACCCGAAACTAGATCCCCCTACATACTGGTCTTGACAAAAATAAAATGTTGAGAGGTTCTCTTCTGCACTGTTCAACCAATCCGGTAAATGTGGAGGAGGTGTTTTAATATGGCGTGTCGCCTTGTTTACGTCCAGAAGTCGCGTCACGGGCTCTTATTCTGGTTTTCGGGGAAAATGGAACATCCGGTTGTTGGGGACTCTGCAGAGGCCAACTGGGAATATATATATATATATATTTTTTAAATACTATACAACAGTGTATTATGGTGCATTTAAGTGACTAACATTCTAAATGAGCCATGTAATTACATTACATGGGAATATTTAAACAAATACTATGTAACTGAATGTTTAGAATTAGAACAAAATTCTAAAAGTTGGCCTACCTCTAAATATATGGCTCTGGTAGTGCCCTACCATATGCTTTTCTGCTTACCGGAAGCTAACATTAGTGTTAGCATGCTAGCTTGTCAGCCATTTATACAACTTTGTCAGATAGCTGACTAGCTGCTCTGACCATGATACGATTGGCATATCAGCAATTTTGCCAGGGAGGATATTCCATATTTTTGGTTATGACATCAATCAGACATAGCTTGCTTCCTAGCGAGCTAGCTTACATTAACTGGCTGTTGTTCACAGGGCAAGTGTTAGCTAGAAATTTAGCTATTAGTCTTGTGCCATGAGACAAACTTTAACATCTAGCTATCTAGCTGCATCATTTCAATAATGATGTGGGGGATTTTCACTTGTTTTTCTGGATCAACTGGTACGTGTTAGCTTTCCAGTTGCATGTAGGCCTACATCTGATGTGGAATTTCTACAGATAAATACAGTATGTGGTCAGGGAAGTGGGTTCTAGAATAGTACAAAAATGTTATCTGTAATTTCATGTTGCCATTATTCCACTTCCACAGATTTGACGGCAGCCTTCAGCAATGTCACGTTTCTTTGCCACCGGGTCCGACAGCGAGTCCGAATCCTCCTCGTCGGCTGACGAGATCACCCCTAAAGCACCTGGAGCTACTTTCACCAAGCAGTCAGTACTACTTTCTCTCGTCAAAACCTCAGTCACACTAACTGTTGTTTCTACAGCTCTCTCACTTTTCCACATTTGGTCCCTGCAGGTCATTGCTACTTAGTGACGATGAGGAGGACACCAAGAGAGTGGTGCGCAGTGCCAAGGACAAGAGGTCAGGCATTTACTCTACTTCATGATCCAAAGAACCATCTAAGCCTTGTCCCTGATCTAGTTGTGCTGTACAGTCAGCTCCTATGGTAGTTATTATGCCCTTTGGCTATCAACCATCATAGGAGTTGGTAATACAGCATAGACATAACTAGGGTTGCAAAGGGTCAGAAACCTTCTTGGAAATTTTCCGTGGGAAGTTCAGCCCGGAAATTTGGGGAATGTTGCTTAAATTCATCAAAGTTAGCTTATAACAGTGAACCTTTTTTTTGTGGGATACACAAGGCAATTCAATGGAACTGCAACCCTCTACATGCACAGTGCACTCTTCCATAAATTTTTATTTTATTTTACCAGGAAGGCCAGTTGAGAACAAGTTCTCATTTACAACTGCGACCCATCCAAGATGAAGCAAAGCAGTGCGAACGTATAATCAATAACACAGTAGGAAGAATCTATGTACAGTGTGTGCAGATGTAGTAAGATTAGGGAGGTAAGGCAATAAATAGGCCATAGAGGTGAAATAATTACAATTTAGCATTAACACTGGAGTGATAAATGTGCAGATGTGTAAGTGGAGATACTAACAATATGGGGATGTGCAGTGTAATCTGCCATCACATGTACAGCTGATTCTCAAGATCTTGCACACTAATGAGATGCTGTTGAGCCCACACTATTACACTGTCTGAGGCAAGGACTACATGCTTTCTGGTAAGTTTCGATTACAGTACTGGGTGGGGTGAAAATATTTTATATGACATACATGATTTTTTGTTAACTAGTAAATAGTAGCCTACAGAAGTGTTTAAGTAATTTATAACTTGTTAACAATTTCTGCTAGTTAGTTTTTGCTACCATGTGGGTTTTAGCTTGCTTGAGCCTCCCAACTGAGTGTTAATTCACCTGTTTCCATACATGCAGTTTTAAAAAACATTTATCTTACAAAGGAGTTGTTTAATCTGCTTAACTATTTATCTGTACATGGAATTTTGAGTGTTTTTTGCAAATTTATTTTTTATACTCTTTACAAGAAAATGCCACGGGCGTGCACTATCTGATGTGTGGAGACATTTCACTGCAGCTAATGTAGAAGGAAAAGCTTTGTACATTTGCAAATACTGTGCCAAATCATATGTAAAGAATGCAACAAAGATGCAGAATCATCTGGCCAAGTGCATAAAGTTCTCTCAGCGCTCACAACAAGCAACTTCTGACAGGTCTCTACTATTTGAGGTGAAAATGATGAAGACGGCACCTTATCGATAGCAACAGCTCATGGTCCTACTGGAATCAGATTTTTTTTACTCAATGGAGGAACGTGGTCAGAGAAATGCTGATGAATGTCTTGCTCGAGCTGTGTATGCAACTGGTTCACCTCTGATGCTCACAGGCAATGTGTATTGGAAAATATTTCTGAATGTTCTTCGCCCAGCATACACTCCTCCAACCAGACCGAGTTCGAGTGAAGGTCAAGCAAATCATAGAGAAAGCAGACTATTGCAATCATCTCTGATGGGCGGTCGAATGTTCGTGGGCACGGAATAATTAACTACATCTCCACCCCTCAACCTGTATTCTACAAGAGCACAGACACAAGGGACAACACACACCGGTCTCTACATTGCAGATGGGCTGAAGACAGTCCTCAATTACCTTGGACCACAAAGTATTTGCACTGGTGACAGACAATGCTGTGAACATGAAGACTGCTTGGTCTAAGTTGGAGGAGTCCTACCCTCATAGCACACCCATTGGCTGTGTTGCTCATGCATTGAATCTGCTCCTCAAGGACATCATGTAACTGAAAACAATGTATACCCTCTACAAGAGAGCCAATGAAATGGTTAGGTATGTGAAAGGTCACAAAGTTATACAAGTAATCTACCAAGCAAAGTGAGAAGAATAAGAGCACCACATTGAAGCTACCCAGCAACACCCATTGGGGTGGTGTTGTCATCATGTTTGACAGTCTCCTGGAGGGGCAGGAGTCTCCAAGAAATGGCGATATCAGTCTGCCGATATGGACAGCCCTATCAAGAGGATCCTCCTGGATGATGTATTTTGGGAGAGAGTGGTAAGCAGCCTGAAACTCCTGAAACCTATAGCAGTAGCCATTGCATGGATTGAGGGAGAAAATGCCATCCTGTCTGATGTTCAGACTCTGCTTGCAGATGTAAGAGAAGAACTCCATACTGCCCACTTCACTGGTGCTCCAAGAGGAAACTGCAGTTCTGAAATACATCAAAAAGGGAGAAGACTTCTGCCTGAAGCCCAAACACACCACAGTGTACATGTTGGACCCCAAGTACGCTGGTGCAGAGATCAACAAGGCCTCTGGTGCAATCCCTACTGTGACTTGCCACCCTGGCCTGGATGAGGGCAAGGTTCTTGGCAGTCTGGCGAAGTACACTTCCAAGCAAGACTTTGGGATGGAGATGAAATATGGCAGTCGTGCCAACATATCTCATCAGCCACCTAGTGGAAGGGACTTTGTGGATCTGAGGCTCTTTCCCCTGTGGCCTCCAACATCCTCCAAAACCAACAAACATCAGCTACCTCAGAGCGCAACTGGTCCAACGGTTGAAAAATTGGTGGCTGTCTGGGCAAATTTGAGGCTTTTTGAGCCTGACAACGAGTTATCCTCAAGGTTGGAAAGTGACAGTGAAGATGAGGCCTCAGAGTCTGGTGTTCAAGAGGTGGACATTGAGGAGGTCCAGGGAGAAGACATGGAAACCTGAGAGGAAGACGACCAAAGCTTTAGTTTCTAGACAATCATTTTACAGATGTATGTTAAATATTTTTGAGACATGCGATGGATCATTGGAGATCATTCAATATTCTCTTTTGTTGTTCAGTGAAATCATCCCATGTGAAGAGTCAACAAATTTAATTAAAGTTCAATTCATAACTAAATAATTTTTTTCTGATGGAAGGATTTAATAATTTGCAATTGTCTACTTATAAGGTAAAATGTTTCTCATGTGATATGGTAAATATATCCAATGCAAAAAACATCAACATATAAATGGTATTAATATTCATTAGCATATTCCCATTAATTCCCACGGAAAGTTTCTACCACTGAATATTCCCCAAAATATGCAACCCTGGCATAACTGATCTGGGACCAGGCTACCACCCATAGGAGTTGGCTGTACAGCATAAACATACAGTACCAGTCAAGAGGTTGGACACCTACTCATTTCAGGGTTTCTCTTTATTTTTACCATTTTCTACATTGTAGAATAATGAGAACTCGCATGGAATCATGTAACGAAAAAAGTTTTCAAGAAACCCAAATAGGTTTTATATTTGAGAAACTTCAAAGTAGCCACCCTTGTTGCCTTGATGACAACTTTGCATTCTCTCAACCAGCTTAGGGGTAGTCACCTGGAATGCATTTCAAGTAACTGGTGTGCCTTAAGTTCATTATTTGTCATTTCTTTCCTTAATGTGTTTGTGCCAATCAGTTGTGTTGTGACAAGGTAGGGGTGGTATACAGAAGATAATCTGGTCTTGGGTCTTTTACCAAATAGGGCTATGGAAAGAACAGCACCAAATAAGCAAAGAGAAACGACAGTCCATCATTACTTTAAGACAAAGTCAGTCAATGCGGAAGATTTCAAGAACTTGATTTATTTAGAATTCAAGGCACACTTAATTAGCATGGCTACCACAGCATTGTGCAGCTATCTCATCTGGTTTGGGCTTAGTCCCACTTGTTTTGCTGTCTGTCTGTAAAAACCCTTGCATGAATAGGTGTGTCCTAACTTTTGACTGGTACTGTATCTGAGACCTGACTAGTGTCCCTTGACTGGACTCCCTCAGACCGTATCTGTTGTTAGTATGCCTGCCCTGGACTATGCCATCTAACCAATTCTTATATCCCAGGTTTGAGGAGCTGACAAACCTGATCAAGACGATCCGCAATGCCATGAAGATCCGAGACATGTCCAAGTGTCTGGAGGAGTTTGAGCAGCTATGTCGAGCGTTCCTCAAAAGCAAGACTATAGTGGACAAGGAAGGGGTGCCCCCTTTCTACATCCGTCTTCTGGCTGACCTTGAGGACTATTTGAATCAGGTAAACCTCCACAGTTCACACTTTCTCTGCATGTCAAACTGCTCGAATGTCAGCCTGTGACATCTTGGGACTGTAAGTTTCTAGCGCAAAGCATATTTCTGAGATATGAACATCAGTTTTCAGGTCTCAGAATTGATTTGTAGTGGATTTTTCTTTCATAACCCATTAAGGGTATCGCCTTAAAGGTACCTAAAGTGCAGAGTATCAAAATCCTGAGACATTTTGTCAATCAGTTTTTTAGGGGGGTGCAACTAGGGCTGTGGAGGTCACAAAATTGTCAGCCAGTGATTGTCAAGCAAACAGTTGAAGTTGGAAGTTTACATACACCTTAACTAAATACATTTAAACTCAGTTTTTCACAATTCCTGACATTTATTCCTGGTAAAAATTCCCTGTCTTAGTTCAGTTAGGATCACCACTTTTATTTTAAGAATGTGTAATGTCAGAAAAATAGTAGAGATTTATTTCAGCATATTTCTTTCATTACATTCCCAGTGTGTCAGAAGTTTACATACACTCAATTAGTATTTGGTAGCATTGCCTTTAAATTGTTTAACTTGGGTCAAACATTTTGGGTAGCCTTCCACAAGCTTCCCACAATAAGTTGGGTGAATTTTGGCCCGTTCCTCCTGACAGCTGGTGTAACTGTCAGGTTTATAGGCCTCCTTCCTCACACACAACTTTTCAGTTCTGCTCGCAAATGTTCTATAGGATTGAGGTCAGGGCTTTGTGATGTCTACTCCAATACCTTGACTTTGTTGTCCTTAAGCCATTTTGCCACAACTTTTGGATGTATGCTTGGGGTCATTGTGCATTTGGAAGACCCATTTGCGACCAAGCTTGAACTTCCTGACTGATGTCTTGAGATGTTGCTTCAATATATCCACATTTTCCATCCTCATGTTGCCATCTATTTTGTGAAGTGCACCAGTCCCTCCTGCAGCAAAGCAACCCCACAACATGATGCTGCCACCCCCATGCTTCACGGTTGGGATGGTGTTCTTCGGCTTGCAAGCCTCCCCCTTTTTCCTCCAAACATAACGATGGTCATTATGGCCAAACAGTTCTATTTTTGTTTCATTAGATAGTCAGAACACATCGTCAAATACATTAGTAAATGTGTTAACATCATGACAACACCATTTACTTTTTTGTTGTTTTTGCCTGCCAGCCATTATTGCGGACGAGCCTAGATCACGGTTTCCCAAACTTGTTCATGGGGCCCCACCATGGATGCGCATTATGGTTTTTACTCTAACACTGCACAGCTGATTCAAACAACCAACTCCTCAAGATTTGATTATTTGAATCCATTGTGTAGTGCTCGTTGGAACAAACTAAATGTGATCTGTATTTGTTCTGGCTTGTAATTGGTTTGCACATTTGCACAAACCATCTAAATATGAATTATGTTACTAACACATTTTACAAACATTTCAGAGAGAACCTTGTAGTCCCAAGGTCTTGAGCTATTGATGTGAGGTTTTCCAAACTATGAAAATGAAAAAATATGCACGTTATCGATAGAGAAAAAAAACATGAATTAATAACCGGAATGCTGTGATTTATGAACACACTCTTAACACTATCCCTAAAGACATGATGTTTCATGATGTTTCATGTTTCCCTACAGCTTTGGGAGGACAAAGAAGGCAAGAAGAAGATGAACAAGAACAACGCCAAAGCCCTCAGCACCCTGCGGCAGAAGATCCGCAAGTACAACAGGGATTACGAGACGGAAATCACCAGCTATAAGGAGGTGAGGCTTTTCACTACAACACAGAATGGTAGATTCTTAAGACGCTGTTTAAAAATAAAAAAAAACGTGCATATAACACTTACCAATAAGGAACGCACATATGATCTCCATTTGAAGAATCTAGATATTCATTATGGCACCTTTTTTTGAACATTCAGTGCCTTTAGAAAGTATTCACACCTTGATTTCTTCCATAATGTGTTACTTCCTGAAGTAAAAGTGTATTAATAATCTTGCATAGCGCAACAGTCAAAAAATATTACTGGGAAATATTCATATTCATGTAATCACAAGTGAAATATAGTGAAACACAGCTTAGCCTTTTGTTAATCACCCTGTCATCTCAGATTTTGAAATTATGCTTTACAGCCAAAGCAAGACAAGAGTTTGTAAGTTTATCGATAGCATTATGTCCAGCTAGCAGCAGGAAGCTTGGTCACAAATCAGAAAAGCAATCAAATGAACCGTTTACCTTTGATCTTCGGATGTTTTCATTCACGAGACTCCCAGTTAAACAGCAAATGTTCCATAAAGATTAAATTGAGGTTTTGTCACTGGCCTGTACACAATACCCCATAATATCAGTTGTGTTTTTCAAATGTTTCAAATTAATGAAACGCGATAATGTCTTGTCATGAATGCAACAACATTCTAGTACATTTATAAACTGGATTGTGTTTCGGAATTCAGTTATTCTGAATTTTTTTCATCGTTGTAGCTTACAGTTGATTAGAGTTCAAACAAAATGCATGGTTGGTGGTTCAAATTAATCAAATGTCGTTTAGCGATTAAGTGGATCGGTTGTAGAAAGGTAAATCGAAGAATTGTTGTGATAGTCCTTACTTCGCGTGGTTAAAAACAGACGTTAGGCTGTTGATCTGACGGAGACCTATTTGAAATCAATGCAGCAGCCTACCTTCGATCATGGGCATGTAGTCACAGACTACGACTGGGAAAATGGAGGAATTCAAGAGAATACACAGTGCATTTGGAAAGTATTTTTCCACATTTTGTTATGTTACAGCATTGTTCTAAAATTGACTTAAATCTACACACAATACCCCATAATGAAAAGCAGAAACATGCTTTTCAATATTTTTGCAAATGCATTAAAAATCAATTGCATAAGTATTCAGATGCTTTACTCTACTTGGTTTAAGCACTTTTGGCAGCGTTTACAGCCTGGAGTCTTCTTGGGTATGCTGCTACAAGCTTAGCACATGTATTTGGGGCGTTTCTCCCATTCTTTTCTGCAGATCCCATCAAGCGCTGTCAGGTTGGATGGAGAGTGTTGCTGCACAGCTATTTTCAGGTCTTTCCAGAGATGTTCGATTGGGTTCAAGTCTGGGCTCTGCCAGGCCCACTCAAGGACTTTCAGAGACTTGTCCCGAAGCCACTCCTGCGTGGTCTTGGCTGTGTGCATAGGGTGATTGTCATGTTAGGTGAATCTACACCCCAGTCTGAGGTCCTGAGTGCTCTGGAGCAGGTTTTCATCGAGGATCTCTCTGTATTTTGTTCCGTTCATCTTTGCCTCAGACCTTCATTTTGGATCCCCATTAGCTACTGTTATTATTATTTTCTTTACCTTTATTTAACCAGGTAGACCAGTTGAGAACAAGTTCTCGTTTAAAACTGACGTGGCCAAGATAAAGCGTGACAGAGTTACACATGGGATAAACAAACGTACAGTCAATAACACAACAGAAAAGGCTGTATACAGTGTGTGCAAATGAAGTAAGGCAATAAATAGGCCAATAGTGGCGAAGTAATTACCATTTAGCAATTTACACTGGAGTGATAGATGTGCAGATGATGTGCAAGTAGAAATACTGGTGTGCAAATGAGCAGAAAAACAAATATGGGGATGAGGTAGGTAGGTGGTTGGATGGATGGGCTATTTACAGATGGTCTGTATACAGCTGCGGCAATCAGTAAGCTGCTCTGACAGCTGATGCTTAAAGTTAGTGAGGGAGATATGTCTCCAACTGATTTTTGCAATTCGTTCCAGTTATTGGCAGCAGAGAACTGGAAGGAAAGGCGACCAGAGGAGGAATTGGCCTTGGGGGTGATGAGTGAGATATACATGCTGGAGCGCGTGCTACGGGTGGGTGTTGCTATGGTGACCAGTAAGCTGACATAAGCGACGGTGGGTTTGTTGACGAATATGTAGCGAGTACCAGCCAACGAGACCATACAGGTCGCAGTGGTGGGTAGTATTTGGGGCTTTGGTGACACAACGGATAGACTGCATCCAATTTGCTGAGTAGAGCGTTGGAGGCTAGTTTGTAAACGACGTCGCCGAAGTCTAGGATCGGTAGGATAGTCAGTTTTACGAGGGTAAGTTTGGTAAGGAGGCTTTGTTGTAAAATAGGAAGCCAATTCTAGATGTAACTTTAGATTGGAGATGCTTCATGTGAGTCCATATTGTCTAGCCCAGCTGATTTGTAGGGATCCAGATTTTGCAGCTCTTTCAGAACATCAGCTGTCTGGATTTGGGTGAAGGAGAAGCAGGGGGTCTTGGGCCAGTTGCTGCGGGGGGTGCAGAGCTGTTGGCCGGGGATGGGGTAGCCAGAGGGTGTTTTTGTGCTGGTCAAGGGCATTAAGTCTGGAGTAAACCAAGGGCTATATCTGTTCATCTTCAAAAAAGAAAGGTGCATGCTTATTTTACATGGTGAGGAAAGCACTTTTAAAGAATAACCAGGCATCCTCTACGGACGGGATGAGGTCAATATCCTTCCAGGATACCAGGTCGATTAGAAAGGCCTGCTCGCAGAAGTGTTTTCGGGAGCGTTTGACAATGATGAGGGGTGGTCGTTTGACCGCAGACTCATAACGGACGCAGGCAGTGATCGCTGAGATGCTGGTTGAAAACATTTAGAGGGCAAGTTTGTCAGGATGATGCCTATGTTTATGAATTTGGGGTTGTATCTGGTGTTTTGATAATTTGTTTGAGATAGATGCCCTCAATCTTAGATTGTTGGACGGCCGGGCTGTTAAGCATATCCCAATTGAGGTCACCTAGCAGTACGTACTCTGATAGATGGGGGGCAATAAATTCACATATGGTGTCCAAGGGACAGCTGGGAGCTCTATAACAAGCAGCAATAGTGAGGGACTTATTTCTGGAGAGATGGATTTTTAAAAGTAGATGCTCAAACTGTGGGCATAGCCTGCAGAGTTGTCATACTTTCCAGGTCTATCTCTGCAGTAGATTGCAATTCTGCCCCCTTTAGCAGTTCTGTCTTGACTGAAAATGTTGTAATTGGGGATGGAAATTTCAGAGTTTTTGGTGGCCTTCCTAAGCCAGGATTCAGACACGGCAAGGACATCAGGGTTGGCGGTGTGTGCTAAATCAGTGAATAAGGCAAACTTAGGGAGGAGGCTTCTTATGTTAAGAAGGTAGAAACTAGGGCCTGTAGGACCTGCCTTGTTCATAGTGCTGTCTAGAAGGTAGAGCAGCGCCTTATTATGGACATACTTCTCCCCATCCTAGCTACTGTTGTATCAATATGTTTTGACCATGAACGTTCACAATCCAGGGAATATTTAGGACTAACTTATTCCTTGCCACCCACTCTGAAATGAACTGCAGCTCTGAGTGTTGCAGTCATTTCAGTCGCTGTAGTAGCTGACATCTATAGTGTTGAGTCATCTGCGTACATAGACACTCTGGCTTTACTGAACGCCAGTGGCATGTCATTAGTAAAGATTTTTTTAATGTAATGGGCCTAGACAGCTGCCCTGGATAATTGTTGATTCTACCTGGATTATGTTGGAGAGGCTTCCATTGAAGAACACCCTTTGTATTCTGTTAGACAAGTAACTATCTTTTTCCACAATTTATCAGGGGGTGTAAAGCCTTGTCTCCCAATCCCTACCGTTGAAAAACATCACAGCATGATGCTTCCACCATCATGCTTCACCTTAGTGATGGTGCCTGGTTTTCTCCAGACGTGGCACTTGGCATTCAGGCCAAAGAGTTCAATCTTGGTTTCATCAGACCAGAGAATCTCTTGTTTCTCATGGTCTGAGAATCTTTAGGTGCCTTTTGTTAAACTCTGGGCTGTCATGTGCCTTTTTACTGAGGATTGACTTCTGTCTGGCTACTCTACCATAAAGGCCTGATTGGTGGAGGGCTGCGGAGATTGTTATTCTTCTGGACTCCAAGTTGTTGGATGCTCAATTGAAACAAGCATCGTAGCAAACGGTCTGAATACTTATGTAATTGAGGTATTTAAAACAAAAACAAAAATGAATGCATTTGAAAACATTCCTAAACTGTTATCGCTTCGTCATAATGGGGTATTGTGAGTAGATGAGGAAACTATTTAATTCATTTTAGAATAAGGCCATAATGTAACAAAATGTGGGAAAAGTCCTGAATACTTTCCTTTAACTTGTTCACGCTACCACGTTCCCCTAGGGCACCCCCCCCCCCCCCCACGCTCAACTCAAAAGATGGCGCACAGAATGCAAAAATATTCTTAGAAATATTTAACCTCTACACATTAACAAGTCCAATAGCTCAAATGAAAGAAACACCTTGTTCATCTAGCCAGCGTGTCAGATTTCTAAAATGTTTTACGGTGAAAACATTGCACATATTTATGTCAAACCACCACCAAAGACACAGACAATATACAGACAATATACAGCCATTTTGTCGAACAAAAGATGCAATCACAAACGCAAGATTAAAAGAGAAATAATTCACTAACCTTTTGACAATCTTCATCAGATGACAGTAATAGGACATGTTACACAGTACATTTGTTTTTTTCAATAATATGCAATTTATATCCATAAATTTCTGTTTACATTGACGCCATGTTCAAAAAATGCTACAAAAATGTCCGGAGAAATTATGATAACTCCGCCAGATAACAGCAATACACATCATAAACTTTGACTAAATATACATGTTCTACATGTACAGTGCCTTGAGAAAGTATTCGGCCCCCTTGAACTTTGCGACCTTTTGCCACATTTCAGGCTTCAAACTTAAAGATATAAAACTGTATTTTTTTTGTGAAGAATCAACAAGTGGGACACAATCATGAAGTGGAACGACATTTATTGGATATTTCAAACTTTTTTAACAAATCGAAACCTGAAAAATTGGGCGTGCAAAATTATTCAGCCCCTTTACTTTCAGTGCAGCAAACTCTCTCCAGAAGTTCAGTGAGGATCTCTGAATGATCCAATGTTGACCTAAATGACTAATGATGATAAATACAATCCACCTGTGTGTAATCAAGTCTCCGTATAAATGCACCTGCACTGTGATAGTCTCAGAGGTCCGTTAAAAGCGCAGAGAGCATCATGAAGAACAAGGTACACACCAGGCAGGTCCGAGATACTGTTGTGAAGAAGTTTAAAGTTTAAAGCCGGATTTGGGTACAAAAAGATTTCCCAAGCTTTAAACATCCCGACAAAATGGCAATCTTACTTTTCTCCCTCTCATTCAGAACCCAATGGCGTCAGCGGATGAGGAAGAGGAGGAGGAGGAGAAATATGATGTCGACTCAGGTGAGTTTCTTACCACACCTTTTCATTACACCTCGAGCCTACAGTAAATACCAGTAATGGAAGACTCGAGTCTGCTTTTGTTAAAGCCAGAACCGACCGACATGGGACTGCCTCCTGTTTCTGTATAATGAGGCAGCTCGATGTACTAGTACACCCCCTGGACAGGACACATCTATTGTAAGGCCCTAAGGCGTCGACATGCTTCTGTTCGGCTATGCGAACTGAATAAGTGTGTTTACAGACTCCCTTAAGACTGCTGCCATAGTACTTTGTCCATTTTAGAGAAGTTGTAGCCAGTATACATTTCCTCAAAAAAAGATAACTCATCTCGTTTAATTGACGTTTTTTCTGAGGAGATCTTAGTCGCTCAATTTTACATCCAACTGAGATGTTTGCAGTATTTCTCAATGAAACCAATGTGCATTAAAATGAGTAGTCTCTCATTGAATGACAAAGCCTTTACTGAAGACTCCCTACTGTGGACCAATCACTGACGAAGAGGCATGAACTTGGGCTACCGACTTAAACCCTTACCGATACCCAAAACAAACGTCACAAAATGTTGTCATAATATATGCACAAACGCTTCCGAACTGAACTACCCCCAATAATTTCCTTAATGCTGAGTGACAAGCAGAGAGGCATTGGGCCCCTTTTTAGAGTGGTATGATTTGACTTTCCAATCGCAGTGCACCATTGATACATGGATTCTGTTTTAACTGCCGTTGTCTCTCTAATCACCTTGGTGTCTGTAGGGTCATCGTCAGATAGCGACGAAGTGCCAGGGGCCAAGAGCTTCCTGAAGAAGAAACCGGCTGCCGAGGTGGCAGCGCCTCCACCGGACGCCAGCAAGTTCCTGAAGGCAGCGGCGGTAAGAGGATGATGGCCGCAGTGGCTCTATTGCAGTGTGCAGTTATTGGCAAGCACGCTCGCTTGAAAATTCTTTTCTTTTTTTTTATAGTGACATTTCTCTGTTTTGGCTGAGGGGCTGCCTAATCATAAAGCACTATCATTCTCCCTACCAAGCCCTCTCCCGCTGACAGTCCATCTTTATTGTCCACCATCACTTTAATCTAACTTGTATGTGTGTAATGACTGTGTACATTGTCTTCAACAGGACAAGGAGGCTTCCAGCAGCAGTGACGAGGATGACGAAGACTGGGACTCGGACACCGCGGAAAGCGGCAGTGGTAGTGAAGACGAAGAGGGCAAGAATGCCTCCATGGCCCAAATCTTCCTGAAGAAGTCAGTCCCTTTCCTGTTCTTTTTACTACAACATCCTTTGTACCTCACGCATTAGACTCAATCCACAATCATTCTGTCCCATCGCTGCCTGTGTAACTGAACATTGCTCTAATTCTAAACATCCTGCCTCTTTCTTTCATTCAGTAGCTCTCTATGTAAAACTATGCTCTAGAGTAGGGGTCAGCAACAGATGGTATGTGGGCCATATTCATGCCTGTGATTTCTGTTCTGGGAAGAAATCAGCTGACAACAGAATCTAGTTGCCTACCGCTGCTCTAGAGACTCTTGTCTCTGACAAGTTTTAGACACTGTCTGACTAATGTATTTACAACACCCCATTCTGTCTCGCCAGGCCTGGTAGTGAGGCAGAGCGACACACCAGCGAGAAGAAAAAGGAGGATAGGAAGAAGAGACACAGGCGGAAGGAGCGGCTGGAGGAAGAGGCCGAGGAAGAGGCCCAAGAGGAGGGTGAAGGCGAATGGGAGAAGGTGAAGGGAGGAGTGCCCCTTGTCAAGGTGGGTGATCAAGTCGTGGCATGACAATACAGAGTATCCTCACTACACTTATCTGTATATATGGTTTGTATTCATTAGGCACCAAATGTAGGAGAACTGATTGAAACGGAGAGCAACCACTTGGACTTTACCAAGAAACGTTAATTTTCATTTTCCATTGCAAAATGTTGTAATGCATTTTCTGTTGCATGCCCAAATAAACACGACCCAATGGTCCCATAGACATAAAGCTTCTGAGTAGAAGTGCTGCTAATCTAGGATCAAATCTATAGATTGTAATGAACCTGATCCTAGATTAGCATTCCTCCGAGACTCTTTTATACAGACCCAAACCTGCCAGAGGATGTGTGCTAATTGCTTCTCCCGACAGGGGAATCTTAAGATGTTTGCCAAGGGAACAGAGATCAACACAACAGTTGTGGTAAAGAAACTCAATGAGATTCTACAGGCCCGTGGAAAGAAGGGAACAGACAGGTACTAATCATTTGACCTCATTTACATATGCCAAAATTAGCCCCTAGTCACTTCTCGTTGGCCCTTTGTTGATCTGAAATCCAGGCTGATGGCAACAATATGGTATTGGTTCTTCCTGTCTAGACAACGTTTTAGCCTTTCACTGATATAGCCCTTTGTCTACAAGGGGAGACCCCGTGGGGTTTCGTTTGAGACCAGACAAAAAAAACTAAGTTAAAGCCCAAGCCGATATGACACCAACGCCCGAAAAGACACAAAACTAACCTAACGCTGTTCTTACACCCCCTGTTTCTGTCTACCACCACGTCTACTTCTGCTCTGTTCAGAGCTGCCCAGATTGAACTTCTCCACGCTCTGGCCAACATCTCCAACGAGAACAACCTGGGTGAGGGCATCCTGGTCAAGATCAAGTTCAACATCATCGCCTCACTGTACGACTACAACCCCAACCTGGCCGCCTTCATGAAGGTCAGATGCACTGCTGTTAAATGATCATTTGTGAAATGCTTAATTGTTAAATGACTAATTGCCAAGTGCTAAAACCTTCATGTTTTTAGTACCACCCATCTGCCTCCATGGGATGTGTGGCTATGCTAACGGGACAAAGACTTTCCGTTTTCTTATGGGGTTGAGCCTGAGTGACCATAATTCCGCCACCTCTATGAAAGGATTGCTCATTTGGAGAGAGGGAAAAAAACTGAGAATCCTGCAATAATGGCTATTCTATCCCCAATAGTAGTTGGGGGTTAAATGGGTACAACTTGAACTTATTGGACACGTTCAAGTTGTACTTTGCCCATTTTTAGAAATGTCTTCTCAGAATCGCAATTTACAGTGCCTTGCAAAAGTATTCATCCCCTTTGGCGTTTTTCCTATTTTGTTGCATTTCAACCTGTGATTGAAATGTATTTTTACTTCGATTTCATGTAATGGACATACACAAAATTGTCCGAATTGGTGAAGTGAAACAAAAAAATATAACTTTTCTTTTAAATTATAAAAACGGAAAAGTGATGGTTGCATATGTATTCACCCCCTTTGCTATGAAGCACCTAAATAAGATCTGGTGCAACCAATTACCTTCAGTCACAATTAGTTAAAGTCCTCCTGTGTGCAATCTAAGTGTCACATGATCTCAGTATATATACACACCTGTTCTGAAAGGCCCCTGAGTCTGCAACACCACTAAGGGGCGGCACTATGAATATCAAGGAGCTCTCCAAACAGGTCAGGGACAAAGTTGTGGAGAAGTACAGATCAGAGTACAGACCACAACAAACCTGCCAAGAGAGGGCAGCCCACCACAAGTCACGGACCAGGCAAGGGTGGCATTAATCAGAGGCAACAAAGAGACCAAAGATGACCCTGAAGTTACTCTAATCTCCGCTGTGGAGCTTTGCAGCTATCTGTCCATAGGACCACTAAGTCGTACACTAAACAGAGCTGGGCATTACGGAAAAGTGGCAAGAAAAATATAAGCAAACATGTTTGGTTTTTGTCAAAAGGCATGTGGAAGAATCCCCAAACATGTTTGGTTTTTGTCAAAAGGCATGTGGAAGAATCCCCAAACATATTTGGTTTTTGTCAAAAGGCATGTGGAAGAATCCCCAAACATATTTGGTTTTTGTCAAAAGGCATGTGGAAGAATCCCCAAACATATTTGGTTTTTGTCAAAAGGCATGTGGAAGAATCCCCAAACATGTTTGGTTATTGTCAAAAGGCATGTGGAAGAATCCCCAAACATGTTTGGTTTTTGTCAAAAGGCATGTGGAAGAATCCCCAAACATGTTTGTTTTTTGTCAAAAGGCATGTGGAAGAATCCCCAAACATGTTTGGTTTTTGTCAAAAGGCATGTGGAAGAATCCCCAAACATATGGATGCAGGTGCTCTGCTCAGGAGAGACTAATATTGAGCTTTTTGGCCATCAAGGAAAACGCTATGTCTGGCGTAAACTCAACACCTTATCACCCCAATCCAATTAAGAATCTGTGGTATGACTTAGATTGCTTTACGTCAGCGGAACCCATCCAACTTGAAGGAGCTGGAGCAGTTTTGCCTTGAAGAATGGGCAAAATCCCAGTGCCAAGTTTATAGACACCCTAAGAGACTTGCAGCTGTAATTGCTGCAAATGTGGCTCTACAAAGTATTTACTTTGGCGGGTGAATAGTTATGCACGCTAGAGTTTTGTCTTGTTTCTTGTTTGTTTCTCACAAAAATACTTTGCATCTTCAAAGTTAGACATGTTATGTAAAGCAAATGATACAAACCCCCCAAAAATCCATTTTAATTCCAGGTTATAATGCAACAAAATAGGAAAAATGCCAAGGGGGGTGAATACTTTTGCAAGCCACTGTATTCACTAAGTACATTTACGTTTACCAGGAATTTATCCTGGCAAAATGGTGCTGACAGCCATAAACTCCCGTGTACAGCCTGGATTCTCCTGTATTTGTCCCTGACCCAATTCCCGCTAATATTCTCCTCATCCCCTTTACCTGTTCCCGCACAACCCCTCTCCCAGGCTGACATGTGGAAGACGTGTCTGGACTGCATTGACGAGCTGCTGGACATCCTCTTTAACAACAACAACATATTTATCGGCGAGAACATCGCAGAGGACAGCGAGAACCTGGCCATAACCGACTCTCAGGTAATTCTCAAACTCTTAGTGAATGATTGGTTGATTACATTTCTTAGAGAAATATTGATTGGTTGGTTACATTTATTTGAACTAATCCAAACAAGAAGTTCCCTCACAGGAAAATAAAGCATAAATAAATACGTACACAATCAAGAACAAGCAGTATTAGATAAACCTTTCAAGTATAACAAGCATTTAATTACTTTTGGCAAGGATAGGCAGGCATGGCAAGAATGACAATACACTCCACGGGATAGGCGACAGTTTTGAAGTAGATTGTCCAACTCAAGTCAGTTTTTCTATCTTCCTCAGCCATTCAGGGTGCGCGGCTGCATTCTGACCTTGGTGGAGAGGATGGATGAGGAATTCACCAAGATCATGCAGAACACTGACCCCCACTCTCAAGGTGAGGCCCATTTTGGATCCACATTCCCTTTTTCACATTATAGAGGTCACTTGTGCGTTTGTCAAAGACAAACTAAATTGATACTCAATCACTATAGACACGTATGAAGTAAAATTATTGATAGAGTAGACGGCAATACAATTCCTATGGAAACCTGTACACCACAAATTCTTAGGATCGCTTTTTTTTTTTCTATAAACCCCCATACCCATAATTTGTGTGTTTCCTTACCACTGCAGTTTGAGCTGATATTTCACACTCACTTGCAATCATGATCATTCAATCACTCACTCGATCTCCCCCAGAGTATGTGGACAACCTGAAGGACGAGGGGCGTGTATGCGGCATCATCGACCGCCTGCTGGGCTACCTGGAGACCAAGGGCAGCACAGAGGAGGTGTGCCGTGTCTACCTACGCCGCATCATGCACACCTACTATAAGTTTGACTACAAGGCTCACCGCCGTGCACTGGGCCTCCAGGGAGAGACCAAGGTAAGGATTTTTTTTTTTTTTTTCTCCTTTATTTAACCAGGTAGGCTAGTTGAGAACACCTTTATTTAACCAGGTAGGCTAGTTGAGAACACCTTTATTTAACCAGGTAGGCTAGTTGAGAACACCTTTATTTAACCAGGTAGGCTAGTTGAGAACACCTTTATTTAACCAGGTAGGCTAGTTGAGAACACCTTTATTTAACCAGGTAGGCTAGTTGAGAACACCTTTATTTAACCAGGTAGGCTAGTTGAGAACAAGTTCTCATTTGCAACTGCGACCTGGCCAAGATAAAGCATAGCAGTGTGAACAGACAACAGAGTTACACATGGAGTAAACAATTAACAAGTCAATACCACAGTAGAAAACAAAGGGGGGGTCTATATACAATGTGTGCAAAAGGCATGAGGAGGTAGGCAAATAATTACAATTTAGCAGATTAACACTGGAGTGATAAATGATCAGATGGTCATGTACAGGTAGAGATATTGGTGTGCAAAAGAGCAGGAAAGTAAATAAATAAAAACAGTATGGGGATGAGGTAGGTAAAAATGGGTGGGCTATTTACCGATAGACTATGTACAGCTGCAGCGATCGGTTAGCTGCTCAGATAGCAGATGTTTGAAGTTGGTGAGGGAGATAAAGGTCTCCAACTGCAGCGATTTTTGCAATTCGTTCCAGTCACAGGCAGCAGAGAACTGGAACGAAAGGCGGCCAAATGAGGTGTTGGCTTTTGGGATGATCAGTGAGATACACCTGCTGGAGCGCGTGCTACGGATGGGTGTTGCCATCGTGACCAGTGAACTGAGATAAGGCGGAGCTTTACCTAGCATGGACTTGTAGATGACCTGGATGACCTGGAGCCAGTGGGTCTGGCGACGAATATGTAGCGAGGGCCAGCCGACTAGAGCATACAAGTTTCAGTGGTGGGTGGTATAAGGTGCTTTAGTGACAAAACGGATGGCACTGTGATAAACTGCATCCAGTTTGCTGAGTAGAGTGTTGGAAGCAATTTTGTAGATGACATCGCCGAAGTCGAGGATCAGTAGGATAGTCAGTTTTACTAGGGTAAGTTTGGCGGCGTGAGTGAAGGAGGCTTTGTTGCGGAATAGAAAGCTGACTCTTGACTTGATTTTCGATTGGAGATGTTTGATATGAGTCTGGAAGGAGAGTTTGCAGTCTAGCCAGACACCTAGGTACTTATAGATGTCCACATATTCAAGGTCGGAACCATCCAGGGTGGTGATGCTGGTCAGGCGTGCGGGTGCAGGCAGCGAACGGTTGAAAAGCATGCATTTGGTTTTACTGGCGTTTAAGAGCAGTTGGAGGCCACGGAAGGAGTGTTGTATGACATTGAAGCTCGTTTGGAGGTTAGAGAGCACAGTGTCCAAGGACGGGCCGGAAGTATATAGAATGGTGTCGTCTGCGTAGAGGTGGATCAGGGAATCGCCCGCAGCAAGAGCAACATCATTGATATATACAGAGACCCCAACATAGACATAGAATGACATCCTTGTCATGAGTACATTAAATATGGCAGCCGATCCACACATCCTAGAACTCTAATGGTAATGTCTGTTTTAGTAATTCTATTTCTATGGACCCCAAGGCTGCATCTCAATTGTTTAAAATTACTTCCTCATCTCTTTCTCGTTTGAAATTTCATGGTAGGAGATGTCAGCAATATGGCAGATACTCACTAGGAATTTGTTCAGAATGTATCTTTTGGGGTTAGAGGTCGACCAAATATGATTTTTCAATTACGATACCAATTATTGGAGGACCAAAAAAAAGAAGCTGATACCGAATAATCATCAGATTTCTCTTTATTTTATTAGTTCGTTTTTAAATATATTTGTATATACATTTGTAATAATGACAATTTCTCCGTCAACAATACTGAATTACAACACTTGAACTTAATATAATACAGAAATAAAATAAATTTAATCTCAAATAAATAATGAAACATGTTCAATTTGGTTTAAATAATGCAATATTATGGTCAAATCTGGAAACTATCATTTCTAAAACAAAACATTTTTCTAATTTAAGTTTCCCTGCATTAAGGCTATGCCGCCTCTGGGTGAGCGTTTTCTTGTTTGCTTATGGCTGAATGCAGCTAATTCAATGCTGTCTTAGTGCCAGCCTCTGACTGCGGTGGTATGTAAACAGATATGAAAAATACAAAACAGTGTGATCTACATTTTATCGTGAGATTCTCTACCTCGGGTGAGGAATAGCTTGAGACCTCCTTAGATATCGTGCACCAGCTGTTATTTACAAAAATACATAGACTGACGCCCCTTGTCTTACCAGACGCCGCTGTTCTATCCTGCCGGTGCATCGTATAACCAGCCAGTATGTTGATATTGCCGTCGTTCAGCCACGACTCCGTGAAGCATAAGATGTTTGTTTTTAATGGTAGTTTAATCTTCGCCATATCTCGTAAAAATTATATTGTCCAGAGATTGCACATTTGCTAGCAGAATGGAAGGAAGTGGGGGTTTATTCGGTCACCTACGAATTCTCAGAAGGCAGCTCCGGCCCCTTTTTCTTCACTGAAATCACGGGGATCTGGGCCTGTTCCTGAAAAAGCAGTATATCTTACGCGTCAGACTCGTTAACCTAGTAATATCATCAACCATGTGTAGTTAACTAGTGCTTATGTGAAGAAAGTTTTTTCTAAGTTTACTTCTAGCTAGCAGCTTACCTTGCAGCCACAAATCCTTTTTGATGCTGCACTCGCGTAACAGGTGGTCAGCCTGCCACGCAGTCTCCTCGTGGATTGCAATGTAATCGGCGTCCAAAAGGGCAGATGACCTATTTTGGTGTGAAATTGAAATCGGCCATAATTAATCGGCTGACCTCGGAGGGCCCTCTAAATAGTCAATGGAATGCTTTTCATGACTACGAAGTGTTAGTTGTATACAAAATAATTATTATCCATGAGCTAATGTCCTAACCCAACCTTGTACTCACCTCCCATTGAGTTATCACTCTATCCCTCTTAACCTTTCTCCTCCCTAGTCTGAGCAGGATGCGGAGGAGAGCGAGGGTGAGGACAGCGCCTTCATCATGGACCGCCTGTGCAAGTTCATCTACGCCAAGGACCGCACGGACCGCATCCGCACGTGCGCCATCCTGTGTCACATTTACCACCACGCACTACACTCGCGTTGGTACCAGGCCCGTGACCTGATGCTCATGAGCCACCTGCAGGATAATATTCAGCACGCCGACCCACCCGTACAGGTATGAACATGTGAGTGTGGGGGCACACAACACCGGCACCCAGGATGTCAAGCTGTTCACACAATTCATTTACTTGCATATTTTCGGATGTTAGTATTTCAAAAATATGTAGGTTTTATCATTGGAATGTGCTACAAAACGAGGCGACGATGCACTTTAGGACCATGCGGCTGTGTCTGAGTGGTCGGGTCGACTGGAGTGTTTATCCGACTGGATAAAGGTTTTTATAAAATAATGTCTCCCCCTCACCTCTAAAACCAAAGTTGCACCTTGCACCTCTGCTAATATCACATACGCTTTACTCTATTTGGGGCTTATTCACCATCTAAGGAAGTGGAAATTCGACTCATTATCTAGATCACTAAATATAATAAACTGCTTGTTAGATTAATTACTACTAAGAGTACATTTAATGTCCTAAACTTTGCCATGTACGACCCAATGATATCTATATAGGCCTATGCAATCATCAGAAATGGCCGATACGCACTTTGCCCGATCCGAATCTCAAAGATCCATACCAGTTTATTTGTTCTAAAAACGGTGCTAAAACACTATATAGTTGAAAATAAACAAACGCATGTAATACCTACATAAAGCTGAGACAACAGTTGCTTTCAAAACAGTTCTTTCTCGCGATTGAATTTTGAAATGTTGCGCAATTGGAACACATTTTCTTTCTCAGTCTACTCAAAGTTCTCCTGGGGAGGGAGTGAGTCGCTCCTGCCAACGAAACAGGGGCAGGGCAGACACTTTAATTGCAGGGATCAGGATAAGCCTGCTTGACCAAATCAAGCTTTTATCCTCCCCAAAAACAGAAAGCCTTGTAAAGTGATCAACTAGAATTTGCAGCTCGTACCGATGTGACCAAGAAAACATTGAACTTGCACTACCAAGTCGGTACCAAAAGTCGACTAAATTATTGCACTGTGGGGCCCTGCACATAAACTGTGTACACCCACCCACACAGACTGATAGACCTCTGTGTGTGACCATGTCTCCCCCTCCAGATCCTGTACAACAGGACCATGGTGCAGCTGGGGATCTGTGCCTTCCGCCAGGGCATGATCAAGGACGCCCACAATGCCCTGCTGGACATCCAGTCGAGTGGCCGTGCCAAGGAGCTGCTGGGCCAGGGCCTGCTCATGAGGAACATGCAGGAGAGGAATGCAGAACAGGAGAAGATCGAGAAGAGGCGACAGGTAAGCTACGGCTAAGCTTAACTCAGCTGAAGAAACCATGGGTAGACTAAGGCTAGGATAGGTTGAAGCCAGAAAGCAGAACAGTAGAGGATTGTAAATACACTACAGGTAGCCTAGGCTAGTCAAATGCAGAAGAGACGAGCGGTAGGCTAGGCTAAACCCCTGCAGAACAGTTGACAGGTAGGCTACGCTAAACCAAGGCAAGCAAAAGACAACGCAGGTATGCTAGGCAAGGATAAACCCAGCCGAGCAGGAAACGATTGGTCTACCAGTCGTCTCATACCACTCTCGGCTAAACGGACAGGTAGGCTAGGCTAAGCATGGGGGCTAGGTAAAACCTGACCGCGTAGGTT
Organism: Oncorhynchus kisutch; assembly: GCF_002021735.2. Taxonomy (NCBI): domain Eukaryota; kingdom Metazoa; phylum Chordata; class Actinopteri; order Salmoniformes; family Salmonidae; genus Oncorhynchus; species Oncorhynchus kisutch. Next base: position 2,384,549 of record NC_034198.2, on the reverse strand, counting down.
CCCAGCTGTAAAGCCTTTGTCTGGAAAGATTAAATAAAGATTTTCAGGATGATATACTGGAGCCTGTTTAGACTATTTTACAGTATTACACTGATACACTACACTGACTGGGGTTGGTTTACAACGTGACATTGTTGTCCATCTTGTTCCAGGTGCCCTTCCACATGCACATCAACCTGGAGCTGCTGGAGTGCGTGTACCTGGTGTCTGCCATGCTGCTGGAGATCCCCTACATGGCAGCCCATGAGTTTGATGCCCGCCGCAGGATGATCAGCAAGCAGTTCCACCACCAGCTGAGGGTGGGCGAGAGGCAGCCCCTTCTCGGTACGTACAGTAGACTGTGGTGACGAAGCAGGGTTGTGTTCATTAGGCACCAAATGGAAGAAAACAGACTGAAATGGACAGGGACTACCGGGACCGTTCCAAAAAGACACTCATTTTGGTTTTAGAACGTTTTCTGTTGCGTACCGTAATGAACACCGCCGAGTTTAGGACCAAAGGGTGGGTGGGGACCAAAGTAACTCATGCCTCAGAAAGAGACACAGGACTTAAGATGGGCAAAAAAGGCTGTTTTATTCTGATTGGCCTCAAATATCCAGTAATCCTGAGATTTTTTGAGATGTTGTGATGACCGTATTACCGCCACAGGCATTCATGACCGCAGTTAAATTTCACATGACCGTTGAGTCACGGTGATCTCCTCTTATCTCACTCTGGACATTGGTAGTCCCCAACTCGGTAACGACCTGGTACTCGGTGCTCTATTGTCCATTTAACTTCTTATGACTGCCATCCCGTTAACGGGATAATTGTCATCAGCAACCGCTAAATTGCATAGCGCCACATTCAAATAATATTACAAAAAAATATTTATATTCATGAAATCACAAATGCAATATAGCAAAACCCAGCTTAGCCTTTTGTTAATCCACCTGTCGTGTCAGATTTTGAAAATATGCTTTACAGCGAAAGCAATCCAAGCGTTTATCGATCGCTCTACAAAACATTAAGCATCAAGTAGCTTGGTCACTAAAATCAGAAAAGCAATCAAATGAATCGTTTACCTTTGATCTTCGGATGTTTTCATTAACGAGACTCCCAGTTACACAATAAATGTTCCTTTTGTTCCATAAAGATTATTTTTATATCCAAAATACCTGTTTGGCGCGTTATTTTCAGAAATCCACAGGAAAGATCACGACAACGCAGACAAATTCCAAAAAGTGTCCGTAATGTTCACAGAAACATGTCAAACGTTTTTTATAATCAATCCTCAGGTTGTTTTTAAAATATATAATCGCTAATATATTAACCGCAACTGTCTTTTTCAGTCGGAGAGGGAAAGGCAATGGCTGCCCAAACTCTGTTGCGCCAAGCAAAACGCTGCTGGCACCCGGCCAATGACGCGATGTTATCTTTCTCGATCTGAATCTATGTCTAAAGACTGACACCTTGAAGAAGCGATAGGGAAAGGAATCTGGTTGATGGATTTTTCAAAATAGAAGCCACTTCCTGGTTTGATTTTCCTCAGGGTTTTGCCTGCAATATCAGTTCTGTTATACTCACAGACAATATTTTGACCGTTTTGGAAACTTCAGAGTATTCTATCCAATGCTAATAATAAGATGCCTATATTAGCAACTGAGACTGAGGAGCAGGCTGTTTAGTTTGGGAAACTTATTCATCCAAGCTACTGAATACTGCCCATAAGAAGTTAACCACACTGACATCAATGTAAATGCAATGGAAAGTCACATCAAACACTTACCAAAACGTTTAAAACTCACCGTCAGGCTACATTTTGACCTCGCTGTGATGACCAATTTTGAAAAGTTTGACCTGTTGAAACTGAGTGGATAACATGGTCATTGTGGATGTTTCAAAGCCTAACACAGTGAAATGGACATTCTAAGGGATTGAATAAATCAAAGCATTTAAAGGTTGATTGTAGAACACCCATATGCATATCATATGCATATCAGAGCTTATGCATTGGCCTGTATGACTATAATGACCAAGCCACTAATAATAATGCAAGCCTATCGATACTGTCCTACTTCCTTCACATTCAGTCAGTGCTGGTTGTAGTGCGAAGAAGGAAGAACGGCCATCTTTTGGCTTATAAAAATGTTGACAGTGCTGAGTAAGAACTTAAACATGAACTCATAAACAACAGCTCTCTTTGATGTATTTGTTGAGTGTCTAGTCATGGTTTTGGAATTTCGCAGTATCAACTTTGCTGTAGCTTTCTTTTACGCCTGCTATGTTACTGCAGACCCGGTAATGGGAGCCATCCGATTGGCCAGTGGTAGGCCTATAGTGCACTTGATTTGCTCTCCGGGTCCTCCAGTAAGGCAGAGTTTATCTTCAGATGCATGAAGTGGTTAAAAATCTGAACATTTTGCCCAACTGGCACACGGGGCAGCTGAATCTGGTGCACCTACGGATGACATGTGTGAGCATAACCTTTTTTTGCACAATTCATAACTAATTTAGCCAAATAACTCAATCTGACTTATAGATCCTCAAATGATCACTTTTACGCTCAACATGGGCACTTCATATGCACACTCGCTCCAGACTGGGAAAAATACTTGTATTTTATTCCGCTATGTTCAATTATATTATTCTAACTATTAAAGCATATAGAATAAGATGTCAGCTTATACAATATTAAAAGCATTTACAATACATTCACAGATTTCATAACATGCTGTGTGCCCTAAGCCCCCTACTCCACCACTACCACATATCTACAGTACTAAGTCCATGTGTGTGTATGCATGTGTCTGTGCCAATGTTGTTTCAGTCCCCGCTGTTCCATAGGGTGTTTTAAAATCTAATTTTACTACTTGCTTCAGTTACTTGATGTGGAATAGAGTTCCATGTAGTCCTGGTTCTATGTTTTACTGCGTTGACATGCCCAGGAATTAAATGAGTTAATACACCAATTAGAAAGCGTTCTAAAACCTCTCTGCCAATAACTCGTTTTTGGTTTTCCCCTCCCCACTCAGACCACTCTCTCTGACAATTCTTGCTTGTGAAATTGCTATTTTTCTAAGCTTTTGTTCTCCATCTTTTTTGACCATTGTAATAGAAACAGAATCTCAGTGAGGTATTTAATGGTTAACCAGAAATAATTTGATATTGAGATAAAAACGGGCTGCATTAACTTAAAGGTCTAAGATTGTATTGGTACGTGTCTGTATTAGCTGTACAGACACGACAATGGACACACACACTAAACAAATCCGTCCCTTTCCGTGCATCCTCCAGGACCCCCAGAGAGCATGCGCGAGCACGTGGTGGCAGCCAGCAAGTCCATGAAGATGGGCGACTGGCGCACCTGCCACTCGTTCATCATCAACGAGAAGATGAACAGCAAGGTGTGGGATCTGTTTCCTGAGACCCAGTGTGTACGAGAGATGCTCGTCCGGTGAGTTTTCTGAAATAAGGTCTGCATCAACACCCCTCTTGTTCAACTCTCCCTTGTTTGATCAGAGGTCAGTATCAACCAATCGTGGCCTGGAATGGTTTAATAGAATTAATTCAATCAAGATCTTCAAATGGCTAATTAAACACTACCTTTTTAGTAGCTTTCTTTAGACAAAATCAGTTTTACACTATTACTCACAGTAACTGATTATTTCATGACTGAACGAACGTTTCGGCAGCCCGTCCTTCAGAGGTAACATTCCTGTAACGTTTCCTGGTGGTTTGTGGTTGCAGGAAGATCCAGGAGGAGTCTCTGAGGACGTACCTGTTCACCTACAGCAGCGTTTATGACTCCATCAGGTAATAACTTTTCAAACGGTCAGAGGTGGTTTCCCAGTTACGGATTACACCTAGTCTAACCCTAGTCTACTCTAACCCTAACCCCACATTTTAGTGGAGATTCTTAATTACTGTAGCCTGGTCCCCAACTGTTTGTTGTATTGCCGACAGCCATGACCATGGAGATTACTATAGACGGAGTGTTTACAATGTAGCCAGCCTTCCAAAATCCCATCTCTTTCACTTGACTATTAAGTCAGGCCAACTTCACAGACAGTGATTTAGGGCTGTAATCTAGCTCACTACGGTAAAACAGCCCGTTCCTCATCAGACAGTCACTGTTCCATGTGCGCCCCACACACTCCTTTCTGGTAGAGGGGCAGAACAGGTGTATCAGAGAAGGTCTTTCTATTGCCTTCACTTAGCCTTCACTTAACTTCACTCAGACGTTCAACATTCTTTCCTCATGATTTGTCTAGTTGCATTCGATTTCGTGCTATAGCCCAACTGTCGTTTTTAGCTTCACTCAGACGTTCAACATTCTTTCCTCATGATTTGTCTAGTTGCATTCGATTTCGTGCTATAGCCCAACTGTCGTTTTTAGCTTCACTCAGACGTTCAACATTCTTTCCTCATGATTTGTCTAGTTGCATTCGATTTCGTGCTATAGCCCAACTGTCGTTTTTAGCTTCACTCAGACGTTCAACATTCTTTCCTCATGATTTGTCTAGTTGCATTCGATTTCGTGCTATAGCCCAACTGTCGTTTTTAGCTTCACTCAGACGTTCAACATTCTTTCCTCATGATTTGTCTAGTTGCATTCGATTTCGTGCTATAGCCCAACTGTCGTTTTTAGCTTCACTCAGACGTTCAACATTCTTTCCTCATGATTTGTCTAGTTGCATTCGATTTCGTGCTATAGCCCAACTGTCGTTTTTAGCTTCACTCAGACGTTCAACATTCTTTCCTCATGATTTGTCTAGTTGCATTCGATTTCGTGCTATAGCCCAACTGTCGTTTTTAGCTTCACTCAGACGTTCAACATTCTTTCCTCATGATTTGTCTAGTTGCATTCGATTTCGTGCTATAGCCCAACTGTCGTTTTTAGCTTCACTCAGACGTTCAACATTCTTTCCTCATGATTTGTCTAGTTGCATTCGATTTCGTGCTATAGCCCAACTGTCGTTTTTAGCTTCACTCAGACGTTCAACATTCTTTCCTCATGATTTGTCTAGTTGCATTCGATTTCGTGCTATAGCCCAACTGTCGTTTTTAGCTTCACTCAGACGTTCAACATTCTTTCCTCATGATTTGTCTAGTTGCATTCGATTTCGTGCTATAGCCCAACTGTCGTTTTTAGCTTCACTCAGACGTTCAACATTCTTTCCTCATGATTTGTCTAGTTGCATTCGATTTCGTGCTATAGCCCAACTGTCGTTTTTAGCTTCACTCAGACGTTCAACATTCTTTCCTCATGATTTGTCTAGTTGCATTCGATTTCGTGCTATAGCCCAACTGTCGTTTTTAGCTTCACTCAGACGTTCAACATTCTTTCCTCATGATTTGTCTAGTTGCATTCGATTTCGTGCTATAGCCCAACTGTCGTTTTTAGCTTCACTCAGACGTTCAACATTCTTTCCTCATGATTTGTCTAGTTGCATTCGATTTCGTGCTATAGCCCAACTGTCGTTTTTAGCTTCACTCAGACGTTCAACATTCTTTCCTCATGATTTGTCTAGTTGCATTCGATTTCGTGCTATAGCCCAACTGTCGTTTTTAGCTTCACTCAGACGTTCAACATTCTTTCCTCATGATTTGTCTAGTTGCATTCGATTTCGTGCTATAGCCCAACTGTCGTTTTTAGCTTCACTCAGACGTTCAACATTCTTTCCTCATGATTTGTCTAGTTGCATTCGATTTCGTGCTATAGCCCAACTGTCGTTTTTAGCTTCACTCAGACGTTCAACATTCTTTCCTCATGATTTGTCTAGTTGCATTCGATTTCGTGCTATAGCCCAACTGTCGTTTTTAGCTTCACTCAGACGTTCAACATTCTTTCCTCATGATTTGTCTAGTTGCATTCGATTTCGTGCTATAGCCCAACTGTCGTTTTTAGAAGCGTTTCTGTATAAAACTATTTTAATTTAAGAGGGGGCAGCAACAGGGTCGAGCTAATACAGACAAGTACCAATACAATCTTAGACCTTTAAGTTAATGCAGCCCGTTTTTATCTCGCTATCAAATCAACAGGGTCGATTTAGCATTGTCCATCACAATGTTTTATGGGTACATAACCACAATAGGACAATGGTTGACATCACCGTTTAACAATCTCCTTCGGAGTAGTCATGCTTAGGTTACTTCCCCAGGCTTTCACACTAATGGGATTCCAAGGCTACCATTGGTTATACAGCACAAAATGGGACCAGGCTACATCTACTGTGCCTCATCATATAATTGTCTTACCTGGTTAAAGAATGGATAAATAAAATTCAGACATTTCTCCCCCCCCCTCTCTTTGTGTCTCAGTATGGAGACACTGAATGAAATGTTTGAGCTGGAGCTGCCCACAGTGCACAGCATCATCAGCAAGATGATCATCAATGAGGAGCTCATGGTAAAACCCGCGGCATCAATGGTCTCAAAGGGCTGTGTGTAGATCGTACAGCCCCACAGATGTAATGAAGCTAGATGATATGAAGGTGTAACATGTCTATGTCTGAATGGCTTTCTCCTGTGTGTATCATGTCTCCCCTCACACAGGCGTCCCTGGACCAACCCACCCAGACTGTGGTGATGCATCGCACAGAGCCCACCTCCCTGCAAAACATGGCCCTGCAGCTGGCTGAGAAGCTGGGCGGCCTGGTCGAGAACAATGAGCGCATCTTTGACCTCAAGCAGGGCGTGTATGGTGGCTACTTCAACAGAGGTTAGTGGGGCTGCCCCATAGAATACATGCAGACCTGCCAAACTGCACGCATTTTGCAGATCATCCACACATTTTGAGGCCAACGTACACTGGTATGAAAAACTACCTCAACTAGAAGCCTATTTTTGCATATTTTATCACGTTGTTTTTGACTCAACCATCTGAAGTTGAAGCCAATCAGAGGTCTTGGCCAATCAGAGGACTTGGGCATTTCCAACCCGCCTCCGTAGTTGTAGTAGTTTCCTCTCAAGCTTGGATGGTAGCACTCCACTTCGTCTGTTGATACCTCTGTGTTAAGGGGGGAAAAGGGTAGGACAAATGGAGAACGAACTGTTTGACAAATACATGTTCCAAAATTGTATGTGTTAGTCAAGCACACATCCACTATTTCGTAGTTGGCTCACAGATACTAGCAGACTGGTGATTATTACACGGTCACAGATACCAGCAGACTGGTGACTATTACACGGTCACAGATACCAGCAGACTGGTGATTATTACACGGTCACAGATACCAGCAGACTGGTGATTATTACACGGTCACAGATACCAGCAGACTGGTGATTATTACACGGTCACAGATACCAGCAGACTGGTGATTATTACACGGTCACAGATACCAGCAGACTGGTGATTATTACACGGTCACAGATACCAGCAGACTGGTGATTATTACACGGTCACAGATACCAGCAGACTGGTGATTATTACACGGTCACAGATACCAGCAGACTGGTGATTATTACACGGTCACAGATACCAGCAGACTGGTGATTATTACACGGTCACAGATACCAGCAGACTGGTGATTATTACACGGTCACAGATACCAGCAGACTGGTGATTATTACACGGTCACAGATACCAGCAGACTGGTGATTATTACACCGTCACAGATACCAGCAGACTGGTGATTATTACACCGTCACAGATACCAGCAGACTGGTGACTATTACATGTAAGGTACCTCAAGGAACACTGGCTGTAAGTGATTTGTTGGGTCCTCTATGTGTGTGTCTGTTACAGATCAGAAAGGTGGCTACCAGCAGAAGCAGGGTGGTTACAACAGAGGTAAGTGCCAATCTTGAACAAACAGGGCGTCTGCCGTAGACCCTTAGGGAGTGTGTTTCCGTACCACTGACCACAATATTATCCTTAGCCAACATGCATGTTTCTTACAGTAGATGCATCGCAGGAAGCCGCTGTCCTGAATGTTTAAGTTATCCCCCCCCCATATTGAAAGTCAATTATGATGCATGATTTATTGAATATGTTAAGATGTTTGAGTGTGTCGCCTATTTCACAGTACTGGGCCCGGCCAAGCTGTATTGCGATGGCCTGGTTACACATCCACTATAAATCCTGGAACGGTGCTGGAGAGAATGTGAAAATAAAATATTAAGCTAGCACAATACAAATATGGCTGGCACAATAGTGTGAAAGACATTGGTGTGCATGTGCGCCTGGAGGCATGTTTCGTGTGAACAATAAAATATACCTACAGTGCATTCAGAAAGTATTTAGACCCCTTCCCTTTTTCCACATTTTGTCACATTACAGCCTTATTCTAAAATGGATTCTATTTGTCTCCCCTCGTCAATTTACACACTAGAACTCCATAATGACCAAGCGAAATACAGTTGTTTTTTAAATGTTTGCATATGTTCACATAATAAACAGAAATACCATATTTATGTAAGTATTCAGACCCTTTGCTATGAGCCGTGAAGTTCAGTATCGTGTTTCCATTGATCATCTTGATGTTTTTACATATTGATTGGAGTCCATCTGGTGGTAAATTCAATAGATTGGACATGATCCAGGCTGTATCACATCCGGCACAATTGGCCCAGCGTCGTCCAGGTTTGGCCGGGGTAGGCTGTCATTGTAAATAAGAATTTGTTCTTAATGGAATAGTTAAATATAGGTTCAGTAAATAACAATACAAATTTGGAAAGGCACACACCTGTCTAAGGTCCCACAGAACTCCAAGACAGGATTGTGTTAAGGCACAGATCTGGAGAAGGGTACTAAAACATTTCTGCAGCATTGAAGAACACAGTGGCCTCTATCATTCTTAAAGGAAGACTTTTGGAACCACCCAGACTCTTCCTAGAGCTGGCTGCCCGGCTGCCCAGCCAAACTGAGCAATCAGGGGAGAAGGGCCTTGGTCAGGGAGGTGGCCAAGAACGCGTTGGTCACTGACAGAGCTCCAGAGTCCTCCTGTGGCGATAGGAGAACCTTCCGGAAGGACAACCATCTCTGCAGCACTCCACCAATCGGGCCTTTATGGTAGAGTAGCCAGACAGAAGCCACTCCTCAGTAAAAGGCACATGACAGCCCGCTTGGAGTTTGCCAAAATGCACCTAAAGTCTCTCAGACCATGAGAAACCAGATTCTCTGTTTCTGGTGAAGCCAAGATTGAACTCTTTGGCCTGAATGCCAAGCTTCACGTCTAGAGGATACCTGGCCCCATCCCTATGGTGAAGCATGGTGGTGGTGGCAGCATCATGCTGTGGGGATGTTTTTCAGCGGCAGGGACTGGGAGATCCTTGATGGAAACTTGTTCAGTGCCTCAGACTGGAGTGAAGCACACTGCCAAGACAACGCAGGAGTGGCTTCGGGACAAGTCTATGTCCTTGAGTGGACTGAGCCTGAACTTGAACCCGATCGACCATCTCTGGAGAGACCTGAAAATAGCTGTGCCTGAAAGAGCTTGAGAATCTGCAGAAAGGAATGGGAGAAACTCCCCAAATACAGGTGTGCCAAGCTTGTCGCGTCATACCCAAGACTTGAGGCTGCAATCACTGCCAAAGGTGCTTCAGCAAAGTACGGAGTGAAGGGTCTGAATACTTATCTAAATATAGTTCCGTTTCTGCATTGTCATTATGATATTGTGTGTAGATAAGGCTGTAATGTAACACTCTGAATACGTTCTTAAGGCACTGTATATTTTGAATGATTATTATTTTGTTTGTCTACGCCCACGCTCATTGCATGCCACAGCTGTGTGTTTTCTAAACTGTTTTCACTGTACGGTTTCAGACCAGAGAGGCAGTTACCAACAGAAGCAAGGCGGTTACAACCGAGGTGTTTGAAATAACTGATTGAAATGCATGCTTGTCGGAATATTATGAGAGCGACTGTGTCTTATTTGTCTTATTTCAGTGTATATGTGAGTGAGAAACAAATAGTATATGTATTTAGTCAAATGTTGTTTTTTATCCCCTTTGTGTGTGTATGCCCAAGACGTGTCACAGCTGTGTCTAAACTGTTGTGTGTTTTCAGATGGTCAGAGAGGCAGCTACCAACCGAAGCAGGGAGGTTACAACAGAGGTGCTTATGTCCCAATTTATCCCTCCTTTATTTTCTAATGAAAGTCTTTTTAAAAAAAAGGGGGGGGGGGGGAATCCTGCTATTTTAAAGTCACTATCAGTGAGCTGCAGTCCCCTCTATGAATGATCAGACATCAGGATTTGACACCAGGTGGCGGCAACGACTATCTTTTTAATGTCTACATTTTAAAGTGTCATATTTCCATGTATACCATCACAATAATATGCATTGGTTGTCTTTAGGCAGTTCTTCAGAAACATTAGGGTGCCATAAGTTAACATTTCTAACACAATGTATTCATTACTGTACTGTGTAAGTTATTTTTTGTGTTTATTACATTTCAGCTTTGGATTGCTCTCACTAAAACTATGAAACATGTCATTGAACCAAATAACGGCTTCTCACCATGAGATTATTATATATATATATATTACCTAAACCCGCATGCAAGGTCTAGTGACAAACACCTAAAGAACACAAATGTATAGACATTATAAAGGAAAATATCTGTAGTTCTAAAAGTGCACAAGTAAGTTGTGAATGATATTGGCCACATTGAATTGTGGATTCGCTCGTGCTTACAGTTTCTGGTTGGTTTCAGATGGAGGTGGTTACCAACAGAGGGGCGGTTACAACCGAGGTGCTTATCAACCATTTCATACCACCTTTATTTTCTTATCACTTTCTTCTGTTTATTCTAAAAGCCACACATTCAGTAAGCGGCTCTCCCCTTTTTCTCTCATTCCGCTATGCCTGAGCCTTGGCGCTATTACCAGTAGTCTAGAACCAATGGGATTTCATGCCTATAGAATAAAAATGTCAAAATCAACCATTTTAAAGTGTACTAATTCCATTTAATTATATACCATGGTAAAAAAAACACCAATGCATTGGCTATGTTTAGGTAGGTCTAAAAATGTATTTTATTTGTGTATCGCATGAGCTAAATCTCTGAAACGGAGTTAACATGTATTTGAACCCAGTAAGAACAAGTACCTTAACCCTGCATGGAAATAAAAACAACTAACCACTGCATAAGCACCAATGCAAAAAAAGTCATTTGTAGGTTATACTGAACATGCCTCACACATGTTTACCATTTCTGGTTGGTTTCAGATGGAGGCAGTTACCAACAGAGGGGTGGTTACAACCGAGGTGCTTATGAATTTATGCCACCTTTACCCTAGAAATGTCAGTCTGTGACCTGTAGTCCCTTCTCATCCTCCCTCCATGCCTGAGCCTTTTGGCTACTCTAAACCCCCCCACACACACACCATTCTCTCTTGCAGTCTTTCACGTCTGTTCTTCGCACAACTTGTCAGCTCATTTTGTATGGCCATTTTAGTGTCACTGTTCTGTTCAAATTGTCCTAATTTTGTCTCCATCTCTGGTCCACAGATGGAAACAGAGGAGGTGGTGGTGGCTACCAGGGCCAGAACAGGGGGGGCTACCAGGGAGGTGGGGGCTACCAGGGAGGTGGGGGCTACCAGGGAGGTGGGGGCTACCAGGGAGGTGGGGGCTACCAGGGAGGTGGGGGCTACCAGGGAGGTGGGGGCTACCAGGGAGGCGGGGGCTACCAGGGAGGCTACAGGGGGGGCTACAAAGGGGGCTACCAGAACCAGGATAGGAGAGACTACTGAGCCAGAGGAACCTGGTTTAACAGAGCCAGCCAGTCTTCATTCCAAACATCATCTTGGGTTACTTCACTTGACATTGCACCTCTACTACACTATTCTCCCTTTGTACCACATTAATCAGCTTTCCCAGCTTGAAAACTGTCAGCTTCCGTATCTTTTAATACTTTGTAGTGTAATATCATTATTAACTACTCTTTTTGTCGAGTGTGAATGGTTTTTCGACTAACTGAGTTTTGAATAATTGTGTATTGACAAGATTACTGCATTTGCCGTGTGACAGGTTTTCTTATCACAGTGTAGTCGGGGCAGATGTGTCAAGTGACGTTTTTCAGTTGTAACCTGCAAAATAAACATTATTGAATGAATACACGCTTTGACTGATTCTTTATGACCATTGTAACATCAAAAACATTGTCAAGTAATGGTAACGCCTACAGCATCTAGTGTATGTACACACACACAAACATTGTCAAGTAATGGTAACGACTACAGCATCTAGTGTATGTACACACAAACATTGTCAAGTAATGGTAACGACTACAGCATCTAGTGTATGTACACACACACATTGTCAAGTAATGGTAACTACTACAGCATCTAGTGTATGTACACACACATTGTCAAGTAATGGTACCTACTACAGCATCTAATGTATGTACACACACACTGTCAAGTAATTGTATTTATTTATTTTATTTTACCTTTATTTAACCAGGTAGGCAAGTTGAGAACAAGTTCTCATTTACAATTGCGACCTGGCCAAGATAAAGCAAAGCAGTTCGACAGATAAAACGACACAGAGTTACACATGGAGTAAAAACAAACATACAGTCAATAATGCAGTATAAACAAGTCTATATACAATGTGAGCAAATGAGGTGAGAAGGGAGGTAAAGGCAAAAAAGGCCATGATGGCAAAGTAAATACAATATAGCAAGTAAAATACTGGAATGGTAGTTTTGCAATGGAAGAATGTGCAAAGTAGAAATAAAAATAATGGGGTGCAAAGGAGCTAAATAAATAAATAAAAATTAAATACAGTTGGGAAAGAGGTAGTTGTTTGGGCTAAATTATAGGTGGGCTATGTACAGGTGCAGTAATCTGTGAGCTGCTCTGACAGTTGGTGCTTAAAGCTAGTGAGGGAGATAAGTGTTTCCAGTTTCAGAGATTTTTGTAGTTCGTTCCAGTCATTGGCAGCAGAGAACTGGAAGGAGAGGCGGCCAAAGAAAGAATTGGTTTTGGGGGTGACTAGAGAGATATACCTGCTGGAGCGTGTGCTACAGGTGGGAGATGCTATGGTGACCAGCGAGCTGAGATAAGGGGGGACTTTACCTAGCAGGGTCTTGTAGATGACATGGAGCCAGTGGGTTTGGCGACGAGTATGAAGCGAGGGCCAGCCAACGAGAGCGTACAGGTCGCAATGGTGGGTAGTATATGGGGCTTTGGTGATAAAACGGATTGCACTGTGATAGACTGCATCCAATTTGTTGAGTAGGGTATTGGAGGCTATTTTGTAAATGACATCGCCAAAGTCGAGGATTGGTAGGATGGTCAGTTTTACAAGGGTATGTTTGGCAGCATGAGTGAAGGATGCTTTGTTGCGAAATAGGAAGCCAATTCTAGATTTAACTTTGGATTGGAGATGTTTGATATGGGTCTGGAAGGAGAGTTTACAGTCTAACCAGACACCTAAGTATTTGTAGTTGTCCACGTATTCTAAGTCAGAGCCGTCCAGAGTAGTGATGTTGGACAGGCGGGTAGGTGCAGGTAGCGATCGGTTGAAGAGCATGCATTTAGTTTTACTTGTATTTAAGAGCAATTGGAGGCCACGGAAGGAGAGTTGTATGGCATTGAAGCTTGCCTGGAGGGTTGTTAACACAGTGTCCAAAGAAGGGCCGGAAGTATACAGAATGGTGTCGTCTGCGTAGAGGTGGATCAGGGACTCACCAGCAGCAAGAGCGACCTCATTGATGTATACAGAGAAGAGAGTCGGTCCAAGAATTGAACCCTGTGGCACCCCCATAGAGACTGCCAGAGGTCCGGACAGCAGACCCTCCGATTTGACACACTAAACTCTATCAGAGAAGTAGTTGGTGAACCAGGCGAGGCAATCATTTGAGAAACCAAGGCTGTCGAGTCTGCCGATGAGGATATGGTGATTGACAGAGTCGAAAGCCTTGGCCAGATCAATGAATACGGCTGCACAGTAATGTTTCTTATCGATGGCGGTTAAGATATCGGTTAGGACCTTGAGCGTGGCTGAGGTGCACCCATGACCAGCTCTGAAACCGGATTGCATAGCAGAGAAGGTATGGTGAGATTCGAAATGGTCGGTAATCTGTTTGTTGACTTGGCTTTCGAAGACCTTAGAAAGGCACGGTAGGATAGATATAGGTCTGTAGCAGTTTGGGTCAAGAGTGTCCCCCCCTTTGAAGAGGGGGATGACCGCAGCTGCTTTCCAATCTTTGGGAATCTCAGACGACACGAAAGAGAGGTTGAACAGGCTAGTAATAGGGGTGGCAACAATTTCGGCAGATAATTTTAGAAAGAAAGGGTCCAGATTGTCTAGCCCGGCTGATTTGTAGGGGTCCAGATTTTGCAGCTCTTTCAGAACATCAGCTGAATGGATTTGGGAGAAGGAGAAATGGGGAAGGCTTGGGCGAGTTGCTGTTGGGGGTGCAGTGCTGTTGTCCGGGGTAGGAGTAGCCAGGTGGAAAGCATGGCCAGCCGTAGAAAAATGCTTATTGAAATTCTCAATTATGGTGGATTTATCAGTGGTGACAGTGTTTCCTATCTTCAGTGCAGTGGGCAGCTGGGAGGAGGTGTTCTTATTCTCCATGGACTTTACAGTGTCCCAGAACTTTTTTGAGTTAGTGTTGCAGGAAGCAAATTTCTGCTTGAAAAAGCTAGCCTTGGCTTTTCTAACTGCCTGTGTATAATGATTTCTAGCTTCCCTGAACAGCTGCATATCACGGGGGCTGTTCGATGCTAATGCAGAACGCCATAGGATGTTTTTGTGTTGGTTAAGGGCAGTCAGGTCTGGGGAGAACCAAGGGCTATATCTGTTCCTGGTTCTAAATTTCTTAAATGGGGCATGTTTATTTAAGATGGTTAGGAAGGCATTTAAAAAAAATATCCAGGCATCCTCTACTGACGGGATGAGATCAATATCCTTCCAGGATACCCCGGCCAGGTCGATTAGAAAGGCCTGCTCGCAGAAGTGTTTCAGGGAGCGTTTTACAGTGATGAGTGGAGGTCGTTTGACCGCTGACCCATTACGGATGCAGGCAATGAGGCAGTGATCGCTGAGATCTTGGTTGAAGACAGCAGAGGTGTATTTAGAGGGGAAGTTGGTTAGGATGATATCTATGAGGGTGCCCGTGTTTAAGGTTTTGGGGAGGTACCTGGTAGGTTCATTGATTATTTGTGTGAGATTGAGGGCATCAAGTTTAGATTGTAGGATGGCTGGGGTGTTAAGCATGTTCCAGTTTAGGTCGCCTAGCAGCACGAACTCTGAAGATAGATGGGGGGCAATCAGTTCACATATGGTGTCCAGAGCACAGCTGGGGGCAGAGGGTGGTCTATAGCAGGCGGCAACGGTGAGAGACTTGTTTTTAGAGAGGTGGATTTTTAAAAGTAGAAGTTCAAATTGTTTGGGTACAGACCTGGATAGTAGGACAGAACTCTGCAGGCTATCTTTGCAGTAGATTGCAACACCGCCCCCTTTGGCAGTTCTATCTTGTCTATCTTGTAGTTTGGAATTAAAATGTCTGAGTTTTTGGTGGTCTTCCTAAGCCAGGATTCAGACACAGCTAGAACATCCGGGTTGGCAGAGTGTGCTAAAGCAGTGAATAGAACAAACTTAGGGAGGAGGCTTCTAATGTTAACATGCATGAAACCAAGGCTATTACGGTTACAGAAGTCGTCAAAAGAGAGCGCCTGGGGAATAGGAGTGGAGCTAGGCACTGCAGGGCCTGGATTCACCTCTACATCGCCAGAGGAACATAGGAGGAGTAGAATAAGGGTACGGCTAAAAGCTATGAGAATTGGTCGTCTAGAACGTCTGGAACATAGAGTAAAAGGAGGTTTCTGGGGGCGATAAAATAGCATCAAGGTATAATGTACAGACAAATGTATGGTAGGATGTGAATACAGTGGAGGTAAACCTAGGTATTGAGTGATGAAGAGAGAGATATTGTCTCTAGAAACATCGTTGAAACCAGGAGATGTCATTGCATGTGTGGGTGGTGGAACTAATAGGTTGGATAAGGTATAGTGAGCAGGACTAGAGGCTCTACAGTGAAATAAGCCAATAAACACTAACCAGAACAGAAATGGACAAGACATATTGACATTAAGGAGAGGCATGCTTAGTCGAGTGATCAAAAGGGTCCGGTGAGTGGAGAGGTTGGTTGGTGATTTAGACAGCTAGCCAGGGCATCGGTAGCAAGCTAGCATAGGATGGAGGTCTGTTGTTAGCCACCTCCTGCGCTCCGTCAGTAGATTAGTGGGGTTCCGTGTGGTAGAGGGGATCAATCCAAATCACACAACAACAACAAAAATAAAAACAATAGATATAGTTATAGAGGCCCAAGAAGAAAACATAATAATAATAAAAATAAATAAATTGTCCGATTGTCTATTCAGATAGCAGCCGGTAAGACAGCTAACGGTTAGCAGGCCGCAGATGGGCGTTCAGGTAACGTCGCGACGGAGGAGCCAGCCGAATAACTCCTTCGGGTAGATAACGTCGGCAGTCCAGTTGTGAAGGCCCGGTGGGGCTCCGCGAAGGCAGCAAAACGGGTCCGGATAGGCGAATGCAGCCCAGGTGCGATTGATGGAACTCAGGAGTGATTGACGGAGCTTGCTAGCTCCGGAACAATTGATGTTTGCTCCGGAATCGACGAAGGCCGATAGTCACACGGATAGCAGCTAGCTAGCTGTGAGATCCGGGCATGAATGTCCAGAGAGCAGTCGAAATCCAGGGACATGGAGAGAAAAATTGGTCCGGTATGCTCCGCTCCGAGCCGCGCTGCGCCGTACAGAACTGGCGATAGACTTTCGAGCCAAAGGATAGCCGATGACCACAAACCGTGGTTAGCTGAACACCAACGACTTGCCAGTAAAGGAGCCAACTAGCTTCTGAACTAGCTTCTGGATTAGCTACTGGCTAGTTTCAGGCCAGCCTCCTGGAGTTTCTGGCTAGCTTCTTGGAGGATTACAGATCTGAGGTAAATAATACTTTTTTATAAATATACATTGGTGAGGCGGGTTGCAGGAGAGTGTTTTGAAGATGAGTTGATGGAAAATAAAAATAAAATGTATGTGAAAAAGTTGTAAATATATACAGTGCCTTGCGAAAGTATTCGGCCCCCTTGAACTTTGCGACCTTTTGCCACATTTCAGGCTTCAAACATAAAGATATAAAACTGTATTTTTTGTGAAGAATCAACAACAAGTGGGACACAATCATGAAGTGGAACGACATTTATTGGATATTTCAAACTTTTTTAACAAATCAAAAACTGAAAAATTGGGCGTGCAAAATTATTCAGCCCCCTTAAGTTAATACTTTGTAGCGCCACCTTTTGCTGCGATTACAGCTGTAAGTCACTTGGGGTATGTCTCTATCAGTTTTGCACATCGAGAGACCAATTTCTTTTCCCATTCCTCCTTGCAGAACAGCTCGAGCTCAGTGAGGTTGGATGGAGAGCATTTGTGAACAGCAGTTTTCAGTTCTTTCCACAGATTCTCGATTGGATTCAGGTCTGGACTTTGACTTGGCCATTCTAACACCTGGATATGTTTATTTTTGAACCATTCCATTGTAGATTTTGCTTTATGTTTTGGATCATTGTCTTGTTGGAAGACAAATCTCCGTCCCAGTCTCAGGTCTTTTGCAGACTCCATCAGGTTTTCTTCCAGAATGGTCCTGTATTTGGCTCCATCCATCTTCCCATCAATTTGAACCATCTTCCCTGTCCCTGCTGAAGAAAAGCAGGCCCAAACCATGATGCTGCCACCACCATGTTTGACAGTGGGGATGGTGTGTTCAGGGTGATGCGCTGTGTTGCTTTTACGCCAAACATAATGTTTTGCATTGTTGCCAAAAAGTTCAATTTTGGTTTCATCTGACCAGAGCACCTTCTTCCACATGTTTGGTGTGTCTCCCAGGTGGCTTGTGGCATACTTAAACGACACTTTTTATGGATATCTTTAAGAAATGGCTTTCTTCTTGCCACTCTTCCATAAAGGCCAGATTTGTGCAATATACGACTGATTGTTGTCCTATGGACAGAGTCTCCCACCTCAGCTGTAGATCTCTGCAGTTCATCCAGAGTGATCATGGGCCTCTTGGCTGCATCTCTGATCAGTCTTCTCCTTGTATGAGCTGAAAGTTTAGAGGGACGGCCAGGTCTTGGTAGATTTGCAGTGGTCTGATACTCCTTCCATTTCAATATTATCGCTTGCACAGTGCTCCTTGGGATGTTTAAAGCTTGGGAATTATTTTTGTATCCAAATCCAGCTTTAAACTTCTTCACAACAGTATCTCGGACCTGCCTGGTGTGATTCTTGTTCTTCATGATGCTCTCTGCGCTTTTAACGGACCTCTGAGACTATCACAGTGCATGTGCATTTATACGGAGACTTGATTACACACAGGTGGATTGTATTTATCATCATTAGTCATTTAGGTCAACATTGGATCATTCAGAGATCCTCACTGAACTTCTGGAGAGAGTTTGCTGCACTGAAAGTAAAGGGGCTGAATAATTTTGCACGCCCAATTTTTCAGTTTTTGATTTGTAAAAAAAGTTTGAAATATCCAATAAATGTCGTTCCACTTCATGATTGTGTCCCACTTGTTGTTGATTCTTCACAAAAAAATACAGTTTTATATCTTTTTGTTTGAAGCCTGAAATGTGGCAAAAGGTCGCAAAGTTCAAGGGGGCCGAATACTTTCGCAAGGCACTGTATATATACAGGACACGACAAGACGAGGACAAAAGACGTCTGAACTGCTATGCCACCTTGGAGATCAATGGTAATGGTAATGGTAACTACTACAGCATCTAGTGTATGTACACACACATTGTCAAGTAATGGTACCTACTACAGCATCTAATGTATGTACACACACATTGTCAAGTAATGGTAACTACTACAGCATCTAGTGTATGTACACACAAACATTGTCAAGTAATGGTAACTACTACAGCATCTAGTGTATGTACACACAAACATTGTCAAGTAATGGTAACTACTACAGCATCTAGTGTATGTACACACAAACATTGTCAAGTAATGGTAACTACTACAGCATCTAGTGTATGTACACACACACACACATTGTCAAGTAATCGTAACTACTACAGCATCTAGTGTATGTACACACACATTGTCAAGTAATGGTAACTACTACAGCATCTAGTGTATGTACACACACACACACATTGTCAAGTAATGGTAACTACTACAGCATCTAGTGTATGTACACAAACATTGTCAAGGAATGGTAACTACTACAGCATCTAGTGTATGTACACACACATCGTCAAGTAATGGTAACTATTACAGCATCTAGTGTATGTACACACACATTGTCAAGGAATGGTAACTACTACAGCATCTAGTGTATGTACACACATATCGTCAAGTAATGGTAACTACTACAGCATCTAGTGTATGTACACACACACATCGTCAAGTAATGGTAACTACTACAGCATCTAGTGTATGTACACACAAACATTGTCAAGTAATGGTAACTACTACAGCATCTAGTGTATGTACACACAAACATTGTCAAGTAATGGTAACTACTACAGCATCTAGTGTATGTACACACACATCGTCAGGTAATGGTAACTACTACAGCATCTAGTGTATGTACACACAAACATTGTCAAGTAATGGTAACTACTACAGCATCTAGTGTATGTACACACACACATCGTCAAGTAATCGTAACTACTACAGCATCTAGTGTATGTACACACATATCGTCAAGTAATGGTAACTACTACAGCATCTAGTGTATGTACACACACACATCGTCAAGTAATGGTAACTACTACAGCATCTAGTGTATGTACACACACATCGTCAGGTAATGGTAACTACTACAGCATCTAGTGTATGTACACACAAACATTGTCAAGTAATGGTAACTACTACAGCATCTAGTGTATGTACACACACACATCGTCAAGTAATGGTAACGACTACAGCATCTAGTGTATGTACACACACACATCGTCAAGTAATGGTAACTACTACAGCATCTAGTGTATGTACACACACACACACATTGTCAAGTAATGGTAACGACTACAGCATCTAGTGTATGTACACACACACATCGTCAAGTAATGGTAACTACTACAGCATCTAGTGTATGTACACACACACACACATTGTCAAGTAATGGTAACAACTACAGCATCTAGTGTATGTACACACACACATCGTCAAGTAATGGTAACGACTACAGCATCTAGTGTATGTACACACACACATCGTCAAGTAATGGTAACGCCTACAGCATCTAGTGTATGTACACACACACATCGTCAAGTAATGGTAACGCCTACAGCATCTAGTGTATGTACACACACACATCGTCAAGTAATGGTAACGACTACAGCATCTAGTGTATGTACACACACACATCGTCAAGTAATGGTAACGCCTACAGCATCTAGTGTATGTACACACACACACATCGTCAAGTAATGGTAACGCCTACAGCATCTAGTGTATGTACACACAAACATCGTCAAGTAATGGTAACGCCTACAGCATCTAGTGTATGTACACACACACATCGTCAAGTAATGGTAACGCCTACAGCATCTAGTGTATGTACACACACACATCGTCAAGTAATGGTAACGCCTACAGCATCTAGTGTATGTACACACACACATCGTCAAGTAATGGTAACGACTACAGCATCTAGTGTATGTACACACACATCGTCAAGTAATGGTAACGCCTACAGCATCTAGTGTATGTACACACACACATCGTCAAGTAATGGTAACGCCTACAGCATCTAGTGTATGTACACACACACACATCGTCAAGTAATGGTAACGCCTACAGCATCTAGTGTATGTACACACACACATCGTCAAGTAATGGTAACGCCTACAGCATCTAGTGTATGTACACACACACATCGTCAAGTAATGGTAACGCCTACAGCATCTAGTGTATGTACACACAAACACATCGTCAAGTAATGGTAACGCCTACAGCATCTAGTGTATGTACACACACACATCGTCAAGTAATGGTAACGCCTACAGCATCTAGTGTATGTACACACACACATCGTCAAGTAATGGTAACGCCTACAGCATCTAGTGTATGTACACACAAACACATCGTCAAGTAATGGTAACGCCTACAGCATCTAGTGTATGTACACACACACATCGTCAAGTAATGGTAACGCCTACAGCATCTAGTGTATGTACACACACACATCGTCAAGTAATGGTAACGCCTACAGCATCTAGTGTATGTACACACACACACATCGTCAAGTAATGGTAACGCCTACAGCATCTAGTGTATGTACACACACACACATCGTCAAGTAATGGTAACGCCTACAGCATCTAGTGTATGTACACACACACATCGTCAAGTAATGGTAACGCCTACAGCATCTAGTGTATGTACACACACACATTGTCAAGTAATGGTAACGCCTACAGCATCTAGTGTATGTACACACACACACATCGTCAAGTAATGGTAACGCCTACAGCATCTAGTGTATGTACACACACATTGTCAAGTAATGGTAACGCCTACAGCATCTAGTGTATGTACACACACACATCGTCAAGTAATGGTAACGCCTACAGTATCTAGTGTATGTACACACACACATCGTCAAGTAATGGTAACGCCTACAGCATCTAGTGTATGTACACACACACATCGTCAAGTAATGGTAACGCCTACAGCATCTAGTGTATGTACACACACACATCGTCAAGTAATGGTAACTACTACAGCATCTAGTGTATGTACACACACACATCGTCAAGTAATGGTAACGACTACAGCATCTAGTGTATGTACACACACACATCGTCAAGTAATGGTAACGCCTACAGCATCTAGTGTATGTACACACACACATCGTCAAGTAATGGTAACTACTACAGCATCTAGTGTATGTACACACACACATCGTCAAGTAATGGTAACGCCTACAGCATCTAGTGTATGTACACACACACATCGTCAAGTAATGGTAACTACTACAGCATCTAGTGTATGTACACACACACATCGTCAAGTAATGGTAACGCCTACAGCATCTAGTGTATGTACACACACACATCGTCAAGTAATGGTAACTACTACAGCATCTAGTGTATGTACACACACATCGTCAGGTAATGGTAACTACTACAGCATCTAGTGTATGTACACTTTCACTGCTTTAATCTTTTCTGCACACATTAATTTCCCCATTCTATTTGTCTGTTCAGTTGGTTTTCAACATGTTACCACACTTTGAAGTTTGGCATGCATTAATAAAAAACAATCCTCTGAATAAGGTATTCAGACTAGGCAAGGTTTGCCCCAACGTCCTCTGGAACTTGAATAGAGAGTGCATCATCTGTTGGGGCGGTATGCAAATTGTAGTGAGCCTGGAGTTTCTGGGATAATGGTGCTGTGGGCCATGACCAGCCTTTCAAAGCACTTCATGGCTACAGACGTGAGTGCTACGGGTCGTTCGTCATTTATGCACCACAGGGACTATGGTGGTCTGCTTGAAACATGTTGCTTTTACAGATTCAGACGAGAGGTTGAAAATGTCAGTGAAGACTCTTGCCAGTTGGTCAGCTCATGCCTGGAGAATAGATCCTGGTAATCCGTCTGGCCCTGCGGCCTTGTGAATGTTGACCTGTTTTTAAGGACTTACATCAACTATGGAGAGCGTGATCACAGTCGCCCAGAACAGCTGATGCTTCAGTGTTACTTATGTTTGCTTCAAGTCAAGGAATTTAACTTGTCTGGTAAGCTTGTCTCCCTGGGCAGCTGTGATTCCCTTTTGTGGTCTGTAATAGTTTGCAAGCCCTGCCACATCCAATGAGCGTCGGAGCCGGTGTGATGTCTTTCGATCTTAGTCCTGCATTGACACTTTGCCTGTTTGATGGTTCGTCAGAGGGCATAGCGGGATTTCTTATAGTCCCACTCTTTGAAAGCAGCACAGTATGGATGCAGGAGTTATTTTAGTGAATGAATGTGAGCAAGCTTACAGGGGCTTTTTGAAGTGATTGTCAATCAGATGAAAACATGACTGGTTATGTTAATGCCAGTCCATTTTAAAAGTTAAATGACAAATCTTTACTATTAGGTCCTGATATCCTATTCAATTAATGGAGTTTCTATGTGTAATTCTATGTTTAGGCCCCCTCCCCCCAAAAATTGGTGCACGCACAAAGTAAGAAATGTTCTGTACAGGGAAATTAAATATACTTTCACTCCTGAACAGGTGCAAACACATCAAAGGCTGTTGACTGGTGGTGCATTATGGGGAAACATGTCGTTCAGTACGAACTGTCATGGAACATAGCAAACTTTGAGGTGAACTGAACACACACCACTATTCAAGGCAGTTGAGTTAATATTTTCCTCTGGGACAGTTGGCTTGGTCTACTTTGGGGCAAAGTCTTTTTCCTCCAACTCCTCTAAACTACGATCTGTTTAACACCTGTCCCTTTCTCTCTGCCATTTCTGGGTAATTCTAACATCTGTGGTTTTCCCAACATCCTCTATGATCTACTGGTCAAGTTCCTTCCCGACTACTGTAGTCGGGCATCAAATTGCTATGTCATATGAAGTGGTAGCTGATAAGTTAAACACCAAGCATTGTGAGTTCTAGCAGGGGTCTGCAATGTTGACAGGCAAGAACGCCATCTTTACTTTATTTTGGGTGGTTGCCATTCTCTTGGTCTGGGAAAGGGGGGGGACAGAGGAGAAGCCATCTTTACTTTATTTTGGGTGGTTGCCATTCTCTTGGTCTGGGAAAGGGGGGGGGGACAGAGGAGAAGCCATCTTTACTTTATTTTGGGTGGTTGCCATTCTCTTGGTCTGGGAAAGGGGGGGGGGACAGAGGAGAAGCCATCTTTACTTTATTTTGGGTGGTTGCCATTCTCTTGGTCTGGGAAAGGGGGGGGACAGAGGAGAAGCCATCTTTACTTTATTTTGGGTGGTTGCCATTCTCTTGGTCTGGGAAAGGGGGGGGGGGGGCAGAGGAGAAGCCATCTTTACTTTATTTTGGGTGGTTGCCATTCTCTTGGTCTGGGAAAGGGGGGGGGGCAGAGGAGAAGTTGGGGTTCGGCAAAAGGTTGAAAAGAGTTGAGTTGGTCCAAAATGAGCAGAGAGGAGAAAATACCTGGCTTATACAATATGAATAAAACAACATATTGCCACAAGTGGTATAGCTACACAAATGGTCTATGAGATTTTGAATGATTTCCTGTTAATCGAGTTCAAAGATCGAGGTCAAAGATTTTTATATTGGTTGTTGTCGAGTCAATTATACCGTGTCAATTTTATCAATGTACAAAAATGTATGTAGCCATCACAGATTGCAACTTTTAGTTACTTTTGTGGTTAATAACTGGAGTAACAATGCACTTTGAGAAAAGCATTTATCTTCATAGAAAACCAGTGAGTAGAAACATGTGGGTTCATTTTTGGATATCAATTTCATTGGGGTTACTCCTCAGCAGAGAGACTAGTGCTGTTTTAATTCATTACAAGCTCTGAAATCGTTCACTTGTCTGTCTGAGATGGAACTACTACTTCAATTGATTTGTAAGGTATTGCTGATACTTAGGATCCAACGTGGGCTTGACAGTACCTCTACAACCATTGATTTGTAAGGTATTGCCGATACTTTGGGATCCAACGTGGGCTTGACATTACCTCTACAACCATTGATTTGTAAGGTTTTGCTGATACTTTGGGATCCAACGTGGGCTTGACATTACCTCTACAACCATTGATTTGTAAGGTATTGCCGATACTTTGGGATCCAACGTGGGCTTGACATTACCTCTACAACCATTGATTTGTAAGGTATTGCCGATACTTTGGGATCCAACGTGGGCTTGACATTACCTCTACAACCATTGATTTGTAAGGTATTGCCGATACTTTGGGATCCAACGTGGGCTTGACATTACCTCTACAACCATTGATTTGTAAGGTATTGCTGATACTTTGGGATCCAACGTGGGCTTGACATTACCTCTACAACCATTGATTTGTAAGGTATTGCCGATACTTTGGGATCCAACGTGGGCTTGACATTACCTCTACAACCATTGATTTGTAAGGTATTGCTGATACTTTGGGATCCAACGTGGGCTTGACATTACCTCTACAACCATTGATTTGTAAGGTATTGCCGATACTTTGGGATCCAACGTGGGCTTGACATTACCTCTACAACCATTGATTTGTAAGGTATTGCTGATACTTTGGGATCCAACGTGGGCTTGACATTACCTCTACAACCATTGATTTGTAAGGTTTTGCTGATACTTTGGGATCCAACGTGGGCTTGACATTACCTCTACAACCATTGATTTGTAAGGTTTTGCTGATACTTTGGGATCCAACGTGGGCTTGTCAAGCCCTTTGAAATCAGTGTCAATTACAATTTGGATCCAACGTGGACTTGACACCAATTATTTGTGCTCTCCGAGGTGAACCTGATGTTTACTCAAGTTAGCCACTCATTAACTGGCTAGTTACCCAATAAATGGTACAACACGTCTGTGTCCACCCCCATAGAACCTCCCTCTAGATGAAATGTGTCAATCGACTGGTGACAGACCGTGTACTCTGGATATATGGTAAGGGTTCCTTTGCTTTTTCTGTTTTGGTCTTAATTAGCGATGGGCACCTATAAAAAAATATATATATTTATTTAGATTTGCATTTTATTGATACAATATTGATATTGGTTTTATTAAAAATACCATTTTATAGTATATAGACATTCACATATCAAATTTCCCTTTAAATCAACTGTGGCAGTGCAACTAAGATAATACCTCATAAAAATGTCAAATTCTTACATTGTGTTTGAGTACTACTGTTATACAAAATATGCATTTTTCTACTGAGTGACATGCCTAAAAGTGTTTTTAAATTTTTTTAAAATTCAATTTAGTGTGTTTTCATCCACATATAAGTTTCAAATCATAACATTGCTGAATTAATGTTAATATATTTTTTATGTTCAAGTGTTGCAACTGTCCCATATAGCATCACTAATAACCCTGCTATTGGGGTCATTTGTAAGATCAGGACTTTTCGGGTTAAGACAGAAATGTAAAAATTCCACATTTAGCACAGGTGTCTAAACTATATTAATAGTTAGCAGGCAAATAAATGTAACTTGCCTTTGTGAAATGTACAACTCTCTACATCAAACAGTGTTAGAATAAATACAATTTTAATAAACTCCAAAATGCGTTACAACTGTCCCCGGTCTCCCCTACAGAAACAGTGCAGGTTACACTGTTAACAATTTAGAAAACAGTTTCTCCTTCATCTGGACATGGTGTCGTGTGGTTTACTCCACAACGATAAAATTGTCTTTTTGCAGTTCAACACTCACTACTATGTACAGTATATGGACATCAGGTTTTATCTTAGTACTCGCCTGATGTTCAAGTGCAATCTTACTGTTCCGAATCAGCAAAATGATGCAACAAAAACCACAAACGTCATAGATTGAGTAATACTTCTTAGTAAGTCAGCATCACTTAAATAGTGTTAATGGGAGTTTACAGCAGAGGGCTGGAGGGGAGGTATAAGGAGGGAGAGAATGGAGGCACACAGAGTAGGGGAAAGTGGGGTAAGTTGATCCAAAGGGTTAGTTGAGCCACACCTTGTTTCTCGGAAACCATACGCAAATATTTAGGAAGAGGTAATCATTTCATTTGAAGTCTGTGAAGGAAGAAACCACATGGAAAATTGTGGTTAGCAACCTAGGTCCAAAAAAAACAGATTTCACAAAGTCCAATTAATTTGTTATAGGTTTCATCTAAACCAAAGTAGAAGATTATTTTATACATCAATTGGGGTCTCTATAAGCTACAATATGACGCCCTAAAACATGGCTGTCAAACTCGTTCCATGCAGGGCCTAGTGTCTGAGGGGAGTTCCTGCAGACACTCCATGGGATGAGTTGGACATGTGTGCTCTAAACCTAGCATGAAAGAGCATATTTGCAGCTATGTGGGCTAATCTAGTCAGAATGTTTGCTTTGGGGTATGTTTGCTTTGATTACATCGTCAGTTTTATGCATAATATGCGTAGTAATCTTTCAATGTGTCATACATATGAATTCAAAACTGCATTATTGTTACAGAGCAGACATCATCATGCCCCATGTATACAAATGTATACATGGGGCATGCATAAAGCAAGCAGGGGTCGAGCCCCCCTCGAGGTTCTTGACAGAGCAGCCAAGGAAATGAGAGAAGAAATCCATTTGAGCAGAAGCAAGGGTTGAAAAAACAGACTGACACTGAAGAGGTACATTGACAAAAAATGTAAAGAAGAAGTACCTGTGTGAAAGAGAGGCTATGATAGAGTAGCACAGGCATACTGGTCTTATCTGATGACATGGAGTCTGAGCTTGCTAAACATATCACGAATCTCGCAGACCAGTTTCATGGTCTTTGTAGCCTCAAATGCAGAGATCTTGCCTATGAATTGGCACATCGAAACAACGTCCCTGTCCCAGACAATTGGTAGAGAAATGGAAGGGTAAGTGATATTAAACAGAGAAATCTACAAGTAACTGACAAGATAAGGGCAACACTTGAGTAAATGAGGGTTCTGGCGGCTCTGTTATGGTATGGGGTGGATTTTCCTGTCATGGTTTAGGTCCACTCAACCCCTTAGTGGGCAAGGTAAATGTCAGTAAATACAC
This sequence comes from Oncorhynchus kisutch, assembly GCF_002021735.2. Taxonomy (NCBI): domain Eukaryota; kingdom Metazoa; phylum Chordata; class Actinopteri; order Salmoniformes; family Salmonidae; genus Oncorhynchus; species Oncorhynchus kisutch. The sequence goes on along the minus strand of NC_034198.2, from coordinate 2,356,879 downwards.
AGTCATTCTGAGGGATCACATTCAACCTGTGGTAAATCATCTCTATCCTGATGGGCGCGGATGACAATTCGCCCATCCACAGGGCACGAGTAGTCACTGAATGGTTTGATGGGCATGTAAACCACATGCAATGGCTGTCTCAGTCTCCAGATCTCAACCCAATTGAACATTTATGCAAGATTCCGGAGAGGCGCGAGGACATGGCTGCCGTTTTACGATCTCCTAACCAATTGGGCGTTTTTTTTTTTTTGGCGTTATTTGTAACTTATTTGTACATAATGTTTCTGCCACTGTGTCTTATGACTGAAAAGATCTTCTAGATATCAGGACAGCGATTACTCACCCCGTACTGGAGGAATACCTTTTCTTTAAAGTGTTGGATGGGAAAGATTTACTACAGACCCCTGACAAGGCCCTCATCCCCGTCATTCGCAGGAGAAAGAGACAGAGATATCGGGGATGAAGATTGGGGTGCCTTGTCAGGATCCAACGACGAGTGGGTAATCTGCCAATGGTGATCAGTCCTATTAGCCAAAGTACAATCATTGGATAATAAAATAGAAGAGCTACCAGCACGTATATCCTACCAACAGGACATTAAAAACTGTAATATCTTATGTTTCACCGAGTCGTGGCTGAACAACGACAACATACAGCTGGCGGGTTTTAAGCTCTTTCAGCAGGATAGAACAGCGGCCTCTGGTAAGATAAGGGTTTGTGGTCTATGTATTTTGTAAACAACAGCTGGTGCATGCAATCTAAGGAAGTCTCAAGGTTTTGCTCACCTAAGGTAGAGTATATCATGATAAGCTGTAGACCACACTATCTACCTAGAGAGTTTATCTGTATTTTTTGTAGCTGTCTACATATCACCACAGACCGATGCTGGCACTAAGACTGTATTCCGCCATAAGCAAACAGAAAAACACTCATCCAGAGGCAGCGCTCGGGGACTTTAATGCAGGGAAACTTAAATGATTTTTGTCTAATTTCTACCAGCATGTTAAATGTGCAACCAAAGGGGGAAAAAACTCTAGACCACCTTTAATCTACACACAGAGACTCGTACAAAGCTCTCTCTCGCCCCCCATTTGGCAAATCTGACCATAATTCTATCCTCCTGATTCCTGCTGTGAGCGGACCAAGTATTTTTTGTCTGTTGCTGTAAAGCGGAAAGATGGAATAAATGAGTCGGGAGCAGAACATAGAACAGAGTTCTCAATGGAGGTATCTTTTCTTCTCCCACAACCAAGGATGATCTCAAAAGGATAACACGCATCTTCTTTAAAGGAAAACAAAGTAACTGAACTATAACGTACATCAAGAGTGTGTCACCGTCTTAACTATACGTTCGTGGAGAGCTCATTTCTGGTGGTGGAGAGAATCAGTGTTTGCCATTCCCAAGAGTTAGTCCGTTCCTTTCGCCTCTCGTCTGTCAAGTAAGTCCTCCGTTTGGAGAATCATCATGTCCTTTTACCACGAGCTCCCTGGTGGTCCTTCCACACTGCTTACAAATAACAACTGAAGCAGGATGCACCACTGGTTCTCCCGTATATCTTATGTAGGAGGAAGAGAATAGGTGATTAGTGCCGCCAGGTGGCCTGGGCTACAATCAGTGGGCACAGCCTGCTCCCTGGTGGTCCTTCCACACGGCTTACAAATAAAAACTGAAGCAGGATGCACCAGTGAAGCAGATGCTAACTTACAGGACTGTTTTGCTAAGATTGAATCGTACTACACCAGCTCCGATCCTCGTTGAATGTGGAAGGGCTTGCAAACTATTACAGATTACAAAGGGAAGCTCAGCCACGAGCTGCCCAGTGACACGAACCTACCAGACGAGCTAAATGACCTCTATGCTCGCTTCGAGGCAAGTAACACTGAAACATGCATGAGAGCATCAGCTGTTCCGGATGACTGTGTGATCACGCTCTCCGTAGCCGATGTGAGTAAGACCTTTAAACAGGTCGACATTCACAAGGCCGCAGGGCCAGACAGATTACCAGGACGTGTACTGTGAGCATGCGCTGACCAACTGGCAACTGTCTTCACTGACATTTTCAATTTGTCCCTGACGGAATCTGTAATACCAACATGTTTTAAGCAGACCACCATAGTCCCTGTGCCCAAGAACACTAAGGTAACCTGCCTAAATGATTACCAATGACCTGCATTGAAAGGCAGGTCATGGCTCACATCAACCACATTATCCCAGAAACCGTAGACCCACTCCAATTTGCAAACTGCCCTAACAGATCCACAGATGATGCAATCTCTACTATTGCAATCAACACTGCCCTTTCCCACCTGGACAAAGGAGCACCTATGTGAGAATGCTGTTCATTGACTACAGCTCAGTGTTCAACACCATAGTGCCCTCAATGCTCATCACTAAGCTAAGGACACTGGGACGAAACACCTCCCTCTGCAACTGGATCCTGGACTTCCCAACGGGCCGCCCCCAGGTGGTGAGGGTAGGTAAAGCTGTCAGAGGAAGTCCCTAAAATTGTCAAAGACTCCAGCCAGCCTAGTCATAGACTGTTCTCTCTGCTTCCGCAAGGCAAGTGGTACTGGAGCGCCAAGTCTAGATCCAAAAGGCTTCTTCTTTTATTCCCAAGACACAAGACTCCTGAACAGCTAATCAAGGGCTACCCAGAACCCTCTTTTACGCTGCTGCTACTCTCTGTTTATTATCGATGCATAGTCACTTTAACTCTACCTACATGTACATGTTACCTCAATTACCTCGACTAGCCTGTGCGCCCGCAACTGGTACCCCCTGTATATAGCCTCCACATTGACTCTGTACCGGTACACCCTGTATATAGCCTCCACATTGACTCTGTTCCGGTATCCCCCTGTATATAGCCTCCACATTGACTCTGTACCGGTACCCCCTGTATATAGCCTCCACATTGACTCTGTACCGTAACACCCTGTATATAGCCTCCACATTGACTCTGTACCGGTACACCCTGTATATAGCCTCCACATTGACTCTGTTCCGGTATCCCCCTGTATATAGCCTCCACATTGACTCTGTACCGTAACACCCTGTATATAGCCTCCACATTGACTCTGTACCGTAACACCCTGTATATAGCCTCCACATTGACTCTGTACCGTAACACCCTGTATATAGCCTCCACATTGACTCTGTACCATAACACCCTGTATATAGCCTCCACATTGACTCTGTACCGTAACACCCGTTATATAGCCTCCACATTTACTCTGTACCGTAACACCCTGTATATAGCCTCCACATTGACCCTGTATATAGCCTCCACATTGACTCTGTACTAGTACCACCTGTATATAGCCTCCACATTGACTCTGTACCGTAACACCCTGTATATAGCCTCCACATTGACCCTGTATATAGCCTCCACATTGACTCTGTACTAGTACCACCTGTATATAGCCTCCACATTGACTCTGTACCGTAACACCCTGTATATAGCCTCCACATTTACTCTGTACCGTAACACCCTGTATATAGCCTCCACATTGACCCTGTATATAGCCTCCACATTGACTCTGTACCGTAACACCCTGTATATAGCCTCCACATTGACTCTGTACCGTAACACCCTGTATATAGCCTCCACATTGACTCTGTACCGTAACACCCTGTATATAGCCTCCACATTGACTCTGTACCGTAACACCCTGTATATAGCCTCCACATTGACTCTGTACCGTAACACCCTGTATATAGCCTCCACATTGACTCTGTACCGTAACACCCTGTATATAGCCTCCACATTGACTCTGTACCATAACACCCTGTATATAGCCTCCACATTGACTCTGTACCGTAACACCCTGTATATAGTCTCCACATTGACTCTGTACCATAACACCCTGTATATAGCCTCCACATTGACTCTGTACTAGTACCACCTGTATATAGCCTCCACATTGACTCTGTTCCGGAACCCCCTGTATATAGCCTCCACTTTGACTCTGTACCGTAACACCCTGTATATAGCCTCCACATTGACTCTGTACCATAACACCCTGTATATAGCCTCCACATTGACTCTGTACCGTAACACCCTGTATATAGCCTCCACATTGACTCTGTACCGTAACACCCTGTATATAGCCTCCACATTGACTCTGTACCGTAACACCCTGTATATAGCCTCCACATTGACTCTGTACCATAACACCCTGTATATAGCCTCCACATTGACTCTGTACCGTAACACCCTGTATATAGCCTCCACATTGACTCTGTACCGTAACACCCTGTATATAGCCTCCACATTGACTCTGTACCATAACACCCTGTATATAGCCTCCACATTGACTCTGTACCGTAACACCCTGTATATAGCCTCCACATTGACTCTGTACCGTAACACCCTGTATATAGCCTCCACATTGACTCTGTACCGTAACACCCTGTATATAGCCTCCACATTGACTCTGTACCGTAACACCCTGTATATAGCCTCCACATTGACTCTGTACCGTAACACCCTGTATATAGCCTCCACATTGACTCTGTACCATAACACCCTGTATATAGCCTCCACATTGACTCTGTACCGTAACACCCGTTATATAGCCTCCACATTTACTCTGTACCGTAACACCCTGTATATAGCCTCCACATTGACCCTGTATATAGCCTCCACATTGACTCTGTACTAGTACCACCTGTATATAGCCTCCACATTGACTCTGTACCGTAACACCCTGTATATAGCCTCCACATTGACCCTGTATATAGCCTCCACATTGACTCTGTACTAGTACCACCTGTATATAGCCTCCACATTGACTCTGTACCGTAACACCCTGTATATAGCCTCCACATTTACTCTGTACCGTAACACCTGTATATAGCCTCCACATTGACCCTGTATATAGCCTCCACATTGACTCTGTACCGTAACACCCTGTATATAGCCTCCACATTGACTCTGTACCGTAACACCCTGTATATAGCCTCCACATTGACTCTGTACTAGTACCCACCTGTATATAGCCTCCACATTGACTCTGTACCGTAACACCCTGTATATATCCTCCACATTGACTCTGTACCGTAACACCCTGTATATAGCCTCCACATTGACCCTGTATATAGCCTCCACATTGACTCTGTACCGTAACACCCTGTATATAGCCTCCACATTGACTCTGTACCGTAACACCCTGTATATAGCCTCCACATTGACTCTGTACCGTAACACCCTGTATATAGCCTCCACATTGACTCTGTACCGTAACACCCTGTATATAGCCTCCACATTGACTCTGTACCGTAACACCCTGTATATAGCCTCCACATTGACTCTGTACCGTAACACCCTGTATATAGCCTCCACATTGACTCTGTACCATAACACCCTGTATATAGCCTCCACATTGACTCTGTACCGTAACACCCTGTATATAGTCTCCACATTGACTCTGTACCATAACACCCTGTATATAGCCTCCACATTGACTCTGTACTAGTACCACCTGTATATAGCCTCCACATTGACTCTGTACCGTAACACCCTGTATATGGCCTCCACATTGACTCTGTACCGGAACCCCCTGTATATAGCCTCCACATTGACTCTGTACCGTAACACCCTGTATATAGTCTCCACATTGACTCTGTACCGTAACACCCTGTATATAGCCTCCACATTGACTCTGTACCGTAACACCCTGTATATAGCCTCCACATTGACTCTGTACCATAACACCCTGTATATAGCCTCCACATTGACTCTGTACCGTAACACCCTGTATATAGTCTCCACATTGACTCTGTACCATAACACCCTGTATATAGCCTCCACATTGACTCTGTACTAGTACCACCTGTATATAGCCTCCACATTGACTCTGTACCGTAACACCCTGTATATGGCCTCCACATTGACTCTGTACCGGAACCCCCTGTATATAGCCTCCACATTGACTCTGTACCGTAACACCCTGTATATAGTCTCCACATTGACTCTGTACCGTAACACCCTGTATATAGCCTCCACATTGACTCTGTACCGTAACACCCTGTATATAGCCTCCACATTGACTCTGTACCGTAACACCCTGTATATAGCCTCCACATTGACTCTGTACCGTAACACCCTGTATATAGCCTCCACATTGACTCTGTACCGGTTCCCCCTGTATATAGCCTCCACATTGACTCTGTACCGTAACACCCTGTATATAGTCTCCACATTGACTCTGTACCATAACACCCTGTATATAGCCTCCACATTGACTCTGTACCGTAATACCCTGTATATAGCCTCCACATTGACTCTGTACCGGTTCCCCCTGTATATAGCCTCCACATTGACTCTGTACCGTATCACCCTGTATATAGCCTCCACGTTGACTCTGTACCGGTTCCCCCTGTATATAGCCTCCACATTGACTCTGTACCGTAACACCCTGTATATGGCCTCCACATTGACTCTGTACCGGAACCCCCTGTATATAGCCTCCACATTGACTCTGTACCGTAACACCCTGTATATAGTCTCCGCATTGACTCTGTACCGTAACACCCTGTATATAGCCTCCACATTGACTCTGTACCGTAACACCCTGTATATAGCCTCCACATTGACTCTGTACCATAACACCCTGTATATAGCCTCCACATTGACTCTGTACCGTAACACCCTGTATATAGTCTCCACATTGACTCTGTACCATAACACCCTGTATATAGCCTCCACATTGACTCTGTACTAGTACCACCTGTATATAGCCTCCACATTGACTCTGTACCGTAACACCCTGTATATGGCCTCCACATTGACTCTGTACCGGAACCCCCTGTATATAGCCTCCACATTGACTCTGTACCGTAACACCCTGTATATAGTCTCCACATTGACTCTGTACCGTAACACCCTGTATATAGCCTCCACATTGACTCTGTACCGTAACACCCTGTATATAGCCTCCACATTGACTCTGTACCGTAACACCCTGTATATAGCCTCCACATTGACTCTGTACCGTAACACCCTGTATATAGCCTCCACATTGACTCTGTACCGGTTCCCCCTGTATATAGCCTCCACATTGACTCTGTACCGTAACACCCTGTATATAGTCTCCACATTGACTCTGTACCATAACACCCTGTATATAGCCTCCACATTGACTCTGTACCGTAATACCCTGTATATAGCCTCCACATTGACTCTGTACCGGTTCCCCTGTATATAGCCTCCACATTGACTCTGTACCGTATCACCCTTGTATATAGCCTCCACATTGACTCTGTACCGGTTCCCCCTGTATATAGCCTCCACATTGACTCTGTACCGTAACACCCTGTATATGGCCTCCACATTGACTCTGTACCGGAACCCCCTGTATATAGCCTCCACATTGACTCTGTACCGTAACACCCTGTATATAGTCTCCGCATTGACTCTGTACCGTAACACCCTGTATATAGCCTCCACATTGACTCTGTACCGTAACACCCTGTATATAGCCTCCACATTGACTCTGTACCATAACACCCTGTATATAGCCTCCACATTGACTCTGTACCGTAACACCCTGTATATAGTCTCCACATTGACTCTGTACCATAACACCCTGTATATAGCCTCCACATTGACTCTGTACTAGTACCACCTGTATATAGCCTCCACATTGACTCTGTACCGTAACACCCTGTATATGGCCTCCACATTGACTCTGTACCGGAACCCCCTGTATATAGCCTCCACATTGACTCTGTACCGTAACACCCTGTATATAGTCCTCCACATTGACTCTGTACCGTAACACCCTGTATATAGCCTCCACATTGACTCTGTACCGTAACACCCTGTATATAGCCTCCACATTGACTCTGTACCGTAACACCCTGTATATAGCCTCCACATTGACTCTGTACCGTAACACCCTGTATATAGCCTCCACATTGACTCTGTACCGGTTCCCCCTGTATATAGCCTCCACATTGACTCTGTACCGTAACACCCTGTATATAGTCTCCACATTGACTCTGTACCATAACACCCTGTATATAGCCTCCACATGACTCTGTACCGTAATACCCTGTATATAGCCTCCACATTGACTCTGTACCGGTTCCCCCTGTATATAGCCTCCACATTGACTCTGTACCGTATCACCCTGTATATAGCCTCCACATTGACTCTGTACCGGTTCCCCCTGTATATAGCCTCCACATTGACTCTGTACCGTAACACCCTGTATATAGTCTCCACATTGACTCTGTACATAACACCCTGTATATAGCCTCCACATTGACTCTGTACCAGTACCCCCTGTATATAGCCTCCACATTGACTCTGTACCGTAACACCCTGTATATAGCCTCCACATTGACTCTGTACCAGTACCCCCTGTATATAGCCTCCACATTGACTCTGTACCGGTACCCCTGTATATAGCCTCCACATTGACTCTGTAACCGTAATACCCTGTATATAGCCTCCACATTGACTCTGTACCGGTACCCCCCCTGTATATAGCCTCACATTGACCCTGTATATAGCCTCCACATTGACTCTGTACCGGTACCCCCCTGTATATAGCTCCACATTGACCCTGTATATAGCCTCCACATTGACTCTGTACCGGTACCCCCGCACCCACTGTATATAGCCTCCACAATTGACCCTGTATATAGCCTCCACATTGACTCTGTACCGGTACCCACTGTATATAGCCTCCACATTGACTCTGTACCGTAACACCCTGTATATAGCCTCCACATTGACTCTGTACCATAACACCCTGTATATAGTCTCCACATGTGACTCTGTACCATAACACCCTGTATATAGCCTCCACATTGACTCTGTACCAGTACCCCCTGTATATAGCCTCCACATTGACTCTGTAGCCGTAACACCCTGTATATAGCCTCCACATTGACTCTGTACCAGTACCCCCTGTATATTAGCCTCCACATTGACTCTGTACCGTACCCTGTATATAGCCTCCACATTGACTCTGTACCGTAATACCCTGTATATAGCCCTCCACAATTGACTCTGTACCGGTACCCCCCTGTATATAGCCTCCACATTGACTCTGTATATAGCCTCCACATTGACTCTGTACCGGTACCCCCTGTATATAGCCTCCACATTGACCCTGTATATAGCCTCCACATTGACTCTGTACCGGTACCCCCTGTATATAGCCTCCACATTGACCCTGTATATAGCCTCCACATTGACTCTGTACCGGTACCCCCTGTATATAGCCTCCACATTGACCCTGTATATAGCCTCCACATTGACTCTGTACCGGTACCCACTGTATATAGCCTCCACATTGACCCTGTATATAGCCTCCACATTGACTCTGTACCGGTACCCCTGTATATAGCCTCCACATTGACTCTGTACCGGTACCCCCTGTATATAGCCTCCACATTGACCCTGTATAGCCTCCACATTGACTCTGTACCGTACCACCTGTATATAGCCTCCACATTGACTCTGTACCGTACCCCCTGTATATAGCCTCCACATTGACTCTGTACCGTAACACCCTGTATATAGCCTCCACATTGACTCTGTACCGGTACCCCTGTATATAGCCTCCACATTGACTCTGTACCGGTACCCCCTGTATATAGCCTCCACATTGACTCTGTACCGTAATACCCTGTATATAGCCTCCACATTGACTCTGTACCGGTACCCCCCTGTATATAGCCTCCACATTGACCCTGTATATAGCCTCCACATTGACTCTGTACCGGTACCCCCTGTATATAGCCTCCACATTGACTCTGTATATAGCCTCCACATTGACTCTGTACCGGTACCCCCTGTATATACCTCCACATTGACCTGTATATAGCCTCCACATTGACTCTGTACCGGTACCCCCTGTATATAGCCTCCACATTGACCCTGTATATAGCCTCCACATTGACTCTGTACCGGTACCCCCTGTATATAGCCTCCACATTGACCCTGTATATAGCCTCCACATTGACTCTGTACCGGTACCCCTGTATATAGCCTCCACATTGACTCTGTACCGGTACCCCCTGTATATAGCCTCCACATTGACCCTGTATATAGCCTCCACATTGACTCTGTACCGGTACCCCCTGTATATAGCCTCCACATTGACTCTGTACCGTAACACCCTGTATATAGCCTCCACATTGACCCTGTATATAGCCTCCACATTGACTCTGTACCGTACCCACTGTATATAGCCTCCACATTGACTCTGTACCGTAACACCCTGTATATAGCCTCCACATTGACTCTGTACCGGTACCCCCTGTATATAGCCTCCACATTGACCCTGTATATAGCCTCCACATTGACTCTGTACCGGTACCCCCTGTATATAGCCTCCACATTGACTCTGTACCGGTACCCCCTGTATATAGCCTCCACATTGACTCTGTACCGGTACCCCCTATATAGCCTCCACATTGACTCTGTACCGGTACCCCCTGTATATAGCCTCCACATTGACTCTGTACCGGTACCCCCTGTATATAGCCTCCACATTGACTCTGTACCGGTACCCCTGTATATAGCCTCCACATTGACTCTGTACCGGTACCCCCTGTATATAGCCTGTCTCTTATCCACATCTCCCTGTATATAGCCTCCACATTGACTCTGTACCGGTACCCCCTGTATATAGCCTCCACATTGACTCTGTACCGGTACCCCCTGTATATAGCCTCCACATTGACTCTGTACCGGTACCCCCTGTATATAGCCTCCACATTGACTCTGTACCGGTACCCCCTGTATATAGCCTCCACATTGACTCTGTACCGGTACCCCCTGTATATAGCCTCCACATTGACTCTGTACCGGTACCCCCTGTATATAGCCTCCACATTGACTCTGTACCGTACCCCCTGTATATAGCCTCCACATTGACTCTGTACCGGTACCCCCTGTATATAGCCTCCACATTGACTCTGTACCGGTACCCCCTGTATATAGCCTCCACATTGACTCTGTACCGGTACCCCTGTATATAGCCTCCACATTGACTCTGTACCGTACCCCTGTATATAGCCTCCACATTGACTCTGTACCGGTACCCCCTGTATATAGCCTCCACATTGACTCTGTACCGGTACCCCTGTATATAGCCTCCACATTGACTCTGTACCGGTACCCCCTGTATATAGCCTCCACATTGACTCTGTACCGGTACCCCCTGTATATAGCCTCCACATTGACTCTGTACCGGTACCCCCTGTATATAGCCTCCACATTGACTCTGTACCGGTACCCCTGTATATAGCCTCCACATTGACTCTGTACCGGTACCCCCTGTATATAGCCTCCACATTGACTCTGTACCGGTACCCCCTGTATATAGCCTCCACATTGACTCTGTACCGGTACCCCCTGTATATAGCCTCCACATTGACTCTGTACCGGTACCCCCTGTATATAGCCTCCACATTGACTCTGTACCGGTACCCCCTGTATATAGCCTCCACATTGACTCTGTACCGGTACCCCCTGTATATAGCCTCCACATTGACTCTGTACCGGTACCCCCTGTATATAGCCTCCACATTGACTCTGTACCGGTACCCCCTGTATATAGCCTCCACATTGACTCTGTACCGGTACCCCCTGTATATAGCCTCCACATTGACTCTGTACCGGTACCCCCTGTATATAGCCTCCACATTGACCCTGTATATAGCCTCCACATTGACTCTGTACCGGTACCCCTGTATATAGCCTCCACATTGACTCTGTACCGGTACCCCCTGTATATAGCCTCCACATTGACTCTGTACCGTACCCCCTGTATATAGCCTCCACATTGACTCTGTACCGGTACCCCTGTATATAGCCTCCACATTGACTCTGTACCGGTACCCCCTGTATATAGCCTCCACATTGACTCTGTACCGGTACCCCCTGTATATAGCCTCCACATTGACTCTGTACCGGTAACCCCTGTATATAGCCTCCACATTGACTCTGTACCGGTACCCCCTGTATATAGCCTCCACATTGACTCTGTACCGGTACCCCCTGTATATAGCCTCCACATTGACTCTGTACCGGTACCCCCTGTATATAGCCTCCACATTGACTCTGTACCGTACCCCTGTATATAGCCTCCACATTGACTCTGTACCGGTACCCCCTGTATATAGCCTCCACATTGACTCTGTACCGGTACCCCCTGTATATAGCCTCCACATTGACTCTGTACCGGTACCCCTGTATATAGCCTCCACATTGACTCTGTACCGGTACCCCCTGTATATAGCCTCCACATTGACTCTGTACCGGTACCCCTGTATATAGCCTCCACATTGACTCTGTACCGGTACCCCCTGTATATAGCCTCCACATTGACTCTGTACCGTACCCCCTGTATATAGCCTCCACATTGACTCTGTACCGGTACCCCTGTATATAGCCTCCACATTGACTCTGTACCGTACCCCTGTATATAGCCTCCACATTGACTCTGTACCGGTACCCCTGTATATAGCCTCCACATTGACTCTGTACCGGTACCCCTGTATATAGCCTCCACATTGACTCTGTACCGGTACCCCCTGTATATAGCCTCCACATTGACTCTGTACCGGTACCCCTGTATATAGCCTCCACATTGACTCTGTACCGGTACCCCCTGTATATAGCCTCCACATTGACTCTGTACCGGTACCCCCTGTATATAGCCTCCACATTGACTCTGTACCGGTACCCCCTGTATATAGCCTCCACATTGACTCTGTACCGGTACCCCTGTATATAGCCTCCACATTGACTCTGTACCGGTACCCCCTGTATATAGCCTCCACATTGACTCTGTACCGGTACCCCCTGTATATAGCCTCCACATTGACTCTGTACCGTACCCCCTGTATATAGCCTCCACATTGACTCTGTACCGGTACCCCTGTATATAGCCTCCACATTGACTCTGTACCGGTACCCCTGTATATAGCCTCCACATTGACTCTGTACCGGTACCCCTGTATATAGCCTCCACATTGACTCTGTACCGGTACCCCCTGTATATAGCCTCCACATTGACTCTGTACCGGTACCCCCTGTATATAGCCTCCACATTGACTCTGTACTGTATATAGCCTCCACATTGACTCTGTACCGGTACCCCTGTATATAGCCTCCACATTGACTCTGTACCGGTACCCCTGTATATAGCCTCCACATTGACTCTGTACCGGTACCCCTGTATATAGCCTCCACATTGACTCTGTACCGGTACCCCTGTATATAGCCTCCACATTGACTCTGTACCGGTACCCCCTGTATATAGCCTCCACATTGACTCTGTACCGGTACCCCTGTATATAGCCTCCACATTGACTCTGTACCGGTACCCCTGTATATAGCCTCCACATTGACTCTGTACCGGTACCCCTGTATATAGCCTCCACATTGACTCTGTACCGGTACCCCTGTATATAGCCTCCACATTGACTCTGTACCGGTACCCCCTGTATATAGCCTCCACATTGACTCTGTACCGTAACACCCTGTATATAGCCTCCACATTGACTCTGTACCGGTACCCCCTGTATATAGCCTCCACATTGACTCTGTATATAGCCTCCACATTGACTCTGTACCGGTACCCCCTGTATATAGCCTCCACATTGACTCTGTACCGGTACCCCTGTATATAGCCTCCACATTGACTCTGTACCGGTACCCCCTGTATATAGCCTCCACATTGACTCTGTACCGGTACCCCCTGTATATAGCCTCCACATTGACTCTGTACCGTACCCCTGTATATAGCCTCCACATTGACTCTGTACCGGTACCCCCTGTATATAGCCTCCACATTGACTCTGTACCGGTACCCCCTGTATATAGCCTCCACATTGACTCTGTACCGGTACCCCCTGTATATAGCCTCCACATTGACTCTGTACCGGTACCCCTGTATATAGCCTCCACATTGACTCTGTACCGGTACCCCTGTATATAGCCTCCACATTGACTCTGTACCGGTACCCCCTGTATATAGCCTCCACATTGACTCTGTACCGGTACCCCCTGTATATAGCCTCCACATTGACTCTGTACCGGTACCCCCTGTATATAGCCTCCACATTGACTCTGTACCGGTACCCCTGTATATAGCCTCCACATTGACTCTGTACCGGTACCCCCTGTATATAGCCTCCACATTGACTCTGTACCGTACCCCCTGTATATAGCCTCCACATTGACTCTGTACCGGTACCCCTGTATATAGCCTCCACATTGACTCTGTACCGGTACCCCCTGTATATAGCCTCCACATTGACTCTGTACCGGTACCCCCTGTATATAGCCTCCACATTGACTCTGTACCGTACCCCTGTATATAGCCTCCACATTGACTCTGTACCGGTACCCCTGTATATAGCCTCCACATTGACTCTGTACCGGTACCCCCTGTATATAGCCTCCACATTGACTCTGTACCGGTACCCCTGTATATAGCCTCCACATTGACTCTGTACCGGTACCCCCTGTATATAGCCTCCACATTGACTCTGTACCGGTACCCCTGTATATAGCCTCCACATTGACTCTGTACCGGTACCCCCTGTATATAGCCTCCACATTGACTCTGTACCGGTACCCCTGTATATAGCCTCCACATTGACTCTGTACCGGTACCCCCTGTATATAGCCTCCACATTGACTCTGTACCGTACCCCCTGTATATAGCCTCCACATTGACTCTGTACCGGTACCCCCTGTATATAGCCTCCACATTGACTCTGTACCGGTACCCCCTGTATATAGCCTCCACATTGACTCTGTACCGTACCCCTGTATATAGCCTCCACATTGACTCTGTACCGGTACCCCCTGTATATAGCCTCCACATTGACTCTGTACCGGTACCCCTGTATATAGCCTCCACATTGACTCTGTACCGGTACCCCTGTATATAGCCTCCACATTGACTCTGTACCGGTACCCCCTGTATATAGCCTCCACATTGACTCTGTACCGGTACCCCTGTATATAGCCTCCACATTGACTCTGTACCGGTACCCCCTGTATATAGCCTCCACATTGACTCTGTACCGGTACCCCTGTATATAGCCTCCACATTGACTCTGTACCGGTACCCCCTGTATATAGCCTCCACATTGACTCTGTACCGGTACCCCTGTATATAGCCTCCACATTGACTCTGTACCGGTACCCCCTGTATATAGCCTCCACATTGACTCTGTACCGGTACCCCCTGTATATAGCCTCCACATTGACTCTGTACCGGTACCCCCTGTATATAGCCTCCACATTGACTCTGTACCGGTACCCCTGTATATAGCCTCCACATTGACTCTGTACCGTACCCCTGTATATAGCCTCCACATTGACTCTGTACCGGTACCCCCTGTATATAGCCTCCACATTGACTCTGTACCGGTACCCCCTGTATATAGCCTCCACATTGACTCTGTACCGTACCCCCTGTATATAGCCTCCACATTGACTCTGTACCGTACCCCTGTATATAGCCTCCACATTGACTCTGTACCGGTACCCCCTGTATATAGCCTCCACATTGACTCTGTACCGGTACCCCCTGTATATAGCCTCCACATTGACTCTGTACCGGTACCCCTGTATATAGCCTCCACATTGACTCTGTACCGTACCCCCTGTATATAGCCTCCACATTGACTCTGTACCGGTACCCCCTGTATATA
This sequence comes from Oncorhynchus kisutch, assembly GCF_002021735.2. NCBI lineage: Eukaryota > Metazoa > Chordata > Actinopteri > Salmoniformes > Salmonidae > Oncorhynchus > Oncorhynchus kisutch. The sequence goes on along the minus strand of NC_034198.2, from coordinate 2,341,182 downwards.
GCCTCCACATTGACTCTGTACCGGTACCCCCTGTATATAGCCTCCACATTGACTCTGTACCGGTACCCCCTGTATATAGCCTCCACATTGACTCTGTACCGTACCCCCTGTATATAGCCTCCACATTGACTCTGTACCGGTACCCCCTGTATATAGCCTCCACATTGACTCTGTACCGGTACCCCCTGTATATAGCCTCCACATTGACTCTGTACCGTACCCCTGTATATAGCCTCCACATTGACTCTGTACCGGTACCCCTGTATATAGCCTCCACATTGACTCTGTACCGGTACCCCTGTATATAGCCTCCACATTGACTCTGTACCGGTACCCCTGTATATAGCCTCCACATTGACTCTGTACCGTACCCCCTGTATATAGCCTCCACATTGACTCTGTACCGTACCCCCTGTATATAGCCTCCACATTGACTCTGTACCGGTACCCCCTGTATATAGCCTCCACATTGACTCTGTACCGGTACCCCCTGTATATAGCCTCCACATTGACTCTGTACCGGTACACCCTGTATATAGCCTCCACATTGACTCTGTACCGGTACCCCCTGTATATAGCCTCCACATTGACTCTGTACCGGTACCCCCTGTATATAGCCTCCACATTGACTCTGTACCGGTACCCCCTGTATATAGCCTCCACATTGACTCTGTACCGGTACCCCCTGTATATAGCCTCCACATTGACTCTGTACCGGTACCCCTGTATATAGCCTCCACATTGACTCTGTACCGGTACCCCTGTATATAGCCTCCACATTGACTCTGTACCGGTACCCCCTGTATATAGCCTCCACATTGACTCTGTACCGGTACCCCCTGTATATAGCCTCCACATTGACTCTGTACCGGTACCCCCTGTATATAGCCTCCACATTGACTCTGTACCGGTACCCCTGTATATAGCCTCCACATTGACTCTGTACCGTAACACCCTGTATATAGCCTCCACATTGACCTGTATATAGCCTCCACATTGACTCTGTACCGGTACCCCTGTATATAGCCTCCACATTGACTCTGTACCGGTACCCCCTGTATATAGCCTCCACATTGACTCTGTACCGGTACCCCCTGTATATAGCCTCCACATTGACTCTGTACCGGTACCCCCTGTATATAGCCTCCACATTGACTCTGTACCGGTACCCCCTGTATATAGCCTCCACATTGACTCTGTACCGGTACCCCCTGTATATAGCCTCCACATTGACTCTGTACCGGTACCCCTGTATATAGCCTCCACATTGACTCTGTACCGGTACCCCCTGTATATAGCCTCCACATTGACTCTGTACCGGTACCCCTGTATATAGCCTCCACATTGACTCTGTACCGGTACCCCTGTATATAGCCTCCACATTGACTCTGTACCGGTACCCCCTGTATATAGCCTCCACATTGACTCTGTACCGTAACCCCTGTATATAGCCTCCACATTGACCTGTATATAGCCTCCACATTGACTCTGTACCGGTACCCCCTGTATATAGCCTCCACATTGACTCTGTACCGGTACCCCCTGTATATAGCCTCCACATTGACTCTGTACCGGTACCCCCTGTATATAGCCTCCACATTGACTCTGTACCGGTACCCCCTGTATATAGCCTCCACATTGACTCTGTACCGTACACCCTGTATATAGCCTCCACATTGACTCTGTACCGGTACCCCCTGTATATAGCCTCCACATTGACTCTGTACCGGTACCCCCTGTATATAGCCTCCACATTGACTCTGTACCGGTACCCCCTGTATATAGCCTCCACATTGACTCTGTACCGTAACCCCTGTATATAGCCTCCACATTGACTCTGTACCGGTACCCCCTGTATATAGCCTCCACATTGACTCTGTACCGGTACCCCCTGTATATAGCCTCCACATTGACTCTGTACCGTAACACCTGTATATAGCCTCCACATTGACTCTGTACCGGTACCCCCTGTATATAGCCTCCACATTGACTCTGTACCGGTACCCCCTGTATATAGCCTCCACATTGACTCTGTACCGGTACCCCCTGTATATAGCCTCCACATTGACTCTGTACCGTAACCCCTGTATATAGCCTCCACATTGACTCTGTACCGGTACCCCTGTATATAGCCTCCACATTGACTCTGTACCGGTACCCCCTGTATATAGCCTCCACATTGACTCTGTACCGTACCCCCTGTATATAGCCTCCACATTGACTCTGTACCGTAACCCCTGTATATAGCCTCCACATTGACTCTGTACCGTAACACCCTGTATATAGCCTCCACATTGACTCTGTACCGTAACACCCTGTATATAGCCTCCACATTGACTCTGTACCGTAACACCCTGTATATAGCCTCCACATTGACTCTGTACCGTAACCCCCTGTATATAGCCTCCACATTGACTCTGTACCGGTACCCCCTGTATATAGCCTCCACATTGACTCTGTACCGTAACACCCTGTATATAGCCTCCACATTGACTCTGTACCGGTACCCCCTGTATATAGCCTCCACATTGACTCTGTACCGTAACCCCTGTATATAGCCTCCACATTGACTCTGTACCGGTACCCCCTGTATATAGCCTCCACATTGACTCTGTACCGTAACACCCTGTATATAGCCTCCACATTGACTCTGTACCGGTACCCCCTGTATATAGCCTCCACATTGACTCTGTACCGTAACCCCTGTATATAGCCTCCACATTGACTCTGTACCGTACCCCCTGTATATAGCCTCCACATTGACTCTGTACCGTAACACCCTGTATATAGCCTCCACATTGACTCTGTACCGTAACACCCTGTATATAGCCTCCACATTGACTCTGTACCGTACACCCTGTATATAGCCTCCACATTGACTCTGTACCGTAACCCCCTGTATATAGCCTCCACATTGACTCTGTACCGTAACCCCTGTATATAGCCTCCACATTGACTCTGTACCGGTACCCCTGTATATAGCCTCCACATTGACTCTGTACCGTACACCCTGTATATAGCCTCCACATTGACTCTGTACCGTAACACCCTGTATATAGCCTCCACATTGACTCTGTACCGTACCCCCTGTATATAGCCTCCACATTGACTCTGTACCGGTACCCCCTGTATATAGCCTCCACATTGACTCTGTACCGTAACCCCTGTATATAGCCTCCACATTGACTCTGTACCGTACACCCTGTATATAGCCTCCACATTGACTCTGTACCGGTACCCCCTGTATATAGCCTCCACATTGACTCTGTACCGTAACACCCTGTATATAGCCTCCACATTGACTCTGTACCGTAACCCCTGTATATAGCCTCCACATTGACTCTGTACCGTACCCCTGTATATAGCCTCCACATTGACTCTGTACCGTAACCCCTGTATATAGCCTCCACATTGACTCTGTACCGGTACCCCTGTATATAGCCTCCACATTGACTCTGTACCGTAACCCCTGTATATAGCCTCCACATTGACTCTGTACCGTAACACCCTGTATATAGCCTCCACATTGACTCTGTACCGTAACACCCTGTATATAGCCTCCACATTGACTCTGTACCGGTACCCCCTGTATATAGCCTCCACATTGACTCTGTACCGTAACACCCTGTATATAGCCTCCACATTGACTCTGTACCGTACACCCTGTATATAGCCTCCACATTGACTCTGTACCGGTACCCCTGTATATAGCCTCCACATTGACTCTGTACCGTACCCCCTGTATATAGCCTCCACATTGACTCTGTACCGGTACCCCCTGTATATAGCCTCCACATTGACTCTGTACCGTAACCCCTGTATATAGCCTCCACATTGACTCTGTACCGTACACCCTGTATATAGCCTCCACATTGACTCTGTACCGTAACACCCTGTATATAGCCTCCACATTGACTCTGTACCGTACCCCCTGTATATAGCCTCCACATTGACTCTGTACCGTAACACCCTGTATATAGCCTCCACATTGACTCTGTACCGTATACCCCTGTATATAGCCTCCACATTGACTCTGTACCGTAACACCCTGTATATAGCCTCCACATTGACTCTGTACCGGTACCCCCTGTATATAGCCTCCACATTGACTCTGTACCGTAACACCCTGTATATAGCCTCCACATTGACTCTGTACCGGTACCCCCTGTATATAGCCTCCACATTGACTCTGTACCGTAACCCCTGTATATAGCCTCCACATTGACTCTGTACCGGTACCCCCTGTATATAGCCTCCACATTGACTCTGTACCGTAACACCCTGTATATAGCCTCCACATTGACTCTGTACCGGTACCCCCTGTATATAGCCTCCACATTGACTCTGTACCGTAACACCCTGTATATAGCCTCCACATTGACTCTGTACCGTAACACCCTGTATATAGCCTCCACATTGACTCTGTACCGTAACACCCTGTATATAGCCTCCACATTGACTCTGTACCGTAACACCCTGTATATAGCCTCCACATTGACTCTGTACCGTAACACCCTGTATATAGCCTCCACATTGACTCTGTACCGGTACCCCCTGTATATAGCCTCCACATTGACTCTGTACCGTAACACCCTGTATATAGCCTCCACATTGACTCTGTACCGTAACACCCTGTATATAGCCTCCACATTGACTCTGTACCGTAACACCCTGTATATAGCCTCCACATTGACTCTGTACCGGTACCCCCTGTATATAGCCTCCACATTGACTCTGTACCGTAACACCCTGTATATAGCCTCCACATTGACTCTGTACCGTAACCCCTGTATATAGCCTCCACATTGACTCTGTACCGGTACCCCCTGTATATAGCCTCCACATTGACTCTGTACCGTAACACCCTGTATATAGCCTCCACATTGACTCTGTACCGTAACACCCTGTATATAGCCTCCACATTGACTCTGTACCGTAACACCCTGTATATAGCCTCCACATTGACTCTGTACCGTACCCCCTGTATATAGCCTCCACATTGACTCTGTACCGTACCCCTGTATATAGCCTCCACATTGACTCTGTACCGTAACCCCTGTATATAGCCTCCACATTGACTCTGTACCGTAACACCCTGTATATAGCCTCCACATTGACTCTGTACCGTAACACCCTGTATATAGCCTCCACATTGACTCTGTACCGGTACCCCCTGTATATAGCCTCCACATTGACTCTGTACCGTAACACCCTGTATATAGCCTCCACATTGACTCTGTACCGGTACCCCCTGTATATAGCCTCCACATTGACTCTGTACCGTAACACCCTGTATATAGCCTCCACATTGACTCTGTACCGTAACACCCTGTATATAGCCTCCACATTGACTCTGTACCGTACCCCCTGTATATAGCCTCCACATTGACTCTGTACCGGTACCCCTGTATATAGCCTCCACATTGACTCTGTACCGTAATACCCTGTATATAGCCTCCACATTGACTCTGTACCGGTACCCCCTGTATATAGCCTCCACATTGACTCTGTACCGTACCCCCTGTATATAGCCTCCACATTGACTCTGTACCGTAACCCCTGTATATAGCCTCCACATTGACTCTGTACCGGTACCCCTGTATATAGCCTCCACATTGACTCTGTACCGGTACCCCTGTATATAGCCTCCACATTGACTCTGTACCGTAATACCCTGTATATAGCCTCCACATTGACTCTGTACCGGTACCCCCTGTATATAGCCTCCACATTGACTCTGTACCGGTACCCCCTGTATATAGCCTCCACATTGACTCTGTACCGTAACACCCTGTATATAGCCTCCACATTGACTCTGTACCGTAACACCCTGTATATAGCCTCCACATTGACTCTGTACCGTAACCCCTGTATATAGCCTCCACATTGACTCTGTACCGTAACACCCTGTATATAGCCTCCACATTGACTCTGTACCGTAACACCCTGTATATAGCCTCCACATTGACTCTGTACCGGTACCCCCTGTATATAGCCTCCACATTGACTCTGTACCGTAACCCCTGTATATAGCCTCCACATTGACTCTGTACCGTAACACCCTGTATATAGCCTCCACATTGACTCTGTACCGTAACACCCTGTATATAGCCTCCACATTGACTCTGTACCGGTACCCCCTGTATATAGCCTCCACATTGACTCTGTACCGTACCCCCTGTATATAGCCTCCACATTGACTCTGTACCGGTACCCCCTGTATATAGCCTCCACATTGACTCTGTACCGGTACCCCCTGTATATAGCCTCCACATTGACTCTGTACCGTAACACCCTGTATATAGCCTCCACATTGACTCTGTACCGTACACCCTGTATATAGCCTCCACATTGACTCTGTACCGTAACACCCTGTATATAGCCTCCACATTGACTCTGTACCGGTACCCCCTGTATATAGCCTCCACATTGACTCTGTACCGTAACACCCTGTATATAGCCTCCACATTGACTCTGTACCGTAACACCCTGTATATAGCCTCCACATTGACTCTGTACCGTTCCCCTGTATATAGCCTCCACATTGACTCTGTACCGTAACACCCTGTATATAGCCTCCACATTGACTCTGTACCGGTACCCCTGTATATAGCCTCCACATTGACTCTGTACCGTAACCCCTGTATATAGCCTCCACATTGACTCTGTACCGTAACCCCTGTATATAGCCTCCACATTGACTCTGTACCGTACACCCTGTATATAGCCTCCACATTGACTCTGTACCGGTACCCCCTGTATATAGCCTCCACATTGACTCTGTACCGGTACCCCCTGTATATAGCCTCCACATTGACTCTGTACCGGTACCCCCCTGTATATAGCCTCCACATTGACTCTGTACCGTAACACCCTGTATATAGCCTCCACATTGACTCTGTACCGGTACCCCCTGTATATAGCCTCCACATTGACTCTGTACCGTAACACCCTGTATATAGCCTCCACATTGACTCTGTACCGGTACCCCCTGTATATAGCCTCCACATTGACTCTGTACCGTAACACCCTGTATATAGCCTCCACATTGACTCTGTACCGTAACCCTGTATATAGCCTCCACATTGACTCTGTACCGTAATACCCTGTATATAGCCTCCACATTGACTCTGTACCGGTACCCCTGTATATAGCCTCCACATTGACTCTGTACCGTACCCCCTGTATATAGCCTCCACATTGACTCTGTACCGGTACACCCTGTATATAGCCTCCACATTGACTCTGTACCGGTACCCCCTGTATATAGCCTCCACATTGACTCTGTACCGTAACACCCTGTATATAGCCTCCACATTGACTCTGTACCGTAACACCTGTATATAGCCTCCACATTGACTCTGTACCGTAACACCCTGTATATAGCCTCCACATTGACTCTGTACCGTACCCCCTGTATATAGCCTCCACATTGACTCTGTACCGTAACCCCTGTATATAGCCTCCACATTGACTCTGTACCGTAACACCCTGTATATAGCCTCCACATTGACTCTGTACCGTAACCCCTGTATATAGCCTCCACATTGACTCTGTACCGTAACACCCTGTATATAGCCTCCACATTGACTCTGTACCGGTACCCCTGTATATAGCCTCCACATTGACTCTGTACCGTAACACCCTGTATATAGCCTCCACATTGACTCTGTACCGGTACCCCCTGTATATAGCCTCCACATTGACTCTGTACCGTAACACCCTGTATATAGCCTCCACATTGACTCTGTACCGTAACCCCCTGTATATAGCCTCCACATTGACTCTGTACCGTAACACCCTGTATATAGCCTCCACATTGACTCTGTACCGGTACCCCCTGTATATAGCCTCCACATTGACTCTGTACCGTAATACCCTGTATATAGCCTCCACATTGACTCTGTACCGGTTCCCCCTGTATATAGCCTCCACATTGACTCTGTACCGGTTACCCCTGTATATAGCCTCCACATTGACTCTGTACCGTACACCCTGTATATAGCCTCCACATTGACTCTGTACCGTACCCCCTGTATATAGCCTCCACATTGACTCTGTACCGTACCCCCTGTATATAGCCTCCACATTGACTCTGTACCGTAACACCCTGTATATAGCCTCCACATTGACTCTGTACCGGTACCCCCTGTATATAGCCTCCACATTGACTCTGTACCGGTACCCCCTGTATATAGCCTCCACATTGACTCTGTACCGTAACACCCTGTATATAGCCTCCACATTGACTCTGTACCGTAACACCCTGTATATAGCCTCCACATTGACTCTGTACCGTAACACCCTGTATATAGCCTCCACATTGACTCTGTACCGTAACACCCTGTATATAGCCTCCACATTGACTCTGTACCGTAACACCCTGTATATAGCCTCCACATTGACTCTGTACCGGTACCCCCTGTATATAGCCTCCACATTGACTCTGTACCGTAACACCCTGTATATAGCCTCCACATTGACTCTGTACCGTAACACCCTGTATATAGCCTCCACATTGACTCTGTACCGTAACACCCTGTATATAGCCTCCACATTGACTCTGTACCGGTACCCCCTGTATATAGCCTCCACATTGACTCTGTACCGTAATACCCTGTATATAGCCTCCACATTGACTCTGTACCGGTACCCCCTGTATATAGCCTCCACATTGACTCTGTACCGGTACCCCCTGTATATAGCCTCCACATTGACTCTGTACCGTAACACCCTGTATATAGCCTCCACATTGACTCTGTACCGGTACCCCTGTATATAGCCTCCACATTGACTCTGTACCGTAACACCCTGTATATAGCCTCCACATTGACCCTGTACCGTACCCCCTGTATATAGCCTCCACATTGACTCTGTACCGGTACCCCCTGTATATAGCCTCCACATTGACTCTGTACTGGTACCCCCTGTATATAGCCTCCACATTGACTCTGTACCGGTACCCCCTGTATATAGCCTCACTTGTTATTTTACTGATGCTGTTTAATTAATTGTTACTTTTATTTAACATTTTTTTCTTAACCAACAATCTCAATGTAGACATACATTTAAGATATACAATATACCACACCCCACTCCGTTAATTAAACTTTTACCTACTAGCACCAACACTCACTTACCCCAAGGCGCTCAACTTACCCTGTCCTCATACTCAACTTACCCCATATCCGGGGTAAGTTGTGCCAAGAGATCACTTTTTTTGGACAAGCTATGTTTTCAAAACTTTTATGTTTAAATTCATTCAGATTTTTTCCAGGGATACACAACATCCTGAAAAATATGTAGATATCTTTTTTTATAGAAAGAATACAATATTTCCCTTGACCTGAATGTAAAGAATGGCTCAACTTCACATTTGGAGAGAAACAGAGAGACATCCTTTGATGACCTATCAGCAGGCAATTAAGTATGATAAGTTGAGAGCCTGGGAGAGGGTTTTGTGCATGAAGGTGTCATGATACTGATGATTTTGTCGCCACAGATGCTTTGTTTACGTTTCTACCGTTGTGGCTAGATGGAGTAGGGCTACCGCTCTATCTAGTGATCGCGTTGAGGACAACAGCTGTTGACAAATGTAGCATTGTAGCTAATCCTAAAGGCGTCCTCATGCTTCCTAGTCAAAACAGTTCAGTAGAGTTTGTGCATATATTATGACGACATTTTGTGACGTTTCTGTTCGTTTTGGACTTCAGTGAGGGTATTTTTGACTGTTCAGGCGCTCATCATTTTTTTTCTGGAGGCAATCTGAAAGTCTACGCCCCTTTGTTGGTGATTGGTCAACAGTAGAGACTCTTCAATAAAGGCTTTGTTGTCATTCAACGAGAGACAACTCATTTTCATGCACATTGTTCATTGAAAAATAATGCACCAAACATCTTAGTAAAAACGTCAAAATTAATTTATTGAGTTTAGTTCTGCGGAAGTGTATACTGGCTACGGTGTCTCAAAATGGAAAAACAGTACTATTGCCAATTTTTTCTCGTTTCTCAAGCAAAGGTCTTACACTCGTTTGGTTCGGCTTGCCGAGTTCAGCCAGGCGCCAGCTGAACTGAAGCATGCTGACGCCTTAACCATAACCCTTTTCCTTACCTTAACCTCATTCTCCTAACCTGCCATGTTCATTCACTTAACCTACCACATTAATCATCCTAACCTGCTATGTAAACAAACCATCTGTGGTGACAAATATTTTCTTTATCACCAGACTGGACTTCATTTATGCTTTTTACATAAAACTATTCGTTATGCCTTGCTCATATCAATATCAAACATTATCGATATTGGTGCCCACCACTAATCTCGATCAGAGCAATTCATATTTGTGGCTTAGTTTACTCGCATTTGGGTAAATGAACAGTTCACTTAATAGGCATGGATTTCTAATAATGTACAATTGTCAAAGTTTTAATTCAAGTGGAAAGTAAATGTAATGTGTGTATGGAGGGATACTCATTATCAGCCTCTTGGATAGAAATGGTGAATTGCTGCACTGTGATGATGGTCAATGTTTACTCTTGGATAGAAATGGTGAATTGCTGTACTGTGATGATGGTCAATGTTTACTCTTGCTGCACTGTGATGATGGTCAATGTTTACTCTTGCTGCACTGTGATGATGGTCAATGTTTACTCTTGGATAGAAATGGTGAATTGCTGTACTGTGATGATGGTCAATGTTTACTCTTGGATAGAAATGGTGAATTGCTGTACTGTGATGATGGTCAATGTTTACTCTTGGATAGAAATGGTGAATTGCTGTACTGTGATGATGGTCAATGTTTACTCTTGGATAGAAATGGTGAATTGCTGTACTGTGATGATGGTCAATGTTTACTCTTGGATAGAAATGGTGAATTGCTGTACTGTGATGATGGTCAATGTTTACTCTTGGATAGAAATGGTGAATTGCTGTACTGTGATGATGGTCAATGTTTACTCTTGGATAGAAATGGTGAATTGCTGTACTGTGATGATGGTCAATGTTTACTCTTGGATAGAAATGGTGAATTGCTGTACTGTGATGATGGTCAATGTTTACTCTTGGATAGAAATGGTGAATTGCTGTACTGTGATGATGGTCAATGTTTACTCTTGGATAGAAATGGTGAATTGCTGTACTGTGATGATGGTCAATGTTTACTCTTGGATAGAAATGGTGAATTGCTGCACTGTGATGATGGTCAATGTTTACTCTTGGATAGAAATGGTGAATTGCTGTACTGTGATGATGGTCAATGTTTACTCTTGGATAGAAATGGTGAATTGCTGTACTGTGATGATGGTCAATGTTTACTCTTGGATAGAAATGGTGAATTGCTGTACTGTGATGATGGTCAATGTTTACTCTTGGATAGAAATGGTGAATTGCTGTACTGTGATGATGGTCAATGTTTACTCTTGGATAGAAATGGTGAATTGCTGTACTGTGATGATGGTCAATGTTTACTCTTGGATAGAAATGGTGAATTGCTGTACTGTGATGATGGTCAATGTTTACTCTTGGATAGAAATGGTGAATTGCTGTACTGTGATGATGGTCAATGTTTACTCTTGGATAGAAATGGTGAATTGCTGTACTGTGATGATGGTCAATGTTTACTCTTGGATAGAAATGGTGAATTGCTGTACTGTGATGATGGTCAATGTTTACTCTTGGATAGAAATGGTGAATTGCTGTACTGTGATGATGGTCAATGTTTACTCTTGGATAGAAATGGTGAATTGCTGTACTGTGATGATGGTCAATGTTTACTTGTATCTGTATGTGTTGACATGTTCTCTACCCCTCATTCTTCTCTTTCAGCAGGTTCTCAGCTGAGGGTATCTTCACTTGTTTATGTATGTGTGACCCTGTCAGACTGCTGAACAAGCGGTCAAGGCAAAGGGAGTCAACACAACTACGCAAGCAAGGAAAGTAAACACACCACAGACACGCACACACACATATTAACAGGCACATTGTTCACATACACACATCTACAGAGACGTCGGGTCCATCCAGACGCCCTCCATCAGCGATGATGAGGTCTCCACTGCTTCGCCCATCATTGCATCACTTCCTGTCGCTGAGGCTGTTGGGTACTGCGGCCCCAAAGGCGGTGGAGCGGTTGGCAGCGGACGCCCTCCCCGTGGCGTTGAACTTTGAGGACCCCAGCGCCTTCAGGGTAAAGAGCTTTGGGGAACTGCTCCGAGCATTAGGGGTGTTCCAACTCTGCTCTGTCCCAGTGCTGGTCAACAACTGTGGGAAGGTGAGATACTGGGAGGGAGGGAGGGAGGGGAGAAGAGATATACACTACATGAGCAGTATGAACCAGGGAAGGGATGAGAGAGAGAGGAATTGAGGGCAATGAGTGAGTGGTGAAGTGAGTGAATGAGTGAGTGTCAGTACTTTTGACACCGGCTCATAGGGCTCTGGTCAAAAGTTGTGCATTATATAGGGAATAGAGTGCCATTTGGAACTCAATCAGTAAGTGATTGAGTGCAGACAGTCAAATGCTTACACTGTTGCACTCAATGTGTCTGTCAATGTATAAAGGTCAAGTATGCTTGCCCGTCTCGGTTTCCCTCCCTGTCAATCAGAGCCCACTCTTTCTCTGCCTCTCATACTCCTAACCCTAACCCTATTTTTATATCCCCCTCTCTTTACCTCTAGACAGAATTATCTCTTTATTTGTACCTGACTCACTCATCCTCTCCTTTCCTTTCTTTCTTTCTTTCTTTCTTTCTTTCTTTCTTTCTTTCTTTCTTTCTTTCTTTCTTTCTTTCTTTCTTTCTTTCTTTCTTTCTTTCTTTCTTTCTTTCTTTCTTTCTTTCTTTCTTTCTTTCTTTCTTTCTTTCTTTCTTTCTTTCTTTCTTTCTTTCTTTCTTTCTTTCTTTCTTTCTTTCTTTCTTCTTTCTTTCTTTCTTTCTTTCTTTCTTTCTTTCTTTCTTTCTTTCTTTCTTTCTTTCTTTCTTTCTTTCTCCCACTCTCAGCTCATGTCTGTAGCGCGGACTCTGCTCGGGAAAAGAGGGTTTGCCCTGTTCCTGCGGCCCTCTGTATATGCTCAGTTTGTGGCCGGGGAGAGCGAGGGCGAGATCACCCATTCCATGGAGAAGATGAGCTCCCTGGGACTCCGCCCCATGCTGGCTGTGCCCATTGAAGAGGACCTGGGAGAGAGCACTGGGTTAGACATCATATTTCTATGTTAAACCCCTTTCCACACTAGCGTGCTAAACTGTACTTCTGGGCTTGGATAGTTTAACTATTGTGGATCAAATCAAATTGTATTAGTCACAAGCGCAGAATACAACAGGTGAAATGCTTACTTACAATCCCCTAACCAACAATGCAGTTTGCAATGCAAATTGGAGAATGGAGTGGGTCTATTGCAAATTGGAGTGGGTCTATGGTTTCTAGGATAATGGTGTTGATGTGAGCCATGACCTGCTATGTCAGTAGCAGAGCTATGGGTCAGTAGTCATTTAGGCAGGTTACCTTAATGTTCTTGGGCACAGGGACTATGGTGGTCTGCTTAAACCACGTTGGTATTACAGACTCGGACAGGGAGAGGTTGAAAATATGAGTGAAGACAGTTGCCAGTTGGTCAGCGCATGCTCGCAGTACACATCCTGGTAATCCGTCTGGCTCTGCGGCCTTGTGAATGTTGACCTGTTTAAAGGTCTTACTCACATCGACTGCGGAAGAGCGTGATCACACAGTCATCCGGAACAGCTGGTGCTTTCATACATGTTTCAGTGTTATTTGCCTCGAAGCGAACAAAGAAGTAGTTTAGCTCATCTGGTAGACTAGTGTCACTGGGCAGCTCGCGGCTGTGCTTCCCTTTGTTTTGCAAGCCCTGCCACATCTGACGAGCGTCGGAGCCGGTTGTAGTACGAAAAATACAGCTGAAAACTCTCTAGGTATACACTGTGGTCTACAGCTTATCACGAGATTTATAAAAAAAATATTTAACCTTTGTTTGACTAGGCAAGTCAGTTAAGAGCAAATTTTTATTTACAATGACGTTCTAGGAACAGATGCTCTACCTCAGGTGAGCAAAGCCTTGAGACTTCCTTAGATATTGTGCATCAGCTGTTGTTTGCATATATGCAGTCCGCCACCCCTTGTCTTACCAGAGGCTGCTGTTCTATCCTGCCGATACAGCGTATAACCAGCCAGCTGTATGTTGATAATGTCATCGTTCAGCCACGACTCCGTGAAGTATAAGATATTACAGTTGTTAATGTCCCGTTGGTAGTTTAATCTTCCTTGTCGGTCGTCGATTTTATTTTCCAATGATAGCACGTTAGCTAGAAGAACGGAAGGTTTATTCGATCGCATACGAATTCTCAGAAGGCAGCCTGACCTTCGTCCTCTTTTTCTCCATTGTCTCTTCACACAAATGACGGGGATTTGGGCCTGTTCCCAGGAAAGTAGTATGTCGTTCACGTTGGGCTCTTCGGACTTGTTAAATGAAAAAAAAAATGTTATGTACAAAATAAGTTAAAGATATGTAACCAGGCTCAGTTCAGTTTGGCTCAGTGGTGTGAAAAAGGTTTTATGCTGGCAATGCTCGGCTACCATACGCAGTGCAATTACATGGGTTTCATGCAGCACTTTACATAAATTGATGATAAAGATCTATTAAACTTTTTTCAATGTTTGTTTTCATTCAGAAATATTGAAGGGCCTCCAGAGTAGCGCAGCGCTCTAAGGCAATACATCGCAGTGTTTGAGGCGTCACTACAGACCCGGGTTCGATCCCGGGCTATGTCGCAGCCGGCCACAACCGGGAGACCCATGAGGTGGCGCACAATTGGCATCGTCCTTATTAGGGGAGGTTTTGGCTGGCCGGGATGTCCTTGTCCCATCACGCTCTAGCGATTCCTTGTGGCGGGAGTTGCAGTGTTGAGACAAGACTGTAACTACCAATTGGATATAACGAAATTGGGGAGAAAAGGGGCAAAACAAAATTCAAATAATAATACAAAAATATGGAATAACTTTCAGTCTGAATGCATGTGGTCAAATATCAATTGTCAACAGGGAGCGACGGTACAACGACAACCTGGCGTCCATGTTGGAATGCGTCGACATGTCCCATAGCAATGCATGGAGCAAAGATCCCATGATGCAGCTGAAGATCACTGCCTTGCTCAGTCCAGAGCTGTGTGTAAGTGTATGACTTACTTGACTAAAACCCTTTTACTCTGCGAGGAGCATAGTTCATGCTTTTTTGTTTGTTAAGTTTATTTCTTCCATCTTTTTGTAAGTGAATGCCTTTCTATTGAAACAATCTTTCTCCATTGTGTGTAATCATGGTATTAATTAGACCTTTAAAGACTACATCATTTTAATTGTACTATCCTGCAGGGTTGGGGCCAATTCCCTTTCAATACAGTTCCACATTTTAATCATGGAATTTCAGTTTGCATCCAGAATTGACTGAATTTAAATGGAATATACCCCATATACCCCAGCCCTGCTGTCTTCCTGTCCTTGTGCAAGATATTGTTTAAGCAAGAAACACTACATTCCTGTGTAGCCTGAGTGCCCGTCTGTTTGTGCTATCATACCAACTTCTTGTTGTCATGACACACAATGTTTACCTTGACAAGGACTGAAATTGTAAGCGCACAAACAGGTCTGGGACCATTCTAGCTCTTGTGTATAACTAGCTCTCTATTATTTATTAACAATATCGTCCAATAAAGGGACGATATTGGATCAGGATCAGGTCCTCCCTGTCCATAATAATATAATTCAATATGATCTAAGTGGCAAAACCGATCCTGAATCAGAAATCCGACTCTGAGGCACTTGATAAATGCGGGCCCAGATCTCTGTTGACACATTTCCCTTTGTACTTAGGTGAAGCTTTCAACCCTGCTCTCAGAACAACAGTATGACCTAGACCTCCTAGTCAGAGCCATGGACGGAGAGGTGGGTGAGCCATTTTGTGAGATGTTCAGATGCCTCTCTATTTATAAGTCTAGAGCAGTGCTTCCCAAACTTTTCATAGTCCCGTACCCCTTCAAACATTCAACCTCCAGTTGTGTACCCCCTCTAGCACCAGGGTCAGCGCACTCTCAAATGTATTTTTTTTTCATCATTGTAAGCCTGCCACACACACACTATACGATACATTTATTAAACATAAGAATGAGTGTGACTTTTTGTCTATACGATACATTTATTAAACATAAGAATGAGTGTGACTTTTTGTCTATACGATACATTTATTAAACATAAGAATGAGTGTGACTTTTTGTCTATACGATACATTTATTAAACATAAGAATGAGTGTGACTTTTTGTCTATACGATACATTTATTAAACATAAGAATGAGTGTGACTTTTTGTCTATACGATACATTTATTAAACATAAGAATGAGTGTGACTTTTTGTCTATACGATACATTTATTAAACATAAGAATGAGTGTGACTTTTTGTCTATACGATACATTTATTAAACATAAGAATGAGTGTGACTTTTTGTCTATACGATACATTTATTAAACATAAGAATGAGTGTGACTTTTTGTCTATACGATACATTTATTAAACATAAGAATGAGTGTGACCTTTTGTCTATACGATACATTTATTAAACATAAGAATGAGTGTGACCTTTTGTCTATACGATACATTTATTAAACATAAGAATGAGTGTGACCTTTTGTCTATACGATACATTTATTAAACATAAGAATGAGTGTGACTTTTTGTCTATACGATACATTTATTAAACATAAGAATGAGTGTGACTTTTTGTCTATACGATACATTTATTAAACATAAGAATGAGTGTGACTTTTTGTCTATACGATACATTTATTAAACATAAGAATGAGTGTGACTTTTTGTCTATACGATACATTTATTAAACATAAGAATGAGTGTGACTTTTTGTCTATACGATACATTTATTAAACATAAGAATGAGTGTGACTTTTTGTCTATACGATACATTTATTAAACATAAGAATGAGTGTGACTTTTTGTCTATACGATACATTTATTAAACATAAGAATGAGTGTGACTTTTTGTCTATACGATACATTTATTAAACATAAGAATGAGTGTGACTTTTTGTCTATACGATACATTTATTAAACATAAGAATGAGTGTGACCTTTTGTCTATACGATACATTTATTAAACATAAGAATGAGTGTGACTTTTTGTCTATACGATACATTTATTAAACATAAGAATGAGTGTGACTTTTTGTCTATACGATACATTTATTAAACATAAGAATGAGTGTGACTTTTTGTCTATACGATACATTTATTAAACATAAGAATGAGTGTGACTTTTTGTCTATACGATACATTTATTAAACATAAGAATGAGTGTGACTTTTTGTCTATACGATACATTTATTAAACATAAGAATGAGTGTGACTTTTTGTCTATACGATACATTTATTAAACATAAGAATGAGTGTGACTTTTTGTCTATACGATACATTTATTAAACATAAGAATGAGTGTGACTTTTTGTCTATACGATACATTTATTAAACATAAGAATGAGTGTGACTTTTTGTCTATACGATACATTTATTAAACATAAGAATGAGTGTGACTTTTTGTCTATACGATACATTTATTAAACATAAGAATGAGTGTGACTTTTTGTCTATACGATACATTTATTAAACATAAGAATGAGTGTGACTTTTTGTCTATACGATACATTTATTAAACATAAGAATGAGTGTGACTTTTTGTCTATACGATACATTTATTAAACATAAGAATGAGTGTGACTTTTTGTCTATACGATACATTTATTAAACATAAGAATGAGTGTGACTTTTTGTCTATACGATACATTTATTAAACATAAGAATGAGTGTGACTTTTTGTCTATACGATACATTTATTAAACATAAGAATGAGTGTGACTTTTTGTCTATACGATACATTTATTAAACATAAGAATGAGTGTGACTTTTTGTCTATACGATACATTTATTAAACATAAGAATGAGTGTGACTTTTTGTCTATACGATACATTTATTAAACATAAGAATGAGTGTGAGTTTTTGTCACAACCAGGCTCGTGGGAAGTGACAAAGAGCTCTTATACGACCAGGGCACAAATAATAATATAATAATAATCAATCATTTTGCTCTTTATTTAAACATCTTACATATAAAACCTAATTTTTTAATCGAAAATTGTGAATTACTCACCACAGGTTAATGAGAAGGGTGTGCTGGAAAGGATGCACATAACTATGCAATGTTGGGTTGTATTGGAGAAAGTCTCAGTCTTCAATCATTTTCCACACACAGTCTTGTCTGTATTTAGTTTTCATGCTAGTGAGGGCCGAGAATCCACCCTCATATAGGTACAGTGGCTTGCGAAAGTATTCACCCCTCTTGGCATTTTTCCTATGTTGTTGCCTTACAACCTGGAATTAAAATAGATTTTTGGGGGGTTTGTATCATTTGATTTACACAACATGCCTACCACTTTGAAGATACAAAATATTGGATAATAATGAAAAATTATGAATCCAGTTGTTTGTGTCATCCATTTCGGGAAAGTACCTGCGTAATTGCGCACCCAACTCACTCAGGTGCTTCGCTATATCCCATTTGACATTGTCTGTAAGCTTGAGGTAATTTGCACACAAAAAATCATACAAAGATGGAGAGACCTGTGTGTTGTCCTTGTTAATGCAGACAGAAAAGAGCTCCAACTTCTTAATCATAGCCTCAATTTTGTCCTGCACATTGAATATAGCTGCGGAGAGTCCCTGTAATTCTAGATTCAGATCATTCAGGCGAGAAAAAACATCACCCAGATAGGCCAGTCGTGTGAGAAACTTGTCATCATGCAAGCGGTCAGACAAGTGAAAATTATGGTCAGTAAAGAAAACTTTAAGCTAGTCTCTCAATTAAAAAAAAAAAACATGTCAATAACCAGCGCACTTCTGTATGTCTTTTGTGCAACCAGTACAGATACCAACACATCTTGACCAAGTCCATTTGATGTCACAAAGCTGTCCAGTACATTAAAAATATCCTCTCCTGTTGTCCTGGTTTCCAGTGGTTTGCAGAAGAGGATATCTTCCTTAATTGACCTCCCATAAATGTAACGGACATATACCAGGAGCTGTGCCAGGCCCGCCACGTGTGTTGACTCATCCAGCTGTAGCACATAGAATTCACTGGCTTGTATGTGAAGCAGTAATTGTTTCTTAACATCTCCAGCCATGTCACTGATGCGTGGTGAAACTTTGTTGTTTGATGAAGGCATTGTCTGTATAGTTTGATGGGCCTTTTCCCCCAGCATTATCCCAGCCATATATGTGGCAGCAGGAAGAATTAAGTCCTCCACAATAGTATGGGGCTTGCCTGTCCCAGCCACTCGGTAGCTCACCATATAAGACTCTTCTGGCCCCTTTCTTATTAATGGTATCTGTTGCTTTTATACATGTCTTACTACTCAAAAGTCGTCTTAATTCTCACTCCAAAACCTCCTGTGGCTTATTTTTCAAATTCGCATGTTTTGTTTCTAAATGTCTGCGCAAGAGTGAAGGTTTCATCGAGTTGTGAGATAGTACTTTTGAACATATAACACACACTGAGGAAAGGTACTACTCCCAAGTGAACCCCAAATCAATGTAGTTCTCATCATATTTGTGCGTCTTCGATGGTCCAATGTCCCCGTCTGTTGTTCGGTGCTTTCCTGGGTAAGGGGACAGTAGCTCTTCGGCTGCATCAGATTCACAACTGTCAGTGTCCATGCTAGCTGGGCTTATTATGTGTATCACATTTTTATGTAGTTTGGGAATACCTGGTCTAGAGTGATGACTGATCCACTGTCTGGTCCTGTTTCTCACAGCCAATCAGCTTCCCCGGTTTACAGGAGAGCGAGAACACACATTTCCTGTGCGGCCTTCAGAGGCTCAACAAAGTGGGAGAGGTATGGAGAGAAAAAAATATGCATTTTCATAAATTCAGAAATATTGTCCGCATACATGTATTTATACTTTTATACTTAGATGCCCCATGTGTCCTGTAGTGTATCTTCTTTTACACATTAAATTCAATGCACCATGTGCCCCGTAATATTTTTTACCACATGCAATGATATTCCTGTCATGAAGTTAGATGTAAAAGAGTCTATAAAACTTTACCTTAAATAGCCCTTGTACCTACAGATACAGTTGAAGTCGGAAGCTTGCATACACTTAGGTTGGAGTCATTAAAACTTGTTTTTCAACCACTCCACAAATTACAAACTATAGTTTTGGAAAGTCATTTAGGACATCTATGTGCATGACACAAGTCATTTTTCCAACAATTGTTTACAGACAGATTATTTCACTTTTAATTCACTGTATCACAATTCCAGTGGGTCAGAAGTTTACATACACTAAGTTGACTGTGCCTTTAAACAGCTTAGAAAATTCCAGAAAATTATGTCATGGCTTTAGAAGCTGCTGATAGGCTTGTTGACATCATTTAAGTCAATTGATTAATGTGAAACGTTGATAAATGTGCACTGTCCCTTTAAAAATAAAATAAACTCAGTCTGAATGCATGTGGTCAAATTGGAGGTGTACCTGTGGATGTATTTCAAGACCTACCTTCAATCTCAGTGCCTCTTTGCTTGACATCATGGGAAAATCAAAAGAAATCAGCCAAGACCTCAGAAAAAAATTGTAGACCTCCACAAGCCTGGTTCATCCTTGGGAGCAATTTCCAAACGCCTGAATGTACCACGTTCATCTGTACAAACAATAGTATGCAAGTATAAACACCATGGGACCGTGCAGCCGTCATACCACTCAGGAAGGAGACGTGTTCTGTCTCCTAGAGATGAGCGTACTTTGGTGCGAGAAGTGCAAATCAATCCCAGAACAACAGCAAAGGACCTTATGAAGATTCTGGAGGAAACAGGTACAAACGTATCTATATCCACAGTAAAATGAGTCCTATATCGACATAACCTGAAAGGCCGCTTAGCAAGGAAGAAGCCACTGCTCCAAAAACCACCATAAAAAAGCCAGTCTACGGTTGGCAACTGCACAAGGGGACAAAGATCATTATTTTTGGAGAAATGTCCTCTGGTCTGAAGAAACAACAATAGAACTGTTTGGCCATAGTGACCATTGTCATGTATGGAGGAAAAAGGGGGATGCTTGCAAGCCGAAAAACACCATTCCAACCGTGAAGCAAAAGGGTGGCAGCATCATGTTGTGGGGGTGCTTTGCTGCAGGAGGGACTGGTGCACTTCACAAAATAGATGGCTTCATGAGGGAGGGAAAATATTTGGATATATTGAAGCAACATCTCAAGACATCAGTCAGGAAGTTAAAGCTGGGTCCCAAATGGGTCTTCCAAGTGGACAATAACCCCAAGCATACTTCCAACGTTGTGGCAAAATGGCTTAAGGACAACAAAGTCAAGGTATTGGAGTGGCCATCACAAAGCCCTGACCTCAATTCCAGGTTATGTCGATATAGGACTCATTTTAATGTGTGGGCAGAACTGAAAAAGCGTGTGCGAGCAACGAGGCCTACAAACACCCAACTTGTTGTGGGAAGCTTGTGGAAGGCCACCCAAAATGTTTGACCCGAGTTAAACAATTTGAAGGCAATGTTCCCAAATACTAATTGAGTGTATGTAAACTTCTGACCCACTGGGAATGTGATGAAAGAAATAAAAGCTGAAATAAATCATTCTCTCTACTATTATTCTGACATTTCACATTCTTAAAATAAAGTGGTGATCCTAACTGACCTAAGACAAGGAATTTTTACTTAGATTATGTTGGGAATTGTGAAAAACAGATTGAATGTATTTGGCTAAGGTGTATGTAAACTTCCGATTTCAACTGTAACTGCCAAAATAATGGAAACACTTGAGTAGATGGGGTCCCTGAATGGTTTGATAAGCATGAAAATAATGTAAATCATATGCCATGGTCGTCTCAGTTATCAGATCTCAACCCAAATTGAACACTTATTCTGGAGCGGAGCCTGAGACTGTATTTTTTACCACCATCAACAAAACACCAAATGAAAGAATTTCTCATGGAAGAATGGTGTCGCATCCCTCCAATAGAGTTCCAGACACTAGTAGAATCTAATACAAGGTGCATTGAAGCTGCTCTGGCTAATGGTGGCACAACACCCTATTAAACACCCTATTAAGACACTTTATGTTGGTGTTTCCTTTATTTGGGCAGTTACATGTATGTAACTACTCATTAATAGCTGTAGTTACAACATTGTATTCACATGTACTAACATACTATCTGCTTTGTAATTACATGGTCATGGTCTCCAACCCTGTTCCTGGAGAGCTTACCGTCTTGTAGGTTTTCACTCCAACCCTAATCTAGCATACCTGATTCTAATAATTAGGTTGATCAACTGAATCAGGTTAATTACAACTGGGGTTGGATTGAAAACCTACAGGACGGTAGCTCTCCAGGAACAGGGTTGGGGAGCCCTGGCCTACACATTATAGACGTAAGAATCACTTTAGGTAAAGTGTTACCAAAGTTTCATTGCTGTATGTGTTTCATTCTCAGGCCAGTGCCAACAAAGTGCGAGTTCTGGTCGACGCAGAGTATACATACATGAACCCCGCCCTCTCACTCGTCACCATGGCCATGATGAAGAAGTTCAACCAAGATGGCGCCTGGATCTGGAACACCTACCAGTGTTACCTTAAGGTAGTCTAGTTTTCAGATTTACAGTGCATTTGGAAAGTATTCAGACCCCTTCACTTTTTCGACCCTGACTCTGAGACTCAAAATATTAGTACAGCTGCATCCTGTTATCATTGATCATCCTTGTTTGTTTCTACAACTTAATTGGAGTCCACCTGTGTTAAATTCAATTGACTGGACATGATTTGGAAAGGCACACACCTGTCTATATAAGGTCCAACAGTTGGCAGTGCATGTCAGAACAAAAAACAAGCCATGAGGTCAAAGGAATTGTCCGTAGAGCTCCAAGACAGGATTATGTTGAGGCACCGGTCTAGGGAAGGGTACCAAAACATTTCTGCAGCATTGAAGGTCCCCAAGAACACAGTGACCTCCATCATTCTTAAATGGAAGAAGCTTTGTAACCACCAGACTCTCCCTAGAGCTGGACTTACGACCAAACTGAGCAATCGGGGAGAAGGGCCTTGGTTGGGGAGGTGACCAAGAACCCGATGGTCACTCTGACAAAGCTCCAGAGTTCCTCTGTGGAGATTGAAGAACCTTCCAGAAGGACAACCATCTTTGAAGCACTCCACCAATCAGTAAAAGGCACATGACAGCCCACTTGGAGTTTGCCAAAATGCACCTAAAGGATTCTCAGACCATGAGAAACAAGATTCTCTGGTCTGATGAAACCAAGATCGAACTCTTTGGCCTGAATGTCAAGCATCAACTCTGGAGGAAACCAGGCACCGCTCATCACCTGGCCAATACCATCCCTACGGTGAATCATGGTGGAGGCAGCATCACGCTGTGGGATTTTTTTTTCAGCGGCAGGGACTGGGAGACTAGTCAGTGTGGAGGGAAAGATGAATGGAGCAAAGTACAGAGAGATCCTTGATGAAAACCTGCTCCAGAGTGCTCAGGAGGTAGGACTGGGCCGAAGGTTCACATTCCAACAGGGGCTGGGCCCTAAGCACACAGCCAAGACAACGCAGGAGTGGCTTTGCGACAAGTCTCTGAATGTCCTTGAGGGGCCCAGCTGCTCAGCTATTTTCAGGTCTCTCCAGAGATGTTCAATCGGGTTCATGTCCGGGGTCTGACTTGAAATCTCTGGAGAGACCTGAAAATAGCTGTGCAGCGACACTCCCCTCCAACCTGACAGAGCTTGAGTGAATCTGCAGAGAACAATGGGAGAAACTCCCCAAATACAGGTGTGCCAAGCTTATAGTGTCATACCCAAAAAGACTTGAGGCTGTAATCACTGCTAAAGGTTCTTCAACAAAGTACTGAGTAAAGTGTCTGAATCCACTTGATTTTTTTGGGGGGGTGGGGGTATCTTAAAACTGCTTTTGTTTCTTCATTATGGTGTATTGTGTGTAGATTGATGAGGATACAAAACATCTATTTTAGAATAAAACTGTAACGTAACAAAAAGTCGAGGGGTCTGAATACTTTCCCAATGCTCTGTTTACAGTTGAAGTCTGAAGTTTACATACACCTTAGCCAAATACATTTAAACTCAGTTTTTCACAATTCCTGACATTTAGTCCTAGTAAAAATGCCCTGTTTTAGGTCAGTTAGGCTCACCACTTTATTTTAAGAATGTGAAATGTCAGAATAATAGTAGAGAGTGATTTATTTCAGCTTTTATTTATTTCATCACATTCCCATTGGGTCAGAAGTTTACATACACTCAATTAGTATTTGGTAGCATTGCCTTTAAATTGTTTAACTTGGGTCAAACGTTTTGGGTAGCCTTCCACAAGCTTCCCACAACATGTTGGGTGAATTTTGGCCCATTCCTCCTGACAGAGCTGGTGTAACTGAGTCAGATTTGTAGGCCTCCTTGCTCGCACACTTTTTTCAGTTCTGCCCACAAATGTTCTATGGGATTGAGGTCAGGGCTTTGTGATGGCCACTCAAATACCTTGACTTTGTTGTCCTTAAGCTATTTTGCCACAACTTTGGAAATATGCTTGGGGTCTTTGCCCATTTGGAAGACCCATTTGCGACCCAGCTTGAACTTCCTGACTGATGTCTTGAGATGTTGCTTCAATATATCCACATAATTTCCATCCTCATGATGCCATCTATTTTGTGAAGTGCACCAGTCACTCCTGCAGCAAAGCACCCCCACAACATGATGCTGCCACCCCTTTGCTTCACGGTTGGGATGGTGTTCTTCAGCTTGCAAGCCTCACCCTTTTTCCTCCAAACATAACGATGGTCATTATGGCCAAACAGTTCTATTATTGTTTCATCAGACCAGAGGACATTTCTCCACAAAGTAAGATCTTTGTCACCATGTGCAGTTGCAAACCGTAGTCTGGCTTTTTTATGGCGGTTTTGGAGCAGTGGCTTCTTCCTTGCTGAGCGGCCTTTCAGGTTATGTCGATATAGGACTCATTTTACTGTGGATATAGATACGTTTGTACCTGTTTCCTCCAGAATCTTCATAAGGTCATTTGCTGTTGTTCTGGGATTGATTTGCACTTCACACACCAAAGTACGTTCATCTCTAGGAGACAGAAGGTGTCTCCTTCCTGAGTGGTATGACGGCTGCGTGGACCCATGGTGTTTACTTGCATACTATTGTTTGTACAGATGAACGTGGTACCTTCAGGTGTTTGGAAATTGCTCCCAAGGATCAACCAGACTTGTGGAGTTCTACCATTTATTTTCTGAGATCTTGGCTGATTTATTTTGATCTTCCCATGATGTCAAGCAAAGAGGCACTGAGTTTGACGGTAGGCCTTGAAATACATCCACAGGTACACCTCCAATTGACTCAAATGGTCTCAATTAGCCTATCAGAAGCTTCTAAAGCCATGACATCATTTTTCATTTCCCAAGCTGTTTAAAGGCACAGTCAACTTAGTGTATGTAAACTTCTGACCCACTGGAATTGTGATACAGTGAACTGTAAGTGAAATAAACTGTCTGTAAACAATTGTTGAAAAATGACTTGTGTCAGGCACAAAGTAGATGTCCTAACCAACTTGCCAAAACTATAGTTTGTTAACAAGACATTTGTGGAGTGGTTGAAAAACTAGTTTTAATGACTCCAACCTTTTAACAACCTTTTACTCACGTTTTACCATATGCTTTTCCTATCAAATGTAATTGTGCTTGTGGTTAATACAATACCTGCAAATTTGTCTTCTCTCTTTCTCTCTGTTTCGCCCTTCATTACTTTCTCTCTGATTCTCCCCCCTCTGTCTTCCTTTCCCTTCAGGAATCGCGGTCTCTCCTGCTCGAGGACGTCCGCCTGTCCATCAGCGAGTCCTTCTGTCTGGGTGTGAAGCTTGTGAGAGGGGCGTACATGGACAAAGAAAGGAAACTGGCCAATAGTGAGGGGTGTTCAGAACCTGTTCACGAATCCTGGGAGCACACCAATGACAGGTAACTCTCTTGTCCATGTCGGTTTTTGGGGTGACGAAAGATGTTATATTACGGAGTGGTGCTCCCGACATTCAAATAACCAATGTCCAAATAATCAGTTATTTCTCCTCAAGTCTGCACCTGTGTATACACTCCTCCCCATGCATTAAACCATTGGTGCGGTGCGGTGCTTAATTTGTAAATCGGGAGGTCCCGGGAACACATAGTGAGCGCGAGAGGGGTGGGGGGTATCTGGAGGGCTCTGAGGTTCCGGGAACACATAGTGAGCGCGAGAGGGGTGGGGGGGGTATCTGGAGGGCTCTGAGGTTCCGGGACCACATAGTGAGCGCGAGAGGGGTGGGGGGGGGTATCTGGAGGGCTCTGAGGTTCCGGGAACACATAGTGAGCGCGAGAGGGGTGGGGAGTATCTGGAGGGCTCTGAGGTTCCGGGACCACATTGAGGTAAAAAGTGTCAGACACAACGTGGCAGCGTAGCAGATTGAGAACACATCCATGTAGCCTGCTGTCTATTGTGGTGAAACGGACAGGTGCTGATTAATTCAAAGCATTTTAGATGTCACTGCAGTATGCCCACGTACTTGAGTATAGCTGCGGGGCTTAGACATGTCCAAATTTCTTATATTCTTTATTTTCTAGACATCAACATACGGCAACATTTTTAGGCGACACTGCAGAACACCCGCAACACACTCAGCTGTGGGGTTCACAAGAGCCCAATTTCATATCATTTTCATGACATCAATGTCGCAGTAGAACAAATATCACAATATCAGAACTTCAAATAAAATAAATCAATGTAGGCTACAGCAGAACACACACATGAGAATATATAGGCCTCCTGCCTATGTGATAATATGAAGCACACATTCAGATTACCTTCACAATACCAAACAAGTTTGTAAAGAAAAAATTAAATTCTACCTTGGTTTTCAAAACCTCCCACAATGACTCTCCCCGTGTCAAGTCCATTTAACTCCTGTCAGTCAATGTCTTAATCTAAGCCATGAGCCTGTGGCTATAACTTTTAGCCTCCTTCTAAGGTTGTTCTGAAGACTCTGGCTGTAGTGTCTATTTTCTCAGAGTGGGTGTCCTCTTTGCCATTATCTACAAGGTTTGCTACCACCAAATGCGCCTTGGTTCGAGGCTTGTTCAAAAACCTTTTTCTGAGGGCTCTTCGTTGTTTTGTTTTTTTACTTCTGAAGTTTAGGATGTTAATTTACTATACATCCCACCCACTCTTTTGCTAGTTTAATCCCTCCAGTCCTTTCGAGCTCCCTACCTTCTTGCACGTTGTACAGCCCAACTATTAACTATACATGACAAGTCAGGGGTTATACAGTACCAGTCAAAAGTTTGGACACACTTACTCATTCAAGGGTTTTTCTTTATTTATACACTTTTCAAAATGGTAGAATGCTAGTGAAGACATCAACATGAGGAAATAAAACACATGGAATCATGTAGTAACCAAAAAAGTGTAAAACAAATCAAAGTAGCTACCTTTTGCCTTGATGACAGCTTTGCACACTCTTGGCATTCTCTCAACCAGCATCACCTGGATTGCTATTCCAATAGTCTTGAAGTTCCCACATATGCTGAGATAGTTGTTGGCTGCTTTTCTTTCAATCTACGGTCCAACTCATCCCAAACCATCTCAATTGGGTTACGGTCGGGTGATTGTGGAGGCCAGGTCATCTGATGCACCACTCCATCAATGTCATTCTTGGTCAAATAGCCCTTACACAGCCTGGAGGTGTGTTGGGTCATTGTCCTGTTGAAAAACAAATGATAGTCCCACTAAGTGCAAACCAGATGGGATGGCGTATCACTGCAGAATGCTATGGTATTCTGGTATGCTGTGGCTTAATCATGCTGGTTAAGTGTGCCTTGAATTCTAAATAAATCACTGACAGTGTCACCAGCAAAGCACCACCACACCATCACACCTCTTCCTCCATGCTTCACGGTGGGAACCACACATGCAGAGATCAACTGTTAACCCATGTATCACATAGACATGGCGGTTGATACCAAAAATCTCAAATTTGGACAGATTTCCACCGGTCTAATGTCCATTGCTCGTGTTTCTTGTCCCAAGCAAGTCTCTTCTTATTATTGGTGTACCTTAGTAGTGGTTTCTTTGCAGCAATTCGACCATGAAGGCCTGATTCACGTAGTCTCCTCAGAACAGTTGATGTTGAGATGTGTCTGTTACTTGAACTCTGTTAAGCATTTATTTGGGCTGCAATCTGAGGTGCAGTTAACTCTAATTAACTCTGGGTCTTCCTTTCCTGTGGTGGTGCTCATGAGAGCCAGTTTCATCATAGCACTTGAAGAAACTTTCAAAGTTCTTGACGTTTTCCAGATTGATTGACCTTCATGTCTTAAAGTAATGATGGACTGTCATTTCTCATTGCTTATTTGAGATGTTCTCTCCATAATATGGACTTGGTTTTTTACCAAATAGGGCTATCTTCTGTATACCACCCCTACCTTGTCACAACAAAACGGAATGGCTCGAATGCATTAAGAAGGAAAGAAATGCCACAAATGAACTTTTAACAAGGCACACCTGTTAATTGAAATGCTTTCCAGTTGACTACTGAATGAAGCTGGTTGAGAGAATGAAACTGTCATCAAGGCAAAGGGTAGCTACTTTGAAGTATCTCCAATATGAAATATATGAAATATATTTGATTTGTTTAACACTTTTTTGGTTACTACATGATTCCATATGTGTTATTTCATAGTTTTGATGTCTTTTGTGTCCAAACTTTTGACTGGTACTGTACATTTGCTTGTTCTTAAACTGCAAATTGCACCTCCTTCGAGCACTTTGTCAGTGGATGCCCCCATCCCCCTAACTCCCCGCCTCCCTCGCCCACTGAGTCTGACTCGCTAGTAGGCCTACGAGCTAGTGGAGGTGCCGGTGGTGATGCTGAACTGCCGGTATTAGCAGCGCTGCTAGCTAAGGCATTGCCACTGACAGTTCTCTGGCTTGTTCTGGGTTCGATTCAACATCTTTCTCTGAATTTCTGAACTTGAAATATGTCATCAAACTCGATTGCCTTGTCTTATCCATTTTTGATTTGGCTTTCCTACAATTCAAATTCAGTAGGGAGACGACTAGCCTAGGCTACATAATGTGATTACGTAGGAACCTCTTCACTAGCTGACCACCACTACCAAGACCTGTGTCAAGATCAGTTACTTACCCCACTGGCCCTCCCAATAACCTCTGCCTCAAATTAAGAACTGGATTGGTGTAAACCTGGACTATTTGTTTTTTTCAAATTACATAATTTCCATAAATATTCAGACCCTTTACTCAATACTTTGTTTAAGCATTTTTGGCAGCGATTACAGTTTACGCCCAGCCGGGTTTTTTATTTCATTAAAAAAATTATTATTATTATTTTTTTTTACCTTTATTTTACTAGGCAAGTCAGTTAAGAACAAATTCTTATTTTCAATGACGGCCTAGGAACAGTGGGTTTAACTGCCTGTTCAGGGGCAGAACGACGATTTGTACCTTGTCAGCTCGGGGGTTTGCAACCTTCCGGTTACTAGTCCAACGCTCTAACCACTAGGCTTGCTCTGCGCCCGTGTCTCTGCCGGCCCGTCAGGCTCGCCCAGGTGGGACGCCGGGTGGCGCCTCTAGAGGGTGGGGTACTGTCATGCCTGCTCCCGCTCTCCCTCCTTGGCGCAGGCTCCCCAGCATTACGCACTCCTGCCACCATCAGTACGCACACCTGCCTTTCCCAGTCACGCGCATCTGCGCTCATTGGACTCACCTGGACTCAATCATCTGGGTCATTCCCCTCCTATATCAGTCTGGTTCCCCGCTCTGTTCCCGGCTGCAGCATTGGTTGTCATATGTCCTTGTTTACCCATGTGCTGGCACTGTTCCTGTTTTGCTACCTGTCTGTTCCATATTAAATGTCAGCGCCCCCTACCTGCTTCGAATCTCCAGCGCCGGCCCTTACACACAGAGCATGACGCTGCCACCACCATGCTACCGGAACAATCGGCAGAAATGAAGCACTGGATTGGCCTGGACTAGAGGGAGTTTCCACCATATCTCTTATAACAGTTTTTTCTTTTCAAATCCATGAAACAGAAGTGAACATTTCGCATAAAAAGGATTGATTATTGGGAATGTTTTTAACCATGAATGTTTTTGTTATGATGTGTTCATTTAGAAATATCATTGATATGATAATGCCATGTCACAACATGCCATTGTGGCTCTCCATAATGTTGTTGTGCTCCTGCAGTTATAATGGCTCGTTGGACATCCTGCTGGAGCTCATCTCCCGGGACCCTCAGCGCTATCGGATCATAGTCGCCACGCACAACGAGGAGTCCGTCAGGCGTGCAGTTCAACGGTAAGATTCACAAATGTTTTACCTCAAATTTAGAGATATTCCTGTCCATTTAGGGGACCCTCTTTTGGCTCAAGAGCCCCAGAGGTAAAAGTTATGTAAAGCCTCTAATGCAGCACATGCATTACATGACATTGAATTGGTATTGTGACATCTGTCCTAAGGATGGGAGAGCTGGGAATAGACAAAGATGGTGGATCTGTGTGTTTTGGACAACTGTTGGGGATGTGTGACCATGTGTCTCTCACTCTCGGTAAGGTTCCTTTCTCCCTTCAAATGCAACTTGTATTCAAGTGTATCATCAAGGAAACTCAAGTCTCTATTCTGCCTTTCCTTGCTTAGCTACACAGATTAAGGTAGTGTTGTGCACAATATTTACTTTTTTCTTCACATATCCATCTTTCCTTGTTTCTCTGCCTCTCTTTATCCTTCCCTCTTCCTCTCCTCTCGGTCTCCTCTCCCCCACCCATCCTCTCTAACCTCTCCCTCTTCCTCTCCTCTCTGTCTCCTCTCCCCCACCCATCCTCTCTAACCTCTCCCTCTTCCTCTCCTCTCTGTCTCCTCTCCCCCACCCATCCTCTATAACCTCTCCCTCTTCTTCTCCTCTCTGTCTCCTTTCCCCCACCCATCCTCTCTAACCTCTCCCTCTTCCTCTCCTCTCTGTCTCCTCTCCCCCACCCATCCTCTATAACCTCTCCCTCTTCTTCTCCTCTCTGTCTCCTCTCCCCCACCCATCCTCTATAACCTCTCCCTCTTCTTCTCCTCTCTGTCTCCTCTCCCCCACCCATCCCCTCTAACCTTTCCCTCTTAACTTCCTTGTCCTTTCTCTGTCTCTCTCTCCTGCATCTGTCTCTCTCTTTCTCCTGTCCTCCCACTGTCCCCTCAACCCCCTCTCTTTATCTCCTTGTCCTTTCCCTCTGTCTTTCTCTGTCCTTTGCTTCTGTGTCTCTTTTTTCCACCTCTCCCCCTATCTCCTCCCCCTAGCCCAGCAGGGTTACTTGGTGTACAAGTCGGTGCCGTATGGCTCGGTGGACAACACCCTGCCCTACCTGGTGCGCCGTGCCCAGGAGAACCGTACCGTGCTGCAGGGCATCCGCAAGGAGAGAGACCTCCTGAGACTGGAGCTCCACAGGAGGCTGCGGCAGGGGCTCAGACAGGGAAGCTAGGGGTAGGGACGACAGGGAAGCTAGGGGTAGGGATGATGGGGAAGCTAGGGGTAGGGACGACGGGGAAGCTAGGGGTAGGGACGACGGGGAAGCTAGGGGTAGGGACGACGGGGAAGCTAGGGGTAGGGACGACGGGGAAGCTAAGGGTAGGCACGACGGGGAAGCTAGGGGTAGGTACGACGAGGAAGCTAGGGGTAGGGACGACGGGGAAGCTAGGGGTAGGGACGACGGGGAAGCTAGGGGTAGGGACGACGGGGAAGCTAGGGGTAGGGACGACGGGGAAGCGGGGATGGTGTGGGCTAAATTTGCATTAAAGACAGTCAATTCAGGAAGTAAACTGAAACACTTATTCAATCATTTAAAAAAGGCCATCTACTTTTTACTGATTTTTCAATAAAGGATAAGCAAATTATGTAAAATGTTTTTCAATTGTTTAATTTTTTTAATTTAAAACACCTGAATTTTAATTTCTCAAGATTTCCAGCCGTTGCCTAGTCTATACGCACATGATTGAAATCAACACAGGTCGGCTGTTGCATTGTTTTCAAATCGGTAGCTTATTTGTCAGATAAACCAGAACCTGCAGGCTGCAGCCCAATATATGTTTTAACTATACACATTTGTTTTAACTATACAAAAATGTAAAGTAAGTTAGATGATAACAATTTCTCTAATTCCCTTTCTACAAACAACCCACTCAATCTCTAGACCAGATTGGATTCATTCAAACCGTTAACAACCATGCACTTTGTTTGAACTGGCAGTTGGCTGTAATCAACAATAACCACACGGTCAACAACTTACATTGACAACGTGATACATAATTCCCAAACCCAATCCAGTTGATAAATGTAGAATGTTGTTGCGTTCATGCATTTCTACCCTGTTTTTCATAACCACTACCAGCCCACACATACTCTTTCTTGGACAAATGGTACCATAGCATCTGACTGTGGGATGCGATGACTAATGAGGAAGTTGTGGAACAGTATCCGGTGTGGTGATACTGATGGTTTGTTTACATAGCAGATCAGGAGAACTAACGCAGCAGGTTAGGAGAATGAGGTTAGGGTTAGGAAAAGGGTTAGGCTTAGCTAAAATGGTACAGTTCTCAACTACTGTAGTCCCTGACGTGACAACTGGATAGAGGTGCAAGGCCTACGCCATCTAGCCACAAGTCCAGACAAACCATACGTGTCGACAAACTATCATTATCATAACACTTGTGTGCAGATTGAAGAGGAGGGGGACATTTGGCCCATAGCCTGAAGCTTGCAGAGAGATGGGGGTGGAGCTACCACGCTGCTTCTGCTCCTCGCTCTAGTGTCTTTTCTAACGCTTTTCTAAACTCCCCCCACAACTTAATCTACCATCTGAGTCAGTTATGCAAGACTTTAGTTCTGGGTTTCTGAGATTAGCCTACACATCATGTAGGCTTGCAGTTTAATTTATCATCAATAAATAGACACGTTTTAATTGTACATGTTACAATTCCAGAAGTAGCAATGCATAAACAGTCCATTTCTGACAAATCATTTAACCAGCACTGCTCAGCGAAGATGCAAGAAAAATAAACTAGCTGCCTAACAAGACGTGCTATAGGCTTGTGACACCATTGATGCTCGCGACCCCGTCTGTTTTCTCTCATTCACTTCCATGCATTCTATTTCCAGCGTAAGTACGATTGTTCACACGTCTATAAAAATAACAAAATGGCTGCGTGGCTGGATTCTTCATGCTCCCAGGTGATTTTAATGTTACTATGGTTTGACCTTTAGGTCTTCATCAGGCATCCATATCCCAGGATGGGGGGTGGGTCCTATACAGTGCATTCCCTCATCAATCTACCCACACATCTAACCCAAATCTACCCACAATACCCCACAATTACAAAGCAAAAACAGGTTACTATGGTTTGACCTTTAGGTCTTCATCAGGCATCCATGTCCCAGGATGGGGGGTGGGTCCTATACAGCATTCCCCTCATCAATCTACCCACAATACCCCACAATTACAAAGCAAAAACAGGTTTATATACATTTTTGCAAATTTATGAAAAATAAAAACGTAAATATCAGATTTACATACAGTTGAAGTAGGAAGTTTACATACACTTAGGTTGGAGTCATTAAAACTCGTTTTTCAACCACTCCACATATTTCTTGTTAACAAACTATAGTTTTGGCAAGTCGGTTAGGACATCTACTTTGTGGATGACACAAGTCAGTTTTTCAACAATTGTTTACAGACAGATTATTTATCATTATTATTATAATTCACTGTATCACAATTCCAGTGGGTCAGAAGTTTACATACACTAAGTTGACTGTGCCTTTAAACAGCTTAGAAAATTCAAGAAAATTGTCATGGCTTTAGAAGCTTCTGATAGGCTAATTAACATCATTTGAGACAATTGGAGGTGTACCTGTGGATGTATTTCAAGACCTACCTTCAAACTCAGTGCATCTTTGCTTGACATCATGGGAAAATCAAAAGTAATCAGCCAAGACCTCAGAAAATAAATAGTAGACCTCCACAAGTCTGGTTCATCTTTGGGAGCAATTTCCAAACGCCTGAAGGTACCACGTTCATCTGTACAAACAATAGTACGCAAGTATAAACACCATGGGACCACGCAGCCGTCATACCACTCAGGGAGGAGATGCGTTTTGTCTCTTAGAGATGAATGTACTTTGGTGTTAAATCAATCCCAGAACAACAGCAAAGGACCTTGTGAAGATTCTGGAGGAAACGGGTACAAAAGTATCTATAAACACAGTAAAATAAGTCCTATATTGACATAACCTGAAAGGCCGCTCAGCAAGGAAGAAGCCACTGCTCCAAAACTGCCATAAAAAAAGCCAGACTATGGTTTGCAACTGCACATTGGGCCAAAGATCATACTTTTTGGAGAAATGTCCTCTGGTCTGATGATACAAAAATATAACTGTTTGGCCATATTGCCCATCGTTATGTTTGGAGGAAAAAGAGGGAGGCTTGCAAGCTGAAGAATACCGTCATTTATTTGATCATCAATCTACATACAATACCTCATAATGACAAAGCGAAAACAGGTTTGCAAAAATGTTTGTAAATATATTCAAAATAAAAATAACTTATTTCCATAAGTATTCAGACCCTTTGCTATGAGACTCGAAATTGAGCTCAGGTGCATCCTGTTTCCATTGATCATCCTTGAGATGTTTCTACAACTTAATTGGAGTCCACCTGTGGTAAATTCAATTCACATACCTGTTTATATAAGGTCCAACAGTTGACAGTGCATGTCAGAAGAAAAAACAAGTCGGTAGAGCTCCAAGACAGGATTATGTCGAGGCACAGATCTAGGGAAGGGTACCAAAACATTTCTGCAGCATTGAAGGTCCCCAAGAACACAGTGGCCTCCATCATTCTTAAATGGAAGAAGCTTTGTAACCACCAGACTCTCCCTAGAGCTGGACTTACGACCAAACTGAGCAATCGGGGAGAAGGGCCTTGGTTGGGGAGGTGACCAAGAACCCGATGGTCACTCTGACAAAGCTCCAGAGTTCCCCTGTGGAGATGGGAGAACCTTCCAGATGGACAACCATCTCTGCAGGACTCAGTAAAAGGCAAATAACAGTCCGTTTGGAGTTTGCCAAAAGGCAACTAAAGGACTCTCAGACCATGAGAAATGTTGTGACATTGCTACAATTAATGCGATGCCGATTATTTTATCAAATAAATTAACTATGTTTAATTAATACGATGATTAAATTAATTATTTAACAATTTGGGCACCACGGAAAAAGTACACAATTTCAGACAGAGGACAGAGATGTGAGCGTCGAATTGTTGCCAAATTTGCTGTCTTTACGTATAAAGTAAAGGTTAAAAGCCTGGGTAAAAGACACGAAAATAAGCATGAATGATCCGTTCCTGAGGGAGCATGCAGAACGGAGCAATCTTCAAGGAAAATAGATTGAAAGGGAAGTGTGTAGCTCTCGAATAATGAAGAACCAATGTGTGTCTGTGAGCAGGTCTTGTGAGAGAGAGCTTTCAGTTTTGTGCAGATGAGGTATATACATTTTATATGAATTATACATCTAATTTATTTCTGTATTGTTCTATCATGATGGAACTACATTAAAAAATAAATTATACATCGAATTTATTTATTTATTGTCCTATCATAATGGAATGGTCCACAACTCTATACCCACCTGAATGACCCATACACTAAAGAGAAGTCCCTAACTGTTTTATGGGCCTGCTGTAAGCTGCCTATATGCAGTCAAAACAGAAAGATAAATGTGGTCAGAGACCTACTAGAGCAGCACTGCCCACTAAATATTCTGAGCTTGCCTGGCAGGGTTGGTCCATCAAAGCCAAAGACCCCTAAAGGGAGAGCATAATATACAAGGAAATTCTCAAAGCTGCTAATGAGAACCTTGATGACCTTGTACCTAGCCGGTGGGTATTCTGGTGGGGTGCCTCCATCCAGGTAGTGGCAGTGCTGGCAAAATGATCACAACGGGGGACAGGCGTGAGTGTGTTTCAGGGGAACGGGTGGATATGATCTCCATCATCTCAATCTCAATCATCTGTAACTGTATATCTATTCATACATCAGATCCTTTCTTGAGTTGGACAATATCTCTCTCATCATCACTCAATGCCTAGGTTTACCTCCACTGCATCCCCATCCTACCATACCTTTGTCTGAACATTATGCCTTGAATCTATTCTATCGCACCCAGAAACCTGCTCCTTTTACTCTCTGTTCCGGACGTACTAGACAACCAGTTCTCATAGCTTTTAGCCGTACCCATATCCCACTCCTCCTCTGTTCCTCTGGTGAGGTAGAGATAAATCCAGGTCCTGCAGCACCTAGCTCCACTCCTATTCACCAGGTGCTCTCATTTGTTGACTTCTATAACCATAAAAGCCTTGGTTTCATGCATGTTAATTTATTCACTGCTTTAGCACACTCTGCCAACCCAGATGCCCTAGCCGTGTCTGAATCCGGGCTTAGGAAGACCACCAAAACCCCTGAAATTTCCATCCCTAACTATAACATTTTCTGAGAAGATAGAACTGCCAAAGGGGGCGGTGTTGCAATCTACAGCAGAGATAGCCTGCAGAGTTCTTTATTACTATGCTGGTCTGTAAAACAATTCGAGCTTCTACTTTTAACTTATTGGTGACAGGGGGCAGTATTTTCACGTCTGGATGAAATGCATGCCCAAATTCAACTGCTTGCTACTCATCCCCAGAAGATAAGATATGCATATTATTAGTATTTGGATGGAAAACACTCTGAAGTTTCTAAAACTGTTTGAATCATGTCTATGAGTATACAGAACTTATTTAGCAGGCGAAACCCTTTTTTTTTAGGTCACGCTTTTAAGAGTTTTCATTGGGAATCCAGATTTCTAAGGGACCCTCTTCCAGTTCGCTTCCACTGGATGTCAACAGTCTTTAGAAATTGGTTGAGGTTTTTCCTTTGTGTAATGAAGAAGTACGGCCATCTTGAACG
Source organism: Oncorhynchus kisutch (assembly GCF_002021735.2). Classification (NCBI taxonomy): domain Eukaryota; kingdom Metazoa; phylum Chordata; class Actinopteri; order Salmoniformes; family Salmonidae; genus Oncorhynchus; species Oncorhynchus kisutch. Next base: position 2,304,016 of record NC_034198.2, on the reverse strand, counting down.
AGGGTAACTTGAAGTGTATTGTTAGAAAGAGGCGCATGACCAGAAAGCTAGCTACAGTTTGTTTTCCTCCTGTATTGAACACAGATCATCCCGTCTTCAATTTAATTTAATTATTTACGTTAAATACCTAAAGTTGTATTACAAAAGTAGTTTGAAATGTTTTGGCAAAGTTTACAGGTAACTTTTGAGATATTTTGTAGTCACGTTGCGCAAGTTGGAACCAGTGTTTTTCTGGATCAAATGCGCCAAATAAATTGACATTTTGGATATATATCGACGGAATTAATCGAACAAAAGGACCATTTGTGATGTTTATGGGACATATTGGAGTGCCAACAAAAGAAGCTTGTCAAAGTTAAGGCATGAATTATATTTTCTATTTCTGCGTTTTTGTGTCGCGCCTGCAGGGTTGAAATATGCTTTTCTCTCTTTGTTTACTATGGTGCTATCCTCAGATAATAGCATTGTTTGCTTTCGCCAAAAAGCCTTTTTGAAATCTGACATGTTGGCTGGATTCACAATAAGTTTAGCTTTAATTTGTTATCTTGCATGTGTGATTTCATGAAAGCTAGATTTTTTATAGTAATTTATTTGAATTTGGCGCTCTGCATTTTCACTGGCTTTTGGCCAGGTGGGACGCTACCACCCCACATATCCCAGAGAGGTTAAAAATCCACCTTTCCAGAAACAAGTCTCTCACCGTTGTCGCTTGCTGTAGACCACCCTTTGCCCCCAGCTGTGCTCTGGACATATGTGAACTGATTGCCCCCCATCTATCTTCAGAGTTCGTGCTGCTAAGTGACCTAAACACCCCGGCTATCCTACAATCTAAGCTTGATGCCCTCAATCTCACACAAATGATCAATGAACCTACCAGGTACAACCCCAAAGCTGTGAACACGGGCACCCTCATAGTTATCATCCTAACCAACTTGCCCTCCAAATACACCTCTGCTGTTTTCAACCAAGATCTCAGCAATCACTGCCTCATTGCCTGCATACGTAATGGGTCTGCGGTCAAACGACCACCCCTCATCACTGTCAAACGCTCCCTAAAACACTTCAGCGAGCAGGCCTTTCTAATCGACCTGGCCCGGATATTTCCTGGAAGGATATTGACCTCATCCCGTCAGTAGTGGATTCCTGGTTATTCTTTAAAAGTGCTTTCCTCATCATCTTAAATAAGCATGCCCCATTCAACAAATGTAGAACCAGGAACAGATATAGCCCTTGGTTCTCTCCAGACCTGACTGCCGTTGACCAGCACAAAAACATCCTGTGGCATTCTGCATTAGCATCAAATAGCCCCCGTGTCACGAATCCCGCCGAAGGTGGTTTCTCTTCCTGTTCGGGCGGCACTCGGCGGTCGTCGTCGCCGGTCTACTAGCTGCCACCGATCCCCTTTTCTGTTTCAGTTAGTTTTGTCTGATTTGTTACAACTGTTTGGGTTTTGATTTGGGCTATTTAAACCAGGTATGCCCGCCTGCTTTTGTGCGGGCTTGTTTTTCTGTTCATGTGGTGTGTATTCTCGTGGACTATTTTCTCCGGACTGTTTGGTCCTGCTTTTGGGCTGGTTTAAGTGATACGCCTTAGTGTTTGGCGTTACTGTTACTTGTTGTCCTGGATTAAAAGATCACAATTGAACTACCTCTGCTCTCTGCACCTGACTTCTCCACCCACTACTCCTATAAGCCGTGACACCCCGTGATATGCAACCTTTCAGGGAAGCTAGAAACCAATATACACAGGGAGTTAGGAAACAATGAGCGAGCTACATGACATTGAGCATGAAGTCACTCAGGTGTCCCACACAAATGTACCCAAGTGGCCGAATTGGTACAGTGATACATTTGGAAGGAAATAACTATATACAAAATACATAAATGCTATTCTATCACCCCCCCCCCCCCCCAATTTTTTTTTTATATAAAAATAATAACAATAGTTAAACATAAACAAATAACAAGGGTAACTATTTACAATATTGTGAAGACCCTCAGTCCTGTACACAACATTGTGCTGCTGGTGCCATGGCCCATAACAGTCTCTTTCTGCTGTAAAGCAGAGGGTTACGGAACAGGTGGTGCAGGTGATGGGGCATTTCCTGTGACAGCGCACAACGACGCCTCCTTACTGTGCCCTTTTTGCCCTGAGGCACATTCATGCCTGCAGAGATGAATCTGGGCAGGTGAACACCACAGGTTGGAGCAGAAGGGACAGAGGTAGAGGGGACAGAAGGTGCTACAGTGGACTTGCTGTAGCTAGCAAGCTCCTGGATGAGCAGCTCCCTGAAGTCTAGCTGTGAGATGGGGGGCTGTCCACAACTCTCAGCCATTTCCTTCTGGAGGATGAAGGCATTCACCACAGCACTGTCGATGAAATTATAAAACAATGTCTTATACCATTTCATTGTCTTGTGGAGAACCTTGTCAGATGCACTGATAGGATACTACAGGTCCACACCTCCCATGCCCTTGTTGTAGTCCGTCACAGCAGCTGGAATGGGGAATTTTTTGGTGGTCAATGCACCAGTAGCGTCCTTCACACGCCTGACGACGTGATCGCCACTGAAGGACTTAGTTGTGGTAGTTGTGCACATGACCACCTCTCTGGTATCCATCCACTTTACAAAGAGCAGGGCATCCTCGGGAATCCATCTCATGGTACCCCAAACAATCCGCTTAGGCATGTCATTCACCCTGGTTTTTGGAAAGCCCACTCTGTTGGCCCGAATGGTGCCACAATCCCACACATCCCGCTTCCTCAGCTCTGTAAACAGGGTAGGGTTTGTGTAGAAGTTGTCCACAAACAGTTTGTAGCTCTTCCACAGCAGTTGAAAATCTAATAACTCCATAACAGAATCATAACTCAGTCCATTACCGGTCGCACAACTGCTCTTCCCCTCATAAACAAAAGAATTGCACGTGTAGGCACACACAGAATCAGCCAAAACAAACAGTTTGTAACCCCATTTGGTTGGTTTGTTACACATGTATTGTTTGAGGCTGATTCTGGCCTTTGAGGCTACCATCCTCTCATCGATGGACAGGTCCTGGGCAGGCTGAAAATAGGTCTTGCAGGCCTCAACGATGTTGGTGTAGAGAGCTTTGATTTTGCAGAGCCTAACAAACCTTGGTGTGCCTCTCTTCTTCTCATTATCCCCATCAACGTCTGGGTCACTGATATGAAGCGCCCGTGAGATAGTCAGAAACCTTTTACAAGACATGACAGTCATGGGGAAAGGCAGTTGATAGAGAGCTGACGTTTTCCAGTAGTCCCTTGGAGTTTTCAACTTCACCAGCTCCATGTAAATGACCATTGAAAGGTAGCAGAAAAGGTCTGACCTGGAAATGGTCTTCCATGCCTCTTTCTTTCCTGCCTGCTTCTTAGTCCCGTACTTATTGGTGTTCGACACCAGGGAATCAACAACTGATGAGGTGAAAAACAGTTGAAAAAGTTGAAGGGGGCTGTACTTTGCAGTCATGTCTAGTTGAGGTCCTGGCTGCCTTTTGGTTCTAAAGACTGGTGGATTTGGTTCCACATCATCTTCTAACACAGAGTGCCAACGACCCTCTGGCCCTCTGTCTGCAGGTTTCTCTCTTACCCACCTCCTCTTCTTTGTCACTGACTTCACATCTCTAGATGGCCGGGTAGGTGTGGAGCCGGAGACAGCGGGGGTCCTGCTGGATGAACCAGCTTCAGAGGGAGATGGACACCTAGACATTGGCAGCTCATAATCAGAATCACTGCCACTGTGAAAGATACAAAAATAAATCAGTAACAATACTTTCACGTATGAGCCCTGTATCAACACGTAATATAAACAGATATATATATATAGAGTACAGGGAACATAATCACTATGGTGAAGTGATGAAGGGCTGTTCCATTTCATGTTTATGGCAAATAAATGTAATAAATACAACACACACACACACTATAGCCAATGTGTACTTTACATATTTCATTACTCATGATATTTTTATACATTGCAAGTAAAATAAGAAAATCGGAAAAAAAATCTCAAATTAATAATATTTGATATTATTAATTTCAAACGACATTAGCATTAGACCATATTACCAGTCCAGCATGGCATCTTCACCGTGCAGGAAGATGTCTTCCGCCTGGGAGTCAAAACTAGCTTCGCTGAAAGATTCATCTTCCTGAAGCAACTCGGTCTCGCTTTCTCTATCAATTTCCTCTATAATTTGGGTTAAATCTGTATACCTAGACTTTGATTGAGCTTTTCCTGTTTTATTCGCCACAATTTAAATATATAAACTGGCTGAAAATGCTCTTGACTATGTACTGCTATGCGTAACACTTGTGGCTCCGTCAAGTAGGATTTGCACTAGCGAATTAACCTCTTTTACGCCAGAGTTTACGACAAAGGATGGTCTTCGAACGTATAACCATTACATATTGCCGTTTACCTCAGCTCATTGGCTATCTTCCAAGCTAAATTTCAAGATGATCAGTGGTCATTGGGCCAAAATACAGTCAATCAACGATAGACCGGTCCTACCATTGGTGCGCAATGAGGTCATTGATTGGTGTCTTCAAATTGGTTTGTTCCGGTCAATACGTCCCGGGAAAAGAACCATCAAGTATGGTTGTGTTAGTAACAACCAGAGGATTGCAATGAAACCAACCATGACTGGATAAACGTTTGTTTAGTGTGTGTAATTACCACGAACGCTTCATCCAAAGTTGAATGAGACGGAAATCACAACGCAAGCAGTTTACAAATGTTTTGTGTTAGGCTATAAAAATGGATGTTATTAAACAAAACTAACATTCACTGTGTAGTTAGGACACTTGGCATTGCCACCAGAGGAAGATCTTCAAAGGTAAGCGATTCATTTTATTTTTATTTCTGACTTTCGTGACGCTAAAGCTTGGTTGGAAAATGCTAGTAATACTTGTGTGTGCGGGGAGCTGTCCTCAGAAAATCGCATGGTTTGCTTTCGCAGTAAAGCCTTTTTGAAATCTGACACAGCGGCTGGATTAATAAGGCCTTCATCTTTTAAATTATAAGATACATGTATTTACAAGAATGTTTACTATAACAAATGGTGTATTTAGAATGTTAGCTCTCTGCAGTTTCACCGAATGTTGGCATGGTGGGATGTTAACCTCTCTAAGGTAGGTGAGACGCAAACAAACAGATTTCTGAAAATGTTGAATCCCACCGTACCTTCTCTGCTATGCAATCTGGTTTCAGAGCTGGTCATGGGTGCACCTCAGCCACGCTCAAGGTCCTAAACGATATCATAACCGCCATCGATAAGAGACAATACTGTGCAGCCGTATTCATCGACCTGGCCAAGGCTTTTGACTCTGTCAATCACCACATTCTTATCGGCAGACTCAACAGCCTTGGTTTCTCAAATGATTGGCTCGCCTGGTTCACCAACTACTTCTCTGATAGAGTTCAGTGTTTCAAATCGGAGGGCCTGTTGTCCGGACCTCCGGCAGTCTCTATGGGGGTGCTACAGGGTTCAATTCTCGGGCAGACTCTCTTCTCTGTATACATCAATGATGTCGCTCTTGCTGCTGGTGATTCTCTGATCCACCTCTACGCAGACAACACCATTCTGTATACTTCTGGCCCCTCTTTATACACTGTGTTAACTAACCTCCAGACGAGCTTCAATGCCATAAAACTCTCCTTCCGTGGCCTCCAACTGCTCTTAAATACAAGTAAAACTAAATGCATGCTCTTCAACCGATCGCTGCCCGCTCCTGCCCGCCTGTCCAGCATCACTAATCTGGATGGTTCTGACTTAGAATATGTGGACAACTACTAATACCTAGGTGTCTGGTTAGACTGTAAACTCTCCTTCCAGACTCACATTAAACATCTCCAATCCAAAATTAAATCTAGAATCGGCTTCCTATTTCGCAACAAAGCATCCTTCATTCATGCTGCCAAACATAACCTCTTAAAACTGACCATCCTACTGATCCTCGACTTCGGCGATGTCATTTACAAAATAACCTCCAACACCCTACTCAACAAATTGAATGCAGTCTATCGCAGTGCCATACGTTTTGTCACCAAAGCCCAATATACTACCCACCACTGCGACCTGTACGCTCTCGTTGGTTGGCCCTCGCTTCATACTCATCGCCAAACCCACTGGCTCCAGGTCATCTACAAGTCTTTGCTAGGTAAAGCCCCGCCTTATCTCAGCTCACTGGTCACCATAGCAGCACCCACCCGTAGCACGCGCTCCAGCAGGTATATCTCACTGGTTACCTCTGAAGCCAATTCTTCATTTGGCCGCCTTCCAGTTCTCTGCTGCCAATGACTGGAACGAACTGCAAAAACAACTGAAGCTGGAGACACATCTACCTCACTAGCTTTAAGCACCAGCTGTCATGGCAGCTCACAGATCACTGCACCTGTACATAGACCATCTGTAAACAGCCCATCCAACTACCTCATCCCCATACTGTATTTGTTTATTTATCTTGCTCCTTTGCACCCCAGTATCTCTATTTGCACATTCATCTTCTGCACATCTACCATTCCAGTGTTTAATTGCTATATTGTAATTACTTCACCAACATGGCCTATTTATTGCCTTACCTCCCTTATCTTACCTCACTTGCACACAATGTATATAGACTTTTTTCCTACTGTATTATTGACTGTATGTTTGTTTATTCCATGTGTAACTCTGTGTTGTTGTATGTGTCGAACTGATTGGCTTTATCTTGGCCAGGTTGCAGTTGTAAATGAGAACTTGTTCTCAACTAGCCTACCTGGTTAAGTAAAAGTGCAATGAAATAAATCATGTTTGCAAACAATGTTAAAAATGAGGCCATGTCGCCACTGGTGCAACCTGGAACCAATTTTCAGCCTAGCTCAGTGCTTTCTGCGGTGCCAGCAGAAAATACGAAGCGTAGAGGTTGGTCATGTTCTCTAGTTGCACTGTGATTTGCTCAGTATTCTTTCACTTTCACTCATGGGGATACGACATCACCGCAGAATCTACGGGCAGAGCTCGAAAATTCAAGCCCCATGGGTGCTACCATAGAATTACATTAGAAGTACCCATCCAAGAATGCTCATGGTAATTGGCCACAGATAAAATGATCTACAATCACGTTATATCAAGCTTTGTGTAATGGGATTCTTCCGTCGAAGGAGAGGCGGACCAAAACGCAACGTGGTTAGAGTTCATGTTTTTTAATAAGAAAACTAAACGTGAACAGAATACAAAACAATAAACGTGGCAAAAGCGAAACAGTCCTAACTGGTGCAGAAAACGCAAAGACAGGAAACAACCACCCACAAAACCCAACACAAAACTGGTTACCTAAATATGGTTCCCAATCAGAGACAGAGACAATGACTAACACCTGCCTCTGATTGAGAACCATATCAGGCCAAACATTGAAATAGGCAAATTAGACACACAGCATAGAATGCCCACCCAGCTCACGTCCTGACCAACACTAAAACCAGGAAAACACACAATAACTATGGTCAGAACGTGACACTTTGATTGTACTGATCATGTTCATATCATACTTTCAAAATCTTGGCTAGCAAGCTAGACAAGCATTCATCATCATGAATCATGTTGAAAATCCTTTTCAATCCTTCATATGAAGGATATGAAGAGAAATGACAGATAAAACGTATCGGTGCTTATTGGACATAAACATTACACAACAAGTTGGAAATCACAAATTCAACAATGAGTGGTTTGGAAGGAATCAGTGGCTAACTGCAAGCATTGGAAAGCAATCTCCAGCCTGCTATTCAGTGGAGTGGTTGTGTGGTCCAAGTCTGGGTTTAAGGGTCACTTTTCACAGTCACATGCCATGGGCCAGAAAATGTTTTTTACTACTTTGGTAAATATTTCTTAACTCTTTCTTGAACTGCACTGTTGGCTAAGGGCTTGTAAGTAAGCATTTCATGGTAAGGTCTACACTTGTTGCATTTGGCACATGTGACAAATAAAGTTTGATTTGATGGCGGAAGCTCAATCAAGCTAGTTGTCTTGACTTCTTTCATAAGTCATTCTCATTGGCACCAAACGTGAAAAAAGTGTTGATAGGGATAGAATGCGGTCGGACCATCAGATAATTGGCATATACATTACTCTTACTGAATTTCCACGTGGGTGAGGATATTGGAAATTTAATCAAAGGCTTTTGGATGATAACTTGTTTTTAACTAGGACAGAGGAATTTATGACTGAATGTTTCCGACATAACATAGGTACAGTAAATCCACTTATTGTATGGGATACTTTTAAATGTGCCTTTAGAGGCCATGCTATTCAGTACTTATCTCTAAAACAAAAGCCATTTAGGTCAACGAGTCCATACTAACAAAGGAAATAGGTCTAACAGAACAGATAGACAGCAATACAAACTGTACCATAGAGACGCAGAACAGATAGATAGCAATAAAAACAGTACCATAGAGACTCAGAACAGATAGATAGCAATAAAAACTGTACCATAGAGACGCAGAACAGATAGATAGCAATAAAAACTGTACCATAGAGACGCAGAACAGATAGATAGCAATAAAAACTGTACCATAGAGACGCAGAACAGATAGACAGCAATAAAAACTGTACCATAGAGATGCAGAACAGATAGATAGCAATAAAAACTGTACCATAGAGACGCAGAACAGATAGATAGCAATAAAAACTGTACCATAGAGACGCAGAACAGACAGATAGCAATCAAAACTGTACCATAGAGACGCAGAACAGATAGACAGCAATCAAAACTGTACCATAGAGACGCAGAACAGACAGATAGCAATAAAAACTGTACCATAGAGACGCAGAACAGATAGATCGCAATAAAAACGGTACCATAGAGACGCAGAACAGATAGATAGCAATAAAAACTGTACCATAGAGACGCAGAACAGATAGACAGCAATAAAAACTGTACCATAGAGACGCAGAACAGACAGATAGCAATAAAAACTGTACCATAGAGACGCAGAACAGATAGATCGCAATAAAAACTGTACCATAGAGACGCAGAACAGATAGACAGCAATCAAAACTGTACCATAGAGACGCAGAACAGATAGATAGCAATAAAAACTGTACCATAGAGACGCAGAACAGATAGACAGCAATCAAAACTGTACCATAGAGACGCAGAACAGATAGATAGCAATAAAAACTGTACCATAGAGACGCAGAACAGATAGATCGCAATAAAAACTGTACCATAGAGACGCAGAACAGACAGATAGCAATAAAAACTGTACCATAGAGACGCAGAACAGACAGATAGCAATAAAAACTGTACCATAGAGACGCAGAACAGACAGATAGCAATAAAAACTGTACCATAGAGACGCAGAACAGATAGACAGCAATAAAAACTGTACCATAGAGACGCAGAACAGATAGATAGCAATAAAAACTGTACCATAGAGACGCAGAACAGATAGATAGCAATAAAAACTGTACCATAGAGACGCAGAACAGATAGATAGCAATAAAAACGGTACCATAGAGACGCAGAACAGATAGATAGCAATAAAAACTGTACCATAGAGACGCAGAACAGATAGACAGCAATAAAAACTGTACCATAGAGACGCAGAACAGATAGATAGCAATAAAAACGGTACCATAGAGACGCAGAACAGATAGATAGCAATAAAAACTGTACCATAGAGACGCAGAACAGATAGACAGCAATAAAAACTGTACCATAGAGACGCAGAACAGATAGACAGCAATAAAAACGGTACCATAGAGACGCAGAACAGATAGATAGCAATAAAAACTGTACCATAGAGACGCAGAACAGACAGATAGCAATAAAAACTGTACCATAGAGACGCAGAACAGACAGATAGCAATAAAAACTGTACCATAGAGACGCAGAACAGATAGATAGCAATAAAAACTGTACCATAGAGACGCAGAACAGATAGACAGCAATAAAAACTGTACCATAGAGACGCAGAACAGACAGATAGCAATAAAAACGGTACCATAGAGACGCAGAACAGATAGATAGCAATAAAAACTGTACCATAGAGACGCAGAACAGATAGATAGCAATAAAAACTGTACCATAGAGACGCAGAACAGATAGATAGCAATAAAAACTGTACCATAGAGACGCAGAACAGATAGACAGCAATAAAAACTGTACCATAGAGACGCAGAACAGACAGATAGCAATAAAAACTGTACCATAGAGACGCAGAACAGATAGATAGCAATAAAAACTGTACCATAGAGACGCAGAACAGACAGATAGCAATAAAAACTGTACCATAGAGACGCAGAACAGACAGATAGCAATAAAAACTGTACCATAGAGACGCAGAACAGATAGACAGCAATAAAAACTGTACCATAGAGACGCAGAACAGACAGATAGCAATAAAAACTGTACCATAGAGACGCAGAACAGATAGATAGCAATAAAAACTGTACCATAGAGACGCAGAACAGATAGACAGCAATAAAAACTGTACCATAGAGACGCAGAACAGACAGATAGCAATAAAAACGGTACCATAGAGACGCAGAACAGATAGATAGCAATAAAAACTGTACCATAGAGACGCAGAACAGACAGATAGCAATAAAAACGGTACCATAGAGACGCAGAACAGATAGATAGCAATAAAAACTGTACCATAGAGACGCAGAACAGATAGACAGCAATAAAAACTGTACCATAGAGACGCAGAACAGACAGATAGCAATAAAAACTGTACCATAGAGATGCAGAACAGATAGATAGCAATAAAAACTGTACCATAGAGACGCAGAACAGATAGATAGCAATAAAAACGGTACCATAGAGACGCAGAACAGATAGATAGCAATAAAAACTGTACCATAGAGACGCAGAACAGATAGACAGCAATAAAAACTGTACCATAGAGACGCAGAACAGATAGATAGCAATAAAAACTGTACCATAGAGACGCAGAACAGATAGATAGCAATAAAAACTGTACCATAGAGACGCAGAACAGATAGATAGCAATAAAAACTGTACCATAGAGACGCAGAACAGATAGATAGCAATAAAAACGGTACCATAGAGACGCAGAACAGATAGATAGCAATAAAAACGGTACCATAGAGACGCAGAATAAGTTGGAGGAAAAACTAAAATAAATTGAGGAACTTATTCAACAATGATCAAGTGTAATATATTATAAGAATAAAGCGAACTGGATGGAATATGGGGGAAAATGCACCAAATTAATGTTTTATCTTCAACATAGAAATGACTGAAACTTGTTAAAAATGACGGTCACCTATGATTCACCAAATGATATTTTGAAAGACCGAAGCTAATTATATCTATTAATAATGAAGAAAGAAAGAAAGAAGACTCATGTGAAGGTGAAATTACAGAGGAGGAATTTCTTGATGCAACTGAAACATTTTAAGACCTGTAAAACTCCAGGGCTGGATAGCTTACCAGTTGAGGTATACCAAACTCCAGGGCTGGATAGCTTACCAGTTGAGGTATACCAAACTCCAGGGCTGGATAGCTTACCAGTTGAGGTATACCAAACTCCAGGGCTGGATAGCTTACCAGTTGAGGTATACCAAACTCCAGGGCTGGATAGCTTACCAGTTGAGGTATACCAAACTCCAGGGCTGGATAGCTTACCAGTTGAGGTATACCAAACTCCAGGGCTGGATAGCTTACCAGTTGAGGTATACCAAACTCCAGGGCTGGATAGCTTACCAGTTGAGGTATACCAAACTCCAGGGCTGGATAGCTTACCAGTTGAGGTATACCAAACTCCAGGGCTGGATAGCTTACCAGTTGAGGTATACCAAACTCCAGGGCTGGATAGCTTACCAGTTGAGGTATACCAAACTCCAGGGCTGGATAGCTTACCAGTTGAGGTATACCAAACTCCAGGGCTGGATAGCTTACCAGTTGAGGTATACCAAACTCCAGGGCTGGATAGCTTACCAGTTGAGGTATACCAAACTCCAGGGCTGGATAGCTTACCAGTTGAGGTATACCAAACTCCAGGGCTGGATAGCTTACCAGTTGAGGTATACCAAACTCCAGGGCTGGATAGCTTACCAGTTGAGGTATACCAAACTCCAGGGCTGGATAGCTTACCAGTTGAGGTATACCAAACTCCAGGGCTGGATAGCTTACCAGTTGAGGTATACCAAACTCCAGGGCTGGATAGCTTACCAGTTGAGGTATACCAAACTCCAGGGCTGGATAGCTTACCAGTTGAGGTATACCAAACTCCAGGGCTGGATAGCTTACCAGTTGAGGTATACCAAACCTTTTTTGATATTATTATGATAATTATCATAAATGTACTATATTACGTATTGGATTACAAAAAAAAAAATACAGATTTTATTTACCATGTAGTTACCAATAAAATGGTCTGATGGTGATGTGATATACTCGGTATACATATCCCGAAATAAATACATAATCTCACTATAATACATTTTAATAGAAAGTTAGCAAAAATAGATAAGATCTTGCTACCATGGAAAGGCAAATACCTGTCTATTTGTGAAAAAAAATCACCCTGATTAACTCTTTAGTCATATCCCAGATGACCTATTTGCTTATGGTCTTGCCTACACCTAGCGATCTGCTTTTTAAATGATATGAGAAAAAAAGATTCCATTTTATTTGGAACGACAAACCAGACTAAATTAAACGGGCCAATTTATATAATGAATATGAATTTGGAGGGCAGAAATGATTAAATATTAAAGCATTAGACCTCTCACTAAAGGCTTCAGTCTCACAAAAGTTATACTTAAATCTGAACTGGTTCTCAAGCAAATGATTAAGAATGTCTAACCCTATGTTCAAGAAAGGCCTTTTTCCCTTTATTCAGATTACAACCTCTCACTTTCAGTTATTTGAAAAGGAAATCATCTCCCAAATATCGCTACAGCACAAAACATGGTACAAACATTATTGGGCACAGACAACAGCACAAAGGGCAAGAAGGTAGAGACAACAAGTTTGAGTGTTTGTTGCAGCTCGTTCCAGTCGCTAGCTGCAGCGAACTAAAAAGACGAGAGACCTATGGATGTGTGCTTTGGGGACCTTTAACAGAACGTGACTGCCAGAACAGGTGTTGTTTGTGGAGGATGATGGCTGCAGTAGATATCTCAGATAAGGGGGAGTGAGGCCTATGAGGGTTTTATAAATAAGCATCAACCAGTGGGTCTTGTGACGGATATACAGAGATGACCAGTTTACAGAAGAGTATAGAGTGCAGTGATGTGTCCTATAAGGAGCATTGGTGGCAAATCTGATGGCCCAATGGTAAAGAACATTTAGCACCCTTACCTGCCGATCTATAAATGATGTCTCCATAATCTAGCATGGGTGGAATGGTCATCTGAATCAGGGTTAGTTTGGCAGCTGGGGTGAAAGAAGAGCGATTACGATAGAGGAAACCAAGTCCAGATTTAACTTTAGCCTGCAGCTTTGATATGTGCTGATAGAAGGACAGTGCACTGTTTAGCCATACTCCCAAGTACTTGTATGAGGTGACTACCTCAAGCTCTAAACCCTCAAAGGTAGTAATCACACCTGTGAGGAGAGGGGTATTCTTCTTACCAAACCACATGACCTTTGTTTTGGAGGTGTTCAGAACAAGGTTAAGGGTAAAGAAAGCTTGTTGGACATTAAGAAAGTTTTGTTGTAGAGCATTTAACACAACATCTAGTTTGAGAAACAGACGCCTCAAAAGTCCTCAACTGGCAGCTTCATTAAATAGTACCTGCAATCCACCACATTAACAGTGAAGAGGCGACTCCGGGATGCTGTCCTTCTAGGCAGAGTTGCAAAGAAAAAGACATATCTCAGACTGGCCAATAAAAATGAAAGATTAAGATGTGCAAAAGAACACAGACACTGGACAGAGGAACTCTGCCTAGAAGGCCAGCATCCCGGAGTCGCCTCTTCACTGTTGAAGCATTCCAGGTGAAGCTGGTTGAGAGAATGGGTGGCTACTTTGAAGAATCTAAATTCAAAAATATATTTGGATTTTTTTCAACACTTTGTTACAACATGATTCCATATGTGTTATTTCATAGTTGTGATGTCTTCACTAGTATTCTACAATGTAGAACATAGTGAAATAAAGAAAAAACCCTTGAATGAGTAGGCGTGTCCATACTTTTGACATAATGTGTATATTTATGGTGTATATACAGAGTGCATTTGTAAAAGAGACCTAGGTCTCAAGATGTCTTTCCTGTGAAAATAATAATACAAAATCACTAATAATTTCACTGTAATCGATTCACAAAAACATAGTCAAGAACACACTTCATTGTTTTAATACTGGAATGGATTTGAAAAAGAACAGATTAAAAAACTATTTACAAGTTTAAGTCCAATTCAACAGTTTTTTTAGTTAGAAAAAACAAAACAAAACATGGAACTTGAAAATGTCACCATAGTTTGATGCACAGTAGGTCAACAAACTTTCACACGGACAAAGTCAAAAAAGAAATCTAATTATTTTCCAACAACTTCAACTAATACTACACATAGGATCCTTAAAAGGGCAATACAATCTATACATTTGTATTTATTTATAATGAACACACTTGCTATCACAAAACAGTTTAGCAAAAGGCCACATTTCCAATGAACTGTTTTGACCACTGTAACTCTTCTCTGTTGATTCACTCTCTTTCTCTCCATACACAGCACACCATTTTCTGATGCATGTCATCTTCATAAATTACAACATTGGGGGCATTCGACGTTGCAGCCGACTTTAAAGGTTGATTTCCTGTTGACAACATTGCAGACGCATTCCAGATCTTACTGTACAATGCATGGATAGGTATTTAACATATCAGCTAACCACATCATATGATATAGCAATCTGACGGGCCAACTGCACAGTCGATGACTTGGCACACAACCATTGATTGATGCAATGGAACGCCTGCACATCATGTTGGGCTGAAACTCGGCCATTACCTTCTATCTCCTCTACCTCAGAATACAGCCCTCCCACTCATATCCAGGTAGGACCCCTGAGCGTGGGTGTGGCCATGCTGGTGCTGCCTGTACATGTGCCTGAGAGGTATGGGGAAGGACGAGCGGGGGTCCTGACAGAGGCGCAGAGGATAGGAAGAGAAGGGGGGATAGAGTGCAGGGGGTGTGGAGGAGGAGGAGACACAGGATGAAAGAGAGGGATCCAGTGGAGGCAGGAGTGAGGGATGGTGAAGTACCATTTCTGGAAGATAGGGTGCGCCAGAGTTGAACTGGGAGAAGGAGCCAATCTCGGTGGGCGCTATCGGGGGGTAGGAGGAGGGCGTGGTGGTCTGGTTCTGGAGACATGCCGTTGGAGGGAGGGAGTGGTTGGTCAGGGAGAAGGGTGGGATGTGAGAAGAGGCAGAAGGCTGGAAAGAGGCGACGGACACAGAGGGAATGGCGGAACAGGAAGAGGGTTGGTAAACTGGATTAGGAAGGGAGGATGGGGGGTGAGTGAAGGAGGAAGGAAGAAAGGACGACCCAACAGAGGGAGCTTGGATCTGAGTCGGGATGGGAATAGACACAGAGTGGACGGAGCCGGAGGAAGCATTCGGAAGAGTCCAATTTTGAACTGAAGAGCAAGAAGAGAGGGATGAAGGGAGAGAGGGAAAGGGATAAGATAGAGGTGCGGAATGGGAAGAAAGAGAGTAAGGGAGAGAGGGAACGGGGTGTGATTGAGAAGTTGAGGGACTTGAGAGGTTGAAGAGAGACGGAGGGGTGGTTTGGATGACGTTGGAGAGAGGTAGGTTTGGGTAGGGGTATGCTGTGGGGTTAAAGACCAACAGAGGGGGAGTCTGGTTGGAGATGGGGACAGCTTGTAGAGCCTGGTTCGGGGGAGTGAGCATGGAATGGGTGGTCACCCCATTCTGCTGGATGGGTTGACAGGAGGGAGGAGGGAGTGATGGAAAAGAGGTATTTGTGGGTGTATGAGGACTGAGCAGGCCTTGCTGTGGGATGGATGGAAGGATGGATTGACAGGAGGTGGAGGACAGGAGAGGCTTGGGGGAGGATGAAGTGGAAATAGGCACGGTGGGGTAGGTGAAACTAGTTTGCTGAAGCGAGGGAGATGTGGTGGAGGAAGGGAGGGTAGGAGAAGAGGAGAGAATAGAGGGATAGTCAGTGGTGGCCATGGATGGATAATTAAAAGCAGAAGTGGGGGAGGGTTGGGGGATGGAGGGATCTGAGCGGTAGGAGGACGAAGACTGAGGATGAGGAGCAGGGTCAAAAGAGGAAGAACCAAGAGGAGTAGCTGGATATGTCCCATTGTAAGTGGAAAGACTCATAGAGACGGACCTGCAAGGTAAAAATAAAATACAAATCTCATTATTGTAACCTGCTGTGAATGTAACTGACACATAACAGCTGACCAAAGGTGTTGTACCAATGACTTGTTAATTATTTAAAGACATGGATGGGGTACATCTCAATACTCTAAAGTGTCTTTGTATCCATCTGCACTCACTGACATTAAAGGAGGTTGCAGGTGAAATCCAGCAAAGTCTAGGTAGGCATCCTCGATCTCCACATTGCTTTTATATAGCCAGGATTTTCATATCAGTGCAGATGAAGCATATATATTTTTAAATGTAACCTTTATTCAACTAGGCCTGTCAGTTTAGAATAAATTGTTATTTACATTGGTGGCCTACTGGGGAACAGTGGGTTAAACTGCCTTTTTCAGGAGCAGAATGACAGATTTGCACCTTGTCAGCTCGGGGATTTGTTCCAGCAACCTTTTGGTTACTGGCCCAACGCTCTAACCACTAGGCTACCTGCCGCCCCAAAGAGCTAACCTTGGCCGCAGATCCTTACTTTAGACAATCAGCATGCACCCATTGTGAACTTAAATGTTTATAAACCCAAAACTCACCTGTCCATCATTCCATCGGAGACTTTGTTGCCCGATGCATCTTGTGGCCCCTTGGTTATATCGGCCGTGATGTTAGCTGTGATGTCAGTCATCTGGGAGGCAATGAAGGTTTGGCCCACCAGGTCTAGAGCCTGCTGCTGCTCTGGAACAGGGCTCTCCTGGAAAGGCGTTTCGTTGGAGCCATACCCACACACAGACTCAGGGAGAGGGGGAAGGGATGGAAGAGATGCCAGGGCCAGGCTCTGGAGGTCGGGGGAGGAGGAGGAAGAGGAGTACTGAGACAGGAGCTCAGTGGAGTCACACGGGTCACAGCTCACTGAGAGAGAGGTTCGAGAAAGTAGATATAAAATAGAGGGACAGAAAAACAGAGTAAAATAGGATTTTTGTTGATCATTGTAAAAACAATAAACAAAGCATATGCATAAATCAAATCATTGAGGAGGACACAGAAAATGGTCAGAAAAGCATCATCATTGAGGAGGACACAGAAAATGGTCAGAAAAGCATCATCATTGAGGAGGACACAGAAAATGGTCAGAAAAGCATCATCATTGAGGAGGACACAGAAAATGGTCAGAAAAGCATCATCATTGAGGAGGACACAGAAAATGGTCAGAAAAGCATCATCATTGAGGAGGACACAGAAAATGGTCAGAAAAGCATCATCATTGAGGAGGACACAGAAAATGGTCAGAAAAGCATCATCATTGAGGAGGACACAGAAAATGGTCAGAAAAGCATCATCATTGAGGAGGACACAGAAAATGGTCAGAAAAGCATCATCATTGAGGAGGACACAGAAAATGGTCAGAAAAGCATCATCATTGAGGAGGACACAGAAAATGGTCAGAAAAGCATCATCATTGAGGAGGACACAGAAAATGGTCAGAAAAGCATCATCATTGAGGAGGACACAGAAAATGGTCAGAAAAGCATCATCATTGAGGAGGACACAGAAAATGGTCAGAAAAGCATCATCATTGAGGAGGACACAGAAAATGGTCAGAAAAGCATCATCATTGAGGAGGACACAGAAAATGGTCAGAAAAGCATCATCATTGAGGAGGACACAGAAAATGGTCAGAAAAGCATCATCATTGAGGAGGACACAGAAAATGGTCAGAAAAGCATCATCATTGAGGAGGACACAGAAAATGGTCAGAAAAGCATCATCATTGAGGAGGACACAGAAAATGGTCAGAAAAGCATCATCATTGAGGAGGACACAGAAAATGGTCAGAAAAGCATCATCATTGAGGAGGACACAGAAAATGGTCAGAAAAGCATCATCATTGAGGAGGACACAGAAAATGGTCAGAAAAGCATCATCATTGAGGAGGACACAGAAAATGATCAGAAAAGCATCATCATTGAGGAGGACACAGAAAATGGTCAGAAAAGCATCATCATTGAGGAGGACACAGAAAATGGTCAGAAAAGCATCATCATTGAGGAGGACACAGAAAATGGTCAGAAAAGCATCATCATTGCAATTAATGATTGTAGGATGGAAAAGGAATGAACAAGTTGAATGAAATTTGAGTAATATTATTAAACTCACCAATATCTAGAGGTTCATTTAGCTTCCGCTTTTGCCTCACGTCCCTCTGTCTGGAAGAAAATAAAAATAGAGATAGGTGAGTGTATGTGGAAATATTAGTGTGTGTGGATGTGCGTGCAGGTGTGTGTGTGTGAGCATGTGTGTCTGTGTGTGCTATACCTTTTGCTATTCATGCCATCCTCTCTAAAGCCCTTAGCGAAGGGATTGGATTGGATCTTCAGTTCAGTGATCTGCCAATCAGTCACACAGTCAGTAAGCATTATGAGAAGAATAGAAAGTATTGTATATTAGAAGTGTATAAAAACATTCTCTGAGAAACTATATTATCTTTTACCCATTTGTTATTTTATGCATATATACTGTCACTCGTTCTCTCTCTCTCTCTCTCTCTCTCTCTCTCTCACACACACCCTTCACCCTTCCTTCCCTTACTTTATTGTTCTGGTAGGCGGTGACGGTGAGGAACTGGGTCTCTGGGAAGATGAAGGAGTGTTGCCCTCCCCCCCACCTCAGCACGTCCCTGGCCTCAATCACGTGTACCCGTGGCTGGTAACGGTGGAGGGAGTGGAGGATGATCTACGAGAAAGAAGAGAGAGCGAGGAAGGAAAAAAGTCATTATTATTGTCATTAAGATGATCACCTATAAAACACACACACAACACACACACATCAACCCCCCCTCCCTCCCACACACACACACACTCACTGTCATACTTTATTTCTCCCACTATACTCACATATCCCTGTGTGTCCAGCGTGTTGTTGGTGAGCTTGGCGCGGTGGAAGGAGATGCTCCTGCTCTGCCAGTGGGCACCCGTGGCTGGCGAGTCTGGGTGGATAAACACCCGGTCGGGTAAGCGGGCCTCAGCGCCACCCACCACCTGCCAGGTGTCACCCTGGAAGCGGTAGCGAGAGGTGTCCATGGCCACCATATCCAGCAGCAGGATGTAGCGCAGCGCCGGGTTCAGGCCTGACAGCTTTACCCTCAGCTGGGGGAACATCCGCCTTGGAGGAGGGAGGAAAGAGTGGACGAAGGGAGACAGAAATCAGGTGGGGGAGAAAGAGAGGGAAAGATAATGATTTTATTACACAAATGTATTACACAATTTTAGAAGCATTACAAAGTATCAATGGCAGCTAGGCTGAATTATTTGATTCAATTTACACATTACATTGGAAGAGAGGAAAAGATAGAGAGAGAAAGAAGAAAAGGGAAAGAAAGAGAGAGAGGGATATAAGGAAAGGGAGGGAGATAGAGAGAAAGAAACAGAAGGGTGAGAGAGAGAGAAAGAAATAAGGGAAAGAAAGAGAGAGAGGGATATAAGGAAAGGGAGGGAGATAGAGAGAAAGAAACAGAAGGGTGAGAGAGAGAGAAAGAAATAAGGGAAAGAAAGAGAGAGAGGGATATAAGGAAAGGGAGGGAGATAGAGAGAAAGAAACAGAAGGGTGAGAGAGAGAGAAAGAAATAAGGGAAAGAAAGAGAGAGAGGGATATAAGGAAAGGGAGGGAGATAGAGAGAAAGAAACAGAAGGGTGAGAGAGAGAGAAAGAAATAAGGGAAAGAAAGAGAGAGAGGGATATAAGGAAAGGGAGGGAGATAGAGAGAAAGAAACAGAAGGGTGAGAGAGAGAGAAAGAAATAAGGGAAAGAAAGAGAGAGAGGGATATAAGGAAAGGGTGGGAGATAGAGAGAAAGAAACAGAAGGGTGAGAGAGAGAGAAAGAAATAAGGGAAAGAAAGAGAGAGAGGGATATAAGGAAAGGGAGGGAGATAGAGAGAAAGAAACAGAAGGGTGAGAGAGAGAGAAAGAAATAAGAAGTGGGAGAGAGAGAGATTGATAAATATAATCATTTTGTGAAGGCATTTCCCAGTAAATGCATTTCCTTTATTAACCTTTGACCTTTTAGCAGTGGAGATACATTTAAATTTAAAAAAATCGCAACATGGGTCACAGATGGACAGCACTCACCTGCCCTTCTTGGTGATGATCATCTCTGTGCCCACGGAGCAGAAATGTTTCCACAGTGAACCGTTCTCCAGCTCCATCTTGACGCTGTCCTGCTGGCCTTTACAGGTTGACTCGCTGGGGGCGGGGGGTGGGGCCAGAGGGTGAGAGGGCATGGCCCCGGCAGCCATGTCATAGGAGGAGGGGTAGAGGGGCATGTGGGCAGGAGGTTCCCTATCTGGTAGGGGGGGGGGGGGCATATAATTATAATTAATTGGCTTCAGTTAGGGTTCAAGTAAGCATGGGAGTGCTGTGCAACCTAACATCTAAATTAAAGGACATTTCCACCCAAAAACAGGAATGCCACCGGTATGATGCTAAATGCATCTTATTGGCTCTATTTCTGTATTTTGAAAGTTTTAAAAGTATTTCAGGACTATATCAACATTGGACTAATGAAACAAATACCAAAAGATCATTTTTGGGTGAAATTTTCTAAGGGGCCAGGGTATCCCCATTTCAATTTGTAGCATTGGTGGCATAGTCATAACAAATGACACCACAATAAGTAAATAAGTAATTCCAATCCTGAATTTGGTGTTGATCAATGACCATTTTGGCATTGAGATAAGCATTACCACATAATGTTAACACTCTGACATTCATACTAATACATTTGATCAGATCTTATCATAAAACAATGGTAACGATTGACACATTTTGACAAGGTCAACTTGAACCATGATCTGAATTGGACTGGGTAATTATGACAGTATTTCAAAGGATTAACCATGAATTGTAAAGCACCACATGACATGCACACACACTGATGCTTTCTCTCAAATACACATTGACACAGACAGACAGATGCACACACTCGCCTCTATAGTAGCAGTCTCCCACTCGTTGGTGCCCAAGGGCCAAACTGGGGTACATCTCCACACTCAGCATCTCTTCGTTCTCGCTATACCTCTCTTTCTCTCCTTTTCCTCTCCCTTGCTCAGTAACTCACTCGATTTATCTCTTTCTCTCTCTGTCCATTTACTCCCAATCAGTGTGTTTGTTCTCCAGTGCGATTTGTCCTTGATGTTTCGATCTTGTCCTTGTAGTATTCTCTGAGTTTTCTTTTTGGCTATGGTATTTCTTCTTTTTTTCCCCCTTCACTCTGTCTGTCTTGTCCCTCTCTCTTTCTCTTCTTTAAGTGTCCCTCTCGCTCAGGGCCTATGTGTTATATAGGTGAGTGAGGCTTCACACGTCGGGCCAAATGGTTTTCACACTTCCTTCTTTTTAACTCTCCCTAGGACCAACCTGCAGGCTGCAGGCCCCCTCTCTGTTCTCATTCTCTAAACAGACAGCTGACCAACACAAAAACAGCACAGAGCAGCGTGTTTACATCAAGAAATAAGGCCAGTTATATACACACACACAATATATATATATACACAGTACCAGTCAAAAGTTTAGACACCTACTCATTCAAGGGTTTTTCTTTATTTTTAGAAAAAATGTATTGTAGAATAATAGTGAAGACATCAAAACTATGAAACAACAAGTAGTAAGCAAAAAAGTGTTCAACAAATCAAAATATAATTTATATTTGAGATTCTTCCAAGAAGCCACCCTTTGCCTTGATGACAGCTTTGCACACTCTTGGCATTCTCTCAACCAGCTTCATGAGGCCACCTGGAATGCATTTCAATTAACAGGTGTGCCTTGTTAATTTGTGGAATTTATTTCCTTCTTAATGCGTTTGAGGCGATCAGTTGTGTTGTGACAAAGTAGAAATAGCCCTATTTGGTAAAAGACCAAGTCCATATTATGACAAGAACAGCTCAAATAAGTAAAGAGAAACAACATGAAAGTCAGTCAATCCGGAAAATGTCAAGAACATTTAAAGTTTCTTCATGTGCAGTCACAACGACTATCAAGCTCTATGATGAAACTGGCTCTCATGAGGACCATCACAGGAAAGGAAGACCCAGAGTTACCTCTGCTGCAGAGCATAAGATCATTAGAGTTACCAGACTCAGATATTGCAGCCCAAATAGATGCTTCAAAGAGTTCAAGTAACAGACACATCAACCTCAACTGTTCAGAGGAGACTGTGTGAATCAGGCCTTCATGGTCGAATTATTGCAAAGAAACCACTACTAAAGGACACCAATAAGAATAGACTTTCTAGGGACAAGAAACACGAGCAATGGACATTAGACCGGTGGAAATCTGTCCTTAGGTCTGATGAGTCCAAATTTGAGATTTTTGGTTCCAAACGCTGTGTCTTTGTGAGACGGATGATCTCTGCACGTGTGGTTCCCATCGTGAAGCATGGAGGAGGAGGTATGATGGTGTGGAGATGGTTTGCTAGTGACACTGTCAGTGATTTATTTAGAATTAAAGTCACATTTTTTTGCAAATTTAGTAAAACAGAAATACCTTATTTACATAACTATTCAGACCCTTTGCTTTCAGACTTGAAATTGAGCTCAGGTGCATCCTGTTTCCATTGATCATCCTTGAGATGTTTATTCAACTAGATTGGAGTCAACCTGTGGTAAATTCAATTGATTGGACATGACTCTGAAAGGTACAGACCTGTCTATATAAGGTCACACAGTTGACTGCGTGTCAGAGCAAAAACCAAACCATGAATTGTCCGTAGAGCTCCGAGACAGGATTGTGTCAAGGCACAGATCTGGGGAAGGGTACCAAAACATTTCTGCAGCATTAAAAGTCCCCAAGAACAGCATGACCTCCGTCATTCTTAAATGGAAAAAGTTTGGAACCACCAAGACTCTTCCTAGAGCTGGAAGCCACGGCCAAACTGAGCAATCGGGGGAGAAGTGCCTTGGTCAGGGAGGTGACCAAGAACTCGATGGTCACTCTGACAGAGCTCTAGAGTTCCTCTGTGGAGATGGGAGAACCTTACAGATGGAGAACCATCTCTGTAGCACTCCACCAATCAGACCTTTATGGTAGAGTGGTCAGATGGAAGCCACCCCTCAATAAAAGGCACGTGACAGCCTGCTTGGAGTTTGTCAAAAGGAACCTAAAGACTCTCAGACCATAAGAAACAAGATTATCTGGTCTGATGAAACCAAGATTGAACTCTTTGGCCTGAATGCCAAGCGTCACGTCTGGAGGAAACCTGGCACCATCCCTATGGTGAATCATGGTGGTGGCAGCATCATGCTGTGGATGTGTTTTTCAGGGGAACGGACTGGGAGACTAGTCAGTATCAAGGCAAAGATGAATGGAGCAAAGTACAGAGAGATCCTTGATGAAAACCTGCTCAACAGCCTTCAGGACCTCAGACTGGGTCAACTGTTCACCTTCCAATAGGACAACTACCCTAAGCACACAGCCAAGAAAATGCAGGAGTAGCTTTGGTACAAGTTTCTGAATGGGAGAAACTCCCCAAATACAGGTGTGCCAAGCTTTTAGCATCATACCCAAGAAGACTCAATGCTGTAATTGCTGCCAAAGGTGCTTCAACAAAGTACTGAGTAAAGGGTCTGAATACTTATGTAAATGTCATATTTTAGTTTTGTATTTTTTATTTGATTCTAAAAACCTGTTTTTGCTTTGTCATTATGGGGTATTGTGTGTAGTTTGATTGGGGGAAAAAGTCTGTAACCTAACAACATGTGGAATAGTCAAGGGGTCTGAATACTTTCAGAAGGCACTGTATATATACACTACATGACCAAAGTATGTGGACACCTGCTTGTCAAACGTCTCATTCCAAAATCATGGGCATTAATATGGAGTTGGTCCCCCCTTCGCTGCTTTAACAGACTCTACTCTTCTGAGAAGGTTTTCCACTAGAACATTGCTTTACAGATTTGCTTCCATTCAGCCACAAGAGCATTAGTAAGGTTGGGCGATTCAATTATCTCCACAAACCATTACTCTCGCTTTCAGCATTGTCATGCTGAAACAGGAAAGGGTGTTCCCCAAACTGTTGCCACAAAGTTAGAAACACAGAATCGTCTAGAATGTCATTGTATGATGTAGTGTTAAGATTTCCCCTCACTGAAACAAAGGGGCCTAGCACAAACCATGAAAAACATCACCAGACCATTTTTCCTCCTCCACCAATCTTACCAGTTGGCACTATGCATTGGGGCAGGTAGCGTTCTCCTGGCATCCGTCAAACCCAGTTTTGTCCGTTGGACTGCCAGATGGTGAAGCGTGATTCCTCACTCCAGAGAACGCATTTCCACTGCTCCAGAGTCCAATGGCGGTGAGCATAACAAAACTACAGCCGATGAACAGTTATTGGGCTTCCAGAGGTAGTTTGAAACTTGGAGGAGGAGGATAGGCGATTTTTACACGCATACACACTTTAGCACTCGGTGGTCCCGTAATGTAAGCTTGTGTGGTTTACCACATTGTAGACGTTTCCACTTCACAATAAGAGCACTTACAGTTGACCGTGGCAGCTCTAGCAGAACAGAAATTTGACAAACTGACTTGTTGGAAAGGTTCTATGACGGTGCCACATTGAAAGTCACTGAGCTCTTCAGGCCATTCTACTGCCAATGTTAATCTATGGAGATTGCTGTGTGCTCGATGTTATACACCTGTCAGCAACGGGTGTGGCTGAAATAGCCGAATCCACTAATTTGAATGGGTGTCCACATACAGTTGAAGTCGTAAATTTACCTTAGCCAAATGCATTTAAACTCATGTTTTCACAATTCCTGACATTTAATCCGAGTACAAATTCCCTGTCTTATTTTAAGGATGTGGAATGACAGAATAATAGTAGAGTGATTTATTTCAGCTTTTATTTATTTCATCACATTCCCATTGGGTCAGAAGTTTACATACACTCAATTAGTATTTGGTAGCATTGCCTATAAATTGTTTAACGTAGGTCAAACATTTCGGGTAGCCTTCCACAAGCTTCCCACAATAAGCTGGGTGAATTTTGGCCCATTCCTCCAGACAGAGCTGGTGAAATTGAGTCAGGTTTGGAGGCCTCCTTGCTCGCACACTCTTTTTCAAATGTTCTATAGGATTGAGGTCAGGGCTTTGTGATGGCCACTCCAATACCTTGACTTTGTTGTCCTTAAGCCATTTTGCCATAACTTTGGAAGTATGCTTGGGGTCATTGTCCATTTGGAAGACTCATTTGCGACCAAGCTTTAACTTCCTGACTGATGTCTTGAGATGTTGCTTCAATATATCCACATAATTTCCAGCCTCATGATGCCATCTATTTTGTGAAGTGCACTAGTCCCTCCTGCAGCAAAGCACCCGCACAACATGATGCTCCCACCCCCGTGCTTCACGGTTGGGATGGTGTTCTTCAGCTTGCAAGCCTCCCCCTTTTCCCTCCAAACATAACGATGGTCATTATGGCCAAACAGTTCTATTTTTGTTTCATCTGACCAGAGGACATTTCTCCAAAAAGTATGATCTTTGTCCCCATGTGCAGTTGCAAACCGTAGTCTGGCATTTTTATGGCGGTTTTGGAGCAGTGGCTTCTTCCTTGCTGAGAGGCCTTTCAGGTTACGTCGATGTAGGACTTGTTTTACTGTGGATATAGATATTTTTGTACCTGTTTCCTCCATCATATTCACTAGGTTCTTTGCTGTTGTTCTGGGAATGATTTGCACTTTTAACACCAAAGTACTTTCATCTCTAGGAGACTGCTTCTCCTTCCTGAACGGTATGATGGCTGTGTGGTCCCATGGTGCCTATACTTGCATTCTATTGTTTGTACAGATGAACGTGGTACCTTCAGGCATTTGGAAATGGCTCCCAAAGATGAACTAGACTTGTGGAGGTCTACAATTTTTTTTGTGAGGTCTTGGCTGATTTCTTTAGATTTTCCCATGATGTCAAACAAAGAGGCACTGAGTTTGAAGGTAGGCCTTGAAATACATCCACAGGTACACCTCCAATTGGCTCAAATGATGTTAATTAGCCTATCAGAATCTTCTAAAGCCATTACAAATTTCTGGAATTTTCTAAGCTGTTTTAAAGGCACAGTCAACTTAGTGTATGTACAATTCTGACCCACTGGAATTGTGATACAGTGAATTATAAGTGAAATAATCTGTCTGTAAACAATTGTTGGAAAAACTTACTTGTGTCATGCACAAAGTAGATGTCCTAACCGACTTGTCAAAACTATAGTTTGTTACAAGAATTGTGTGGAGTGGTTGAAAAACAAGTTTTAATGACTCCAACCTAAGTGTATGTAAACTTCAACTGTATCTTGGTGTATATGGTGTATGTATATCATTTTTTTACCGTCATACCTTGTCATTACTGAAATATTAACTTGGTTGTCATCTTAGATGTATTTGTGACATGCATACAGCCCCTGAAATGTCTCTCACCTCTGTACCTTAATCCATCTGTCAAGGGTTTGTCACAGTAAAAGGACAGATATCACTGACATTAGTACCAATACCTTTCCCTAGTGATGAACCAGCAGTTAACATGTTTTCAGATTCAGAGTGTTTAATAGTCACATGTACAGAGGTGCAGCACTATATACATCATAACTGCAGCGGTGTTTAATAAATACATGTCCATGGGGGGGGGCAGAGTAAAGACTGTTGATGGGGAGGGAATGACCATTGAGGGGGTGTGGGGACCAAGTTAAATAAAAACAATAATCAAAATGATCTATAATATACTGCCCATCACTGTCAACACACACACACACCCCCATCACACACATGCCTATATTGGGGGGCTACTGACGGGTTCCCTGTGGTCATGTGATTACTTTAGTCTTCCTCTCTGGGACTCCCTGTCACCCTCTCCCAGTAGGAGACCAGGGGTCGTATGCAGGTGGAAGACTTGGACAGAGGCAGTTTGGTCCTGGGCTGCCAGTTTGGTCTTTACATAAACAAGGATGTCTAGAATTCTCTAGAATTCTAAAAAGAAGCATGGTGTAAGAATTTAAATTTGTGAAATAATCAATACCCGCACACTGATGAACGTTTCAGCTGATTTACAACGGTTTGATCCGATTGTCTTCATCAGAACTAAATTCAAAGCATTTATTTGCTAGTTCAATTAATGGTTAATTAATGCTAGGTTATTAATGGCTGTAATAACAATGGAGGTGATATCAGTTATGCTCAGAAATGCAGTCCATACATTTCCATAGATGCAGTTCGACATATGCTGATTTTTCAGGATCACAGCACATTCCTCAGTTAAGTTTAGTGAGTGCTGGTTAGACAGGGGTTAAATTGATATTTGGAGGTGTTAAACTGTCATCATAACAGTTTTGCATTCCATTGTAATTTTGGACTGAAATCTATTTTCAGTATGATCCTCAATTTGACCTGTTGTACTATTTTACAACAGAGTGACTTCTTGTCAACATTCATCCATGCTGATTTATCCAGATTCGTTGAATATATACTGAACCAAAAATATAAATGCAACATGCAACAATTTCAACGATTTGAACGAGTTACAGTTCCTATAAGGAAATAAATCAATTGAAATAAATAAATGAGGCCCTAATCTATGGATTTCACATGACTGGGCAGGGACGCAGCCATTGTTGGGCCTGCGAGGGTATAGGCCCACCCCTTGGGGAGCCAGGCTCAGCCAATCACAATGATTTTTTCCTCAGTTTGATCAGCTGTCTGGGTGGCTGGTCTCAGACAATCCAGCAGGTGAAGAAGCCGGACGTGAAGGTCCTTGGCTGGCGTGGTTACACGTTGTCTGCGGTTGGACGTACTGCCAAATTCTCTAAAACGATGTTGGAGGCAGCTTATGGTAGAGAAATGAACATACAATTCTGGTGGACATTCCTGCAGTCAGCATGTCATTTGCATGCTCCCTCAAAACTTGAGACATCTGTGGCATTGTGTTGGTGTCAAAACGGCACATTTTAGAGTGGCCTTTTATTGCCCCCAGCTTGTTGATATGCCACACCTGTCAGGTGGATGGATTATCTTGGCAAAGGAGAAATGTTCACTAACAGGAATGTAAACACATTTGTGCACATCATTGGAGAGAAGTAAGATTTTAGTGCATATGGGCAATTTCTGGGATCTTTTATTTTAGCTTATGAAACATGGGACCAATGTGTTACATGTTGGCTTTATATGTGTTGTTTTTCAGTATAGATTTCCCCATCATCTAACATGTTACATGTTGGCTTTATATGTGTTGTTTTTCAGTATAGATTTCCCCATCATCTAACATGTTACATGTTGGCTTTATATGTGTTGTTTTTCAGTATAGATTTCCCCATCATCTAACATGTTGGGTTTATATGTGTTGTTTTTCAGTTAATCGGGAGGTACCGGAACAAAAAGTGAGATTGGGGAGGATCTGGGGAGTTTTGAGGTACCGGAACAAAAAGTGAGATTGGGGAGGATCTGGGGAGTTTTGAGGTACCGGAACAAAAAGTGAGAGTGGGGGGGATCTGGGAAGTTTTGAGGTACCGGAACAAAAAGTGAGATTGGGGAGGATCTGGGGAGTTTTGAGGTACCGGAACAAAAAGTGAGAGTGGGGGGGGATCTGGGGAGTTTTGAGGTACCGGAACAAAAAGTGAGAGTGGGGGGGATCTGGGGAGTTTTGAGGTAGAACAAAAAGTGAGTGTGGGGGGAATCTGGGGAGTTTTGAGGTACCGGAACAAAAAGTGAGAGTGGGGGGGATCTGGGGAGTTTTGAGGTACCGGAACAAAAAGTGAGATTGGGGAGGATCTGGGGAGTTTAGAGGTACCGGAACGCGTGGGGGGGGGGGGGGGGGGTGGAATCATCTTTATAATAAAGTATTGCATGCATGTCATCACATTTGCATAGTGGCATACATCAGTAGAGTAGAGGCACTCACAGAAGTTGCACACATGGTGAACAGTATTTATAGCCTAGGGTCCAGGAATTTTTTTAATAAATGCATTTCATGCAATTCTGCTTCATTTTACATGACTGAAGAATTTGGCCAAATATTTTTTTATGCCGCACACATGATCGAAATGGCAGGCTACTTTGACACTGACAAACTGAGAACCTGAGATTAACCAAAATGACCGTGTCTTGAATCCATCAATAGCCTAGGTGTGTGGAGACACATGCAGTATCGTAGGCTTCAATAGTTCTAAAAAGCCTTTCCAGTTTCAAACTCACCCAATGACGAGCAGCTTACTGGCTGGTGATCTCTTGTAAAACAATATTTGGAAGTTGATCAAATATTTTGGCAGCCTATATTTTAGAGTCTTCTATTTTCATTAGGAGACATTTGCTTTCCATCCGGTGCTTTCCCTCCATTGTATTTGAAATATTGCTAAAGGCCTGTTTTGTCTGCGTGCTGTTTTTTTCACTGATGATTTGCGTGTGTTCACGAATGTAGGCTATTCCTTCTTATTGGGCTACAATCCACAGCTAGGCTATTTAAAAAAAAGAAGCTATTGATCATATGTGGCTAAATTAAATTATAGGCTTTCTCATGGTGTACAGCAGTGGAATATTCTGAATGACTACATTTATTTCTGAACAGACAGCAGTAATTCTTTGGAAAATGTATTTTCACTTATCAGTGATGCTCGCAGTTCCTTCAGAACCCTTCAGGCGGCTATGATTCTATTAGAAAACAAATGACCTGCAACGCTGGAGAGATGAGAGTTGCAGGGCTCATGTCTATCAGGGCAGAGAGGGAGAGAGATACTGGCACGCTTCTCACAAGGCCACTGCCATGCGTTGGTCTCAAACATAGGTTACAATGTTGCTCAAACCATAAACCCGGGCCGCACAACCCTAATCAACTCTTGGAATAACTAGGGCCATGCTGAAAATGGCTCAAATTAAGCACAGGCTCAAATACAGGTAAAAGCCAAACCAATGTGGTTCAGTTGGTTCGTTGTGTGTTTTATTCCTGCATGAAAGTATATTCACTCAAGTAAGTCACTGGATAAAAGCGTCTGCTAAGTGCATATATCCCCGTTATGACTAAAATGAACTCATTTTTTCGTCTTTATTGGCTTTGAATCAAATCAGGTTTTTGCCATCTGTGTTCACCCTGAATGTGCTAACTCTGAATGTAACAGTAAACGCAGATGCAGATGACAAATGTCAAATAAAAAGCAAATAGATAAAAAAAAATAGGAATTCAATCTAGTCACAAAGGGGCTAAGTAACAGACATTCATGGCAGGCCAAAGTAACACATTTAGGGGAAAAGGGAGGGAGAGGCTGAATGTTGTTGTAGTTGTTGTTTTTCTTGTCCATTTGTGGGGGGTTGGAGAGAGGGATGAAAGGCAGCCAGTGGGGTGGAAGGGAAGTGGAGGTGAGAAGTAAGGACACCTCGCCTGTCTGCCACAGAGGGGGTGGGGAGTGGGGAGTGAGGTCATTACCCATGTTGGGGGGGGTTAATGTGTTTATGGGCCGACAGGTGTGATGGTACCAGGCTTCCATTATCAGTAATGATGGGGATCATTTCCCTCTGTGGGTTCTGTTCAGGTCTACTAGAGTGAGTTGTTGGTATTGTGTACTGTAGCCAGTGTTTGTTTCGTGTTGTTCTATAGCCATTACCACAACCTCGCACTTTCCCTCTGTGGGTTCTGTTCAGGTCTACTAGAGTGAGTTGTTGGTATTGTGTACTGTAGCCTGTGTTTGTTTCGTGTTGTTATATAGACATTACCACAACCCCCCCCACCAGCCTCTTCTCTCACCACTACCATGTGCTTTGTAAGCCTTATTTGCTTATTTCATAGTTTATTTCTTTGTGAGTCTTTCCAACACAATCTATATTGAAAGTATCGTAAATTCAGGGTTGATTAAGTGTCTCAGAGTAGGAGTAATTCTAAATCAGGTCAGGGCTACGTGCAGGCCAGTCAAGTTCTTCCACACGATCTCGACAAACCTTTCCTGTATGGATCTCACTTTGTGCAAGGGGGCGTTGTCATGCTGAAACAGGAAAGGGTGTTCCCCAAACTGTTGTCACAAAGTTGGAAACACAGAATGTCATCTAGAATGTCATTGTATGCTGTAGCATTAAGATTTCCCTTCACTGGAACTAAGGGGCCTAGTCTGAACCATGAAAACAGCCCCAGACCATTATTCCTCCTCCACCAAACATTTCCCCTGCTCCAGAGTCCAATGGCGATGAGCTTTACACCAGTCCAGCCGACGCTTAGCACTGCGATCTTAGGCTTGTGTGCAGCTGCTTGGCAATGGAAACCCATTTCATGACACTCCCTGATGAACAGTTCTTGTGCTGACATTGCTTTCAGTGTCAGCTTGGAACTCAGTAGTGAGTGTTGCAACCGAGGACAGACAAATTTTTACGTGCCCTGCGCTTCAGCGGTCCCATCCTGTGTGCTTGTGTGGCCTACCACTTCGCGGCTGAGCTATTTTTGCTCCTAGACTGGGGCAGCTCTTGCAGGGCCGACATTTTATCAACTGACTTGTTGAAAAGCTGGCATCCCATGAACGTGCCACATTCTTCAGTAACATTTGTCTATGGAGATTACATTGCTTTGTGCTCAAGTGTATACACCTGTCAGCAATGGGTGTGGCTGAAATAGCCAAATCCATCAATTTGAAGGGGTGTCCACATTTGTGTGTGTGTATATATTATTATATTTTCCCCCTGAACAAGGCAGTTAACCCACTGATCCTAGGCCGTCATTGTAAGTAAGAATTTGTTCTTAACTGACTTGCCCAGTTATACTGTATACCGTATATCTCGCTGGTCACCACCAAAACCAATTCTTCCTTTGGCCGCCTCTCCTTCCAGTTCTCTGCTGCCAATGGCTGGAACAAACTACAAAAATCTCTGAAACTGGAAACACTTATCTCCCTCACTAGCTTTAAGCACCAGCGGTCAGAGCAGCTCACAGATTACTGCACCTGTACATAGCACATCTATAATTTAGCCAAAACAACTACCTCTCCCCGTAATGTATTTATTTATTTAGCTCCTTTGCACCCCATTATTTCTACTTTGCACATTCTTCCACTGAAAATCTACCATTCCAGTGTTTTACTTGCTATATTTTATTTACTTCACCACCATGGCCTCTTTTTTGCCTTTACCTCCCTTATCTCACCTCATTTGCTCACATCGTATATAGACTTATTTTTCTACTGTATTATTGACTGTATGTTTGTTTTACTCCATGTGTAACTCTGTGTTGTTGTATGTGTCGAACTGCTTTGCTTTATCTTGGCCAGGTCACAATTGTAAATGAGAACTTGTTCACAACTTGCCTACCTGGTTAAATAAAGGTGTTCTCAACTAGCCTACCTGGTTAAATAAAGGTGTTCTCAACTAGCCTACCTGGTTAAATAAAGGTGTTCTCAACTAGCCTACCTGGTTAAATAAAGGTGTTCTCAACCTGCCTACCCGGTTAAATAAAGGTGTTCTCAACCTGCCTACCCGGTTAAATAAAGGTGTTCTCAACTAGCCTACCCGGTTAAATAAAGGTGTTCTCAACTAGCCTACCTGGTTAAATAAAGGTGTTCTCAACTAGCCTACCTGGTTAAATAAAGGTGTTCTCAACTAGCCTACCTGGTTAAATAAAGGTGTTCTCAACTAGCCTACCTGGTTAAATAAAGGTGTTCTCAACTAGCCTACCCGGTTAAATAAAGGTGTTCTCAACTAGCCTACCCGGTTAAATAAAGGTGTTCTCAACTAGCCTACCTGGTTAAATAAAGGTGTTCTCAACTAGCCTACCTGGTTAAATAAAGGTGTTCTCAACTAGCCTACCTGGTTAAATAAAGGTGTTCTCAACTAGCCTACCTGGTTAAATTAAGGTGTTCTCAACAAGCCTACCTGGTTAAATAAAGGTGAAATAAAAAAATAAAACATTTGACAGAGTGAAACATATTCCAAAACATGCATCCTGTTTGCAACAAGGCACTAAAGTAATACTGCAATTCGCTTTCTGTCCTGAATACAGTCTTATGTTTGGGCAAATCCAATACCATACATTACTGAGTAACACTCTCCATATTTCCAAGTGTAGTGGTAGCTGCATTGTGTTATGAGTATGCTTATAATTGTTAAGGACTGAGGAATTTTTCAGGATAAAAAAGAAACCCTGTTCAGTCCTGGTTCAGTCTGCTTTCCACAGGAGATTAACTCACCTTTCAGCAGGACAATAACCTGAAACACAAGTTAAAATCTAGACTGGAGTTGCTTACCAAGAAGACAGTGAATGTTCCTGAGTGGTCGAGATAGATTTTCAAGTATATTTAAGTCAAAACTATGGCAAGACCTGAAAATGGTTGTCTAGCAATGACCAAGAACCAATTTGCCAGACTTTGAAGAGTTTTGAAAAGAATAATGGACAAATGTTGCACAATCCAGGTGTGGAAAGCTCTTAGATACTTACTCAGAAAGACTCGCGGCTGCAATCACTACCAAAGGTGTGTGGTAAACCGCTGGGTGTTGGGTTGAGCGTGCAGATATTAACACAGAGACAGTGAGGTTCTAGTCAGAAAACACAACTTTACTAGGCAACAAAATAACATAGGTTTGGCTCGTTCCACCTTCTCAGGTTCTGCTCCATGTCGTTCTCTCTGTTCCTCCTCACGGTGTGCCACGGTGATCCCTTTATGTGGCCTGCACGGCTGGTTGGCACTCTCCCCTAATTACCTCTACTTGGAGCAGTCAGCGTCGGGGTGCCCAGCCCAAGTACTCCCAGCAGAGGGAGCCAACGTCGCGGCACATCCTCTCCTCTATCACCAACCCCCGGGGTAGACCTCCCGGGATACCACAGGTTCTTCTACAAAGTATTGACAAGGGGTGTGAATACTTATGCAAAATAGATATTTCTTTATTTCATTTAAATACATTTGCAAATATGTCTAAAAACATGTTTTCACCTTGTCATTATGGGGTATTGTGTGTAGATGGGTGAGAGAAATAATGGTTTCATCCAAATAGCATCACATTTCATGAAAAACATAATTTTTTACTATTTGGGACCTTTAAGCAAGTCAGCCATATCAGCTAGGCTCCCTGATGACCAGGTGTAGCTGTGGTTATGATTAACTCCATGGTCAGCTCATGTCACCGTTATTGTGCATTAATACATGTGTAGTGTTGTGTCTTCAATGGCATGCATCTAAAGAAAGAAGACTTTGCCCTACCAAGATGTACATGTTAAAATCACCACTGAAGATTTGTGCACTTCGACATACAACAATGTGATGGTGCGCTAATGAGCTATATCCCTCCCCCGGGGCTAGTTTAGGGCCCTTCAAAAACTCAATTTAGTTTTTTCAGGTTTCTGATTTTTCCCAGTTTATTAAAGTTTTCACCCTCAAAATCACACATTTTTATTAAAAAAACAACTAAAAAGCCTAAAACACACAAGGAGACCCCTTTAATTCAAGTGCGCACCAATTAAGAGACTGTTGTGTTTATCTAGCTGTGTTTCTGTGCTGCACATGTGATGGCAGAGTTTTCTAAACAAATGCCCACCCGATTGATACAAATCATCATGATATAATTCCGCCAGGTAGACCGGCTTTGCAGTCAACATGGGTGTCATGAATACCACCGAAGGTGACTCCCCTTCCTGCTCGGGTGGTGCTCGGCGGTCGTCGTCGCCGGTCTACTAGCTGCCACTGAAGGTGGCTCCCCTTCCTGTTTGGGTGGCGCTCGGCGGTCGTCGTCGCCGGTCTATTGGCTGCCACTGAAGGTGACTCCCCTTCCTGTTCGGGTGGAGCTCGGCGGTCGTCGTCGCCGGCCTATTGGCTGCCACTGAAGGTGACTCCCCTTCCTGTTCGGGTGGAGCTCGGCGGTCGTCGTCGCCGGTCTATTAGCTGCCACTGAAGGTGACTCCCCTTCCTGTTCGGGTGGAGCTCGGCGGTCGTCGTCGCCGGTCTATTAGCTGCCACTGAAGGTGACTCCCCTTCCTGTTCGGGTGGAGCTCGGCGGTCCTCGTCGCCGGTCTATTAGCTGCCACTGAAGGTGACTCCCCTTCCTGTTCGGGTGGAGCTCGGCGGTCCTCGTCGCCGGTCTATTAGCTGCCACTGAAGGTGACTCCCCTTCCTGTTCGGGTGGAGCTCGGCGGTCGTCGTCCCCGGTCTATTAGCTGCCACTGAAGGTGGCTCCCCTTCCTGTTCGGGTGGTGCTCGGCGGTCTTCATCGCCGGTCTATTAGCTGCCACTGAATGTGGCTCCCCTTCCTGTTCGGGTGGTGCTCGGCGGTCGTCGTCGCCGGTCTATTAGCTGCCACTGATCCCTTTTTTCCTTTTCATTTGGTTCTGTCTAATTGTTTTTACCTGTTCCTTGTTGGGGTTTTGGGATGGGTGTTATTTAAGTTAGTTCTGCCCGCTGGTGTTTGTGCGAGCTTGTTGGGTTTGCTACGTTTATAGTGTATCGTCAGTTTTGGGTTTTATATGTCCGGGTTTGTGTAACTAGGTTTTGGGTTTTCTATGTCCGGGTTTGTGTAACTAGGTTTTGGGTGTTCGCTGTCCGGGTTTGTGTAACTAGGTTTTGGGTGTTCGCTGTCCGGGTTTGTGTAACTAGGTTTTGGGTGTTCGCTGTCCGGGTTTGTGTAACTAGGTTTTGGGTTTTCTATGTCCGGGTTTGTGTAACTAGGTTTTGGGTGTTCGCTGTCCGGGTTTGTGTAACTAGGTTTTGGGTGTTCGCTGTCCGGGATTGTGTAACCAGGTTTTGGGTTTTCCCTGTCCGGGTTTGTGTAACTAGGTTTTGGGTGTTCGCTGTCCGGGATTGTGTAACTAGGTTTTAGACGTTCTCTGTCTGGGTTTGTGTAACTAGGTTTTGGGTTTTCTATGTCCGGGTTTGTGTAACTAGGTTTTGGGTTTTCTCTGTCCGGGTTTGTGTAACTAGGTTTTGGGTTTTCCCTGTCCGGGTTTGTGTAACGAGGTTTTGGGTGTTCTCTGTCCGGGTTTGTGTAACGAGGTTTTGGGTTTTCTCTGTCCGGGTTTGTGTAACTAGGTTTTGGGTTTTCCCTGTCCGGGTTTGTGTAACTAGGTTTTGGGTTTGTGTAACTAGGTTTTGGGTTTGTGTAACTAGGTTTTGGGTTTTCCCTGTCCGGGTTTGTGTAACGAGATTTTGGGTTTTCTCTGTCCGGGTTTGTGTAACTAGGTTTTGGGTTTTCCCTGTCCGGGTTTGTGTAACTAGGTTTTGGGTTTGTGTAACTAGGTTTTGGGTTTTCCCTGTCCGGGTTTGTGTAACTAGGTTTTGGGTTTTCTCTGTCCGGGTTTGTGTAACGAGGTTTTGGGTGTTCTCTGTCCGGGTTTGTGTAACGAGGTTTTGGGTTTTCTCTGTCCGGGTTTGTGTAACTAGGTTTTGGGTTTTCGCTGTCCGGGTTTGTGTAACTAGGTTTTGGGTTTTCGCTGTCCGGGTTTGTGTAACTAGGTTTTGGGTTTTCTCTGTCCGGGTTTGTGTAACTAGGTTTTGGGTTTTCTCTGTCCGGGTTTGTGTAACTAGGTTTTGGGTTTGTGTAACTAGGTTTTAGGCGTTCTCTGTCTGGGTTTGTGTAACTAGGTTTTGGGTTTGTGTAACTAGGTTTTGGGTTTGTGTAACTTGGTTTTAGGCGTTCTCTGTCCGGGTTTGTGTAACTAGGTTTTGGGTTTGTGTAACTAGGTTTTGGGTTTTCTCTGTCCGGGTTTGTGTAACGAGGTTTTAGGCGTTCTCTGTCCGGGTTTGTGTAACTAGGTTTTGGGTTTGTGTAACTAGGTTTTGGGTTTGTGTAACTAGGTTTTAGGCGTTCTCTGTTCGGGTTTGTGTAACTAGGTTTTGGGTTTGTTTTTGCACCTGTGTTTTAGGGCTTCAACCATGTTTTTTCCCATTTACTTTGTCTCTGCGTTTGACTCCTCACCCATCATTCACCCACCATTACACTGGGAAGATTTTTTGAGAAAGAAATGACAATTTCGCCCTGCTAACTGGCTACACAACACTAACAGGCACATTTCCATATCATTACCTTGCAAGAAATATTTATCCTTGATGCATTATTATGAATTATGAGAAACTAATGGAATTTAACTCACTTCAATACCTTTAATACATGTTCAATACAAGTTTTCAATTGTTTAATTTGATTTTAATGTCTGGATTCTGTGATTTCGTCCCCGTTTTCTGCATTATACAGTTTATAGGGCCCTACTAAGGGTGGCAGGTAGCCTAGCGGTTAGAGTGTTGGGCCAGTAACTGAAAAGTTACTGGTTTGAAAACCAGACAACGTGAAATGTCTGTTGATGTGCCCTTGAGCAAGGCACTTAACCCTAATTTACTACAGTAGCACTGTACTACTATGGCTAAGCCTGTAAAACAACACATTTCACTGCACCTATCTGGTGTATGTGATAATAAAACAATGATGAATTGGAATAGTGGGTTTCAACGTAAAGGCATCACCTATGAGCGTATAAAATATATACCCTTTTTCTGATTCTGGAGTGGGTGGGTGGTAGTGCAATGGGGGGCTGGTCAAAAAATGCCCCTTATATTTACATTTTTAAAATCCTTTTGGTTGAAGGGTAATGATGTCAGGAGCTGTGTGGGAATTTTCTTCAGCCTCTCCTAAATATAGCAAATTTGAAAATTACAGTTCCGCACCATTATAAAATGTACACAATGGGGCGCTAGTGAAAACACACATGAACAGAGGGTTTTTCTTTGCATTGGTCCTTTCGGGTGAAGGCTTGGGAAATGATGTCAGGAGGTGTATGAAAATTGTCTACAATTCTATTCACTAATATTCAACTTTGTCCACAGGTCCTACCAGACATTCCTATAATAATCAGTCCACAAAGCTTATGATATGAAAATAATATTTTAACAGCATTTCAGAAATTGGAGAAATGACATACATTTTTTTTCATTTGACTACAGGGGAAGGTACAAAATGTGATAACGTAATCATTTTTAGCTATTAATTGAAAACAGAATTGTTTTCAGTATGTTGATTCAATTACAAAATTGTTCCTTGCTGATATTACTCCATTTGCAGGTGTGAGTCAGGTTCTCCCAGCTTGGGTCAGTTGCAGAGATCAGTTGTGCAGCATTCCGTCACCACACTTCTTTGCGACTTGACATTACATTCATTTTCAGTAGCACATTTTCTCACCTCACCATCTGAAATTGAAGGCACACACATTAATGGGGGCCCTAGTGGAGAAATATACAAATGCCCAATCGTTCTGTACAATGTCATAACAAATAGATACACAATCAAAAATACTCAACAAGGAAGGAAATTGTTGATAGGAAAGTAGGTGCATCAGTTAAAGCAGAAGTCAGCAGTTGAAACAGTAACAAAGCGTTCTCTACTCCCCTGTTTCAGTAAAAAGCCTAGAGATTGGGCTGGAGAAATCTAACCACTCTCAACTTCATAGACAGAGTTATGGATGCAAGGACTGACCATCCATGATATTCAAATTATTAACCATGTTTTGAGGCTTTATGGTGTTTGTTTGCAATCATTGGAGTAAAAATAAGCTTATATTTTTTTGCCTTTTGGGAAACTCCAAGCGGGCTGTCATGTGTCTTTTACTCAGGAGTGGCTTCTGTCTGGCCACTCTACCCTAAAAGCCTGATTGGTGGAGTGCTGCAGAGACGGTTGTCCTTCTTTAAGGTTCTTCCATCTCCACAGAGGAAGTTTGGAGCTCTACCAGAGTGGCCATTGGGTTCTTGGTCACCTCCCTGACCAAGGCACTTCTCCCCCAATTGCTCAGTTTGGCTGGGGCTTCCAGCTCTAGGAAGAGTCTTGGTGGTTCCAAAGTTATTCCATTTAACTTGTAATGGCTGGAGGCAGTATTGAGTAGCTTGGATGAAAAAGGTGCCCCGAGTAAAGTGTCTGCTACTCAGGCCCAATATATGCATATTATTGGTACATTTGGATAGAAAACACTATGAAGTTTCTAAAACTGTTTGAATGATGTCTGTGAGTATTACATAACTCATATGGCAGGCAAAAACATGAGAAAAATTCCAACCAGGAAGTGGGGAATCTGAGATTTGTAGTTTTTCAACTCATTGCCTATCGAATCCACCGTGTCTATGGGGTCATATTGCACTTCCTACGGCTTCCACTAGATGTATGTCAACAGTCT
The DNA here is from genome assembly GCF_002021735.2 of Oncorhynchus kisutch. Classification (NCBI taxonomy): domain Eukaryota; kingdom Metazoa; phylum Chordata; class Actinopteri; order Salmoniformes; family Salmonidae; genus Oncorhynchus; species Oncorhynchus kisutch. Next base: position 2,264,571 of record NC_034198.2, on the reverse strand, counting down.
TTAGAACCTTGTTTGATGCTTCTACTGTGAAGTGGGGGTGAATGAGAGGGGATTGAGTAAGAGGTCTGCCAGAGAGGCATGAGCTGGTCATGCGCGTTCACGTGAGAGTTAGCTTGCTTTCCATTGCAATTCTACAGACAAAGGAATACTCCGGTTGGAACATCATTGAAGATTAATGTTAAAAACATCCTAAAGATTGATTCTATACATTGTTTGACATGTTTCTACGGACTGTAACTGAACTTTTTGACTTTTCGTCTGGCCCGCGCGTCATGAATTTGGATTACTGGGTTAAAAGCGTGAACAAAAAGGAGGCATTTGGACATAAATGGACTTTATCGAACAAATCAACATTTATTGTGGAACTGGGATTCCTGGGAGTGCATTCCGATGAAGATCATCAAAGGTAAGTGAATATTTACAATGCCATTTCTGACTTTTGTTGACTCCACAACATGGCGGATATCTGTACAGAATGATTTTGTTGTCTGAGCGCTGTACTCAGATTATTGCATGGTGTGCTTTTTCGGTAAAGCTTTTTTGAAATCTGACACAGCGGTTGCATTAAGGAGAAGTGCATCTATAATTCCATGCATAATAGTTGTATCTTTTTATCAATGTTTATTATGAGTATTTCTGTAAATTGATGTGGCTCTCTGCAAAATCACCTGATGTTTTGGAACTACTAAACATAACGCGCCAATGTAAACTGAGATTTTTGGATATAAATATGAACTTTATCGAACAAAACATACATGTATTGTGTAACATGAAGTCCTATGAGTGTCATCTGATGAAGATCATCAAAGGTTAGTGATTCATTTTATCTCTATTTCTGCTTTTTGTGACTCCTCTCTTTGGCTGGAAAAATAGCTGTGTTTTTCTGTGACTAGGTGCAGACCTAACATAATCGTTTGGTGTGCTTTCGTCGTAAAGCCTTTTTGAAATCAGACACTGTGGTGGGATTAACAACAAGTGTATCTTTAAAACGGTGTAAAATACCTCTATGTTTGAGGAATTTTAATTATGAGATATTTGAATTTGGCACCCTGCACTTTCGCTGGCTGTTGTCATATCGATCCCGTTAGTGGGATTCAAGCCATAAGAAGTTTAAGAATGATGGAGGCCACTGTGTTCTTGGGGACCTTCAAAACTGCAGAAATTTCTTGGTACCCTTCCCGAGATCTGTGCCTTGACACAATCCTGTCTCGGAGCCCATTGACATTTCCTTCGATCTCATGGCTTGGTTTTTGCTCTGACATGCACTGTCAACTGTTTGACGTTAAATAGACAGGTGTGTGCCTTTCCAAATCATCTCCAATCAATTGAATTTACCACAGGCGGACTCCAATAAAGTTGTAGAAACATCTCAAGGATGATCAATGGAAACAGGATGCACCTGTTTCGAGTCTCATAGAAAAGGGTCTGAAAACGTATGTAAATAAGGTATTTCTGTTTTTTAAACCTGTTTTTGCATAGTCATTGTGGGGTATTGTGTGTAGATTAATGTTAAGGGAATTTTTTATCAATAATGACTAATTATGTATACATTTCAATCAGGACTGACTAAACAGAATACTATTATGTTACTGTATATATACTAATCAGAATACTATTATGTTACTGTATATGTACTAATCAGAATACTATTATGTTACTGTATATGTACTAATCAGAATACTATTATGTTACTGTATATGTACTAATCAGAATACTATTATGTTACTGTATATGTACTAATCAGAATACTATTATGTTACTGTATATATACTAATCAGAATACTATTATGTTACTGTATATGTACTAATCAGAATACTATTATGTTACTGTATATATACTAATCAGAATACTATTATGTTACTGTATATGTACTAATCAGAATACTATTATGTTACTGTATATGTACTAATCAGAATACTATTATGTTACTGTATATGTACTAATCAGAATACTATTATGTTACTGTATATGTACTAATCAGAATACTATTATGTTACTGTATATGTACTAATCAGAATACTATTATGTTACTGTATATGTACTAATCAGAATACTATTATGTTACTGTATATGTACTAATCAGAATACTATTATGTTACTGTATATGTACTAATCAGAATACTATTATGTTACTGTATATGTATGAATTTTCTTTCTTAATCCTAGTACTGAATATGATGTGTGTAAATATAATCAAGAATTAGAACAATGACTGTCTGTTCCTTGGTAGAAATGAATTAACTATATCTTCAGACTTGCTAGAATGCTTATCGACACAAGAAGACCTTGGCTCATAAATTATATTAAATTGGTAGGGAGACGATGTGGGAAGGTTTGAGATACTGCCTTTGTACCAGGGTGGGAGAAGAGACGGGTTGGTACTGGAACTAATGACGTCATTTTCAGTTTATAACCTGTGGTAAACTGTATCGTGTTCAGTACTCTCGTGAATAAAAGCTGCTATTTGACTTTAAGACTGGGCTCTGTCCATTTTTATAAAACAAGGGTCATACAAATCCTTATGAATTGACAGAGTGTTTAATTTTAATTGGGTGTTTAAACATAGAGGAATTAAATTCCTGCAGCAATTAATGAAGAAAAGTGTTTATTTAATTAATTTTAGAATAAAGCTGTAATGTAACAAAATATGGAAAAAGTCAAGGGGTCTGAGTACTTTCCAAATGCAATATCAGTCAAATGCGGCGGCGGGGCTGAGCCTTAGACTTTGAATGTTTATTAGAGCCCCAACTATTGGCCAATCTGTGTTGTTTTTGGTGTCTGGGTAGCGGTGTTGATATTGATTTGATCAGTTGTGCACTGATATATTGCAACAAAGGTGGAAGAATAATAAGAAAGAAAGAACGAAAGAAGAATTCCATCAAAATCAATTGGTTTGCTTGCAAGTCCTAATAATTTGTTCACTTACAGGCTGGTTTGTGGAAAACAATTCTTGCACAGTGGGTGAAACTGACACCACACTCCACCTCGGTTATGTCAGTCTGGGTACAGGTTGGATGGTCTGGATTGATGGTAGTACATTTGTGACACTTCAGTGCCACGGTAGCTGAGTTGGACAAACAATGTGAATGTTATTTTCTGTATTTGTGAAAAATATTATTAGCTTTTGTTCTATAAAATCTTTATGGGCTAGATTTAGCAAGTCCCTGTCCCTGAGGAAATACATATTCAAGGAGAGAACAACACAGGTCATAAAGAGAGACATTGTTAAAAGGTGAGACATTTGTGTCTCTGGTAATCCTTAACTGAATTGTTTTGTGTGGTACTGCCAACATGGAATAAACAGAAATAATTATTTAACAAAGGTAATTAGTTATTCAGAGGTTTTTAAGAGAGGTACGATCTTAAAGTATAACATTTATATAGCACATTCATGTTAAAGATGCAGTCGAATGTGTACTGATTGCTCTGATATCAGTTGACCCATTCCCAATAACAATGCTATTCTACTACAACCAATCTAGAATAATATGTAGAATGTTTTCATGGATCACTTTCAACTCACCACAGAATACTGCAACAAGCACTGTTAAAGCAAGTGTCATGGATGCCATTGTATTGACCTAAATCAAGCAGAAACATATAGTTATTGTTAGACATAGATTTCAGAATATTAAATATAGCAAAAATGATTTCAGCCCACTGTTGCTACACATTATTTCCTTATGTATTATAATAGTACCAAAACATATGTTTTAAGTGAAATATTAGCTATTGTCTGAAGCTGAAAAAGACAAGACATGTAAAAGCTCATTTGACCTATGCACCAAGGCTTTTCAGCATCAGCAGCTTGACGACTGCTAGAGTACTGCAGCTTTATTGATCTACTGTACTTCACTAACAGATGTGCACATTGGATGGGTGGATTAGGGTTCCAACCTCTCAAACAGTCTAATACTTACTCTTAGAGTAGGTTTACCCTGATAATGTAAACGTGTTTTAAACATTATGGGGAGGTTTGCCCGGACAAAGATTAAGCCTAGTCATGGATTAAAAAAAACAAGATTATATACTCCAGGACGAGGTGTAATCTGTGTCCTCGAAACCGCTCTTTAACCCTATATTTGACCTAGCTTAAAACATATTACTCGGATGGGAAATAGACAAGGTAGTGGACACCGTTTGAACTTATTTTACATTTTTCATGTTTCCGTTATACGGAATGGAGTAATGCAACCTTATATTTTGAGTTATGATAGGGTAAGACAGCTATGCTAGAGACATTTATAAGTTATCGTACTTAAAGCTGAGGTGGCACCACAGGTTCAAAAGTGATGTGGCAAAAGTTGTACATGTCTTTCTGGGGCCTGGAGTTTTTCCTGATTTCATCACCTGGTCAGGTAAAACTTTGGTTCCTATTCATAGGCTAGGACAGGGTCCAACGTGAATTGTTTTTCTTACTGTCATGACCGGACCAGTTTGACAAAAATCTAATGGCCCGAACAGAATTTCTACTGGCAAGGACATGGTATAGTTTTCAATGCATTGGGGTCATGCAGGGCCTCTAGGCTGGCATGCTTTCTCTCAATATGCAGCTATTAACAGTCTATATTTATAATGAATAAATACAAATAATTTGGTGGGTGCTTATATTTGTCCTACTTCACACATGTACAAGTGTGTATTAATACGCATGTGTGAATTGGAAATGTGTTTTTTTGCATATCACAACTCTCCCTGAGACACCATCGGAGAGTGGGGTCACAGCCAGTGTCCGCCATTATTAACGGCAACCCTGGAGCAATTAGAGTTAAGTGCCTTGCTCAAGGGTACATCAACAGAGTTCTCACCTTGTTGGCTAGTGGATTCAAACAAGTAACCTTTCGGTTACTGGCCCAATGCTCTAACCTGCTGACACCTTTGGTTATTATGAAGCTTTTTAATATAATTTAGCAATGTAAGTCATTACTCTATTCTTTAGAATTGCATTTTATTAATTTATTTGATTTTTGTTTCTAAATTATGTCATTTAGATTAAAAAAAATTACATCTCAAAATAGGACGCTGCTCCTTTAAGAGAATTTGACCTGGCTACAGTATAGACAAGACAAATGCTACAGTGTATTGTTGTGGCTTTCTTTTTGTCGACTATCAACAGTAGCCAGCACATTGCTAGTATGTTCACTATTGAAGGTGTACTTTTGTAAATTACTTTCCCCGAAATAAAAATAAAAGCTCAGCGAGCAGATTGATGGGCGCTTCTTTTTGCTCAGGACAGCTTGCATGTGCTTTGTGAACGTATCAACTTCTGTACTGCTCGAGTGCTCGAGAAGTCACTCGTGGGGGTGTAGTGGTGCTTGAATGAATAGCCAGTCATATTGCTCAAATAAAAATAGCACAGCGCTTCTGCATGTAGTCTTCAGTTGTTTTCTATAGTAGACTGCGACAGAGCAGGTAAATGTTGAACTGGACCGCAGAAATGCACTGAGAACTGACCCGGTTGCTGCTGCTGCTGCTTTCTTTGAAAGTGGTGAGAAGTAAATGCCAAATGCGGTCTTGCAACATGTTTCCGGCGGCTCTGATTGAAAGGGTCCATCTGTGATTGCTTCATAAAATGTTTTACTTTTAAATTATTTAAATAAAACACCCATTGATTCTTGAAGAATTTAACTTATATTTAAAAAAAATTAAAAAATCATGAGCTTAGTCCAATTGTCATACCATCAGAACCCCACCTATTTATTTGTTCAACTCAACTGTTTGAAAACAATGTAATTTTTTAACAAACACTGTTTAGCCTCTGAATATGTGACTCGTTTCAAGAAGCTAGGCACATGTCGCACATCACTACTTCACAGGAGAGGCATTTGAACATAATTTTAAAATGTTTTATCCCAATTTTTTTTTGCCATGTGCCTTAATAACAAACTTGTATGCCATCTGTAAATACGAATACAATTGTTTAATTACAAGCCGAGTTGGTTTAGCCACGGAAAAAGACAGGAACCTTCCCGCTAGCCATGAATAGCTAAGATAATGGTTGGGCTGGACATGCCGAGAGATGAGTATGAATTGAACTGCCATTCAGCACGTGTCTTTCTATAACATAAGCTGCTCAGTATGGGTAGATTATCCTTGCTACTGCAGCTTTTTTGTCAAATATAACATAAGCCCTAGAGAACTGCAAAAGTCTTGCTACGGCTCTCAACAACATTGCTCCCCAACTTAGCAGGTGCTATCGACAAAAACTGGTGGCAAATGGTTGTGATTGACTACTTTCTGCACATGGTCAGTGTAAACTGGAGTGACTTGACACAACGGGCCAAACAAGCTGTAGCTAGCTATAATCAAAATGGAAAAGACACGCTGCCGTAAAGCGCTCATCCATGTATACTGGTAAGAGTCTAGCTACATTTTCAGATAATATAAGTTTCAAATATTGTCAGAAAGTTTTTTTCATCGTAAGTTTAGGCACACTGTTAGCTAGCTAACGTTAGATTGCTGGCTCGCTAGATAACGTTACATGTATGATCTGTGTATTAATATTATTTGTATCTCAGAAAGCCATTTACATTGCTAGTTATAGCCTAATGTTAGCTAGCTAGCTAACATTGATCCTAGTTGGTTAGCTTTAGCTACCTGCGGATTCATACTACAGCATTAAATGCATGGTGGCTAGGTTTGACAATCTGTTTGTATTGTAGCTATTAGATTTTTTATATTGTGTTATTGACTGTACGTTTGTTTATTCCAAGTGCAACTCTGTGTTATTTGCTTTATCTTGGCCACGCCGCAGTTGTAAATGAGAACTTGTTCTCAACCTTGTGAAATAAAAAATCAATTAAACAAATAATAGTTATAATCTTAAAATGGTATGTACCCTATATCACTCCACTGAATCAATGCAGCCTCATCAGTCTCCTCTGGACAACTTGGTGTAGGTTACACAGTGAGAGTGTGCATAACTGTACACGCTGCACTGCTTTCAATATCTGGGAAAGATCTACATCGGGCAGGAGGTGAGCAATGTCGGCAAGGGGAGAAATGTCACCATGGACAATTTCTTAACTTCACTGCCATTAGCGAACAATTTGTTTGCAAAGACAAAAAGGAGGTCCCTCCTGTGCAAAATAAGGCACCTGCAGAGTCATTACTGTACAATGTTGCTGAAGAATGACAAGACTACCCCATTTCCAACCAGAATGCCTGTATTTATACTGGTATACCTTACTGATAAGACCATGTCAATTTTTGTCTCCTTCCCATCTAGCATGCCTTGGATGAATGAGACCGAGAGAAAGCAACCCCCCAGTACCACCCCATCTCACTGAAGAGCGATGAAGGCAAGACTGAGGAGTACAGCACCATGGTCTAAGAGAGAGGCAACATGAATGAGTAGTGTCGAGGGCAGGTGGGTCACGAGAGGAATCACATACATACACTTATACATGATCATATACAAACGCTTAATCCGGTTAAGAACTTGCTGTTTGCTGACGGGGACAGTGGAGGAAGATATACTGGTTTGTGCCCAGTGTGGGACAGTAGAGGAAGATATACTGGTTTGAGACCAGTGTGGTTCAGTGGAGGAAGATATACTGGTTTGAGACCAGTGTGGGACAGTAGAGGAAGATATACTGGTTTGAGACCAGTGTGGGACAGGGACAGTGGAGGAAGATATACTGGTTTGTGCCCAGTGTGGGACAGTAGAGGAAGATATACTGGTTTGTGCCCAGTGTGGGACAGTAGAGGAAGATATACTGGTTTGAGACCAGTGTGGGACAGTGGAGGAAGATATACTGGTTTGAGACCAGTGTGGGACAGTGGAGGAAGAGATACTGGTTTGAGACCAGTGTGGGACAGTAGAGGAAGATATACTGGTTTGAGACCAGTGTGGGACAGGGACAGTGGAGGAAGATATACTGGTTTGAGACCATTGAGGTACAGGGACAGTGGAGGAAGATATACTGGTTTGAGACCAGTGTGGGACAGTGGAGGAAGATATACTGGTTTGCATTAGCACTAGTTTAATCAGGTGTATCAGCTGACGCTGGGGAAAAAGTGTGACACCGATGAGGCCCCCCGAGTACCACGATGAGGATGACCAAAAGAAGATGGAATCAACAGACTCGACACAAGATCAAGCGTCATCTTATACAACATGTTTCCCAAACTCGATCCTGGCCAAAGAGTAACAAATACTGCGACAATCAAGGTAAGACATAGCCATAACGTTCTACTTATGCTTGATAAAACTGTCACGGCATTATACTGTTATGTCATTTCAGACAATTGTTTTAATTAGCTATTGTAGCTAACTAGCTAGCTACGTAAGGTGGAGAAGTTAGTTAGATTCAACAAATGTAATGTTTGTAGCTGATCTGAGCTCATGCCTGTTAGATAGTTCATCTGCCTTGAATGTAATTGTGACTATGGCTGAGATAATTTAACCAAATAATTATGTTGAGGGTTAATCTTGTCAAGATACGATGAGTTAGCTAGCCAGCTAGTATACTTATGCCGTAAGTGGGCTGCTCGGACGAGACGTGAACCCGGGAGCCTGGCTAGCAAGCTAGTTAGGTACCTAACAACTGACATTACAACATCAACTAACAAAACAGATACAATTTCAATCATGTAAGCTATCTGGCTTGAATTCAACTTTGAATGTGGCTGAGAACAAAAATATTTTTAGTGTCAATGTTGTCGGGATATAAGTAAGTTTATCTAGATAGAAACTTGTGTAGCTAGCTACTGTTGCTAGGAGAGAGTGGCTAGGTGTCAGTTTTGCTTCACAGCTTGGTACATAGACCTTCTAGATTTCCAATGAAGGTACGCCTCATTTCTCAATTTGAATGAGACTGTATGATCTGTAATCCTAACTCTGTCTTTTTCTGTTTCTCCTTCAACAAACATGAAGTATTAGCCTGTTAGCCCCAATGTAATTTAGTTAGCTTACCTTCATTCTTTGCTGTAAAAGATAACAGAAAAAAAATATTGTTTTTAATTACATCAACAACACCTTTCTCAGATATTCAAAAGCAAGGCACTTCTGTTATGTAATCTTTTTCTGTCATTTGAGTGTCACTGTTGACAATTTAGTGGATTTTCTTAAATGTCATTGTAGATATTTTCTACACATCCTTCAAGACAGAAAATGAGAGAGTGGATCTCGGCACCATCAGCTTGCCATGGAATTGAGCTCTCAACCGCTGTGCCACATTACGTTCCGTAATATGGAATATTGAAATTATAAGGGCGAAAAACTCTTCAACATGCATTGCTATAGTCACGTCTATAATAATACAATTGTTTAGCCAACATTTGATAAGACTTGCATCTCAAAGGACATAAGGAGATGTCACATATTTTCCAATCGCAAATAGCCCTAAACATCAATTTTTTTGTGAAGATACATACATACATACATACATACATACATACATACATACATACATACATACATACATACATACATACATACATACATACATACATACATACATACATACATACAATATGCTTAACAGACATCAAGATTACAACATACATTTGATGGATTATGATAAGATAAAGTAGTATTAAGCTATTTCAAAGCCACATTCTTCAAAACATTTACAAAATAGCAATACAACACTAAGACAAGACTAAAAGTTCACGTGCTGTATCAAACATTTTTCAAAATAATTTACTAAGTTTGAGAAGACTTTAAAGTACCTTCAATATTCTTAAATGTCAAGAAAAGTCCATAAAGGTTTTTATACAGAGGAAAGGGAACTCTTACCTCTCTGACTACTTGAATGTATGGTTCAAAAGCAACCAACTCCTTCATTTATATATGACATCTGAGCCTCACCCCAGGCATCCGTTTCAGCCAATAGTCGTCTCACAGATATTTGCTTTGGCCTCCATGGTGTTGTGCATGTGATTTAAAGCCACAATCTGGATTTTGTTTCAGCCTAATGACAACCCCTGAGGTATGGGGCGGAATATGTGTATATGTATGGTAAAGTATTTTTGGTATATGCTTTAGGAGACTATAAAACAGCTATTTTCTCACTCGTGTTAAACTCCCTCAAACAAACAAACCAAAACCCCCTCTCTCATCCAGTCAGTTTTTTCATGTGAAGTGGGACTTCTTGTTTGGTTTGACAGTAGTTTTTTTATTAAAAGGTGCTTCTTTGCCACCTCACTATAAATATCATTTTTTTCAACAATTAACAATCAGCAATGTTTATTAACAATCATTATCCATTTCTCTCAGCCCTGGGCTAATGGTACCATTCCTCGAATATTGTGCATTTGATCCAACCTTCACATTATGTTGGGGTCTTTGGCAGCCGGCTTTGTACACTTCTCATTTCTTGTTGGGTTGGTCACCTGTTGTTCTGCTTCTCCTGTGCACTTTCTCAATGTAGAAGAAGTGCTCCTGGCTAAAGTTGCATATTGTGGCTTCTTTGTCCTATTCTCTTGTCTTAGTATTGTTACCAGATCTTTGAAGCTGTTGGCAAGCATTGGTGGGTATGTGGCAGCGGCGGCCCGCCCATCAGGGCATTAGGGTCGGTGACCTACTTGTGATAAAAATAAATTTATAATAGTTATAATTTAAAATATACAGTGCCTTGCGAAAGTATTCGGCCCTCTTGAACTTTGCGACCTTTTGCCACATTTCAGGCTTCAAACATAAAGATATAAAACTGTATTTTTTTGTGAAGAATCAACAACAAGTGGGACACAATCATGAAGTGGAACGACATTTATTGTGGAACGACATCAAAATTTATGAAGTGGAACGACATCAAACTTTTTTAACAAATCAAAAACTGAAAAATTGGGCGTGCAAAATTATTCATCCCCTTTACTTTCAGTGCAGCAAACTCTCTCCAGAAGTTCAGTGAGGATCTCTGAATGATCCAATGTTGACCTAAATGACTAATGATGATAAATACAATCCACCTGTGTGTAATCAAGTCTCCGTATAAATGCACCTGCACTGTGATAGTCTCAGAGGTCCGTTAAGAGCGCAGAGAGCATCATGAAGAACAAGGAACACACCAGGCAGGTCCGAGATACTGTTGTGAAGAAGTTTAAAGCCGGATTTGGATACAAAAAGATTTCCCAAGGAGAACATCCCAAGGAGCACTGGGCAAGCGATAATATTGAAATGGAAGGAGTATCAGACCACTGCAAATCTACCAAGACCTGGCCGTCCCTCTAAACTTTCAGCTCATACAAGGAGAAGACTGATCAGAGATGCAGCCAAGAGGCCCATGATCACTCTGGATGAACTGCAGAGATCTACAGCTGAGGTGGGAGACTCTGTCCATAGGACAACAATCAGTCGTATATTGCACAAATCTGGCCTTTATGGAAGAGTGGCAAGAAGAAAGCCATTTCTTAAAGATATCCATAAAAAGTGTTGTTTAAAGTTTGCCACAAGCCATCTGGGAGACACACCAAACATGTGGAAGAAGGTGCTCTGTTCAGATGAAACCAAAATTTAACTTTTTGACAACAATGCAAAACGTTATATTTGGCGTAAAAGCAACACAGCGCATCACCCTGTACACACCATCCCCACTGTCAAACATGGTGGTGGCAGCATCATGGTTTGGGCCTGCTTTTCTTCAGCAGGGACAGGGAAGATGGTTAAAATTGATGGGAAGATGGATGGAGCCAAATACAGGACCATTCTGGAAGAAAACCTGATGGAGTCTGCAAAAGACCTGAGACTGGGACGGAGATTTGTCTTCCAACAAGACAATGATCCAAAACATAAAGCAAAATCTACAATGGAATGGTTCAAAAATAAACATATCCAGGTGTTAGAATGGCCAGACCTGAATCCAATCGAGAATCTGTGGAAAGAACTGAAAACTGCTGTTCACAAATGCTCTCCATCCAACCTCACTGAGCTCGAGCTGTTTTGCAAGGAGGAATGGGAAATAATTTCAGTCTCTCGATGTGCAAAACTGATAGAGACATACCCCAAGCGACTTACAGCTGTAATCGCAGCAAAAGGTGGCGCTACAAAGTATTAATTTAAGGGGGCTGAATAATTTTGCATGCCTAAATATCCAATAAATGTGGTTCCACTTCATGATTGTGTCCCACTTGTTGTTGATTCTTCACAAAAAAATACAGTTTTATATCTTTATGTTTGAAGCCTGAAATGTGGCAAAAGGTTGCAAAGTTCAAGGGGGCCGAATACTTTCGCAAGGCACTGTATATATATACAGTACCAGTCAAAAGTTTGGACACCTACTCATTACAGGGTTTTTCTTTATTTGTACTATTTTCTACATTGTACAATAATAGTGAAGACATCAAAACTATGAAATAACAGATATGGAATCATCTTGTAACCAGCAAAAGTGTTAAACAAATCAAAATATATGTTATATTTGAGATTCTTCAAAGTAGTCACCCTTTGCCTTGATGACAGCTTTGCACACTCTTGGAATTCTCTCAACCAGATTCATGAGGTAGTCACCAATGCATTTAAATTAACAGGTGTGCCTGGTTAAAAGTTCATTTGTGGAATTTATTTCCTTCTTAATGCTTTTGAGCCAATCAGTTGTGTTGTGACAAGATAGGGGGTGGTATACAGTAGATAGCCCTATTTGGTAAAAGACCAAGTCCATATTATGGCAAGAACAGCTCAAAATAAGCAAAGAGAAACGACAGTCCATCATTAGTTTAAGCCATGAAGGTCAGTCATTCAGGCAGTTGCAAAACCATCAAGTGCTATGATGAAACTGGCTCTCATGAGGACCGCCACAGGAATGGAAGACCCAGAGTTACCTCTGCTGCAGAGGATAAGATCATTAGAGCTACCAGCCTCAGAAAGTGCAGCCCAAATAATTGCTTCACAAAGTTCAAGTGACAGACATCTCAACATCAACTGTTCAGAGGAGACTGAATCAGACCTTCATGGTTGAATTGCTGCAAAGAAACCACTACTAAAGGACACCAATAATAATAAGAGACTTGCTTGGGCTAAGAAGCACAAGCAATGGACATTAGATTGGTGGAAATCTGTCCAAATTTGAGATTTTTGGTTCCAACCGCCATGCCTTTGTGAGACGCTGAGTAGGTGAACGGATGATCTCCGCATGTGTGGTTCCCACCGTGAAGCATGGAGGAGGAGGTGTGATGGTGAAACTATAATTTGTTTTTCAACAGGACAATAACAGGACAATGACCCAACACACCTCCAGGCTGTGTAAGGGCTATTCGACCAAGAAGGAGAGTGATGGAGTGCTGCATCAGATTACCTGGCCTCCACAATCACCCAACCTCAATCCAATTGAGATGGTTTGTGATGAGTTGGACCACAGGGTGAAGGAAACGAAGCCAACAATTGCTCATCATATGTGGAAACTACTTCAAAACTGTTGGAAATGCATTCCAGGTGGAACCGGTTGAGAGAGTGCAAGAGTGTGCAAAGCTGTCATCAAGGCAATAGGTGGCTACTTTGAAAAATATAAAATATCTTCTGATTTGTTTAACAGTTTTTTGGTTACTACATGATGTGTTATTTCATTGTTTTATATATCGTGAACACATGTAGAAAATAATAGCTTTAAAAAAAAAAAATGTTTTTAAAATGTTTTAATTAATCTATATTTTAAATGCATTTATGAAATGAGTCTGCGTCAACCTATTATATTTCCATGTCCCTATCTCCCTGTACGGTAATAGTGTTTGGCATACTGGGGCCAGTTGCACCAATTAAGTGTAACAAACGTTTAAATTAACCCATGTTTCTATAATCAGTTTATTGTTAGAAGGTGTGGCGTATTTTAGCTTTCAGCTAGTTTGTTTTGGCCACTTATGAGAGTAAATGTCATTCCTGTTCATCATGGTAAGTTTGTACACTGCAAATTAAAATGTTGGCATAATATTTCTGTCGTGCTGCTTTGTTGACAATATTATTGTCTTGAAGACATATTTTCTGTAATTCGTTTTTTTTAGAAAAGTAAAAAAAAAATCCATGTCAAAGTCAGTTTGGCAAATTTCTACGCTGCTAGACCTGCCCCAGTCAACTGTAAGTGCTATTATTGTGAAGTGGAAACCTCTAGGAGCAACAACGGCTCAGCCACAAAGTGGTAGGCCACACAAGCTCACAGAACAGGACAGCCGAGGTATGAAGCGCGTAGCACATTAATATCGTCTGTCCTCGGTTGCAAGATCAGTGTGGAAGAAATTGACTCGACTAGCCTGCACAGAGCCCTGACCTCAACTCCATCAAACATCTTTGGGATGAATTGGAACGCCGACTGTGAGCCAGGCCTAATCTCCCAACATCAGTGGCCGACCTCACTAATGCTCTTGTGGCTGAATGGAAGCAAGTCCCTGCAGCAATGTTCTAACATCTAGTGGAAAGCCTTCCCAGACGACTGGAGGCTGTTATGGCAGCAAGGGGGGGGACCAACTCCATATTAATGCCCATGGTTTTGGAATGAGTTGTTCAAGGAGCAGGTGTCCATATACTTTTGGTCATCTAGTGTAGCTTAAATGCATTTATGAAATGAGGCTGTGTGTCAATCTATTCAAAGTGCACGGGTAGGGGGGTTGTGACAGTTATAGGGTGTAGGGTGTGAGGCATACTGGGGCCAGTTGCACCAGTTAAACTTTCTTGTCGGTCTTGTGAATGATGGTGACCAAGTTGGTTAGTCCCATCTTTAGGGCACAGGGACTAACCAACTTGGTCACCATCATTCACAAGACCGACAAGAAAGTCGGGATCGCCGCTAATGTAGGCTAATGTGATTAGCATGAGGTGGTAAGTAACAAAAACATTTCCCAGGACATAGACATATCTGATATGGGCAGAAAACTTAAATTTGTGCTAATGTAACTGCACTGTCCAATTTACAGTAGCTATTACAGTGAAAGAATAACATGCTATTGTTTGAGGAGAGTGCACAATTATGAACTTGAAAATGTATTAATAAACCAATTAGGCACATTTAGGCAGTCTTGATGCAGCATTTTGAACAGATATGCAACGGTTCATTGCATCAGTCTAAAACTTTGCACATACACTACTGCCATCTAGCTTTCAAAATCTAAATTGTGCCTGGGCTGGAATAATACATTTGGTTCTTTCTCTTGCATCTTTTACCAGATCTAATGTGTTATAATCTCCTACATTGCAGCTGTAGGACCTTTTGAGGATGTCAGGACCCATGCCAAATCTTTTTAGTTTCCTGAGAGGGAATAGGCTTTGTCGTGCCCTCTTCACGACTGTCTTGGTGTGTTTGGTCCATTCTAGTTTGTTGTTGATGTGGACACTGATGTGGAACTTGAAGCTCTCAACCTGCTCCATTACAGCCCCGTCGATGAGAATGGGGGCGTGCTTGGTCCTCCTTTTCCTGTAGTCCACAATCATATCCTTAATCTTGGTTACGTTGAGGGATAGGTTGTTATTCTGGCACTACCCGGCCAGGTCTCTGATCTCCTCCCTATAGGCTGTCTCGTCGTTGTCGGTGATCAGGCCTATCACTGTTGTGTCGTCTGCAAACTTAATGGTGTTGGAGTCATGCCTGGCCATGCAGTCGTGGGTGAACAGGGAGTACAGGCGGGGACTGAGCACGCACCCCTGGGGAGCTCCAGTGTTGAGGATTGCTACCCACCCTCACCACCTGGGGGCGACCTGTCAGAAAGTCCAGGATCCAGTTACAGAGGGAGGTGTTTAGTCCCAGGATCCTTATCTTAGTGATGAGCTTTGAGGGTACTATGGTCTTGAACGCTGAGCTGTAGTCAATGAATAGCATTCTCACATAAGTGGAGAATGTGTCAGAAAGGAGGAATGTTTGGATTTGTTAAACAGGGCTGAATCTTTGCACATTCTGAATTTTGACCAAAACTGTTCTTGCAACTGTGGGGTCTTGAAACTGGCTTCAAATGATTCCTGTGGCCCTGGGGCTTTCACCAGGAAGTTCAGGTCAGACGGCACAAAGCTCATACCTCTCTGGCGATTGGTGGCGCCGTCCTCTCCCCTTAAGGCCTGCAGTCCGTCGTCTCCTCCTTAGGCAGCTGGTACGTTGCTGGTTCTGGATGCTGGGGAGTTGTCCCTCTTTCCCAGTCCTTCAGGCCTTCTCTGCCCTTTTCACTGGACCAGAAAGGCACCGCCAGCCGCTGTTAATGAAGTCACTGTTACTGTTGCTGCCTCCTGGTCCATTCAAAGAAAAGGATAGGAGAGAGAGAGAGTAGAGAAAAGGAAACAACCCTAGAAAATCTCCACCATACAGCTTTTAGGAAACTCACACTTCTGTAAGTGTCATTGAAGCTACCTAGATGTGATAACTATGCATCAGAACAGATGGGTGGTTTAAAAGAACTAGCTGAATGCCACACCACAACTAAACCACACCTCCAGTCTTCTGGTCTGACCCGCTGGGTAATATCTCAATAACCCAGTACCAATAATCCAGCACCCAGCATCAATAACCCAGCAGTTTTTAAAGAAAACAACCCAACTAAGTGATCAAACGCAGCAGTTGGGTCAACCAAACAATATAGCATTTTTCTGATCAGACCATTTTTCTAGCATGTTATGTAGCCTAAAACAACTGGATTATTTTGCTATTCACTCTAGCAATGGCAAGTTCGACTCTTTATACCGACTCGGATCTTTTTAACTTGTTCGGTCAAAATAATACATCTCTCTGTCACGCCTGCCCCCGCTCCTCCTCCCTGGTGCTTGAGGGCGCCAGGCTGCCCATCATTATGCACACCTTATGCAACCTAACAGAGCTTGAGGGGATCTGCAGAGAAGAATTGGAGAAACTCCCCAAATTCATATGTGCAAAGCTTGTAGCATCATACCCAAGAAGACTCGAGGGTCTAACCGCTGCCAAAGGTGCTTCAACAAAGTACTGAGTAAAGGGTCTGAATACTGATGGAAATGTGATATTTCAGTGTTTTATTTTTAGTACATTTGCAACAATTCTAAAAAACTGTTTTTGCTTTGTCATTATAAGGT
Source organism: Oncorhynchus kisutch (assembly GCF_002021735.2). Taxonomy (NCBI): domain Eukaryota; kingdom Metazoa; phylum Chordata; class Actinopteri; order Salmoniformes; family Salmonidae; genus Oncorhynchus; species Oncorhynchus kisutch. The sequence goes on along the minus strand of NC_034198.2, from coordinate 2,247,619 downwards.
ATGGTGTGTATATTGATGAGGGAAAAAGATTGAATCAATTTAAGAATAAGCCTGTAACGTAACAAAATTTTGAAAAAGTCAAGGGGTCTGAATACTTTCCGAATGCACTGTATACTTCCATACATGTTTTCAACTGGTCGTGTGAGGCCTTGTGGGCATCCTAGAGCAGAACAACCGACATGTACGTGTTCGTGAGAGTCTCGCTTGAGTGTATTAGTGTATTAGTGTGTACCCCAAACTATTCGGACGCGACAGACAGAAATTGGCAGATCGGCTGACTTTAGACAGGTCGGAGAGCAAAACGGAGAACTCCATCGTGTTCATGAGAGTCTCCTCTTTCCATAGAGGGCTCATAACAGTTTGTAGGCCAAACCGTTTTGGACGCTACAGACAATTTTGTGATGTCTCATGGTCTGACAGACACCTCTCTAGCTTGTCGCCATTCAACGCAGATGAGGAAGTGCGACGTAGGCAGATGCGGTGGATTGAGATGCATATCTCTAGCTTCATCTCACAGATTTTTATGGGGATTTTTGTGTTATGCTAAATAGTTTTCCGTGGAGGCGCAGACATCGACCTTAGGGGGTTAATATTATATAGTACATCAAGCATTACTGGCCGGGTGCCATACTAAAATGCGCTCGATGCTGGACCTAAGAATTTTACCCGTTGCACCACCTCGGCGAAAGCCTTCTATGAGCACACCAGGGTGTAAATTCTACGCCTAGTAAGGAGCAGGAGTAGGGTGTTTAATTTGGACAACCTTCATCATGATACCTTTAGAAAATAATAGCAATCTATATTTTCAAAAGCATGTGAGTCTGGTGTTCATAATTTCCAAACTCAGCAGGCGTTTGGAGTTGCCTACGATGTGTTACAGATATCACACTGCTTGCTTAGCTCACACCGAGCCTCAAACCTGGGACCTCTGCCTTGCTAACACACATGACCGCCCTCTTTAACAATGTACCAACAGTTTGAGCTTTTGAAAAATCTAAAATTCGATAGCTCCATCGGCAACATTTCAAGCTAGCTGTGGAGTGAACTTTTGGTACGTTCTTAACTCTTTTACATATCCGCGAGTCCATAGCAAAATAATAATCTTGATTTAGGCTACATTATGGCATGCTAAATGTTTCTGATCAGTGATAGATGAGCAGCCGACTAGATGAGCTACCACCTCTGCTTATTTGCCCATCAAGAGAAAAATTAACTAATGGAGATTCAGTGAAACAAAATCACATTATCAGACAAGTCACAGGCTTTTGTTCAGGAATAGGCTACTACGTGAGTGAAGAAGTGATGTGCAGTTCGCTAACGATTCATTCTTTTTTTAACTACTCTTTTTATTCTCGAGTTTCATGATTGTTTTTTCTGAGTGACTGCAATGAATTCTACAGCAGGATTAATACTAGCTAAGTGGCTCTGGAGACGTGCTCAGTTCACCATCATGCTGCAGGCCAGTGGCAGTCGGTGAGGGAGGAAATGTTACATTTTTTATGAGTCTTATTTCTATGACAGCATATTGGATGATTGTCGTTCATATTCCCATTCATCCATCTCAATGTAACATCGATAGGTTCAGGCTACTGCACGATACTCACATTTTCCCTATACCCCATCATGAGGTTGCTCCAACCTAGCCTATGAATGAAAGTTTACAATGTAGGTGCACAGGTAGAGAGAAAATAATTGAGTTATCAAGGTGACAGTGACACATTCAATACCGCTTTGCACAGTCTTACCTGCATCCTGCCGATCTAGGTTGTAATCATTAGTCCAACAGTTGTAAACTAGAGTTTCTATTGGACAAATTCAGGTATGTTTATCCCTGTTTCATTCTGTTTATGATTCGTTTTCTAAACATAATGAATACATACCTGATCACACGCAAACAGCATGATCACTTTGCTCGTTGTATAATTTTTCTAGTATCTACGCGTTCTCCCCCTTTCACTTTTTCCCTTCACGTGTGGACTTCAGCTGTCTGTGACCAGGTGGAAAAGCCTTTTCATATTATAACTGTTAAAAATAGAAGGCCAGGTTTATAAAACATTTTAGTGAATAACAGTTGCTTATGTTACATTTATTTTAGCATTATAGTTATACAGCACTGTTTAAGCTTAAACATGTGTTCCACATCTCCTGACAAAAGCTGTCCCACTTCTGAGAACATATCAATTCTAAAAATCCTTCAGGAAGAACTTGTTGCAACTAAAATGTCTGAGCTGGTAAATAGAATAGCTTGAGAAATACACAGTAGAACACATCTTTGGAACAGATTCCAGGTCATGTATTGTCTGTCTAACAATAGTCTGCCCCTGGAGAGCCTCTTGACAGTCTTGACACAATAATGGACCTAGGAGGTTGAATAACCCTATTTCACTATTACATCACCTTGTAAACCGAACGCTGAATACCACTATGAAGGAAGTAAATACTAGTCAACCGATCGTGATATAGCATGCAGCCAGCAGCATGCAGCCAGCAGAAAGCAGCCAGCAGAAAGCAGCCGGCAGAAAAGAGCATGCAGCCAGCAGAAAGCAGGCAGCAGAAAGCAGGCAGCAGAAAGCAGGCAGCAGAAAGCAGTATGCAGCCATCAGAAAGCTGCATGCAGCCAGCAGCATGCAGCCAGCAGCATGCAGCCAGCAGAAAGCAGCCAGCAGCATGCAGCCAGCAGAAAGCAGCATGCAGCCAGCAGAAAGCAGCATGTATTCGGCAGCATGCAGCCAGCAGAAAGCAGCCAGCAGCATGCTGCCAGCAGAAAGCAGCCAGCAGCATGCAGCCAGCCAGCAGAAAGCAGCCAGCAGCATGCAGCCAGCAGAAAGCAGCCAGCAGTATGCAGCCAGCCAGCAGAAAGAAGCCAGCAGAAAGTAGCCAGCAAAAAGCAGCCAGCAAAAAGCAGCCAGCAGCATGCAGCCAGCAGAAAGCAGCATGCAGCCAGCAGAAAGCAGCCAGCAGAAAGCAGCATGCAGAAAGCAGCCAGCAGCATGCAGCCAGCAGCACGCAGCCAGCAGCATTCAGCCAGCAGAAAGCAGCCAGCAGAAAGCATCCAGCAGAAATCATCATGCAGCCAGCAGAAAACAGCATGCAGCATGCAGCCAGCAGAAAGCAGCCAGCAGAAAGCAGCCAGCAAAAAGCAGCCAACAGAAAGAAGCCAGCAGCATGCAGCCAGCAACATGCAGCCATCAGAAAGTAGCCAGCAAAAAGCAGCCAGCAGCATGCAGCCAGCAGAAAGCAGCCAGCAGAAAGCAGCCAGCAGCATGCAGCCAGCAGCATGCAGCCAGCAGCATGTAGTCAGCAGCATGTAGCCAGCAGAAAGCAGCATGCCGAAAGCAGCCAGCAGCATGAAGCCAGCAGAAAGCAGCCAGCAGAAAGCAGCCAGAAGCATGCAGCCAGCAGAAAGCAGCCAGCAGCATTCAGCCAGCCAGCAGAAAGCAGCCAGCAGCATGCAGCTAGCAGAAAGCAGCCAGTAGAAAGCAGCCGGCAGAAAGCAGCATGCAGCCAGCAGAAAGCAGCCAGCAGCATGCAGCCATCAGAAAGCAGCCAGCAGAAAGCAGCATGCAGCCAGCAGAAAGCAGCCAGCAGAAAGCAGCCAGCAGCATACAGCCAGCAGAAAGCAGCCAGCAGAAAGCAGCATGCAGCCAACAGAAAGCAGCATGCAGCCAGCAGAAAGCAGCCAGCAGCATGCAGCCAGCAGAAAGCAGCCAGCAGCATGCAGCCAGCAGAAAGAAGCCAGCAGAAAGCAGCATGCAGCCAGCAGAAAGCAGCCGGCAGAAAGCAGCATGCAGCCAGCAGAAAGCAGCCAGCAGAAAGCAGCATGCAGCCAGCAGAAAGCAGCATGCAGCCAACAGAAAGCAGCCAGCAGAAAGCAGTTGGCAGAAAGCAGCATGCAGCCAGCAGAAAGCAGCCAGTAGAAAGCAGCATGCAGCCAGCAGAAAGCAGCATGCAGCCAGCAGAAAGCAGCCGGCAGAAAGCAGCATGCAGCCAGCAGAAAGCAGCCAGCAGAAAGCAACATGCAGCATGTGTGCATTTTACAGTCAGAGCAAAAAAGTTGGAACAATAGTCCAGCCACAGACGGTTAGGGACAAAATGGTGGACTTTATTTAGAGTGCATTTATCAGGCGTGCTTGCTGAACTTTGGAAATTGTTCATACTTCGTCTTCTTCTTATTCTCCTTCCACTGATACCTGTAGCGCCAAAACCATAAAAGCTACCAACACCAAAACAACTTTAAAACACCAATACTGCCACTTATCAGGTTGATTGAATACAATTATTTGATACTACTTGTACTTTTCACACTACAACCATATTTGCATAAATCCCTATGCATTTCAATGGCCATAGAATGGTCATTGAATGGTACAAATTCTGGTCATAACTTCAATCATTTTATCTTTTACTGCAGTGGGTGTTAGAGGTTCACCTAGGGGTCATGATTGGGGCTGTACCAAATGTTTGATGTATTAGAATCATTGATTATGCTTATGTTGTATTAATAGAAGGGGAGGGGTTATAAGACCCCTCCCTCCTTACATTTATAGGGTCCTAGACAACAGATTAACAATATATATACATTATGAGGTTTGTTCCACAGTCCTTTTCTAGGCTCTCTGCCTCCTATAAAGAAACTATCTGTGAAATGTGTGACTGTGAAGACAACTCTGCAGGGGAGTGTACGAGATAAGAGATTAGTTAGACATTCCACTATAATTCAACTTGGACATTTACTAAGATTTTAGATAACACTAAAAACCTTGTTTATATAGTTGTGTAGGCATGGTTTTGGTCTCATGAGTAAAAGATAATGACGTAGGCAGTGACATCACTAGGGCTGGACTTCGGGTTTAATAAAATAACATGGGACCTTTTCTTTGATACAGAACTTACTTGGAAACATGTGTAATGTTCCTGTTGTCAACTTCTGTCTGCAATTGCATTAGTAAAGGTCTTGAATGATTTCATTAACGATATTGTCGTAATGCTAATTTCACCAATGAGCCAATGATTGACAAGGAAACAAATCCCAACATGGGCTAAATTAGAGTCTTTCTTGGTAGTCTTAAACAACTTTACTTTGAAACAAAAGTATACACCTCACAGGCATGGTTATTGGCTAAATAAAAAGAAGACACTTGTAACATGTCAGACATAGTGTTGAAATGTTTAACATTTTTAGTTTGCATCCTAATATTAAACTTGATATACCTGACAGAACACTGAAATATAACAAAACGGTTTAACATAGAAACACCGGATTTTCTGCATCTTCAAAAAAACAATGTTTATTAATTATGAAATGATGAAAACTATGAATAACATTCCACCCATGAAGCCACTAGGTCATTTGACTGCATGAAAAACGTACAGACCGGTGTAAAATAGTGTGCTTGTATTAAGCTTTTTGATACCATTGATACTTTTTTAACTAGAACCATTTTAAATGTCCATAAAAGCCCCATAGGCTTGAATGGGGAGTATTTGGATTCACTAATTCTCTTGAACAGTTAAATCTACAAACACCAAGCCAATGTTGGCATGTTCAAATTGACTCAACATAGATTGCTTGTCAAAAGATTGTGATGCTATTTGTACTTTTGAAATATAACCATTTTAAACTAGCATAAAAGCTCCATATACTTCTAAGGCAAAATGTGGATTCAACACTGCTCTTGATCCATTTCAGATACTAACACCAACCCAACGTTAACATGTGCAGACTAACTCAACTTATTATGTTTTTCAAATGATTTTTGATAGGATTGTACTTTTTGAACGATAACCATATTAAATGTGTTTAAATCTCTATAGGCTTCAAAGCTACAAACACAAACCCAACGTTGAAATGTGGAGACTGATTAAACTAAAATTGATTCAACACAGCTTTTTGCTACCATTCATATTCCATAAACTATAAAGCTTGTTGTATCCCATATATTTTAATGGCGGAATGCAATCTTCAACATTCTGAACTGAAATCACTGCCACAAACATTCAGAATGTTCCAAATTTTGAGAGCTTTATAAACATTCTATGGCTTATGATGATATAGTACTTACAAACCAGCCCAAAACATGTCACTATAGCTAACACATAGCCTATGAAAACACCATTAAATCCTTTACTACTTCTACCATCATTGTCTGCCGTCAATACTACTACCACTGAGGCATGATTTGAAGCTTCTATAATCTGTGATGAATTTAGCTATAAACTACAAAAGCACATTAACCGAAGTAAATGTGCGTACTTGGTTGTCTTGAAGCACTTATGGTTATGAAATAGTAGTAATAGACACAGCAATGTAATGTATCAATACAAAAAATAAAGTTATGAAGAAATGAGCAAGACTGAAGGAGTTACATTACAGCAATCGATTCATTAAAGTACACACAAATTTGAACAATGAATAATGCAACTATCTATTTCTTATTTCACTTTATAAACATAGAAACACCAATTATATCATTCACAGATGTTTATGCTCTGTCCTACTTTATGAGTATTGCATCAGCATGCTGTAATCCAGGCTGGTCCATCTATACAGACACATCGAAAGGGTCATACCACATAGCTGGAGAGAGAAAGAGAGAGAGAGAGAGAGAGAGAATCATTAACATATACATGCATAACCTATGGGCCCCTCGTCCATTTGCACATGAGCATCATAGATGGGAGATCATTTGGGGGCCACATTGGGATTCAGAAATTCAACAGTGAGTCAAAACGTTTTTTCCCCACCCCTGATCTATATACATCTTTAGAAAAACCACGTGGACAAATTCTGACCAACATATTAGATCAATGAATCAGATTTTTTGGTATTACAGTAGGTATCGTAAGTACTCATCCCCCTTGGATTTCTTCACATTTTATTGTGTTACAAAGTGGGATTTAAATGGATTTAATTGGACAGTTTATAAAATAAGAATAATTAAACACTTCTAAAGTATATTCTAAAATGTAATTTTAATTAGAAAGCAAATTACAGACTCCTCTTTCAATCTGTGTATTTCTCCAAAACTCAGTTGTCCTGAGTATTCGTAGAATGCCAGGACGTAAGATCAATGGAGACACTCAAGTTTTTGAATTCTATATCTCCTTACACATTCACAAAAATAGTCATGGCCTCTGAACCTTCCAGCTGCCTACTGGACCCTATTCCAACTTAACTACTGAAAGAGCTACTTCCTGTGCTTGGCCCTCCTATGTTGAACATAATAAACAGCTCCTTATCCTCCGGATTTGTACCAGACCCACTAAAAGTAGCAGTAAAACACCTCTCCTAAAAAGTCAAACCTTGACCTGGCAAATGTAAAAAACTAAAGACAACTGACATTTACTCCTGAGGTCCTGATCTGTTGCACCCTCTACAACCACTGTGATTATTATTTGACCCTGCTGGTCAGCTATGACCATTTGAACATCTTGAAGAACAATCTGGCCTAAATGGCCATTTACTCTTATAATCTCCACCTGGCACAGCCAGAAGAGGACTGGCCACCCCTCAGAGCCTGGTTCCTCTCTAGGTTTCTTCCTATGTTCCTGCCTTTCTAGGGAGTTTTTCCTAGCCACTGTGCTTCTACATCTGCATTGCTTGCTGTTTGGGGTTTGAGGCTGGGTTTCTGTATAAACACGTTGTGACATCTGCTGATGTAAAAAGGGCTTTACAGTGCATTCGGAAAGTATTCAGACTAATTTACTTTTTCCACATTTTGTTAGGTTACAACCTAATTCTGAAATGGATTAAATAATGTTTTTCCATCATCGATCTACACACAATACCCCATAATGACAAAGACAAAACAGTAAAAAAATAAAACATTTTCAACTGAAATATCTTATTTACATAATTATTCAGACTCCTTGCTATGACACTCGAAATTGAGCTCAGGTGCTTCATGTTTCCAATGATCATCATTGAGATGTTTCTACAATGGTATTGGAGGCCACCTGTGGTAAATTCAATTGATTGGACATGATTTGGAAAGGCACACACCTCTCTATATAAGGTCTCACAATTGACAGTGTCAGAGCAAACACCAAGCCACGAGGTCGAAGGAATTGTCCCTAGATCTCCGAAACAAGATTTTGTTGAGGCACAGATCTGGGGAAGGGTACCAAAAAGTGTCTGCATCATTGAAGGTCCACAAGAACACAGTGGCCTCCATCATTCCTAAATGGGAGAAGTTTGGAACCACCAAGACTCATTCTAGAGCTGGCAAACCGTCCAAACTGAACAATCGGGGGAGAAGGGCCTTGGTCAGGGAGGTGACCAAGAACCAGATAGTCACACCGACAGAGCTCCAGAGTTCCTCTGTGGAGATGGGAGAACCTTCCAGAAGGACAACCATCTCTGCAGCACTTAATCAGGCCTTTATGTTAGAGTGGTCAGACGGAAGGCACTCCTCAGTAAAAAGCACATGACAGCCTGCTTGGAGTTTGCCAAAAGGCCCCTATAGGTCTGAGACCATGAGAAACAAGATTCTCTGATCTGATGAAACCAAGCTTGAACTTTTTGGCCTGAATGCCAAGCGTCACGTCTGGAGGAAACCTTGCACCATCCCTATCATCCACAGCATAATTGTTAACTTGGCCATGCTTAAAGAGATATTCAGTGTCTGATTTGTTCATTTTAACCATGTACAGTGCCTTGCGAAAGTATTCGGCCCCCTTGAACTTTGCAACCTTTTGCCATATTTCAGGCTTCAAACATAAAGATATAAAACTGTATTTTTTTGTGAAGAATCAACAGCAAGTGGGACATAATCATGAAGTGGAACGACATTTATTGGATATTTCAAACTTTTTTAACAAATCAAAAACTGAAAAATTGGGCGTGCAAAATTATTCAGCCCCTTTACTTTCAGTGCAGCAAACTCTCTCCAGAAGTTCAGTGAGGATCTCTGAATGATCCAATGTTGACCTAAATGACTAATGATGATAAATACAATCCACCTGTGTGTAATCAAGTCTCCGTATAAATGCACCTGCACTGTGATAGTCTCAGAGGTCCGTTAAAAGCGCAGAGAGCATCATGAAGAACAAGGAACACACCAGGCAGGTCCGAGATACTGTTGTGAAGAAGTTTAAAGCCGGATACAAAAAGATTTCCCAAGCTTTAAACATCCCAAGGAGTACTGTGCAAGCGATAATATTCAAATGGAAGGAGTATCAGACCACTGCAAATCTACCAAGACCTGGCCGTCCCTCTAAACTTTCAGCTCATACAAGGAGAAGACTGATCAGAGATGCAGCCAAGAGGCCCATGATCACTCTGGATGAACTGCAGAGATCTACAGCTGAGGTGGGAGACTCTGTCCATAGGACAACAATCAGTCGTATATTGCACAAATCTGGCCTTTATGGAAGAGTGGCAAGAAGAAAGCCATTTCTTAAAGATATCCATAAAAAGTGTCGTTTAAAGTTTGCCACAAGCCACCTGGGAGACACACCAAACATGTGGAAGAAGGTGCTCTGGTCAGATGAAACCGAAATTTAACTTTTTGGCAACAATGCAAAACGTTATGTTTGGCGTAAAAGCAACACAGCTCATCACCCTGAACACATCATCCCCACTGTCAAACATGGTGGTGGCAGCATCATGGTTTGGGCCTGCTTTTCTTCAGCAGGGACAGGGAAGATGGTTAAAATTGATGGGAAGATGGATGGAGCCAAATACAGGACCATTCTGGAAGAAAACCTGATGGAGTCTGCAAAAGACTTGAGACTGGGACGGAGATTTGTCTTCCAACAAGACAATGATCCAAAACATAAAGCAAAATCTACAATGGAATGGTTAAAAAATAAACATATCCAGGTGTTAGAATGTCCAAGTCAAAGTCCAGACCTGAATCCAATCGAGAATCTGTGGAAAGAACTGAAAACTGCTGTTCACAAATGCTCTCCATCCAACCTCACTGAGCTCGAGCTGTTTTGCAAGGAGGAATGGGAAAAAATTTCAGTCTCTCGATGTGCAAAACTGATAGAGACATACCCCAAGCGACTTACAGCTGTAATCGCAGCAAAAGGTGGCGCTACAAAGTATTAACTTAAGGGGGCTGAATAATTTTGCACGCCCAATTTTTCAGTTTTTGATTTGTTAAAAAAGTTTGAAATATCCAATAAATGTCGTTCCACTTCATGATTGTGTCCCACTTGTTGTTGATTCTTCACAAAAAAATACAGTTTTATATCTTTATGTTTGAAGCCTGAAATGTGGCAAAAGGTCGCAAAGTTCAAGGGAGCCGAATACTTTCGCAAGGCACTGTACCAATCACTGTCTTTCTTTGAGGCTTTCGAGGCTTTGTAATTGAATCTGCGCTTAAATTCAATACTTGACTGAAGGACCTTACAGATGTTGTTCAATGGGGGACCGAGGAAGGAGTAGTCATTCAAAATTCATATCAACCCCTATTATTTCACACAGATTGAGACCATGTAACTTATTATCTGTTACACAAAGTTTTACTTCTGAACTATTTTAGGCTTGCCTAAACAAAGGTGATGAATACTGATGCAACAACAATATTTTTGTCATTTAATTTGTGAAAATGTGTCAAATTTTCTTTTCACTTTGACATTATGGAGTATTATGTGTAGATCAATGACAAATCACAATGAAATATTCTGTATTTCAATCCCACTTTGTAACTCAACAAAATGGGATGAAATCCAACAGGTGAATACGTACTTATGACACACACTGAATATGTCTTACATTCTGTCATATATCATTCATTGGTCCAATGAATTTCGAGACACTATTTTTTGTTGTTTTTATCTTTATTTAACTAGGCAAGTCAGTTAAGAACAAATTCTTATTTTCAATGACAACCTAGGAACAGTGGGTTAACTGCCTGTTCAGGGGCAGAACGACAGATTTGTACCTTGTCAGCTCGGGGGTTTGAACTTACAACCTTCCGGTTACTAGTCCAACGCTCTAACCACTAGGCTACCCTGCCGCCCCGTTAAAGACACACTGTCAGAAGATGCTCTGTCAGAAGAATATTGTTAATACCTGATCAAACCTTTTTAATTAAATGGCACTATTTTAACAAAACAGTTATTGAAAACACACACTAAGATTACACTGCACCACATTGAGGGACAAAGTGTTGTCATCATACCCTGCCATTTTGGACTCAGACATACAATCTAACTATTTGAAAATCAAATAAATGATTCTGTAAAACACAGGGCAGAAAAGGCCCTTGGGCAGGAACAATGCAATGCCACTTTGGCTCTCAGTCTCTATAATGTCAAACATCAAACCATGAAACATGAAAGCAGTCAAAATATACCTTGCCAATATTCCATATAAATATCACTGGAGGGAGTTAAATGATTCAGAAAGATTATTCATTTTAAACATAATCTGAAATTCAACCATTACATACAGTGCCTATTCAAAGTTTACACACCCTGGCACAATTTTCACATTTGGCTGCCTTAAATTTCAATCTAAAAAGGGATTCAACTGGGGTTTTCTTCCACTGATCTAAAAACTATAGACATGTTCTGAAATGAATAAAACAAATAAGTGCTTTTTGAAAAGGTCTTCCCACCACCCATTGCTGTGGCACTTCTAAATATGTTCAGGTGATAATATTGTCAGAAACTAAATCACACAATTTGTTGAATGAGGTCCATCTGTTAGCAGAAGTAGTAGTTGTCATGATTTAAGAATAACTCATACTGTACATACAACCTCAGAGCCACCAATGAGCCTTACAAGTATGTATGGGATACATTTAGTTTGGAATAGATCAGGGGAGGTCAAATAAAATATCCCACTGAATATCCCTTTCAGTATGGTAATTCATCTGTGGATGGTATATCATATCACCCAGACACTGAAAAGATCTGGCCATCCTTCCTAACTCAGCTGCGGGAGAGAATGGAAACTTCTCAGGGATATCACAATGATGCTTAAGATCATTTTAAAACAGTCACAGAATGTAATGGCTGAGGTGAAAGAGCTGTGCATGGATCAACAACATTGCATTCACTCCACATTACTGGCCTATATGTGAATCATCCATCCTGTTTGCAACAATGCCCATAATACTGCAAGACAACATGACCAATAAATTCACTTTTTGGCCTAAATGACAACTTCAGGTTTGGGTCTAATCCAATACAACACATCCGAGTGAAACCCTCTGTGTTTTCAAGTATTGTGGTGGCAGCATCTTGGTATGGGTCTGCTTGTCACCAACAGGAACAAAGTCCAGGTAAAAACTTAGAGGAAAACCCAGTCTTCTGAAGACTTAACCCTGGGATAGAGTTTTGTTTAACAGCTGCACAATTATGCAAATGTGACTTTACAACCTGCAGTATTAAAACAAGCTGTGTAAAACTACGTGTTATTTCCTAACAGTAAAAAAGTGTGTCAGCGTCAACTCTAATAAAGTGTTCATTTAAGTCGGAATTTGCAACACCCGTGATGTTAGGGACCAACACTCTAGGGGTGTGAGTTTGTGAACACTGAAAGATTTTTGTTTAAAACTATTTCTGTGGGGCACTTCCTTTCTAAGAAAGTGTTCAATTGAACAATGTGGGCGTTAAAATTCTGATCTCAAATTTGCTGTGTCAATCGAGTCATCTTTGACTTATTTTTTTATTTTTAATTTAATTTTGTTTTCCTTTTTTAGATTTTAATTTAAGGCAGCAAAATGAGAGAACTGTGCAAAGTGTGTGTAAACTTTCATTAGGAATTATACAGCATAAATATATACACTACCGTTCAAAAGTTTGGGGTCACTTAGAAATGTTCTTGTTTTTGAAAGAAAAGCACATTCTTTGTCCATTAAAATAACATAAAATTGATCAGAAATACAGTGACCTCAAACTTTTGAACGCTAGTTTATATATATGTCGTTTTTTAAATGTTGTATTTTTTACTGCATCACCACTACACAAAAACATGACAGACCTGGAAAGTTGAAAGTGCCTGCTTTCAGTCTTTGAGGGATGACAACATGGACATGGAGTACAACTCAAACAACAAAGAACCAGGAGACACACCCATTGGAGACACTGGGAGGAGAACATGGAGACAAAGACACAAAGCGTGGACAACTCTTATTTATAAGGGTCACTACTGGTCTTCTCTTGGTGCATTTAAACAAAACTCAATATGATTGGTGTGGTGTGGTTGTTGAAGCTTCCCTAGCACACACTAAAAACAAATGGTTCTATGTGGCCAAATAAAGGTTAGTTTGCTTGTAACTATATTTTTATTTGTTCTATAAGGAACCATGCTCATAAGGTTCTCAATGGAACCTGAATGGTGCTATAAAGAACCATTTAATACGCTTCTATAAAGAGCCATTAAAAAAGGTTCTATATAGCACCAAAAAAATAGGGTTCTGCTATGGTTACAACCCTTTTTAGTGGTTCTTTACTTTTCCTTATTTATTTATTTATTTTACCTTTATTTAACCAGGTAGGCAAGTTGAGAACAAGTTCTCATTTACAATTGCGACCTGGCCAAGATAAAGCAAAGCAGTTCGACAGATACAACGACACAGAGTTACACATGGAGTAAAAACAAACATACAGTCAATAATGCAGTATAAACAAGTCTATATACAATGTGAGCAAATGAGGTGAGAAGGGAGGTAAAGGCAAAAAAGGCCATGATGGCAAAGTAAATACAATATAGCAAGTAAAATACTGGAATGGTAGTTTTGCAATGGAAGAATGTGAAAAGTAGAAATAAAAATAATGGGGTGCAAAGGAGCAAAATAAATAAAATAAAATAAATACAGTAGGGAAAGAGGTAGTTGTTTGGGCTAAATTATAGGTGGGCTATGTACAGGTGCAGTAATCTGTGAGCTGCTCTGACAGTTGGTGCTTAAAGCTAGTGAGGGAGATAAGTGTTTCCAGTTTCAGAGATTTTTGTAGTTCATTCCAGTCATTGGCAGCAGAGAACTGGAAGGAGAGGCGGCCAAAGAAAGAATTGGTTTTGGGGGTGACTAGAGAGATATACCCGCTGGAGCGTGTGCTACAGGTGGGAGATGCTATGGTGACCAGCGAGCTGAGATAAGGGGGGACTTTACCTAGCAGGGTCTTGTAGATGACATGGAGCCAGTGGGTTTGGCGACGAGTATGAAGCGAGGGCCAGCCAACGAGAGCGTACAGGTCGCAATGGTGGGTAGTATATGGGGCTTTGGTGATAAAACGGATTGCACTGTGATAGACTGCATCCAATTTGTTGAGTAGGGTATTGGAGGCTATTTTGTAAATGACATCGCCAAAGTCGAGGATTGGTAGGATGGTCAGTTTTACAAGGGTATGTTTGGCAGCATGAGTGAAGGATGCTTTGTTGCGAAATAGGAAGCCAATTCTAGATGTAACTTTGGATTGGAGATGTTTGATATGGGTCTGGAAGGAGAGCTTACAGTCTAACCAGACACCTAAGTATTTGTAGTTGTCCACGTATTCTATGTCTATTTGTATTTCTGTATTTATTTGTATTTATTTGTATTTCTCCTTTATGGAGAATGGTTTCATTAAGAACTTTTCTCAATATCAAAGGTTCTTTAATTCTGGTTTCATAACCATATTATACTGTTCAAATTCTATAGGTTTTATTGTTGTTTATTAACAAGTTGAATCATGTGTGTTAGCTCTGAAATAGCAGGGGGTCCCTGAGGAGAGAATTGAGAACTACTGACTAAGTTAGTAAACCATTCACAACTGACCCAAAGCCATGCTTGGGTCTTTCACAATACACCTTTACTAGCGATAGTCATATATAACATGATTTAGCATAACACAACAGATTAACTCAACTGGAATGACTCTCTCACTCACGGTTGCACAACAAAAAGTTGTGTCTAAACCATGCCACAAATTATTCTAATGAGCCACCACCCCTACATTTAAATGATCACTAAAAGAGGAATGAACCCTTTTCTGAACTGCAAAGAAGCATTGAAGGGCTCCAAGGGTTCTTTGCGTCAGCATGGTTCCTCATAGAGCCATCACCCTTCCCAAACAACCCTTGTTTTGTGTGTACCTACTGTTTTGTGCATACCACACAAGACATGCCACAAGTGGTCTCTTCACAGTCCCCAAGTCCAGAACAGACTATGGGAGGCACACAGTACTACATAGAGCCATGACTACATGGAACTCTATTCCACAGTACTACATAGAGCCGTGACTACATGGAACTCTATTCCACATCAAGTAACTGAAGCAGGCAGTCGAATCAGATTCAGGCAGTAAAATTAGAAAAAAAAATAAAAAAATACACCTTATGGAACCGGGACTGTGAAGCAACACAAACATAGGCACAAACACACACACACACACACACACACACATACGATAACATACACACTATACATACACATGTATTTAGTACTGTAGATATGTGGTAGTGGTGGAGTAGGGGCCTGAGGGCACACAGTGTGTTGTAGATATGTGGTAATGGTGGAGTAGGGGCCTGAGGGCACACAGTGTGTTGTAGATATGTGGTAGTGGTGGAGTAGGGGCCTGAGGGCACACAGTGTGTTGTAGATATGTGGTAATGGTGGAGTAGGGGCCTGAGGGCACACAGTGTGTTGTAGATATGTGGTAGTGGTGGAGTAGGGGCCTGAGGGCACACAGTGTGTTGTAGATATGTGGTAGTGGTGGAGTAGGGGCCTGAGGGCACACAGTGTGTTGTAGATATGTGGTAGTGGTGGAGTAGGGGCCTGAGGGCACACAGTGTGTTGTAGATATGTGGTAGTGGTGGAGTAGGGGCCTGAGGGCACACAGTGTGTTGTAGATATGTGGTAGTGGTGGAGTAGGGGCCTGAGTGTGTTGTGAAATCTGTGAATGTATTGTAATGTTTTAAAATGGTATAAACTGCCTTCATTTTGCTGGACTCCAGGAAGAGTAGCTGCTGCTTTGGCAGCAGGTAGCGGGGATCCATAATAAATACAAATACTACGGGAACGACTATGTTGTGAGGATATACACATTCTCAGACCACCTATGGAGGGTCAATATGACCATTCACTGAAACAGAAAGCCCCTGACCTCTAAACATGTGTTGCTTCTTAATGATTCTAACCATTATGATTACAACTAACTTTCCTGTGAGAATACTTTGGGTTTAGAATATTGTGATATCTGACCCGGTTTGTCAAGTTGAGATGAGATTATCCAATTTACCTCCACCGCCATCACAGCAAGTAGCACCGCAAAAATAATGAGCATATTCTCGTCCAACCACTCTCTAATACTCTCTCTGCACCCCTGTAACAGAGAAGTTAAAGCAATCAGTAAAATACCAGGAAATATCAAACTTCTCAGTTAAGGTAGAGAATGTGCTCAACTCTAAATCATCTTCTTTAAACAAGTCAAAAAGGGTGCTTGGGACCAGAAATAGATCACATACAAATGAAAACAACATACAAACATAAGTTTGCTGACCTTTAAAAAAATGTTGTTATATCAAATGTAACACATTTGAAATAAGGCCATGAGTCAGGACCACTTACTTTTTGATAGATGTCACACGCTGTGTAATTTGAAAAAGGCCGGATGTCATTGCAGTCACACATTTCATAAGAATTGGAGGCATTCTGGGTGTTATTGATGGGGTGGTAACAGGAGCAGGGTGCCTCCACCCAGATCTTTGGTCCTGTCCATCCACAACAATGAATCTGCACGGTTGTAAGAGAAGGAGATAATGCTTCATCTAACACTCTTTCAAAGTCTAAGGCGGGATTCAAACCATGCAGACAACTGACCATCGTACTGCACTTGACACACTGCAATCCTGATTCGGACGTAACTTTCCATGGTGGAAATTGCCATTGGGTCGCGCATCAGCTAACCCTACCTGTTATTAAATTACTTCTTAGATCAGAAATGTGTTATATGCCAAATTCAAACATTGATGATCCAACTTCATTATATAAATCACTTCATTCACATGGAAATGAAATCATGCATCAAGTTAGAAGACACCTATGTTGAAGTGGGCTTTGTGGAGGTTTAATTACTGTTACTGTGGTTACACCACCTACACAGCATAAACATTCAACAAGTCAAGTGCAATAGCAATAATCTGTGTGGGTTTGAATCGCGGCCTACATTTAGTTGAACTAGATTCTATCATAGATGACCTCTCAAAATGAATTCACACATATCAAGTGTCAGCAGCAACTCAGTTTAAAGTTAAGATTAGTTTGTTGTAGTTTTGATGATATTTGGAGCATGTATAGGGAACTATCCAAACAAACCATGACTCTTAAAGAATTAGGTTGATCCATTCCAATTGATAATCATAGTTAACTGACTGGATGTATTGAGTGTTATTCCAGATGCTCAAAGCACTTTACATTAACGTATGGTGGAAACTCATCTCATCCTTAACCAGTGTTTAGCACCCACTAGGGTGATGCCTCAGCAGCCATTTTAAGACAGAAAGCTCACCATACGTTAGCTTTCACAGTGGAGAGGTGATAAGGGATTTATGCCAATTAGGAATCAGGGGTTGATTTTGTGGCCATGACAATACGTGGTCAGATTGGGAATTTAGCCAGGACATCGGGGTTAACTCCCCTACTCTTCAATACCTCAGTTCAACATCTCATCCAAAGGACAAATGACCAACTGGCAGTGTATACTACTGCATGTATTACCTCCTGCTGAACGTAGTCCAGAGTCTTCTCCAAGTTCAGATAGTTGGACTCATTCTTGCCAAATGATGCAATGAGATGAAGGACATGCTCTTCGACTTTGCTTTCAAACTAGAACAAAATGTGTGAGAAAGAAATTAGATGCCTTTCAAAAGTCACTCCAACTATTGTGTAAATAACATACCCACTGATATCGACTTACAAGGTCCCCTTTCAACCCATTCACCAGGTAACAAAAGAGGTTTTACTTTCGTGGCACACCCCGAGAAAAACTAGGCTATTGCATACACAGAATGTGAGGCTGTGGAATTAGATATAATAGCAGTGTCCCTTTTAGGCAACAATATTATTTTCAAAATCTCCCTGCATTGATGATTGTCACATCATTATGAAATGCGTATGTATTTGACTTGCTCCTAGTAGTGGCTCAGTAGGTAGAGCATGGCACTTCCATTGACAGGGTTGTGGGTTCGTATTCCCACGGGGGATGTATGAGCTTCGGCTAAATTACTCAATTGCAAATGTAAAATGTGGCAAGCGGAGAAAAAACGGAAACCTGGTCATAGGGAGAAAAATGATTTACCATATATATATAGCTAGTTCAGGAAGTCATCTTTATTGTCACAAATCTTTGAATATCTTTGTAATTCATAAATAAGGGTGAACCAACACAATCTTGAGTGCCAGTCATGATTTTAATAGTTTAAATAGTGTCATTGTTGATTGTGATGTGTAACTATGGTCAAATAACACCAAGGATTGTGTGAATTTAAGCATTGTACATGGCTCGTGTGAAGATAAGTACATAAGTAAGCGTAGTTACTCAGGTAATATCATAGGTAAATGTCTTACTGAAGTCCTCTGAGTGAAGAGCAGAACCGCTCCCACAATCTGAGCAGCAAGAAGGATGGAGAGCAGGAAGAAATACTGTAAAGATGAGCAATAGTTAGAGTAGATCAATCACTGCCATATTTGTATGTGGTGCTGCATAATTTATTTGTTTGTGTTTTAGGTGTGTGTAACCTACACAAGTTTGGACATACAGTGGGGCAAAAAAGTATTTAGTCAGCCACCAATTGTGCAAGTTCTCCCACTTAAAAAGATGAGAGAGGCCTGTAATTTTCATCATTGGTACAATTCAACTATGACAGACAAAATGAGAAAAAAAATCCAGAAAATCACATTGTAGGATTTTTAATTAATTAATTAGCAAATTATGGTGGAAAATAAGTATTTGGTCAATAACAAAGGTTTCATACTTTGTTATATACCCTTTGTTGGCAATGACAGAGGTCAAACGTTTTCTGTAAGTCTTCACAAGGTTTTCACACACTGTTGCTGGTATTTTGGCCCATTCCTCCATGCAGATCTCCTCTAGAGCAGTGATGTTTTGGGGCTGTTGCTGGGCAACATGGACTTTCAACTCCCTCCAAAGATTTTCTATGGGGTTGAGATCTGGAGACTGGCTAGGCCTTAAATCACTGACCACAACAGGCGCTTATTAGAGCCAGGCGTCTATTTGAGCCAGGTGTTTATTTCCTTAATCCACACAGCTTTTGCTTATTTGTATAGTTTGTTTAATTCCAGCATTCACTTCCTGCATCTTAGTACATTTCTTCATTTCCTGCACTAATGTGTTATCCTTTACTCACAGTGTTTTGTTTCTTTTGTCTATTTTGGATGAAAAATTACTTGTACTTTGCAGAATAATTATTCTCCTCTTTGACTGTCCATTTTCTTTCCAATTTCTGGGTGTCTGTCCCGAAGTTGTTAACTTTTTTTGTGCTTCCCAGTTAGCTAGCATTTCTCTCCTGATTGCAGCCAATGGCTAGCAGTTTCTTACTGGCAATAAAAACACATTTTTTTCTAGGCATTACTGAATTATTTAATATAACAAATAAAAAATGAACCCTCATAAACAATTGATGGTAATTCATGGTAACCTCCTAAATAATTAATTTATACCTGGTGTTTCTTTGAAACAGGCATTTATTTGCCGAAATGTGTGCTATTACCCGGCTATTAAATGGGACAGGAGATATTTGAGACTCGGCGTTTATTTTAAGTTTTACATTAGCAGAACAATAAACCAGGTTCCATCCAACCTTTTTATGTGAGTAAAGTACATTTCGGATAAAAAATGTCACGACAGGCCTGATGGAAACAGACAATTTGTCAGTAAATTTCCAAATGTCTACAAACACTTTTATGGGAAAATATTGATATATCACATTATATGGAAGTAAACTTGGAGTCACATGATATGTTGTGTGGTCACAGGGTGGTGAAGTACACGGTGATGAGCTTGATGCTCCTTTACAATAAATATTGACAGTCTTATTCTGGTGACATGATAAGCGATGCTTGGCTTCCGTTTGACAAATACAAATAATTGTACTTTTTCGCCCATAAAAAAAAATGGGTTCCTCAAGGGTTCTTTGGGTAGGGCGGTGGTTCTATGTGGAACCATAACAACTTAAAGAACTCTTTGGGCTCTTGAAGGGTTCTTTACAGTTCAGAAAAAGGTTCTTTGCTCTTTTGGTAATCTTAAAAATGTAGGGGAGGTAGCTCTTTAGAATATTTTGGAGCCTGGCTTGCGCACAGCTCTTTTGTGCAACCGTGAGTGAGAGTCATTTCAGTTTATCAAATGTGTTGTTTATGCCATTACATATTATATATGAATATTGCCAGTGACGATGTTTTGTAAAAGATTCCAGTATGGCCTTGTATCCATTGACTAAATTAGTCAGTGGTTCTCCATTCTGTCCTTGGGGACCCCCAGCTGTTCCAGATGTAGCTCACTTGATTCAACTTGACAATTAACACAGATGACATTTCAACAATATAATATGGTTGACCAGAATAAAAAACCCTGTATGGTTTTTAAAGATGATCTACAAAGAACCTTTCAGATTGAGAATGGTTCTTTATAGAATCTTTATGATTAGTTACATGCGCTGAATACAACAGGTGTAGCCCTTACAGCAAAATGCTTACTTACGAGCCCCTAACCAACAGTGCAATCCCCCCCACTCAAAAAATATGGATAAGAATAAGAGATAAAAGTAACAAGTAATAAAAAAGCAGCAGTAAAAAATAACAATATATACAATAACAATATATATACGGGGTGCCGGTACAGAGTCAATGTGGGGGGACCATGTTAGTGTGTTGGTGATGTGGAAACCAAGGAACTTAAAGCTCTCAACCTGCTCCACTGCAGCCCTGTCGATGAGAATGGTGGCGTGCTCGGTCCTCTTTTTCCTGTAGTCCACAATCATCTCTTTTGTCTTGATCATGTTGAGGGAGAGGTTGTTGTCCTGGCACCACACGGCCAGTTCTCTGATCTCCTCCCTATAGACTGTCTCGTTGTTGTCGGTGATCAGGCCTACAACTGTTGTGTCATCTGCAAATTTAACGATAGTGTTGGGGTCGTGCCTGCCCGTGCACTCATCAGTGAACAGGGAGTACAGGTGCGGGATGAGCACGCACCCCTGAGGGGCCTCTGTGTTGAGGATCAGCTGGGCGAATGTGTGGTTACTTACCCTTACCTCCTGGGAGCGGCCCGTCAGGAAGTCCAGGATCCAGTTGCAGAGGGAGGTGTTTAGTCCCAGGGTCCTTAGCCTATTGATGAGCTTTCAAGGCACTATGGTGTTGAACGCTGAGCAGTAGTCAATGAACAGAATTCTCACACAGGTGTTCCTTTTGTCCAGGTGGGAAAGGGCAGAGTCGAGTGCAATAGAGATTGCATCCTCAGTGGATCTGTTGGGGCGGTATGCAAATTGGAGTGGGTCTAGGGTTTCTGGGATGATGGTGTTGATGTGAGCCATAACCAGTCTTCCAAAGCACTTCATGGCTACAGACGTGAGTGCTACGGTCGGTAGTCATTTAGGCAGGTTACCTTAGTGTTGTTGGTTACATGCACTATGGTGGTCTGTTTAAAACATGTTGGTATTACAGACTTGGACAGGGAGAGTTTGAAAATGTCAGTGAAGACACTTGCCAGTTGGTCAGCGCATGCTCACAGTACACGTCCTGTTAATCGTCTGGCCCTGTGGCCTTGTGAACGTTGACCTGTCTAAAGGTCTCACTCACATCGGCTGCAGAGTGCGTGATCACACTGTCTTCCGGTTCAGCTGGTGCTCTCATGCATGTTTCAGTGTTATTTGCCTCGAAGTGAGCTTAGTTTAACTCATCTGGTAGGCTTGTGTCACTGGGTAGCTCTCGGCTGTGCTTCCCTTTGTAGTCTGTAATGGTTTGCAAGCCCTGCTACATCTGACGAGCGTCAGAGCCGGTGTAGTGCGACTTGATCTTAGTCCTGTATTGATGCTTTGCCTGTTTGATGGTTCATCGAAGGGCATAGTGGGATTTTTTATCAGCCTCTGGGTTAGAGTCCCGCTCCTTGAAAGCGGCAGCTCTAGCCTTTAGCTCAGTGCGGATGCTGCCTGTAATCCATGGCTTCTGGTTGGGGTGCGTACGGTCACTGTGAGGACGACGTCATCGATGCACTTATTGATGAAGCCAATGACAGACGTGGTGTACTCCTCAATGCCATTGGAGGAATCCCAGAACATATTCCAGTCTGTGCTAGCAAAACAGTCCTGTAGCTTAGCATCTGCTTCATCTGACCACTTTTTTATTGATCTAATTACTGGTGCTTCCTGCTTTATTTAATTTTTGCTTGTAAGCAGGAATCAGGAGGATGGAGTTATGGTTAGATTTTCCAAATGGAGGGTGAGGGAGAGCTTTGTATGCTTCTCTGTGTGTGGAGTATACGTGGTCCAGAGTTTTTGGCTGCACATTTAACATGCTGATAGAAATGTTCTAAAACTGATTTAAGTGACCCTGCATTAAAGTCCCCGGCTACTAGGAGCACCGCCTCTGGGTGAACGTTTTCTTGTTTTCTTATGGCGGAATTCAATGCTATCTTAGTGCCAACCTCTGACTGAGGTTTTATGTAAACAGCTACGAAAAATACAGATGAGAACTCTCTCAGTAGGTAGTGTGGTTTACAGCTTATCATGATATACTCAACCTCAGGCGAGCAATAGCTAGAGACTTCCTTAGATATAATGCACCAGCTGTTATTTACAAAAATACTAGTCTGTCTCCCCTTGTCTTACCAGACGCCACTGTTCTACCCTGGCGGTACATCGTATAACCAGCCAGCTGTGTGTTGATATTGTCGATGTTCAGCCACAACTCCGTAAAGCATAAGATGTTACAGTTTTTAATGTCCCGTTGGTAGTTTCAGCTTCCCCGTAACTCGTTGATTTTATTGTCCACAGATTGCATGTTTGTTAGCAGAATTGAGGGAAGTGGGGGTTTATTCGATCGCCTCCGACTTCTCAGAAGGCAGCCTGCTCTCCGGCCTCTCTTTCTCCACCTCCTCTTCACACAGATCACGGGGGTTGGGGTCTGTTCCCTAGGGAGCCGTATATTCTCTGCCTCGGGCTCGTCAGAGTCGTGAAAGAAGAAAAAGGATTCTGCTAGTCCGTGGTGAGGAATTGCAGTCCTGATGTCTAGAAGTTATTTTCGGTCATAAGAGACAATAGCAGCAACATTATGTACAAAATTAGTAAATAAATAAGTTACAAACAACGCAAATAAACAAACAAAAAAATACAATCGATTGGGGGCATGTAAAAAGTCTGCCTTCTGCTCCGGTGCCATCTTACATTTGCTATATAACGTTAAATGTTTTGTGACAAAACCATTAGTACAGTTGAAAATGCGAAGCAAACCCATTTAACTTGCATTTTTTTGTTAAATTTAACCACAAAAGTTATTTTTACGTGCACTACGTCCTCACGCACAGCCGTTTACCCACAACAAGTCAATTTGATGGAAACATCTCATAACACAACAAAAACTGGAAAAAGTCAAGGGATGTGAATCATTTCCGACGGTAGGAGTGAATGGATAGGGTTTATAAAAATCATTAGGGCAAATGTTTCATCAGCATTCTGTAAAATGTAAATTCTACAAATGTCACGACAGGCCTGATGATAACAGCAAATATTGATGTACAGTGCTTTCAGAAATTATTCAGACCCCTTCCCTTTTTCCACATTTTGTTACGTTACAGCCTTATTCTAGAATGGATTAAATACATTTTTCCTCATCAATCTACCCACAGCACCCACAATTGTCACGAATCCCGCTGAAGATGGTGCCTCTTCCTGTTCGGGTGGCACTCGGCGGTCGTCGTCCCCGGCCTACTAGCTGCCATCGATTCCCTTTCCTTTTGTTTCTGTTAGTTGAGTCTAATTGGTTACACCTGTTTTGAGTTTAGTTTAGTTTGTAGGCTATTTAAGGGCACTAGGCCCGCTGGGTATTGTGCGGGCTTGTTCTCTGTTTATTGGTGTTGGTTGATTAGTGTGATCTCTATTTTCCCGGACAGTTTTAGTCCTGTTTATTTGGACGGGTTGTTTCATGCGCCCTTGTGTTTTTGCATGTCCGTTTTTCCGCTGTCATTAGAATAAAATATCCACGTACGGAACTACCTGCTCTCTGCGCTTGACTCCTCCACCCACCATTCATAGAAGTCATAACAGTAATGACAAAGTGAAAACAGGTTTTCAGATTTTTTTTGTGCAAATGTATATGTGTATAAACAACAGAAATACCTTATTTACATAAATATTCAGACTCTTTGCTATGAAATTGAGCTCAAGTGCATCCTGTTTCCATTGATCATCCTTGAGATGTTTCTACAACTAGATTGTAGTCCACCTGTGGTAAATTCAATTGATTGGAAATTATTTGGAAAGGCACACACCAGTCTATATACGTTTCCACAGATGACAGTGCATGTCAGAGCAACCAGCAAGCCATGAAGTCAAAGGAATTATCCATAAAGCACCAATATATGATTGGGTTGAGGCTCAGATCTGGGGTAGTATACCAAAAAATGTATGGAAAGTCCCCAAGAACAGTGGCCTCCATCATTCTTAAATGGAAGAAGTCTGGAAACACCAAGAGGAATCGGGGAAGAAGGGCCTCGATCAGGGAGGTGACCAAGAACCTGACGGTCACTCTGACAGTTCCTCTGTGGAGATGGGAGAACCTTCCAGAAGGACAACCATCTCTGCAGCCCTCCACCAATCAGGCCTTTATGGTAGAGTGGCCAGACAGAAGCCACTTTTCAGTAAAAGGCACATGACAACCTGCTTGGAGTTTTCAAAAAGTCAACTAAAGGACTCAGACCATGAGACACAAGATTCTCTGATCTAATGAAACCAAGATTGAACTCTTTGGCCTGAATGCCAAGCGTCACATCTGGAGGAAACGTGGCACCATTCCTACGCATGGTGGGGGCAGCATAATGCTGTGGGTATATTT
Organism: Oncorhynchus kisutch; assembly: GCF_002021735.2. Classification (NCBI taxonomy): domain Eukaryota; kingdom Metazoa; phylum Chordata; class Actinopteri; order Salmoniformes; family Salmonidae; genus Oncorhynchus; species Oncorhynchus kisutch. The sequence continues at coordinate 2,222,624 of NC_034198.2, read as the reverse complement.
TTCAACAGAAGGGACTGGGAGACTAGTCAGGATCGAATGAAAGCTGAACAGAGAAAAGTACAGAGAGTTCCTTGATGAAAACATAATTCAGAGTGCTCAGGACCTTAGACTGGGTCAACTGTTCACCTTCCAACAAGACAACGACCCTAAGCACACAGCCAAGATAAAACAGGAGTGACTTTGAGTCTTTGAATGTCCTTGAGTGGCCCAGCCAGAGCCCAGACTTGAACCCGATCAAACGTTTCTGGATAGACCTGAAAATAGCTGTGCAGCGACGTTCCCCAACCAACCTGACAGAGCTAAGGAGGATCTTCAGAGAAGAATGGGAGAAACTCCCCAAATACAGGTGTACCAAGCTTGTAGAGTTATACCCAAGAAGACTTGAGTCTGTAATCGCTGCCAAAGGTGCTTCAACAAAATACTGAGTAAAGGGTCTGAATACTTATGTAAATACGATATTTATGTTTTTTATTTTTAGAGTTTTGCAAATATTTCTAAAAACCAGTTTTTGCTTGTCATTATGTGTAAATTGATGAGGGGAAAACCAATGAAATCAATTTTAGAATAAAGTAACATAACAAAAAGTGGAAAAAGTCAAGGGGTCTGAATACTTTCCAAATGCACTATAATAACCATCATATCGAAGTATGTTGTGTTGTCCTCGCACTACGACTCGGGAAAGCGTACAGTTTATTAGGCTACAAATGAAATAATTTATCATCAACTTCACAGGGTGGTGAAAGTACACGGTGATGATCTTGATGTTCCTTTACAATAATTATTGATGGTTTTAGTTTGGTGACATGATAATCGATGCTTGGCTGCCCTTTGACAAATACAAAAAATCTCGCTCTTTCGTCCATAATAATCTTGTCATGTACACACAAAATGATTTTTTACAAATGCACTCAGAGCTTGTCAGCTGTTTTGAATGATTTCTTACCATTCCTAACATGCATTTCACCTCCTTCAATGCACCCAGACACCCAATGAAGCCCAACGACATCGTAGCACTTCCACCAATGACCAGAAAATAGGAGAAGACAGGAAAAGACATATAGGGAGGGGCAGGCACTGTAAAAAGAGGAAATGACATCATTTGAGATACTTGTTGCTCATACTGGTATGGATTGCCAGCAGTAATAGCTGTACCGTGCACTCAACTTTGAAATAAGAATTGGACCAGTGTCGAACCAAAGCACAATCATGTCTCAATTTGAAAACAAATCTGGGGTTAAAGTAGACCTATTATTTGACTAGTTTGTGAATATAATGTGTAGCTTACAGGCTGTCTGTTTTGAATGAATAAACTCATCTTTCTTAATATAAATACCAAAAAAGCATGTTTTGGAGGGACATCAGGAATGAAATACTGTGATTTTGTTCATGAGATCCAAAAGTGAATCAGAAAGACAATTCCTAGTGTATAAAAAAGGACTATCTCAGGGAATGTTATTCCTATATTACTACAAATACATCATTGTATATAAGGATATTACATGTATCATTACATATTGTCATTCATTGTGAGGAGTGGTTGATGAAAACAGAAACTCACTGAAGAAGCTTGTCTCAGCAAGGACTATCCATATCCCAAGTGACAGAAGGAGGGCGCCCACACACTGGTGGGAGGGTGATATCTTATTGCATTGCACAATAAATACATCTCTCAACTAAGAATTCATTTCACCTATCAATAGATATTTCAACAGATTTCAAGCAAGTTCAATCAACCTGCAAATATACAGAGTGTACTTTTATCAGTGAATTTGGGCAACAGTTACCACCATTCTTATGTCTAGCAGGATCAACATTTAAATAAGTGAATGATCAAACTTACAGCAAAAAGGAGATTGAAAAGGAATAGGAAATATTTGATGAGATCAATACAGCCTTGGGATGCCATTCTGTATCTGAAAAATAAGAAACACAATCGCAGTCATTATGGAGTTGTTCACTGCTTTGTTATTTCGTTTGGACTGCAGTTCTGCTTCCGACACAGCCTTAACATTCTACAAGTCGAGTGCAGTGTAATGTTGGTCATCTACGTTTGTTTGAATCCTTGCCAATGTGGTTTCAAAGGTTGGTGGTCAATGGGTGGAAAAGCAATGCTCTCTGTTATTAGTAATAGACCAGTGCGGGTGTGTGGCTGAGGGTTAACACCAACAACTCTGGACCACATGTTGTACTCGCTTCAGAGAGACATGGGTTTGCTTCTCGAGCCAACATTTCCATTCTGCCTCCATCTTTCTACCCCTCTCCTTCATTCTGTCTAGATAAAATACGAAAGGGATTTTTCTTTTTAAACCAGGGGTGTCATATACCCGTCTCCTAGGTGATACAACCCAACATATTATATTACCCTCCAAGGTGATTAATTATTTAGTCACCTTCATACAGCTCTCCAACACTAACTTAATGTCAATGTAGACAAGACGTTATTACTTTCATGATACGTTTATAAATAGCTGTTTTTAGCAATTGTTGTTTTCCTAAATATTTTCCATCTTGCAATATTTCACAACAATTAACCACATCTTTCTGTTTGAAGCTGAATACAAGTCCCATCTTCAGTGTGAAGCCTTTGTTGGTTTTGTAATTTGTCATTTGTAAGCTTCCATGATTAGTTTACCAAAGAATGTCTGCATATAAAGCATTTAAAATCCTACAGTATCACATATCTTGATTTGCCCTCAAGATATCCATCTCTTTGATATTAAATTAACTGCTCATTTCTAAACTTGAAATACACATTATTTTCTTACCTGTAATGAGAAGTAACAATGAACCGATAAAAGCAGAAATGGGTTTTGAGTGAGACGGTACAGGAAAAAACAGGGTGGTTACACAGATACAAATAGAACATGCAAATGAACTGTCACAGCTGAGCAAATATTACAAACCATATATTTTCACTTTCCTCCAAGATGTTTTTTCAGTTGGTTTTTAATATCCCATATTCAATAGGTTCAATTTGCCTTGAATTTTTGTTTGAGCAGCGTAAGTACACTCGCTGTAACCAATCTACCTGCTTAATTAAAAATGAATGAAACCAGGAAGAGGAAAAAGGGTAGCTTACATTTTTTTGTCAACCACAATCTAAACTACTTCATATGACTTAACTAATTAGATATAATTAGTTATGACATTTCCCAGAGCACTGGTTTGGTCCTGTTGTAGCAACCTTTGAGAAAGTCCTTGTGGTAATTGTAGGCTTGATTTTCCTTAAATTCCTGAATCATTACTATTTAGAAGACTTTACAATGTGGTTAAAAACATTTCTGAGTATGAACAGTGTGCTGAAACAAACAATTAGGAACATTTAGCATTTTATTTGGGTACATTTAGTTAACAATAGTGTTCATGGTGAAAAATGTCTGAAGTGAATGTGCAGTCATTTTTACTAACAACTGATATGAGATGGTGTGGCTAACCAGACAGTCAAAGCATTAATAACTCAAAATCACTTTGTATTCAGATCCAATCTGTTTTTACCACTCTCAGCATCAACCACTCTCAATGTCGAGAGGAACAATGTTCAGGTTTAGCCTACACTACCGGTCCAAAGTTTCAGAACAACTACTCATTCAAGGGGTTTTCTTTATTTGTACTATTGCCTACATTGTAGAATAATAGTGAAGACATCACAACTATGAAATAACACATGTGGAATCATGTAGTAACCACAAATGTGTTAAACAAATCAAAATACATTTTATATTTGAGATTCTTCAAATAGCCACCCTTTGCCTTGATGAAAGCTTTGCACACTTTTGGGATTCTCTCAACCAGCTTCATGAGGTAGTCACCTGGAATGCATTTCAATTAACAGGTGTGCCTTCTTAAAAGTAAATTTGTGGAATTTCTTTCCTTCTTAATGTGTATGAGCCAATCAGTTGTGTTGTGACAAAGTGTGTGTGTGTGTGTGTGGGGGGGGGGGGGGGGGGGGGGGGGTATACAAAAGATAGCCCTATCTGTTAAAATACCAAGTAATATGGCAAGAACAGCTCAAATAAGCAAAGAGAAATGACAGTCCATCATTATGTTAAGACATGAAGGTCAGTCAATCTGTAAAATTTCAAGAACTTATAAAGTTTCTACAAGTGCAGTCACAAAAACCATCAAGCATTATGATGAAACTGGCTCTCATAAGGACCGCCACAGAAATGGAAGACCCAGAGTTACCTCTTCTACAGAGGATAACTTCATTAGAGTTATCAGCCTCAGAAATTGCAGCCCAAATAAATGCTTCAGAGTTCAAGTAACAGACACATCTCAACATCAACTGTTCAGAGGAGACTGTGTGAATCAGGCCTTCATGGTTGAATTGCTGCAAAGAAACCACTACTAAAGGACACCAATAAAAAGAAGAGACTTGTTTGGGCCAAAAAACACAAGCAATGGACATTAGATTGTCTGTGATTTATTTAGAATTTAAGAGACATTTAACCAGCATGGCTACCACAGAATTCTGCAACATTCTGCAGCCATCCCATCTGGTTTGGGCTTAGTGGGACTATAATTTGTTTTTTAACAGGACAATAACCCAACACACCTCCAGGCTGTTTAAGGGCTCTTTGACCAAGAAGGAGAGTGATGGAGTGCTGCATCAGATGACCTGGCCTCCACAATCCCCTGACCTCAACCAAATTGAAATGGTTTGGGATGAGTCGGACCGCAGAGTGAAGGAAAAGCAGCCAACAAGTGCTCAGTGTAAGTGGGAACTCCTTCAAGACTGTTGGAAAAGTATTGCAGGTGAAGCTGGTTGAGAGAATGCCAGAGAGAGTGTGCAAAGCTGTCATCAAGGCAAAGGATGGCTATTTAAAGAATCTCAAATGTAAAAATATATTTAAATTTGTGTAACACTTTTTTGGTTACTACATGATCCATATGTGTTATTTCATAGTTCTGATGTCTTCACTATTATTCTACAATGTAGGCAATAGTACAAATAAAGAAAACCCCTTGAATGAGTAGGTGTTCTGAAACTTTGGACCGGTAGTGTAAGTGAATAATTATCAATCATAAACATTCACCTGATTTTCCATTTGTGCCCTGGACTGTGTGCCTGAGACAGTTAAGTACAAATAGAGCAACACAGAACATTTTAGTGTCTCACTTACCCAGGTCAACTCCAAAGGCATAAGAGTGGGAGGAAGAGATTGGCTAAAGAAATACAATGCATTTAGTGTGGGCACAACTGGTGACTTGGGTAAACCCTTTCTCTTAATCAAAGTTATGAATTCACTTCAGTCATTCACCTCTATCTGGTTTCAATCAGTTTTCAGTAGCAGGTCAAACTTGAAGCCCTTCAGCTTTGTTTTATTTCTGTGCAAGGTTTTTTTGTGTTTAGTTATTAGCCTAACTGATCTTAGTGGTCTGACGCTAATGGCTAGCAGGAGGTGGATGAAATTATACCATAATTATATCTAGGCCATTAGATACATAAAGGGAGCAATGCTAATGGATTTTGTCCTGTTATGGAATATGTGGTGTTTAACAAAGTGGGGGCTTGCTTGTACAAGCTCTCAATTGCAAACGTAATAAACAGGGCTCTCTTCTAAAATGACTCCAGCTAGCCTTTGTCATTGCCTTATTGGCCAGTTTTGGTTCCCAAGATGTTTTTTGAAAGTTGATGCAGATGTTTGATTTCTAAAGAACATACACCTGAAAGTTATAGGTGTCCATAAAAATATAAACATATAAAGAAACCTCAAGTTGGACCATTTTTGTGTGTTCTGAGAACGTGTTAATTAGGGTTTAATATTTCCCGGGGCCCAATACCACAAAGCACTCAGAAAAGGTCCTAGGAATCCTGTTAAAACTTGTTTTCAGAGAAGAAGAAAAACTCAGCTGAGAGTAGGCTTTAGGATGATGTGAAGACACTGCTCAGTCAAACTGAACCAGGACAAAAATCTTTATCTCAGCTGGTAATCAAGAGGTACCGCAAAGGAAAGATAGTGATGACGCTCATTACCGTTGTTGAAAATCATGGAGAATAACTAGGGATGTGCCGAGAAGTCGGACAAAACCAGTAGGTAACGGATATGGTCTATTTTTCTGATACGATTATGCCTGTCTGTAAAGAGAAGGGTGGGCTGTACGTTGATCCTGTTACTTTGACTGTATAGAGCGAAGCCGTATTTCTATGTCACCCTGGCTCTTTTTTTTCTTCGCTTCGGCTTCGCTCTACCAGATCACTTCTCCTCCAATATTTTTTTAACAAGTTCAATTTAAAGAGTACTCAGATCGGTTCTTTTAAAGAGGACTAAATGTGAAAACACCTTAAGTGACAAAAACACATGCCTCTGCACGCTGCTCATAATCTGCAGCTTTTTTGGTCTATAAAAGTGCAGGGAGGTAGGTATTTCTCCAACTTCTACTTACTTATATAAAAACACTTCCGTGTTTTCCGATCATGAGTATTATCCGATCCGACTATCAACTGTCATTTTACGGATACAATAATGAATACGAGTATTGACAGGTCGGCATACCCCTAGGAATAACCAATCGTGATGCGACATCGCCTGCTGTGAAATCTATAGCACGCTTCAGACCTCCACGGTGAATGCGACTCTACATCAAATGTTGCGATTGTAAAACATTTCATATCACTCTTCCCTGATACGGTCACTTTGCCTACTCTTAATTCTTGCCTAATGGCATTAATAACATTTAATTTTTACCAATTTAGAATAATGTGATAATTGCCTATTGCAATTAATCATTCAGTAGCCTATGATGGTTGTTAAAAGAAGAGGTTTTATAGTAGTACTGTTTTCTCAACGCTTACACTACCGGTCATAAGTTTTAAAACACCTACTCATTCAAGGGTTTACTTTATTTTTACTATTTTCTACATTGTAGAATAATAGTGAAGACATCAAAACAATGAAATAACACATATGGAATCATGTAGTAACCAAAAAAAAGTGTTACACAAATCGAAATATATTTTCAAAACTATGAAATAACACATATTTTGATTTGTTTAAAACTTTTTTGGTTTTACCCGAGCCACGACCTGTTCATCCATCATCCAAGACTCCTAGAGCTGGCCGCCCAGCTAAACTGAGCAATCGGGGGAGAAGGGCCTTGGTTAGGGAGGTGACCAAGAACCCGATGGTCACTCTGACAGAGCTTCAGAGTTCCTCTGTGGAGATGGAGAACATTCCAGAAGGACAACTAGGCCTTTATGGTAGAGTGGCCAGACGGAAGCTACTCCTCAGTAAAAGGCACATGACAGCCTGCTTGGAGTTTTTTTCCAAAAAGCACCTACTGGACTGTCAGACCATGGGAAATAAGATTCTCTGGTCTGATGAAACCAAGATTGAACTCTTTGACCTGAATGTGAAGTGTCACGTCTGGAGGAAACCTGGCACCATCCCTATGGTGAAGCATTGTGGTGGCAGCATCATGCTGTGGGGATGTTTTTCAGCGGCAGGGACAGGGAGACTATCAGGATCAGAGACTATCAGGATCTAGGGAAAGATAAACTGAGAAAAGTACAGAGAGATCCTTGATGAAAATCTGCTCTAGAACACTCATGACCTCAGACTGTGGTAAAGGTTCACCTTCGAAAAGGACAGCAACCCTAAGAACACAAACAAGACGATGCAGGATTGGCTTCGGGACAAGTCTCTGAATGTCATTGAGTGGCCCAGCCAGAGCCCGGACTTCAACCTGAATGAACATCTCTGGAGAGTCCTGGAAATAGCTGTGCAGCGACGCTCCCCATCCAACCTAATAGAGCTTGAGAGGATCTGCAGAGATGTGTGCCAAGCTTGTAGCGTCATACCCAAGAAGACTCAAGGCTGTAATTGCTGCCAAAGGTGCCTCAACAGAGTACTGTGTAAAAGGTATGAATACTTATTTTAGATGTGATATTTCAGTTTTTTAAATTTATTTGCAAAATGTATTTGTGTGTAGATTGATGAGAAGAGAAAAACAATTTAATCCATTTAATCCATTTTAGAACAAGGCTGTAACGTAAAAAAATGTGTAAAACTCAAAAGGTCTGAATACTTTCCGAAAGCACTGTATATATACATTGAACAAATATATAAAATGCATCATACAACAATTTCTAAGATTTTACTGAGTTACAGTTCATATAAGGAAATCAGTCAATTTAAATGAATTCATTAAGCCCTAATCTATGGATTTCAAATGACTGTGAATATAGATATGCATCTGATACCTTAAAAATAAAGGCGTGGATCAGAAAACCAGTTAGTATCTGTTGTGACCACCATTTTCCTCTGTCACGACTTGCGCAGAAGTCGGCTCCTCTCCTTGTTCGGGTAGCGTTCTGCGATCGTCTAGCCATCGCCGCTCCATTTCTCATATGTCCATTTGTTTTGTCTTGTTCCATACACACCTGGTTTTCATTCCATAATCACACTGCATGTATTTAGTCCTCTGTTCCCCTCCATGTCTTTGTGTGTAATTGTTTATTGTTATGTGGATATTCCGTGTTTTTGGCACGTTTATGTTTTTATTTGCTGTCGTGTTTGGACAGGAATTAAAGTGAGCCTGTTTACTACACTCTGATCTCCTGCACCCGACTTCGCCTCCGTACAAACCCCTAACAGCCTCATGCAGCGTGACACATCTCCTTCACATAGAGTTGGTCAGGCTGCTGATTTTGGCCTGTGAAATGCTATTCCACTGCTCTTCAATGGCTGTGCGAAGTTGCTGGATATTGGCAGGAACTGGAACACGCTGTCGAACATGTCAATCCAGAGTATCCCAAATACGCTCAATTGGTGACATGTCTTGTGAGTATGCAGGCCAGGGAAGAACTGGGATTTTTTCAGCTTCCTGGAATTGTGTACAGATCCTTGCGACATGGGTCTGTGCATTATCATGCTGAAATATGAGGTGAAGGTGGCAGATGAATGGCAGAACAATGAGCTTCAGAATCTCGTCACATTCTGTACATTCTGTACATTCAAAATGCCATCGATAAAATGCAATTGTGTTCATTGTCTGTAAATTATGCCTGCCCATACCCTTATCCCACCGCCATAAAGGGGCACTTTGTTTACAACGTTGACATCAGCAAACCACTCGCTCACACGACGGCAGACATGCTGTCTGCCATGTGCCCGGTACAGATGAAACCAAGATTTATCTTTTAAGAGCACACTTCTGCAGCCATCGAAAGTGAGCATTTGCACACTGAAGTCGATTACGACTTTGCAGTCAGGTCAAGGCCCTGGTGAGGACGATGAGCATGCAGATGAGCTTCCCTGAGACTGTTTCTGACAGTTTGTGCAGAAATTCTTTGGTTGTGCGAACCCACAGTTTCATCAGCTGTCCGGGGGGCTGTCCGCAGGTGAATAAGCCGGATGTGGAGGTCCTGGGCTGACGTGGTTACACATGTTCTGCGGTTGTGAGGCCAGTTGGACGTACAGCAAAATTCTCTAAAACAACGTTGTTTCCAAAACTGTTAAAGTAATGTAAGTAAGTATAACAGAACTGATACAGCATGCGAAAACCTGGAGGTGACTATTTAAAATGCCTGTCTATGGGAAAATCAATGGAACCAACCAGATTGCAGTTCCTAGGTCTTCCAGTAGATGTCAGCAGTCTTTAGAAAGAGTTTCAGGCTTGTTATTTGAAAATGAGCTAGTATTTGTAGTTTTTCTAGGTGGCTCTCATTTTGACTGTAGTCCTATGGCGCGCGTGGATGAGGCCGCGCACTTCCTTATTTATCTCCGGTAATGAACATACTATTCTCCGACTTAAATGCTGTTTATTTGTTTATTTACATATTAGGGTACCTGAGGATTAATTAGAAATGTTGTTTGACTTGTTTGGATGAAGTTTATTGGTAATTTTTGGGATTCATTTGTATGCAAATTGAACGAGGGAAACCGGTGGATTACTGAGTCAAGCGTGCCAACTAAACTGACTTTTTTGGGATATAAAGAAGGACATTATCGAACAAAAGGACCATTTGTTACGTAGCTGGGACCCTTGGGATTGCAAACAGAGGAAGATCTTCAAAGGTAAGTGATTTATTTTATCGCTATTTCTGACTTGCCTCTGCTTTTTTGGAAAATGTTTGTAATGCTTTTGTATGTGGGGTGCTGTCCTCAGATAATCACATGGTGTGCTTTCGCCATAAAGCCTTTTTGGAATCTGACAAAGGATTAAAGCTTTTAAACTGACTCTCTGCCTTTTTTTATTGTCAAGACACCTGTTGGTAACACTTAACTGGTTAGGACAGCTCATGAGGCCTAAATATCTGTCAACTAAGTGGGACTCACGACTCACTTTAATTGTTACCCATAAGAGTAGGAGTAAAATGTTTCTATTCTCAGTACTTCCGACCAATTTTCTACTCAAATCAAATCAAACGTTATTGGTCACATGGTTAGCAGATGTTATTGCGAGTGTAGCTAAATGCTTGTTGTTCTAGTTCCGACAGTGCAGCAATATTTAACAGGTAATCTAACAATTCCACAACAACTACCTAATACACAAAAATCTAAGTAAAGGAATGGAAAAAGAAAATATACATATAATTATATGGTTGAACAACGACAGAATGGTATAGGCAAGATGCAATAGATGGTATAAAATACAGTAAATTCAGTTGAAGTCGGAAGTTTACATAGCCAAATACATTTAAACTCACTTTTTCACAATTCCTGACATTTAATCCTAGTAAAAATTCTCTGGTCTCTGGTCAGTTAGTTCACCACTTTATTTTAAGAATGTGAAATGTCAGAATGATAGTAGAGAGAATTAATAATTTCAGCTTTTATTTCTTTCATCACATCCCCAGTGGGTCATAACTTTACATACACTCAATTAGTATTTGCTAGCATTGGGTCAAACGTTTCGGGTAGCCTTCCACAAGCTGGCCCATTTCTCCTGACAGAGCTTGTGTAACTGAGTCAGGTTTGTAGGCCTCCTTGCTTGCGCACACTTTCAGTTCTGCCCACAAATGTTCTATAGAATTAAGTTCAGGTATTTGTGATGGCCACTCCAATACCTTGACTTTGTTGTCCTTAACCATTTTGCCACAACTTTGGAAGTATGCTTGGGGTCATTGTGCATTTGGAAGACCCATTTGCGACCAAGCTTGAACTTCCTGACTGATGTCTTGAGATGTTGCTTCAATATATCCACATAATTTTCCTCCCTCATGAAGCCATCTATTTTGTGAAGTGCACCAGTCCCTCCTGCAGCAAAGCACCCCCACAACATGATGCTGCCACCCCCGTGCTTCACGGTTGGGATGATGTTCTTCAGCTTGCAATCATCCCCCTTTTTCCTCCAAACATAACAATGGTCATTATGGCCAAACAGTTATATTTTTGTTTTTTGTTTCATCAGAGGACATTTCTCCAAAAAGTACGATCTTTGTCCCCATGTGCAGTTGCAAACCGTAGTCTGGCTTTTATGGCGGTTTTGTAGCAGTGGCTTCTTCCTTGCTGAGCGGCCTTTCATGTTATGTTGATATAGGACTCGTTTTACTGTGGATATACATAACTTTGTACCTGTTTCCTCCAGCATCTTCACAAGGTCCTTTGCTGTTGTTCTGGGACTGATTTGCACTTTTCGCAACAAAGTACTTTCTTCTCTAGGAGACAGAACGCATCTCCTTCCTGAGTGGTATGATGGCTGCGTGGTCCCATGGTGTTTATACTTGGTACTATTGTTTGTACAGATGAACGTGGTACCTTCAGGCATTTGGAAATTGCTCCCAAGGATGAACCAGACTTGTGGAGGTCTAAAAAAAAAATTCTGAGGTCTTGCCTGATTTCTTTTGATATTCCCATGATGTCAAGCAAAGAGGCACTGATTTTGAAGGTAGGCCTTGAAATAGATCAACAGGTACACCTCCAATTAGCCTATAAAAAGCTTCTAAAGCCATGCCATCATTTTCTGGAATTTTCCAAGCTGTTTAAAAGCGTATGTAAACTTCTGATCCACTGGAATTGTGATAGTGAGTAATAAGTGAAATAATCTGTCTGTAAACAATTGTTGGAAAAATTACTTATGTCATGCATAAAGTAGATGTCCTAACCGACTTGCCAAAACTATAGTTTGTTAAAACCTCTCTGGGATATGTGAGACGGTATCGTCTCACTTGGTCAAAAGCCAGAGAAAATGCCTTACCTTTGACAAGCTTCTTCTGTTGGCACTCCAATATGTCCCATAAACATCACAAATGGTCCTTCTGTTCGATTAATTCCGTCCATATATATCCAAAATGTCCATTTATTTGGCGCGTTTGATCCAGAAAAACACCGCTTCCAACTTGCACAACGTTACAACAAAATATATAAAAAAAATAATAATAATAGAACTTTAGGTATTTTTTAAAGTAAATAATATTGAAGACGGGATGATCTGTGTTCAATACAGGAAGAAAACAAACTCAAGCATGCTTGTGACCCTCGTACTTCTTCATTGCACAAAGGAATAACTTCAACCAATTTCTAAAGACTGGTGACATTCAATATAAATAGCAATGCCTATGTTATTTTTAATATGTAAAGAGTAAAAAGTAAATTATTTTCTTTAGGAATGTAGTGAAGTAAAAGTTGTGAAAAATATAAATAGTAAAGTAAAGTACAGATACCCCAAAAAACAACTTGTAGTACTTTTAAGTATTTTTACTTAAGTACTTTGCACCACTGTCCCCAGTGTTAGTTATGAAGATGAGGTATTAATGAAGCAATATAAACCAAATTGAAGTGCACTCTTAGAAAAACGGTGCTATCCAGAACCTAAAAGGGTTCTTCGGCTGTCCCCATAGGAAAACCCTTTTAAGAACTCTTTTGAGTTCCATGTAGAACTCTTTACAAAGAGGGTTCTGCATGAAACCCAAAAGAGCTGCTCGAAACCAAAAAAGGGACCCTTTGGGAACCCTCGGTCTGAGTATGTCTTGAGCTTTGTTTGTGTGTTCTACAGTATTGTAAAGATAGTTGTAAAATCCCTAATAGGCATTGTAAAATCCCTAATGTTTTTGTTGTAAAAGCTATTGTAGATCATGCATCTTACATCAGATCATCTTGAAATGATCCCCGTAAAACAAAGATAGATATGGTATATCATTATTATTCCTTTATCAGTGTTATGATCTCCATAACAACGGATGTGGATGTGATGAATATTGATGTATCATATCTTGGCTTCAGAAGCTTGTGCATTCTTCACATTTTGTGTGCTTGTTCTGAGATGCATTCTTCACACTTACTGAAGCAATTGTTGATATCTCGAAATAAACATTTAGCTCGGGGGTTTGAACTTGAAACCTTCCGGTTACTAGTCCAACGCTCTAAACAGGCAGTTAACCCACTAGGCCGTCATTGAAAATAAGAATTTGTTCTTAACTGATTTGCCTGGTTAAATAAAGGTAAATAAAAAAGGGCTGGGTTTTATTAGAATTGTACCACCCACCAGCATTGTTTATTAATCAGAAACATCGGCAAAGTTATTCCTTTTCGCAGCTGCGATGAGCCAAACATGGAGCAAATTAAATTAGGGGATCATTTCTACATTTTCACTTATTTTTGAGCTAGTCTGTATTAAAATGACCATTTTGTAAATGGTATAATTGCGTGATATGATAGCACAATTTTCATTGTGGATGCGCAGCTGCAAGTTATTAAATATGTGTAACGGCTCTCTTCTATCTCCTCCTCTGACGAAGAGGTAGAACAAGGATCGGACCAAAATGCAGCGTGATGATGATTCATGATATATTTTAATGAAGGAAAACCTATACATACAGAAACTACAAAACTAACGAAATGAAATAATGAAAACCGAAACAGCCCTATCTGGTGCAAACACAAAGACAGGAACAATCACCCACGAAAACACTCACAGAATATGGCTGCCTAAATATGGTTCCCAATCAGAGACAACGATAATCACCTGACTCTGATTGAAAACCGCCTCAGGCAGCCATAGACTACGTAGACACCCCACAAAACCCCTATGACAAAAACACACCACAATAACCCATAAAATCAATGCTTATGACAAATCCAACTCCAGGACCAGCCATAGAGCCAGCTGGCTAATCTTTTGAATTTGGTGTAATAAAAAAAAACGGTAAAAAACAGAAAACATTAGCTAGCTAGATAAGGTTAGCTAGATAGTTAGCTAGATAAGGTTAGCTTGCTAGCTAGCTACACTGACAGCTGTCAGTGCCCTATGTTTATCCACTCCATGTGGAAATTCCCACACACATTTTGTGTACAAAACATTATGAACACCTTCCTAGTATTGAGTTGAACACCACCCTTTTGCCCTCAGAACAGCCTCAATTCATCAGGGCATGACTCTACGTGAAGGATTTACTTCAGACACCGGACAAGGCCCAAATCCCCATCATTCACTTGAAGAAGAGACGGAGATATCGGGGAAATAGGTCGGGGTGCCTTGTAAGGATCCGACGGCAAGTGGGTAATCCGCCTCTACCATCAGTCATATTAGCCAACGTGCAATCATTGGATAATGAAATGGATGAGCTCTGATCAAGACAAACCTACCAACGGGACATTAAAAGCTGTAATACCTCATGTTTGACAGAGTCATGGCTGAACAATGACATGGACAACATACAGCTAGCTGGGTTTTTCATTCATCGGCAAGATAGAACAGCTGCCTCCGGTAAGACAAGGAGTGGCGGTCTGTGTCTAATGTAAATAACAGCTGGTGCACAAAATCTAATATTAAGGAAGTCTCAAGGTTTTGCTCGCCTGAGGCAGAGTATCTCATGATAAGCTGTAGACCACACTATTTACCAAAAGAGTTTATCTATATTTTCCGTAGCTGTCTATTTACCACCACAAACCAACACTGGCACTAAGACTGCACTCAACGAGCTGTAAAACGCCATAATCAAACAAAATAAATGCTCATCCAGAGGCGGTACTCCTATTGGCCGGGGACTTTATTGCAGCGAAACTGAAATCCAATTTACCTCATTTCTACCAGCATGCTACATGTGCAACCAGAGGGAAAAAACTCTAGACCACCTTTACTGCACACACAGAGACATGTACAAAGCTCTCCCTCGCTCTCCATTTGGCAAATTTGACCATAACTCTATCCTCCTAATTCCTGCTTACAAGCAAAACCGAAAGCAGGAAGTACCAGTGACTCGCTCAATAAGGAAGTGGTCAGATGACGCGGATGCTAAGCTACAGGACTGTTTTGCTAGCACAGACTGGATTATGTTCCGAGATTCTTCTGATGGCATTGAGGAGTACACCACATCAGTCACTGGCTTCATCAATAAGTTAATCGATTACGTCATTCCCACAGTGACCGTACGTAAATACCCCAACCAGAAGCCATGGATTATAGCCAAAATCCGCACTGAGCTAAAGGGTAGAGCTGCCGCTTTCAAGGATCGGGACTCTAACCTGATGTTTATAAGAAATCCTGCTATGCCCTCCGACGAACCATCAAACAGGCAAAGCGTCAATACAGGACTAAGAATGAATCGTACTACACCGGCTCCATCGCTCATCGGATGTGGCAGGGCTTGCAAACTATTACAGACTACAAAAGGGAAGCACAGCTGAGAGCTGCCCA
Organism: Oncorhynchus kisutch; assembly: GCF_002021735.2. Taxonomy (NCBI): domain Eukaryota; kingdom Metazoa; phylum Chordata; class Actinopteri; order Salmoniformes; family Salmonidae; genus Oncorhynchus; species Oncorhynchus kisutch. The sequence goes on along the minus strand of NC_034198.2, from coordinate 2,207,045 downwards.
GTGACACGAGCCTACAGTGGTTCCTCCTTTAAAAGTTGCGTCATACTGCAGCACACCCTGCATTCTGTGGCACGTTATTTAATTGTCAGCCATTTTTTACGTTAATACAAGTTAGTGTTAGTTTGACCACTATAGGGCATCTTTGAGAAGCATTTGATAGTCTCCCAAATTAGCATTACAAGATCATTTAAAACCTTTTTTTGTAATAGCATAGTACATGGGATTAATTTTAAGAAATTTGGCTTAATTTGATTAATATTATGGTGTTTCTATTCCCGAGAAAAAAGAAACCCTCAGGATTTCCGTTAGGATTGAATGGAAAATATTGTGCTGTACAACATGACGTTCGGGAGTAGGCTAAAGCACAAGAGGATTGGAGGATTCTAAATTAATATCTAAGGGGCATAACATTTCCACACCCTAAATGTAGTGTAACCAATACTAATTTCGCCTATGGTAGGCCTACAGTATATCTAAAAATATTATTTTCAATGAGGTGACTCTCCGTCAATAATTACATTTAGAGGAGTGCAGGATTTTAAATGACTATCAAAGGGGGATTTTCTGTTAGGATCTGTGAGAATATCTGAGAATATCTAAGGGGATTTTATTTCATTCTAAATTCATTAATAATAATAATAATGATCACAATTCTTGAACATGGGGTGAGACACTTTGATCACTTTGTTTAAAAAGTAACATATTTTGGAGATTTCGTTTTCATTTAACCTAGAGTGAGTGAGAAAAAGGCAATTCTTGAACATGGCGTGAGACATTCTCACTCATTTGTAAATAAAGCCAGTTTGTTATTTATAATCATTTTTTTTCTGGAGAAACCTAACATGATTATTTAGCAGACATCACTTGCTTATATTCAGTCAACACATATATCTTAAGAATATCATGGAATAAAATTGAACATTTTCGTTTCCGCATGCTTGTCTCAGAGCAGCGCAAACTGATGCTGAAATAGACGTCTCAAAAAAATTATGCTAATAGCCATAATGACGCTGTACAACGTGACCATGTGTGTTTGAAAGAGTATTTTCCAGTAAGCATTAGGCTACTCTGCAGCCTGACAAGTAAACATAGCCTACAATACATACTGTAGTAAACATGGGAAAGTGCCTAATTCCTTACATAAGGGAGAGCAGGCCATGTCCAGACTTTCTCGGTGACCTCAAGTACTTTCAATAATGGCTGTTTCCAGAGAATGTGGGCATGTGGAAAACCGTGGTTCAATTCCCCGACGGGGAGGAAGGAGTAGGCTGTCTTTGTAAATAATAATTTGTTTTTAACTGGTTCCATATGTGTTATTTCATAGTTGTGATGTCTTCACTATTATTCTACAATGTAGAAAATAGTCAAAATAAAGAAAAATCCTGGAATGAGTAGGTGTGTCCAAACTTTTGACTGGTACTTGCTTAATTAACTTGCTTAATGTTATCGTGTTTCTATTCCAAGAAAAAGAAAAACCCTGTTAGGTTGGAATGGAAAATATTTAGCTAAAGAGGCAGACCACGCATGAGACCGGGGTTCAATTCCCCGATGGGGAGGAAGGAGGAGGCTGTCCTTGTAAATAAGAATTTGTTCTTAACTGACTTGCCTAGTTAAATAAAGGTTACACTAAGAGCATAACATTTCTGCATCCTCATTTTAGTCTAACCAATACCCAAACGGAGAGTAAGGGAAAATAAAAATGTCATTGATTTATCAAGACCAGTCCCCATGCTTGTCTCAGAGCAGCGTGAAATGGCGCTAAAATAGTTGTAGGCGTTTGCTTCAAATCCTATTCAATCAATCAATCAAATGTATTTATAAAGCCCTTTTTACATCAGCCGATGTCACAAAGTGCTGTACAGAAATCCAGCCTAAAATCCCAAACAGCAAGCAATGCAGATGTAGAAGCACGGTGGCTCGGAAAAACTCCCTAGAATGGTTGGAACCTAGGAAGAAACCTAGAGAGGAGCCAGGCTCTGAGGGGTGACCAGTCCTCTCCTGGCTGTGCCGGGTGGAGATTATAACACTATTGCTTCTAACTACAACATGCTAAATAAATAAGACCTACACCACTTTTAACAGCACATAAGCAACACTAGTGAGACTCATGTCGCCTATGGTAGGTCTACAGTATATCAGAAAATATGATGTGACTCTACGCCAATAATTACATATAGAGGATTCTAAATTAAAACCAAAAGCCGCCTCATGGGTCTCCCGGTGGAGGCCGGCATGGGTATCGAACCTGCATCCGCCAGTTAAGTTATTTTTATATAGGTCTAGGCTCTGAAGAAATAGACTCCTCTTCCTCTTGTCCTTTTGTTGTTTGTAAAGTCAAATTAAAATGAATATTATTGTTGAAATTAATTGCTTGACTGGTGTAGGTTTTCTCCATCTGTTGCATAACAAGTTAGCTATATTTTGTTCACTTCCTATTGATTAAGCTGCGGTTGCCGCCAGTTGTTTTTTAAATTGCGCCTTTAGGCAAGTCAGGTAAGAACTAATTCTTATTTACAATGACGGCCGAACCCGGATGATGCTGGGCCAATTGTGCCCCACCCTATGGTACTCCAAATCACGGTCGGATGTGATACAGCCTGTATTCGATCCAGGGAAGGTAGTAATGCCTCTTGCACTGAGATGCAGTGCCTTGGAACGGTATTTTTTTTTATTGCAAGTTGGGGTGGGGGTTTTTCACACCTAGCTATTAGACAATTCTTTGAATAGTCTATTGTTCAGCTAATAGCCCATCCTATAGACGTTGTTTGCAGAATTCACAGCCTGCCACAGTACGCTTGTCCGAGTGGCTCGCTGGTGGGCATGCTGGCAGGATATGGCAGCATCTTCGGTTGTGCATCAAGAATTCAGCAAAGCAAGTTTATATGTTTATTCACAGGCAAATAGTAATATGCTCTAAACCACTCTGGTGACAACCAAACTTTGCTGCCCTGTTTCCAATCATCCACATGTCTGGGAGAACCTATTCAAGTAAGTAAATACATTTTGAAAATGTGAAAGAAATGATGTATTATTTGCTACAGTAACTAGCTACAGTGCATTTTTACTAAAATGAGTTGCTAACGTAGCTAGCTAGTTTACATATCGTATAGATAGCTAGCTAAGTTAATTACATTTGACCAGCTACCTAACTTCATATTAGCTAGCTATCTTGATATATTTAACACTGTAAAATACATGTGTAGGTAGCTAGCTAACAGCCATGGAGGAGGGTGAAAGGATAGCAGGCCCAATTGTCAAAGACAGTAGGCTGTTATGGATAGGGCAGGTACTTTTGTGTAGTTCCTGTCCCTAGAAGTGAGGATGGAGATAATAGTAACATAATATTCAGTGTGGTGTAATTTGATTATAATGAAGTCTGTTTCTTGTGAGGTTTCCTGCCCTCAGATAAAGAGAGCTATGAAAGCCTGTCTACAGATGAAGAGGTTCCAATGAAGAGCAGCGGCTCTCAGTCCTGGTCCTGGGGACTGAAAGAGGGGCACATTTTTGTTTTTGCCTTAGCACTACACAGCTGATTCAAATGATCAAGTCATCATCAAGCTTCAAGTGGTATTTATGTATTCATTTGTGATGCTATCTTTGATATTATCCTGCTATTTTCACATGCACATGTATCTATCTAATGTTATCATGATTTGTTATAAGGGAATTATACTTTAGTAATTCACAATGATCTGGTAGTGTAAAAGTCTCTTAATGACATTATCTTCTGTTTGTCCTCAAATGTCTGTTTTTCAGCATAAAGTACTCTGGAGCGTGGACACCAGGTGAGACTACACACATACAGATTCCTGTTGAACACAGTCTCTTAACTACCTTATTTTCTCAATAACAGTCTATCTCCACTTCCTCCCTCTCCCCCTTCTCCCTAAATCCTCTAGGTTATATCAGCTGTGTTGGTGAACCCCTCCCGCATCTGAACTGGCTGACACAGAGGGCACAGCATGATCATAGGTGAGACGTCACTTGGTCCGGTCAACAGGAAGTATTATTGAAGAGATGCTTTACATTAAAATACAGATAAATCCACTATAATTGAGAATTTCAATAAGCATCTCAATAAGCCCCCACCATTTCTCCTTTACCCAAATCCAGATAGCCGATGTTCTGAAAGAGCTGCAAAATATGGACCCCTACAAATCAGCCGGGCTAGATCTGGACCCTCTCTTTCTAAAATGAAATTGTTGCAACCCCTATTACTAGCCTGTTCAACCTCTCTTTCGTATCGTCTGAGATTCCCAAAGATTGGATAGCTGACGCGGTCATCCCCCTCTTCAAAGGGGGTGACACTCTAGATCCAAACTGCTACAGACCTATATCTATCCTACCCTGTCTTTCTAAGGTCTTCGAAAGCCAAGTTAACAAACAGATTACTGACCATTTCGAATCCCACCATACCTTCTCCGCTATTCAATCTGGTTTCAGAGCTGGTCATGGGTGCACCTCAGCCACGCTCAAGGTTCTAAATAACATCATAACCGCCATCGATAAGAGACATTACTGCGCAGCCGTATTCATCGACCTGGCCAAGGCTTTCGACTCTATCAATCACAACATTCTTATTGGCAGACTCGACAGCCTTGCTTTCTCAAATGATTGCCTCGCCTGGTTTACCAACTACTTCTGTGATAGAGTTCAGTGTGTCAAATCGGAGGGCCTGTTGTCTGGACCTCTGACAGTCTCTATGAGTGTGCCACAGGGTTCAATTCTCGGGCCGACTCTCTTTTCTGTATACATCAATGATGTTGCTCTTGCTGCTGGTGAGTCTCTGATCCACCTCTACGCAGACGACACCATTCTGTATACTTTTGGCCCCTCCTTGGACACTGTGTTAACTAACCTCCAGAAGAGCTTCAATGCCATACAACTCTCCTTCCGTGGCCTCCAACTGCTCTTAAACGCAAGTAAAACTAAATGCATGCTTTTCAATCGATCGCTGCCTGCTCCTGCTCGCCCGTCCAGCATCACTACTCTGGACGGCTCTGACTTAGAATACGTGGACAACTACAAATACCTGGGTGTCTGGTTAGACTGTAAACTCTCCTTCCAGACTCACATTAAGCATCCCCAATCCAAAATTAAATCTAGAATCGGCTTCTTATATCGCAACAAAGCATCCTTCACTCATGCTGCCAAACATACCCTCGTAAAACTGACCATCCTACCGATCCTCGACTTCGGTGATGTCATCTATAAAATAGCCTCCAACACTCTACTCAACAAATTGGATGCAGTCTATCACAGTGCCATCCATTTTGTCACCAAAGCCCCATACACTACCCACCATTGCGACCTGTACGCTCTTGTTGGTTGGCCCTCGCTTCATACTCGTCGCCAAACCCACTGGCTACAGGTTATCTACAAGTCTCTGCTAGGTAAAGCCCCGCCTTATCTCAGCTCACTGGTCACCATAGCAGCCCCCACTCGTAGCACACGCTCCAGCAGGTATATCTCACTGGTCACCCCCAAAGCTAATTCCTCCTTTGGTCGTCTTTCGTTCCAGTTCTCTGCTGCCCATGACTGGAACGAATTGCAAAAATCTCTGAAGCTGGAGACTCACATCTCCCTCACTAGCTTTAAGCACCAGCTGTCAGAGCAGTTTACAGATCACTGCACCTGTTCTTAGCCTATCTGTAAAAAGCCCATCTACCTACCTACCTCATCCCCATACTGGTATTTATTTATTTATTTATTTTGCTCCTTTGCACCCCAGTATCTCTACCTGCACATTCATCTTCTGCCGATCTACCATTCCAGTGTTTAATTGCTATATTGTAATTACTTCGCCACCATGGCCTATTTATTTCCTTAACTTACCTCATTTGCACTCACTGTATATAGACTTTTTGTTTTCTTGTATTCTACTGTATTATTGACTGTATGTTTTGTTTATTCCATGTGTAACTCTGTGTTGTTGTATGTGTCGAATTGCTACGCTTTATCTTGGCCAGGTCGCAGTTGCAAATGAGAACTTGTTCTCAACTAGCCTACCTGTTAAATAAAGGTAAAATAAATAAAAGATAGAGATCTAGTAATCCCAGAGTTAATGATCCAAGGTCAGTTTTGCATTTCACCTCCTGATGATTATGGCTTAATCATGCTCTCTCTCTATCCATCCGTCTCAGAATTCCCTAAAACATTAAACACCAATTACAATTTCATGCTCATGTCATAACACTAGCTAGCTAGCTGGCTAATGTTAGCTAGTCAGCTAACTTGCTAAATAGCGATTTTTGTAAATTAACTATGACCCAAAAATATGCACAATCATTTGTCTCTACATCAACTAACATATTCCTCTCAATTGTAAATGTTTTGCTTGACTCGTTATGACGTTACAATTACTTACATTTGCTTCCACTGTAATGTTTTGTCAGCCCTCTTTGCTGAAAAAGTCACCAGCAACGGGTGGCTCGCGTCAAATTTGTCATTGAAACCACTCGATATGGTCATATTAAAACCTTCGGAAGCAAATACATAATGAGTGCTCTAACTCCCCCTTGTGGTGGTCTGGAGCAATGAAGCCATGACGCTGGTTACCTCTAAGTCCTGCGGTGTTACCTCGCAACTTTTAAAGGAGGAACCACTATACCAGATGAGCTAAATTAACTTCTATGCTCACTTTGAGGCAAATAACACTGAAACATGCATGAGAGCATCAGCTGTTCTTGATAACTTTGTGTTCACGCTCTCTGCAGCCGATGTAAGTAAGATCTTTAAACAGGTCAACATCCACAGATGGATTACCAGGACGTGTACTCCGAGCATGCGCTGACCAACTGGCAAGTGTCTTCCCTGATATTTTCAACCTCTCCCTGCCTCTGTAATACCAACATGTTTCGAGCAGACCACCATAGTCCCTGTGCCCAAAAACACTAAGGTAACCTGCCTAAATGACTACCAAACCCATAGCACTCCCGTCTGTTGCCATGAAATGCTTTGAAAGGCTGGTCATGGCTCACATCAACACCATTATCCCAGAAAACCTAGACCCACCCCATTGTGCATACCACCCCAACAGACCCACAGATTATTATTTTAAATGTTTATTTATTTCACCTTTATTTAACCAAGTAGGCCAGGTGAGAACATGTTCTCATTTACAACTGCGACCTGGCCAAGATATAGCAAAGCAGTGTGACAAATACAGAGTTACACATGGGATAAACAAACGTACAGTCAATAACACAATAGAAAATCTGTATACAGTTTGTGCAAATGAAGTAAGGAGGTAAGGCAATAAATAGCCCAATAGTAGCGAAGTAATTACAATTTAGCAATTTACACTGGAGTGGTGTATGTGCAGATGAGGATGTGCAAGTAGAAATACTGGTGTGCAAAAGAGCAGAAATACAAAAACAAATATGGGGATGAGGAAGGTAGATAGTTGGATGGGCTATTTACAGATGGGCTGTGTACAGCTGTAGCGATCGGTAAGCTGCTCTGACAGCTGATGCTTAAAGTTAGTGAGGGAGATACGTCTCCAACTGATTTTTGCAATTTGTTCCAGTTATTGGCAGCAGAGAACTGGAAGGAAAGGCGACCAAAGGAGGAATTGGCTTTGGGGGTGACCAGTGAAATATACCTGCTGGAGCACGTGTTACGAGTGGATGTTGCTATGGTGACCAGTGAGCTGAGATAAGGCAGAGCTATACCTAGCAAAGACTTATAGAGCTTCCGCCTGTTTCCATGGCAGGGTCTTGTCCCCTGCCATAACCTGCTCCTATGTCCAAGATGTCCTCCACTCTCTTCTCCTGGTCCCAGGATCCATGCTCCTCCTGGCCACGCTGCTTGGTCCTTTGTTTGTGGGAAGTTCTGTCACGGCCGTCGTTCAAGGAAGACCAAAGCGTAGAGTGGTGAGCATACATTTTCTTTTATTTAGAATGTCGCCAACAAAACAAGAAATAACAAATATGACCGTGAAGCTTACAAGGGCTATAGTACCCCCTAACAAAGACAACTTCGCACAATGACAAAAGGGAAAAGGCTGCCTAAGTATGATTCCCAATCAGAGACAACGATAGACAGCTGTCCCTGATTGAGAACCATACCCGGCCAAAACATACACAAAAACATAGAAAACAGAACATAGAATGCCCACCCAAATCACACCCTGACCAAACCAAATAGAGACATAAAAAGGCTTTCTATGGTCAGGACGTGACACAAATGAAGGCTAAATAAAATGTGTTATATGTATGTTGATGTCAAAAATGAACTATTATTGATGATGGCCTCATCTTACTGACTATCTTTAATTTGGATATAGTTTACCAAATTGATGTAGCCATGATCATTTTATTGAGTGAATTTGCATGTGACCTAAAAGTGAGACCTCTGTGAAATATTATTTGAGTACATTTTGCCTCATCACTTTGCGCATGTCCTCTCATTACCGGTTTCAGTAACAGCAGCACCAATTACAATGAATAATGTTTAATTATGGAACATTAGACGAACACGGGGGACATTAGACGAACACGCATCGGTCACACACTCAAAAATGAAGTGAGACCGACGCTCTCATGGGAAGTGTTGACATACCTTATTGATCATCACCATATAAGTCTAGTAAGGAGCACTGTCGGTTGTATCTGTCGTTTCTTCTGAGAACTGACCAAATTAATTTCAACAAAAAAGGTATGTTATTTTGGATGCACATTTGTTTATACATGTGCTGATTATCTGAGGATTGCTTTAGTAATTTCCAGGGTTATTCTGCAGTTTTGTACTTTGTCTTCAATTGTCATGCATTCATTTGTGGTCCAATGTCTTTGTCATTATGAGTAGTGTTACAACATTTGACTAAGCACATTTGTTTACTCTCTGATATAATTGGATGGATTTTAATGTAAGGCAATATGAATGTTTCATCTCTGTCCATTTAGGACAAATGTAACATTTTGTTTTGTATTTTGTAGGTATGAGCAATATCCAACTCCAATTCTTGGTTGCTACTCTCAAACACAAATCTGGACGAAGCTGACAAAATTACATATATCATTTATCATGCTGAAATGATTCCAGGGATAATATAAATGTGATGTCAGCTGTCTTTATCCTCTGTCTGTTGGATTCAGTATGTTGATTATGTCCATGTCTGTGAATTATTGACGGATGTCTCAACAGTTTACACAATTTTTATGTGCTCAGATGTTTAGGTTGCTGATATCCAATACCATATGAATAATACACATTTTGGCATTGAAAATGGTTGTTTTGTTGTTTTGTTAAACACTTAAGGTTCACATTCGAAGCATTCAAAGTATATTTGGCAGGTACTGGGTTGAGCTAACAATTCACAAACAGAATGAACCTGCATATCCTGATGTATGTTCCCAAATGACTTTATTTATTAGAACAATGATTTTTCCAACAATATAATTTTTTACCAGGGAGCATATACCTGTGTGCAGGACTATTGTATTAAAACTAATCTCGGAAACTCAGAGGTAAAATCTTGCATAATTTGGTCAGATGTTATGTAGTCTGCGCATATTTAAACGAATTAAGATATGGTCACATTGAGACCTGCTTAACAAACACAGAATATGTGATGTGTTTTCTATCAACAGATGCAAAGACGTAATACCGTTCTGTGTGCATTTCTTGTCCTCTTTGGACAACTGTCTGAATCCAGTGGAATTTCATTAATGGTAAGAGCAAATCTATGGAGTTATTGCTAAAGTTAAATTATATTTTGCCACCTACATTTGTTTCAAATAAAAATATATATTCATCATGATCATGAGTGAAAACTTTAATTTCACAATTTAAAATAATTTAAGGTAGATTACGGGTGTTGCTTGTTTGCTTAAAGATATTTCATTCATTTAAAGATTTTAACTCCAATCAACATTCAGCATGTTGTTGACATTCCATCATTGCGTTGATTCCTTTTTTTATTAGGGTTTAGAAAAGAGAGGTTGGACACTGAATAGTGCAGGATACCTCCTTGGGCCATGTGAGTTACCCTCATCTGTACTCCAAGTACATCTTAGAACATAATACAATGACCAACAGCATCGTTTTCATATTAATCATTAGCACAGGTGAAACATTTTACCCACCTATGCTAATGCTTAATACGAAAACTGTGCTGTAGATCAGTGATGGCCAACAACAGTGGGGTGGGATAATGGTAGATCAATGAATATGTTGATAGGCTTTGTGGGTGTTGTATGTGAGTGATGTATGTCCGTGTATGTTGAAGAGGATGTGTGTATGTCCTTTTGTCTTGTTATCTTGTGACTGAATAAAGAAACAATATATTCATAAAGGGATGGCTAACCCTTCTCCTGTGGAGCTAATGGTTGTGCAGGATATTTCTAGGAGAAGGTTCAAACAGGTCCATGGAAACGGGGCAGAGGAAAACCAGTTTGAACCGGTCAGACCATGTCTGTCCTTCTCCTTACTCAGATGCACAACGAACGCTGACTGTGAGACATAGACCCCTACTGGGCAAAAGGAGTGTTTGGGAAGATGATGTGAAACCGTTCCAAAACAGTGAATACAGTGAGTCTCCCACGTTTCCAAGTGTTTGTAAACTTACAGCTTAATATATTTCCTATTAGATTAACTTAATAATATTACCACATCGACAAACATGGGCTACTATTTGATGTTACTGTTGTGATGTTTTACATTGAAATTGCATGTTCTAGAGTCTGTCATCGATGACGCCTACGTTCAAGCTTTTCTGGACTTCATTACTTACTTACGTCTGAAAGGTGAACTCTCTCCTTGTTGAATAATTGGGTGTTGTACATTCAAAGAGTGTCTATGGCTTGAATGTGTGTTTTAAATTGGGTAACATCTCTGTTGAATTTTTTCATAAATAATCAGTAATGTCAATGTCAACTTTTCTCCTGTAGAGATTGGAGAGATGGAGGATTTGAGCACCCATTATCTTGCAGAAACGAAGTCATAATATGAAATCAGTACTCCTCTCCTATTGTCAAAACATAATTTTACACCTCCACCTGTTCCTATGGTACTCAACTGCTTTTTCAATGGTATGACAAAACAATGTAAATAAACTTACTTTCTATTATGCATTTTTATTTTTATACTTTTTCTCTATGTTCTTGTCTTTTTAAGGACTCTTAGAAGACTAGGCCTAGGTTGGCTTTTTCTCTATGTTCTTGTCTTTTTAAGGACTCTTAGAAGACTAGGCCTAGGTTGGCTTTTTCTCTATGTTCTTGTCTTTTTAAGGACTCTTAGAAGACTAGGCCTAGGTTTTTCTCTATGTTCTTGTCTTTTTAAGGACTCTTAGAAGACTAGGCCTAGGTTGGCTTTTTCTCTATGTTCTTGTCTTTTTAAGGACTCTTAGAAGACTAGGCCTAGGTTGGCTTTTTCTCTATGTTCTTGTCTTTTTAAGGACTCTTAGAAGACTAGGCCTAGGTTGGCTTTTTCTCTATGTTCTTGTCTTTTTAAGGACTCTTAGAAGACTAGGCCTAGGTTGGCTTTTTCTCTATGTTCTTGTCTTTTTAAGGACTCTTAGAAGACTAGGCCTAGGTTGGCTTTTTCTCTATGTTCTTGTCTTTTTAAGGACTCTTAGAAGACTAGGCCTAGGTTGGCTTTTTCTCTATGTTCTTGTCTTTTTAAGGACTCTTAGAAGACTAGGCCTAGGTTGGCAAAAAAATATCCTGACAGCTGACAGCATTTTAGCAACATAAAATCTTAACAAAATGTGTTCATATACCCCCAGGAAGAATATTAGCACTTCAATATGGTGATGTTCACATTTTCATAAATTCTTAGAATATTTGGGAATTATGTATACTAAGGCATTTGTGAAAATTCTATAGCAATATAGAGAGTGGGAAAGCGGCTGTTTGTTTGGACAATTTATAGACACTGCAGTACATAAAACAGAATAAAAAATGATGTCTTGTCCAGGACCAGAGTCGATGCAACCCATTGCACCATAGCCTACCAGAGCCGCAGGAGGCCTTATTGAAAACAAGACATTTGCCACACAGGCCTACCATCATTCACTTTGAACTGGACTGTGTGTTTACAGGCAGTTGCAACAGCATGACTTTATATCATTAGAACACTTTTGCCAAAAGCCACAAAATACACCTGAATGGATTTCTGCAAATACGTCAATACCATGGGATTCCTCTTACATTTTGGAACTTTACAGTCCTATCGATCAAACAACCATGACAGGGTAGTCTCTCTGTCCCTCAGTTATGTTGGGGTAGGTTCCTTGTTCCTTGTCAATCATTGGCTTATTGGTGAAATCAGCAATCAGACAATATCTTCCTTAAGTAAATCAATCAAACCTTTATTAATGTAATTAATGTATGTTTCAGAGTAAGTTCTGCAAAATAAAAAAGTTAAAAGTTGCTTTAATATGGTCAACCCCTAGTGATGTAACTGCCAACGTCAATACCTTCTACTCATGAGACCAAGCCCATGCATATACAAACTTGCAGGAGGAAACAGTAGTCCAGTGTTTTCTATGGGCTCAGCAGTAATTTTCCATTCCCATGTGGCTTACAGTGGTATGTCTGACTTGTTTCTTATCTATTTACTCCCCTGCAGGGGTCTGTGTCTATGTATCTCTTTTAGCCTTGAGGTACTTTTTCACAGACACCCTGTTTTGACGGCAATAACCCACACATCTGCTCAGACCGTTTCTATAAGAGTCAGAGACTAGAAAAGAACTGTGGAACAGTATTAAAACTGATAATGCATATATTGCTAATCTATGGTCCAGGACCCTATAAATGCAGTGGGGGAGGGTATTTTAGCCCTTCCCCTTCTATTAATACAACATAAACATAATCAATTATTATAATACATCAATCATTTGGTGCAGCTCCTATCATGACCCCAAGGTGACCCCCATCAACACCAACAACAACAAGATCAACAACTAATGCCAGGCAGAGCAAGATGAGATAAAATCTAATGAAGGAACATTAGACAAACCCTCTCAAACATTTTCAGCTAGTTGGCCATCAAAATAGCACTGATAAATTATGGGGAATATTAGCCTACTCGTCCATCTGATCTTGCCTGCAACCAAACACCCAAGCTAACTGGATAAAATAGTCTAGCTTGCTAGCTAGCTACTTCTAGACACAAATGAGAGAACACCTCAGTCTGACCATTTAACTTGCCCTAGAAGAGCTGGTTAGCTAGGCTGTTTACATGTTACCTAGAGTGTTTGTGACTAACTATAACTGTTTATTTTTACATATATTTACTGACACCGGTCATATTCAGTGGGTGTTGCGCATCCATAAATGAATCAGTTATTCTACCATCAGGCACACTCAGACAAGAGTGCTCTGAAATCATAGAAAATAGCCTGAGTGAATTTGCGAACGCTAGAGTTATGCTAACTCATTAACAGTTGTTCAAGTTCTTGCTAGCCAACCAAGTGACACCTGCATCCCTAGCTGTGTATAGCCACTGAAAAACATGACATCCTCGAAGCAGCTAGCTCGCTAATATTAGGCTCTGTGGTTGTAGCTTGCTACATAAATGGATACGCTAGCCTATTAGCACCTGTACTGACTTCGCCTTTCGGATGGTAGCGGGGTGAACAGGCAGTGGCTCAGGAAGGTTGTTGTCCTTGATGATCGTTTTGGTCTTCCTGTGACATCGGGTGCTGTAGGTGTCCTGGAGGGCAGGTAGTTTGCCACCGGTGATGCGTTGTGCAAACCGCACCACCCTCTGGAGAGCTTTGCGGTTGTGTGCGGTGCAGTTGCCGTACCAGGCGGTGCTGCAGCCCGAGAGCATCCTGTCGGGCTGCGTCCAGAAGGCGAGGTCAGTACAGGTGTATTAAAGCTGGGACAAGAGACTGAATAACAGCTTCTATCTCAAGGCCATCAGACTGTTAAACAGCCATCATGAATAACGAATACAAAGAGGATTCTGCCTTCATACAGACTTGAAATCATTGGCCACTTTGAAACCTGTTTGGGTGCATGAACCGCTAATGGGAAACCTATGACAACATCCGGTGAAATTGCAGAGCGCGAAATTCAAAATGCAAAAATCGTAATATTTAACATTCATCAAAATACAAGTGTCATACATAATTTAAAAGCTTAACTTCTTGTTAAGCCAACCGCGTTGTCAGATTTCAAAAATACTTTATACTCACAGACATTATTTTAACAGTTTTAGAAACTGAGTGTTTTCTATCCAATGCTACCAATTATATGCATATCCTAGCTTCTGAGCCTGAGTAACAGGCAGTTTACTTTGGGCAAGTCAGTCATCTGAAACTCCGAACAATAACCAGTGTGCTAATGAAGTTAATAAATGGATCACTAGTCACTTTAATAATGGCACTTTAATAATGTTTACATATCTTGCATTACTCATCCCATATGTACACTACCGATCAACGTTTTAGGATACTTACTCATTCAAGGGTTTTTCTTTATTTGTACTATTTTCTACATTGTAGAATAAAATTGAAGACATCAACATATGAAATAACACATATGGAATCATGTAGGACAGCTTTGCAAACTCTTGGCATTCTCTCAGCCAGCTTGATGAGGTAGTCACCTGGAATGCATTTCAAGTAACAGGTGTGCCTTCTTAAAAGTTAATTTGTGGAATTTATTTCCTTCTTCATGTGTTTGAGCCAATCAGTTGTGCTGTGACAAGGAAGGGGGTATACTGAAGATAGCCCTATTTGGTAAAAGACCAAGAACAGCTCAAATAAGCCAAGAGAAATGACAGTCACATTATTACTTTAAGACATGAAGGAAGGTCAGTCAATACGGAACATTTCAAGAACTTTGACAGTTTCTTCAAGTGCAGTCGCAAAAACCATTAAGAGCTATAATGAAACTGTCTCTCATGAGGACCGCCACAGGAATGGAAGACCAAGAGTTACCAGCCTCAGAAATTACAGCCCAAATAAATGCTTCACAGAGTAACAGACACATCTCAATATTAGCTGTTCAGAGGAGACTATGGGAATCAGGCCTTCATGGTTGAATTTCACCAACAATAAGAAGAGACTTGCTTGGGTCAAGAAACATGAGCAATTGACATTAGACTGGTGGAAATTTGTCCTTTAGTCTGGAGTCAAAATTGGAGATTTCGTGTGTCATCAAGGCAAATGATGGCTATTGGAAGAATCTCAATTATAAAGTATATTTTGGTTACTACATGATTCCATATGTGTTATTTCATAGTTTTGATGTCTTCAATATTATTCTACAAGGTAGAAAATTGTAAAAATAAAGAAAACCCCTGGAATTAGTAGGTGTCCAAACTTTTGACTGGTACTGTATATATATAATTCCACAACGGAGTAGCAGTCAGGCAGACTGCATTTTCCCTTTGTATATATTTAGTATATATTTGTAATATTTTTAACCTCAATTTCAGCATACTCTCCTGCAACCCGCCTCACCAACGTGGTATGGATCTGCAATCCCCTAGCGAATCTAACGCGCCAATGTAAACTTAGATTTTTCTATATAAATATTAACTTTATCAAACAAAACATGCATGTATTGTGTAACATTAAGTCCTATGAGTGTCATCTGATGAAGATAATTGAAGGTTAGTGATTCAGTTTATCTTTATTTCAGGTTTTTGTGAATGCTATATTTTGCTGGAAAATGGCTGTGCTTATTGTGGTTTGGTGGAGACCTAACGTAATCGTTTGTAGTGCTTTCGCTGAAAAGTCTATTTGAAATCGGACACTTTGGTGGGATTAACAACGAGAAAAGCTTTAGAATGATATAAGACAAATGTATGTTTTAGGAATTGTAATTATGAGATTTCTGTGGTTTGAATTTGGCGCCCTCTATTTTCACTGGTAGTTGTCATATCGATCCCGATATCGGGATTGCAGCCATAACAAGTTTTAAGTAGGAAAGAAATTCCACAAATGAACTTTTAACAAGGCACGCCTGTTAACTGAAATTCCCAGGTGACTACCTCATGAAGCTAGTTGAGAGAATGACAAGTGTGTAAAGCTGTCATCAAGGCAAAGGGTGGCTACTTTGAAGAATCTCACATTTTAAATATATTTTGAATTGTTTACCACTTTTTTTGGTTACTACATGATTCCATGTGTTATTTCACGGTTTTGATGTCTTCACTATTATTCTACAATGTAGAAAATAGTACAAATAAAGAAAAACCCTTGAATGAGTAGGTGTGTCCAAACCTTTGACTGATACTGTACATACACTGCGTATACAAAACATTAGGAACACCTGCTCTTTCCATGACATAGACTGACCAGGTGAATCCAGGTGAAAGCTATGATCCCTTGTTGATGTCACTTGTTCAGAGGAAGAGGAGACAGATAAAATAAGTACTTTCAAGCCTTGTCACATCGATTGAGTTTGGGTGAATGGGCAAGACAACATTTTTAGGTGCCTTTGAATGGGGTGTGTTAAAAGGTGAGTGTGAGTGTGTCAAGAACTGCAACGCTGCTGGGTTTTTAAAGCTCAACATTTTCCTGTGTGTATCAAGAATGGTCCACCACTCAAAGGACATCTAGGCAACTTCAGGCCAATGGTCAAAAACGGGTCATTGATGAAAGAGGACAAAGTAGCCCGAACACGAATTGTGCAGAGCAGCAGACGGGATACAGTTAGTCAACTGACAGTCCAGTACAACATCGGTGCCCAAAGACACATAAAATAATTCTCAACTCGTCGTATGTTGACACGAATGTGGTATGGCAGCCGACGACCTTACAGAGTTCCACTTCTTTCAGCAAAAAACAAGAAACTGTGGTTGCAGTTGTCTAAGTAACAAAAACACTGGACACTGGAGAATGAGAAAAACATGTCTTGTCTGATGAATCATAGTTTCTGCTGTTTCACAGTGATGAGAGGACTAAGGTCCTCTCATTACTCAAAACGTTTGAGAAAAACAGAAATACAGCCAGTATGATGCGTTTTGAATCATATGATGCAAAATGTATCATTACTTACTTACTTACTTTATTGTCCCCATGGGGAAATTTGGTAGCAGTTTTATTAGACGGTCCAATAAAATATTTTTAAAAAGAAAGACTAACCTGCTGGCCTTACTGAGTCGATAGGAACATTAGCCCGAGCTATTCAGGAGGGATATCACACCTAGCACAAATGACTGTCTAGTTCTGTTTTTCCTGCTGAGGGGTGCCCTATACCTGTGCCCAGAGGGGAGTAATTCAAAGTCCAGGTACAGGGGGTGGCTTGGGTCTTAAATGATTTTGTGAGCCTTACGGAGGGCCCTGACCTTAAAGATCTCATCCAGGCCTGTCTGTTTGACTCCAAGTACCTTGCTTGCTGTGGTAATAATCCTTCTCAGCATGTTTCTCTGGCTGACAGTGGCATTGCCAAACCAACAAACAATACAAAAAGTTAAAATACTCTCAATGAAATATTTGTAAAACAGAGTCAGTATAGTACAGTCTACATTAAAAGATCCCAGCTTATTGTCCAAGAGGACACCCAGGTATTTGTATTCCTCTACAATCTCTATATTCTGACCTCTGATAGATGTTGCAGAGGTAGGTGTTGTACACTTCCTGAAGTCAAGGCAGTGTCATCAGCGAACTTAACGAGGTGTCTGTCAGGATGGGAACTAGTACAACTATTACTGTACAAGATGTACTGGAGTGGGGACAAAACAGATCCCTGAGGGGAGCCTGTGTTGGTATCGCGTATGTCCGACACGTGGGGACCTATTTTGACTCGCTGTGAGCGATGGCTCAGGAAGTCCAACAGCCACAAAACCAGTCCCCCATCTAAGGAGAATTCCCGAATTAGTCTCTGTGCCAGAATGTAGGGCTGGATTGTGAGTGAAGACTGAAGCCAGCCGGCTCTACTTCTCTGTCCGGGACTCTGTCATCCAGCCAAGTCTCAGTAAATGCCAGCAAACAGGCCTCCTGATACTCGTGTAGGAAGCGCAGATTCGCTGACAGCTCATCCACTTTCCCCCCTCAGTGACCTGGCATTACTCAGCAAGGTGTTGGGTAAGGGAAGTTTGTTCTTAAATTTTTTAAGTCTTTATCTGATTCCCTCATGTTTTCCACGTTTGCATTTGGGTTTGTAATCCCCTCACAGACAATCAGGGATTAGATGATCCAGACAATCAGGGATTAGATGGTCCATTGGGATATCCATGGCGTTTGTGTTTGAGTTTGTAATCCCCTCACAGACAATCAGGGATTAGATTGTCCATTGGGATATCCATGGCGTTTGTGTTTGTGTTTGTAATCCCCTCACAGACAATCAGGGATTAGATGGTCCATTGGGATATCCATGGCGTTTGTGTTTGGGTTTGTAATCCCCTCACAGACAATCAGGGATTAGATGGTCCATTGGGATATCCATGGCATTTGTGTTTGAGTTTGTAATCCCCTCACAGACAATCAGGGATTAGATGGTCCATTGGGATATCCATGGCGTTTGTGTTTGAGTTTGTAATCCCCTCACAGACAATCAGGGATTAGATGGTCCATTGGGATATCCATGGCGTTTGTGTTTGAGTTTGTAATCCCCTCACAGACAATCAGGGATTAGATGGTCCATTGGGATATCCATGGCGTTTGTGTTTGAGTTTGTAATCCCTTCACAGACAATCAGGGATTAGATGGTCCATTGGGATATCCATGGCATTTGTGTTTGAGTTTGTAATCCCCTCACAGACAATCAGGGATTAGATGGTCCATTGGGATATCCATGGCATTTGTGATTGAGTTTGTAATCCCCTCACAGACAATCAGGGATTAGATGGTCCATTGGGATATCCATGGCGTTTGTGTTTGAGTTTGTAATCCCCTCACAGACAATCAGGGATTAGATGGTCCATTGGGATATCCATGGCGTTTGTGTTTGAGTTTGTAATCCCCTCACAGACAATCAGGGATTAGATGGTCCATTGGGATATCCATGGCATTTGTGTTTGAGTTTGTAATCCCCTCACAGACAATCAGGGATTAGATGGTCCATTGGGATATCCATGGCGTTTGTGTTTGAGTTTGTAAACCCCTCACAGACAATCAGGGATTAGATGGTCCATTGGGATATCCATGGCATTTGTGTTTGAGTTTGTAATCCCCTCACAGACAATCAGGGATTAGATGGTCCATTGGGATATCCATGGCATTTGTGTTTGAGTTTGTAATCCCCTCACAGACAATCAGGGATTAGATGGTCCATTGGGATATCCATGGCGTTTGTGTTGGAGTTTGTAATCCCCTCACAGACAATCAGGGATTAGATGGTCCATTGGGATATCCATGGCGTTTGTGTTTGTGTTTGTAATCCCCTCACAGACAATAAGGGATTAGATGGTCCATTGGGATATCCATGGCGTTTGTGTTTGGGTTTGTAATCCCCTCACAGACAATCAGGGATTAGATGGTCCATTGGGATATCCATGGCGTTTGTGTTTGGGTTGCACTGTAGTAGGAACTCCCTGCTGTATTGGATTCTGCTGCCAGCAGCGTTTTCATCATTTAGTCCTGTCATCATTACGCGCAGTAGCTCTCATTGGACTCCTTCACGTGGTTGATTGCCCCTGTCTGTTCCTCGGTGGTGTTCCTCGGTGGTGTTCCTCGGTGGTGTTCCCTCCGCATTAATTGTTATGTGTTCCCGTCCAGACACTGTTCCTGTTCTGTTTCATATCCGTCAGTTATTAATCCTTCACTTCCTGTACCTGCTTCTCATCTCCTGTGTTGGTCTTTTCATCCTATGCGAATGTTATCATAATTATAACTCTTTGACAATACATTTCATATACTGTATCATAAGGCCTTTTTGGGGGGCCTAGCTTTACCCTAATACAGTGGCCTGAAACTCATGGTTTGCAGGCCACATTAGGCCTGCAAGTAGGGTATTTTATATATACATTTTAAATGTATATATATATACATTTTAAATCCTAGTTTTAAATATATTTTTTAAGAATTTGGCAAACCTACCTGCAAGGGACATTATGCTGGCTTGCAAAGTGATGTGTTATTCATATTGGAATCCCACTAGAGTTAGGCTATCCAACAACTAAACATGTTATTCACCCGCAACCTGCATTCATAATGACTGCCAGGGTTAGGAAGAGTGTGACGGGACTTACCTAATCCATTCAAACTAAAACAACCATTTGTGACTCGTTTCAGGAAACTAGGCATATGTTGCACATCACTACTTCACAGGAAAGGTGTTTGAAAGTAAACATGTATTTATCATTGTGCAGAAATGCCTTCTAGAACATTTTAACTTTCATGTGCCTTAATAAATACCTTGAATGTCAGTGGTAAATACGAATACATTGTTAGTTGGTTTCGCCATGGAAAAAGTCAGGAATCTTCCTGCTAGTCATGATTGGCTGAGATAATGGATGGGCTGGGAATGCCGAGAGAAGATTTCAGATTGGTCTGCCATGTGGCACGCTTCTGTTGATAACATGAGCTGCTCAGTATGTGTAGGTAATCCTTTCTGACACTGCTTTTTTGAAAGATATCACGAAGAACTGCAACAAAGACTTTGACAGAGTTTCTAAATCAACGGAACTCCCGGTGGAAGCAGAATATGATAGCTACTGAACGGAGAAAATTCTGGTGTTTGATTGCAAATATTATGCGTCGGGACTCAAAAAGAGAATAGCTGCCTTTCTTTAAAAATCAGTTGTTTCCAGCTACAATAGTCATTTACAACATTAACAATGTCTACACTGTGCTTCTGATCAATTTGATGTTATTTTAATGGACAAAAAATGTGCTTTTCTTAAAGAAGCAAGGACATTTCTAAGTGACCCCAACTTTTGAATGGTAGTGTGTGTTTCTAATTTAGTCAGAAAGTCATTTTCCTTGCAAGTTAAAGTGCACTGGCTGGCGATCTACGATCTGTGTAGTAATATTGTTTGTATCTCACAAAGTGATACTCATTGTTAGTTATAGCCTAATGCTAACTAGCTAGCTAACATTGAACCTAGTTAGTGACATTTACTTACCTGCAGATTAATGCATGGTTGCAACATTATGAGTAGGGATTATGGTTCATTGTTTAGATAACTAGTTACATGTCTAAACAAGACTCCACTGTGCAAGCAACCATTTCACTGTACCATTTACACCTTCTGCATCCTGTACATGTGACAAATAAACGTTGATTTTATTTGATATAGTGTTTGTTTACCGGAGACAGTAATTAGGAATAACTTTAGGTCAACGTCACACTCACAACCGCAAGCTATTTTCTGTAATTTGCTCGCCATTAACTTGTAAATATTGATCTTGTTGTGAGTTTATTTTCCTGTAATAATGAATAAAAATGTACTAAAGTTAAGATGTTATGTCATTATTTCAACTGGCTAGCCAGCTAACTTAATGTTAGTTAGCTAGCTAACAATTCAGAAACTAACCAAAACATTGTTTAGAAAGTTGCTTTTAGTTGCCTGGTTTTCTAGATTGACATATTCTAAATTCATTTTTAAACGGATGGGTTTGTTGGTGTTTAAATACACTATTTATGCTATTTTGGACCACTAGGCTGCGGTTGTCATGTAGCCTGTTGTTTTTGTGTTTACTTTTTCATAACGACAATGACAAGTTTGATGTCGGACGACAATAGAATGTTCATGAGGTCACTGCGACAGTGTATACAGACATATCGATAGACGCAGTATAAACCAGCCTTTAGTCTTAAAATATTTGGTTGTTTAGCACATGTTCTCACATGTGAATCCTTAAATAGATGGGTGGGGCTAAGGCTTAAGAGTGTGTGAATGATGCTGAATGGGTGTAGACAAAGAAGAGATCTCCAGTAGGTGTAGCAAAACATTCAAGGGACATTTTCTCAAAAGTGGGGTTACAAGTTTATTAACTTAAAATGCAGAATTACTTTCCCATTGTTCCTCAACTGTAGTGTATGATGTATCCTTTTATAGCTCCGAGCCTCTCGTTTTATCCAATGTAAAAAATAAAAAAATAAAAAATTTTGTTACATAGAATCCAGGTGGTCGGTCACATTTCAGTAAGGGGTGCAAAAAATCTAACTAAATGATTGGATTATAAAAATGTATGTTATTTATCTTTGTGTAGTATAACAATCAATTACTCACTCAACATAAATACAACATCACAGATATAAAAACTATTCCAGTAGATCTACCTGCAGCAGAGCATCGGTGGAAAAAAGTTGACTTATCATAACTTTAAAAAATAGAGTTGATGTGACCTCTCATTTAGTTTTGAGTCAGTACCACAAACACTTTATGTAATAATTACTTTTCATTGACTTTGAGCTCAACTTACTAGAAGTACTACAAGTAGCCTGACACCTTGCAAAAGAATGGTCTCGTTCCACTGCTTAATAAGGCCTAAATCACTGTCCACAGACGGTGAGATGCGAAAATCCGGCGTCCCATTATGACATAGCAAAGAGCTTCTACGACCACCAGCTGCGGGAGACGCACAGCCCGAACACTCACATCCCCACAATTCCCATCCAACGCATCATATTCATTTGAATGTGTTGACATTTGGAGAATTTGCTTTGTGCTGCGCTGAGAATTTGAAAAGTATGAAAGCCAACGGTCCAATATTCTATAAAAATGCTGTGGGTACACGTTTTGGACTATGGTAGATGCTTTAAGGTTTATCAGAGGACCAAACGTGTCCAGGCTTTGTACGATCTGGCAACGTCTAAGCAGTGGAGCGTGACCAATGACAGAGGAAAATGCGGAAGAGCAATGCAGCCTATGAATAACAAGTTCAGACTGTAGACAGACAATGTGCAGGACAAACGGTATATTCAGCAGATATATTATAACATTTACTGTAATAAGGGAAAGTCAAACCACAACCAAAATAATTTCTTATTTTACAATACATTTAAATAGCCTATAGAAGCATCTCCCTTTGTACAAAACATTGTATTATATTTGTCATTCTTTCACAATAATCTCATTCACCTCCTGGGTGCAGAGCACTGTTAAATGGATAGTTCACCAAAAAAGTGAAAGTTTGTCAGATATTTTCAAACCTCAAAATTTGTCTTGTTGAGATGAGTCTATTCCCTACGCCATCGGTCTTGTAAATCCAGCTATGCCTCAATCACAAATCAATGAGAAAGATAGCCCTTTTGACTCCCATTCATTTTGGATTGAGGCAAATAGCTGAACATGGACTCTTCTTGACATTGGACTGACAAACTTAGATTTTTAAACGAAGCATCACTTTAACGGACATATGAGTACCAGCTCCATCGGGTAAGCACAGTCAATTGGTGAGATAATAACTTTGTTATAATGTAATAATAACGTTGAATATGCTCCAAACTCTTTACCATTAATAGTCCATAATCGTTTCCTTTCTCTCTAGGCACTATCTCCCATAACCATGGGCGTCGTGGGCTTTTTTAGACTCATCTTTTCCATTGGTCTTGCCCATCTGGTACAATGTGTTGGCCAGGTTGTGAAGTTGACACGTGCCGAGTTGACACCCACGCTGAGGAGCTCGCTTCGAACGGAGTTTCAACCTGACTCTGAGAGAAGGAAAGGGAGAAAGAGAGTATTATATAAAACAAATTCGAACCATGAAAACAGAAAGTG
Organism: Oncorhynchus kisutch; assembly: GCF_002021735.2. Taxonomy (NCBI): domain Eukaryota; kingdom Metazoa; phylum Chordata; class Actinopteri; order Salmoniformes; family Salmonidae; genus Oncorhynchus; species Oncorhynchus kisutch. The sequence goes on along the minus strand of NC_034198.2, from coordinate 2,183,474 downwards.
TAGCATATTAAGAGTGCCTAAGTATGCCAATTGAACATTTTAAATACATTTTTAATTGTGTAAAAAAGTAGCCCTAAACCCCTCTCACAATGCCACGTTCAGAGACTACAATGCAACACTAGTAGGCTGCTTACCTATATGGAAAAATGTCCATGTCTTGCATTTGAACAAGTGGAATGACCTTAAGTTCTGGTAGGTGTAGATCTTGCATGACTTCTGACATGACCTCTAACCTCCTGTTTACCTCTAACGTCTGTAGGTGCCCCCCTGATTGGTAGGTATCAGGCTGCGTCCTGTGGGGCCAAAAGTAGATTATTGCTAACAGATCATGACCATAAAAGCTGCAATCTTCAAGTTCATACTATAGTCATTATTTGACTACTGCTTGATGTCATATTCTGAGGAATATAACATGTGTCTGGGTGTGTATCTTATTTGCCTCAGTGTTGTCTGGGAGAATGTAGATGCTCTTCTGTGAAATCAGTGATTTTGGATTACAGATCTCCTCAATTACTCTCCCATTGTTCAGTGGAGGCTGGTGTATTGAGGATGAGAAAGGTCATTTGTATTTGTTGTGTAGTTACTTCCACAGAAACTATCTGGATCTCTGAGTGGTGTGGTTGTCAGTCCTAGGTCAAATGCTTGACCTGCATTTGATTTAGTTTGCCCAGTAGGCCTACAATGGAACCAATTGAATAGTCCCAAAAGTGCAAACTACAAGCTAAATCAACCGCACCTAAAATACTTCCAAGCAGTATTTTAAAGTACTTTACATATGTATTTGACCCAGGCCTGGTGGTATGTGATCCATAGCTCTGCCTGTGCTAAGTCTGAGGGTTGTGGTAATAGAAGCTGTCTATAAATCACCAATATGTTGATCTGAGGGGTGAGGCTACTGTCACTGGAACAGTCAGAAGCAGCAGTACAGCCATCTCCATACTGTGGTGGCCTGTAAGGAAGATCAAATCATTATTACATAGAAATCACAATAAAATTGTATTATATAACATTACACTACATAGCATAGGAATATATTGCACCTATAACGATATGATTATCCATGCTGTCACTGGAATACGTTTCAATATTTTCATACATTTATCAATTCTCATGCAAGGTGATATATGTACAGAAGTACTGATAGACTTTTAAAGTACTGATAGACTTTCATAATTCATATACAAATGTAAAAGACTTTGAATGAATGAATACAAGTATAGAAATTAAAGAAAACTCACCACTAAGACAATTGAAAACAGTGTTATGCCTTTTTAGGAAAACCATTAATCCTGAAATTATTTTTGTATTGTATTGGTCCCTGGATTCTAGTTCTCAAACTTTAGCATATTTTCTCCTGCTCTCTCCTTTTATAAACTGGAGAAATGGGATGAGGGGAGGTGTGTCCAAAAGTTACTATACTCACAATAAGCCAACTCCTCCTCCAATAATCAATCAATAGTTTTGACAGTGTTATTGTAAATTTACTAATAGCTAAACTTTAAATATAAACACTTCTTATATAGTATCCAAGTCAACGTCACATGTAAGTTAAAATCATATGGCTCCATATCGAATGTTTATATTAATTATAATTTTGTTTATGTGCTATAATCACTCTTCTTCTTGCACACGTCCCTCCTCCTCCTGTCCCCACCTCGCTCGCAATCTGTGGAGCGATTGTTTTGTTAAAATACTATTTCATTTCCATCACCTGCAGGAAACCCAACGGCCCAAAATAACTCCATCTCTTCTCTCGTTCTTTATCGTCTGAATCTTCCTGCCATAATTTCCCTTGAGTCACGTTTGCCGTCACCATGTTTATTTCTGAAATGTCCTTCACCCCCCCCACCCAAAAAAAACTCCCTCATGACCAGTTCAGTTATAATAATTATAATCACATGAATTTCTGAATTATTGTCATGTCATAGTATAACTCAGTCTTCAAGGAAAACAATACTATTATGGGTTATCATTTAATCTCCACAGTGAGGAAATATTGTCATTTTGTTTCTCACAATACCCCCCTCCTCCTCACTTCTCTCTCTCCCACTACTTCCCTCAAGTCTATTGTATATTGTTCCTGAGAAAAACATCTGGAGTTATTTTACAGTCAAAAAAACACATTGAGTCATTGTTTTGCACACAATCGCATGTGTACACACAGATGAAGTCGGAAGGTTACATACACTTAGGTTGGAGTAATTTAAACTAGTTTTTCAACCACTCCACAAATTTCTTGTTTACAAACTATATTTTTGGCAAGTTGGTTAGGACATCTACTTTGTGCCTGACACAAGTCATTTTTCCAACAATTGTTTACAGACAGATTATTTAACTTATAAATCACTGTATCACAAGTCCAGTGGGTCAGAAGTTTACATACACTAAGTTGACTGTGCCTTTAAACAGCTTGGAAAATTCCTGAAAATTATGTCAAGGCTTTAGAAGCTTCTGATAGGCTATTTGACATAATTTGAGTCAATTGGATGTGTACCTGTGTATGTATTTCAAGGCCTACCTTCAAACTCAGTTTGCTTGCCATTATGGAAAAATCTAAAGAAATCAGCCAAAACCTCCGAAAAAAATTGTAGACCTCCTTAAGCTTCATCCTTGGGAGCCATTTCCAAATGCCTGAAGGTACCACGTTCCTCTGTACAAACAATAGTATGCAAGTATAAACACCATGAGACCACACAGCCGTCATACCGCTCAGGAAGGAGACACCTTCTGTCTCCTAGAGATGAACATACTTTGGTGCAAAAACCTTGTGAAGAAGCTGGAGGAAACAGGTACAAAACTTTGTATATCCACAGTAAAACGAATCCTATATCGACATTACCTGATAGGCTGCTCAGCTAGAAAGAAGCCACTGCTCCAAAACCACCATAAAAAAAGCCAGACTACGGTTTGCAAATGCACATGGGGACAAAGATTGTACTTTTTGGAGAAATGTCCTCTGGTCTGATGAAAGAAAAATAGAACTGTTTGGCCATAATGACCATTGTTATGTTTGGAGGAAAAAGGGGGAGGCTTGCAAGCCGAAGAACACCATCCCAATCATGAAGCATGGGGGTGGCAGCATCATGTTGTGTGGGTGCTTTGCTGTAGGAGGGATGGCATCATGAGGAAGGGAAATTATGTGGATATATTGACGCAACATCTCAAGACATCAGTCAGGAAGTTAAAGCTTAGTCACAAATGGACAATGACCCCAAGCATTCTTCCAAAATTGTGTCAAAATGGCTTAAGGACACCTCCCGGATGGCGCAGTGGTCTAAGGCACTGCATCGCAGTGCTAGCTGTGCCACCAGAGATTCTGGGTTTGAGCCCAGGCTCTGCCGTAGCCGGCCACGCCCGGGAAGTTCATGGGGCAACGCACAATTGGCCCAGCGTCGTCCGGGTTAGGGATGGTTTGGCCGGCATGGATATCCTTGTCTCATCGAGCACTAGCGACTCCTGTGGCGGGCCGGGCGCAGTGCACGTTGACCAGGTCGTTAGGTGTACGGTGTTTCCTCCAAAACATTGGTGCGGCTGGCTTCCGGGTTCAATGTGCGTTGTGTCAAGAAGCAGTGCAGCTTGGTTTGGGTTGTGTTTCGGAGGACGCATGGCTCTCGACCTTCGTCTCTTTCGAGTCCGTACGGGAGGTGCAGCGATGAGACAAGACAGTAACTACTACTAATTGGAAAACACGAAATTGGGGAGAAAAAGGGGGTAAAAAAAAAGGACAACAAAGTAAAGGTATTGGAGTGGCCATCACAAAACCCTGACCTCAATCCCATAGAAAATGTGTGGGCAGAACTGATAAAGCGTGCGTGAGCACGGAGGCCTAGAAACCTGACTCAGTTACTCCAGCTCTGTCAGGAGGAATGGGCCAAAATTCACACAACTTATTGTGGGAAGCTTGTGGAAGGCTACCAGTAACGTTTGAGTCAAGGTAAATAATTAAAAGGCAATGCTACCAAATACTAATTGAGTGTATGTAAAGTTCTGACCCACTGGGAATGTGATGAAAGAAATAAAAGCTGAAATAAATCACTCTCTCTACTATTATTCTGACATTTCACATTTTAAATAAAGTGTTGATCCTAACTGACCTAAGACTGGGAATTTTTACTAGGATTAAATGTCAGGAATTGTGAAAAACTGAGTTTAAATGTATTTGGCTAAGGTGTATGTAAACTTCCAACTTCAACTGTACATACCATGTATTTATGTGGTAGGGGAGCTTACAAGTACACCAGGTTTGTATCATTATTTTATTTGGTCATTCACCAATAACCATACGTTAGGTCTGGCACAGCAATGATATCAATTTTCTTTCCACAGCCTTTACATTTTTTTTATTTTTACAAAAGACTACCTCCCTTACCCGGTGGAAGTGAAGCAAATCAGGGGTTCGCTAGTCTTGCATAACGTTAGCCATACCTCTAGGGAACGCTGGTTCTCGATGATGCGGTAGCCTATCTATGATATGCTTTATTTGACAATAATAAAAAACCATACAACCACAAATGTGGATAGAATGCATTTAAAAAAATAGATGACAGACAAAAGTTGTGATCCATTGTGATCCTCTTACCTACAAAATACATAATTAATCAACGAACAACTAGTTAAAGATGGACACCTAACGGTGTCTCAAGCCCTCTTTGGATATTTGCCTGGAAAAGGAGTTGAGGTAGTTTGGAAAAGTCAGTCAGGCTTGACCTGAAGGCACACCGATGGTACAGTACAGCCAGGGAGAAAGTCAGTCTGGCTTGACCGGAAGGCACACCGATGGTACAGTACAGCCAGGGGGAAAGTCAGTCTGGCTTGACCGGAAGGCACACCGATGGTACAGTACAGCCAGGGAGAAAGTCAGTCTGGCTTGACCGGAAGGCACACCGATGGTACAGTACAGCCAGGGAGAAAGTCATTCTGGCTTGACCGGAAGGCACACCGATGGTACAGTACAGCCAGGGAGAAAGTCAGTCTGGCTTGACCGGAAGGCACACCGACGGTACAGTACAGCCAGGGAGAAAGTCAGTCTGGCTTGACCGGAAGGCACACCGACGGTAAAGTACAGCCAGGGAGAAAGTCAGTCTGGCTTGACCGGAAGGCACACCGATGGTACAGTACAGCCAGGGAGAAAGTCAGTCTGGCTTGACCGGAAGGCACACCGATGGTACAGTACAGCCAGGGAGAAAGTCAGTCTGGCTTGACCAGAAGGCACACCGATGGTACAGTAGAGCCAGGGAGAAAGTCAGTCTGGCTTGAGCGGAAGGCACACCGATGGTACAGTACAGCCAGGGAAAAAGTCATTCTGGATTGACCGGAAGGCACACCGATGGTACAGTACAGCCAGGGAGAAAGTCAGTCTGGCTTGACCGGAAGGCACGCCGATGGTACAGTACAGCCAGGGAGAAAGTCAGTCTGGCTTGACCGGAAGGCACACCGACGGTACAGTACAGCCAGGGAGAAAGTCAGTCTGGCTTGACCGGAAGGCACACCGACGGTACAGTACAGCCAGGGAGAAAGTCAGTCTGGCTTGACCGGAAGGCACACCGACGGTACAGTACAGCCAGGGAGAAAGTCAGTCTGGCTTGACCGGAAGGCACACCGATGGTACAGTACATCCAGGGAGAAAGTCAGTCTGGCTTGACCGGAAGGCACACCGACGGTACAGTACAGCCAGGGAGAAAGTCAGTCTGGCTTGACCGGAAGGCACACCGACGGTACAGTACAGCCAGGAAGAAAGTCAGTCTGGCTTGACCGGAAGGCACACCGACGGTACAGTACAGCCAGGGAGAAAGTCAGTCTGGCTTGACCGGAAGGCACACCGACGGTACAGTACAGCCAGGAAGAAAGTCAGTCTGGCTTGACCAGAAGGCACACCGATGGTACAGTAGAGCCAGGGAGAAAGTCAGTCTGGCTTGACCGGAAGGCACACCGACGGTACAGTACAGCCAGGGAGAAAGTCAGTCTGGCTTGACCGGAAGGCACACCGACGGTACAGTACAGCCAGGGAGAAAGTCAGTCTGGCTTGACCGGAAGGCACACCGATGGTACAGTACAGCCAGGGAGAAAGTCAGTCTGGCTTGACCGGAAGGCACACCGATGGTACGGTACAGCCAGGGAGAAAGTCAGTCTGGCTTGACCGGAAGGCACACCGATGGTACGGTACAGCCAGGGAGAAAGTCATTCTGGCTTGACCGGAAGGCACACCGATGGTACGGTACAGCCAGGGAGAAAGTCAGTCTGGCTTGACCGGAAGGCACGCCGATGGTACGGTCCAGCCAGGGAGAAAGTCAGTCTGGCTTGACCGGAAGGCACACCGACGGTACAGTACAGCCAGGGAGAAAGTCAGTCTGGCTTGACCGGAAGGCACACCGACGGTACAGTACAGCCAGGGAGAAAGTCAGTCTGGCTTGACCGGAAGGCACACCGACGGTACAGTACAGCCAGGGAGAAAGTCAGTCTGGCTTGACCGGAAGGCACACCGATGGTACAGTAGAGCCAGGGAGAAAGTCAGTCTGGCTTGACCGGAAGGCACACCGATGGTACAGTACAGCCAGGGAGAAAGTCAGTCTGGCTTGACCGGAAGGCACACCGACGGTACAGTACAGCCAGGGAGAAAGTCAGTCTGGCTTGACCGGAAGGCACACCGATGGTACAGTACAGCCAGGGAGAAAGTCATTCTGGCTTGACCGGAAGGCACACCGACGGTACAGTACAGCCAGGGGGAAAGTCCGTCTGGCTTGACTGGAAGGCACACCGACGGTACAGTACAGCCAGGGAGAAAGTCAGTCTGGCTTGACCGGAAGGCACACTGACGGTACAGTACAGCCAGGGAGAAAGTCAGTCTGGCTTGACCGGAAGGCACACCGATGGTACAGTACAGCCAGGAAGAAAGTCAGTCTGGCTTGGCCGGAAGGCACACCGATGGTACAGTACAGCCAGGAAGAAAGTCAGTCTGGCTTAACCGGAAGGCACACCGACGGTACAGTACAGCCAGGGAGAAAGTCAGTCTGGCTTGACCGGAAGGCACACCGATGGTACAGTACAGCCAGGGAGAAAGTCAGTCTGGCTTGACCAGAAGGCACACCGATGGTACAGTAGAGCAAGGGAGAAAGTCAGTCTGGCTTGACCGGAAGGCACACCGATGGTACAGTACAGCCAGGGAGAAAGTCATTCTGGATTGACCGGAAGGCACACCGATGGTACAGTACAGCCAGGGAGAAAGTAAGTCTGGCTTGACCGGAAGGCACGCCGATGGTACAGTACAGCCAGGGAGAAAGTCAGTCTGGCTTGACCGGAAGGCACACCGATGGTACAGTACAGCCAGGGAGAAAGTCAGTCTGGCTTGACCGGAAGGCACACCGATGGTACGGTACAGCCAGGGAGAAAGTCAGTCTGGCTTGACCGGAAGGCACACCGACGGTACAGTACAGCCAGGGAGAAAGTCAGTCTGGCTTGACCGGAAGGCACACCGACGGTACGGTACAGCCAGGGAGAAAGTCAGTCTGGCTTGACCGGAAGGCACACCGACGGTACGGTACAGCCAGGGAGAAAGTCAGTCTGGCTTGACCGGAAGGCACACCGACGGTACGGTACAGCCAGGGAGAAAGTCAGTCTGGCTTGACCGGAAGGCACACCGACGGTACAGTACAGCCAGGGAGAAAGTCAGTCTGGCTTGACCGGAAGGCACACCGATGGTACAGTACATCCAGGGAGAAAGTCAGTCTGGCTTGACCGGAAGGCACACCGACGGTACAGTACAGCCAGGGAGAAAGTCATTCTGGCTTGACCGGAAGGCACACCGACGGTACAGTACAGCCAGGGAGAAAGTCAGTCTGGCTTGACCGGAAGGCACACCGACGGTACAGTACAGCCAGGGAGAAAGTCAGTCTGGCTTGACCGGAAGGCACACCGACGGTACAGTACAGCCAGGGAGAAAGTCAGTCTGGCTTGACCGGAAGGCACACCGACGGTACAGTACAGCCAGGGAGAAAGTCAGTCTGGCTTGACCGGAAGGCACACAGATGGTACAGTACAGCCAGGGAGAAAGACAGTCTGGCTTGACCGGAAGGCACGCCGATGGTACAGTACAGCCAGGGAGAAAGTCAGTCTGGCTTGACCGGAAGGCACACCGACGGTACAGTACAGCCAGGGAGAAAGTCATTCTGGCTTGACCGGAAGGCACACCGACGGTACAGTACAGCCAGGGGGAAAGTCCGTCTGGCTTGACTGGAAGGCACACCGACGGTACAGTACAGCCAGGGAGAAAGTCAGTCTGGCTTGACCGGAAGGCACACTGACGGTACAGTACAGCCAGGGAGAAAGTCAGTCTGGCTTGACCGGAAGGCACACCGATGGTACAGTACAGCCAGGAAGAAAGTCAGTCTGGCTTGGCCGGAAGGCACACCGATGGTACAGTACAGCCAGGAAGAAAGTCAGTCTGGCTTAACCGGAAGGCACACCGACGGTACAGTACAGCCAGGGAGAAAGTCAGTCTGGCTTGACCGGAAGGCACACCGATGGTACAGTACAGCCAGGGAGAAAGTCAGTCTGGCTTGACCAGAAGGCACACCGATGGTACAGTAGAGCAAGGGAGAAAGTCAGTCTGGCTTGACCGGAAGGCACACCGATGGTACAGTACAGCCAGGGAGAAAGTCATTCTGGATTGACCGGAAGGCACACCGATGGTACAGTACAGCCAGGGAGAAAGTAAGTCTGGCTTGACCGGAAGGCACGCCGATGGTACAGTACAGCCAGGGAGAAAGTCAGTCTGGCTTGACCGGAAGGCACACCGATGGTACAGTACAGCCAGGGAGAAAGTCAGTCTGGCTTGACCGGAAGGCACACCGATGGTACGGTACAGCCAGGGAGAAAGTCAGTCTGGCTTGACCGGAAGGCACACCGACGGTACAGTACAGCCAGGGAGAAAGTCAGTCTGGCTTGACCGGAAGGCACACCGACGGTACGGTACAGCCAGGGAGAAAGTCAGTCTGGCTTGACCGGAAGGCACACCGACGGTACGGTACAGCCAGGGAGAAAGTCAGTCTGGCTTGACCGGAAGGCACACCGACGGTACGGTACAGCCAGGGAGAAAGTCAGTCTGGCTTGACCGGAAGGCACACCGACGGTACAGTACAGCCAGGGAGAAAGTCAGTCTGGCTTGACCGGAAGGCACACCGATGGTACAGTACATCCAGGGAGAAAGTCAGTCTGGCTTGACCGGAAGGCACACAGACGGTACAGTACAGCCAGGGAGAAAGTCATTCTGGCTTGACCGGAAGGCACACCGACGGTACAGTACAGCCAGGGAGAAAGTCAGTCTGGCTTGACCGGAAGGCACACCGACGGTACAGTACAGCCAGGGAGAAAGTCAGTCTGGCTTGACCGGAAGGCACACCGACGGTACAGTACAGCCAGGGAGAAAGTCAGTCTGGCTTGACCGGAAGGCACACCGACGGTACAGTACAGCCAGGGAGAAAGTCAGTCTGGCTTGACCGGAAGGCACACCGATGGTACAGTACAGCCAGGGAGAAAGTCAGTCTGGCTTGACCGGAAGGCACACCGATGGTACAGTACAGCCAGGGAGAAAGTCATTCTGGATTGACCGGAAGGCACACCGATGGTACAGTACAGCCAGGGAGAAAGTCAGTCTGGCTTGACCGGAAGGCACGCCGATGGTACAGTACAGCCAGGGAGAAAGTCAGTCTGGCTTGACCGGAAGGCACACCGATGGTACAGTACAGCCAGGGAGAAAGTCAGTCTGGCTTGACCGGAAGGCACACCGACGGTACAGTACAGCCAGGGAGAAAGTCAGTCTGGCTTGACCGGAAGGCACACCGATGGTACAGTACAGCCAGGGAGAAAGTCAGTCTGGCTTGACCGGAAGGCACACCGATGGTACAGTACAGCCAGGGAGAAAGTCATTCTGGATTGACCGGAAGGCACGCCGATGGTACAGTACAGCCAGGGAGAAAGTCAGTCTGGCTTGACCGGAAGGCACGCCGACGGTACAGTACAGCCAGGGAGAAAGTCAGTCTGGCTTGACCGGAAGGCACACCGATGGTACAGTACAGCCAGGGAGAAAGTCAGTCTGGCTTGACCGGAAGGCACACCGATGGTACAGTACAGCCAGGGAGAAAGTCAGTCTGGCTTGACCGGAAGGCACACCGATGGTACAGTACAGCCAGGGAGAAAGTCATTCTGGCTTGACCGGAAGGCACACCGATGGTACAGTACAGCCAGGGAGAAAGTCATTCTGGCTTGACCGGAAGGCACACCGATGGTACAGTACAGCCAGGGAGAAAGTCAGTCTGGCTTGACCGGAAGGCACGCCGATGGTACAGTACAGCCAGGGAGAAAGTCAGTCTGGCTTGACCGGAAGGCACACCGACGGTACAGTACAGCCAGGGAGAAAGTCAGTCTGGCTTGACCGGAAGGCACACCGACGGTACAGTACATCCAGGGAGAAAGTCAGTCTGGCTTGACCGGAAGGCACACCGACGGTACAGTACAGCCAGGGAGAAAGTCAGTCTGGCTTGACTGGAAGGCACACCGACGGTACAGTACAGCCAGGGAGAAAGTCATTCTGGCTTGACCGGAAGGCACACCGACGGTACAGTACAGCCAGGGAGAAAGTCAGTCTGGCTTGACTGGAAGGCACACCGACGGTACAGTACAGCCAGGGAGAAAGTCAGTCTGGCTTGACTGGAAGGCACACCGACGGTACAGTACAGCCAGGGAGAAAGTCAGTCTGGCTTGACCGGAAGGCACACCGACGGTACAGTACAGCCAGGGAGAAAGTCAGTCTGGCTTGACCGGAAGGCACACCGATGGTACAGCACAGCCAGGAAGAAAGTCAGTCTGGCTTGACCGGAAGGCACACCGACGGTACAGTACAGCCAGGGAGAAAGTCATTCTGGATTGACCGGAAGGCACACCGATGGTACAGTACAGCCAGGGAGAAAGTCAGTCTGGCTTGACCGGAAGGCACGCCGATGGTACAGTACAGCCAGGGAGAAAGTCAGTCTGGCTTGACCGGAAGGCACACCGATGGTACAGTACAGCCAGGGAGAAAGTCAGTCTGGCTTGACCGGAAGGCACACCGACGGTACAGTACAGCCAGGGAGAAAGTCAGTCTGGCTTGACCGGAAGGCACACCGATGGTACAGTACAGCCAGGGAGAAAGTCAGTCTGGCTTGACCGGAAGGCACACCGATGGTACAGTACAGCCAGGAAGAAAGTCATTCTGGATTGACCGGAAGGCACACCGATGGTACAGTACAGCCAGGGAGAAAGTCAGTCTGGCTTGACCGGAAGGCACGCCGATGGTACAGTACAGCCAGGGAGAAAGTCAGTCTGGCTTGACCGGAAGGCACGCCGATGGTACAGTACAGCCAGGGAGAAAGTCAGTCTGGCTTGACCGGAAGGCACGCCGACGGTACAGTACAGCCAGGGAGAAAGTCAGTCTGGCTTGACCGGAAGGCACACCGATGGTACAGTACAGCCAGGGAGAAAGTCAGTCTGGCTTGACCGGAAGGCACACCGATGGTACAGTACAGCCAGGGAGAAAGTCAGTCTGGCTTGACCGGAAGGCACACCGATGGTACAGTACAGCCAGGGAGAAAGTCATTCTGGCTTGACCGGAAGGCACACCGATGGTACAGTACAGCCAGGGAGAAAGTCATTCTGGCTTGACCGGAAGGCACACCGATGGTACAGTACAGCCAGGGAGAAAGTCAGTCTGGCTTGACCGGAAGGCACACCGACGGTACAGTACAGCCAGGGAGAAAGTCAGTCTGGCTTGACTGGAAGGCACACCGACGGTACAGTACAGCCAGGGAGAAAGTCAGTCTGGCTTGACCGGAAGGCACACCGACGGTACAGTACAGCCAGGGAGAAAGTCAGTCTGGCTTGACCGGAAGGCACACCGATGGTACAGCACAGCCAGGAAGAAAGTCAGTCTGGCTTGACCGGAAGGCACACCGACGGTACAGTACAGCCAGGGAGAAAGTCAGTCTGGCTTGACCGGAAGGCACACCGATGGTACAGTACAGCCAGGGAGAAAGTCAGTCTGGCTTGACCAGAAGGCGCACCGATGGTACAGTAGAGCCAGGGAGAAAGTCAGTCTGGCTTGACCGGAAGGCACACCGATGGTACAGTACAGCCAGGGAGAAAGTCATTCTGGCTTGACCGGAAGGCACACCGATGGTACAGTACAGCCAGGGAGAAAGTCAGTCTGGCTTGACCGGAAGGCACGCTGACGGTACAGTACAGCCAGGGAGAAAGTCAGTCTGGCTTGACCGGAAGGCACACCGACGGTACAGTACAGCCAGGGAGAAAGTCATTCTGGCTTGACCGGAAGGCACACCGACGGTACAGTACAGCCAGGGAGAAAGTCAGTCTGGCTTGACCGGAAGGCACACCGACGGTACAGTACAGCCAGGGAGAAAGTCAGTCTGGCTTGACCGGAAGGCACACTGACGGTACAGTACAGCCAGGGAGAAAGTCAGTCTGGCTTGACCGGAAGGCACACCGATGGTACAGTACATCCAGGGAGAAAGTCAGTCTGGCTTGACCGGAAGGCACACCGACGGTACAGTACAGCCAGGGAGAAAGTCATTCTGGCTTGACCGGAAGGCACACCGACGGTACAGTACAGCCAGGGAGAAAGTCAGTCTGGCTTGACTGCAAGGCACACCGACGGTACAGTACAGCCAGGGAGAAAGTCAGTCTGGCTTGACTGGAAGGCACACCGACGGTACAGTACAGCCAGGGAGAAAGTCAGTCTGGCTTGACCGGAAGGCACACCGACGGTACAGTACAGCCAGGGAGAAAGTCAGTCTGGCTTGACCGGAAGGCACACCGATGGTACAGCACAGCCAGGAAGAAAGTCAGTCTGGCTTGACCGGAAGGCACACCGACGGTACAGTACAGCCAGGGAGAAAGTCAGTCTGGCTTGACCGGAAGGCGCACCGATGGTACAGTAGAGCCAGGGAGAAAGTCAGTCTGGCTTGACCGGAAGGCACACCGATGGTACAGTACAGCCAGGGAGAAAGTCATTCTGGATTGACCGGAAGGCACACCGATGGGACAGTACAGCCAGGGAGAAAGTCAGTCTGGCTTGACCGGAAGGCACGCCGATGGTACAGTACAGCCAGGGAGAAAGTCAGTCTGGCTTGACCGGAAGGCACACCGATGGTACAGTACAGCCAGGGAGAAAGTCAGTCTGGCTTGACCGGAAGGCACACCGACGGTACAGTACAGCCAGGGAGAAAGTCAGTCTGGCTTGACCGGAAGGCACACCGATGGTACAGTACAGCCATGGAGAAAGTCAGTCTGGCTTGACCGGAAGGCACACCGATGGTACAGTACAGCCAGGGAGAAAGTCATTCTGGATTGACCGGAAGGCACACCGATGGTACAGTACAGCCAGGGAGAAAGTCAGTCTGGCTTGACCGGAAGGCACACCGATGGTACAGTACAGCCAGGGAGAAAGTCAGTCTGGCTTGACCAGAAGGCGCACCGATGGTACAGTAGAGCCAGGGAGAAAGTCAGTCTGGCTTGACCGGAAGGCACACCGATGGTACAGTACAGCCAGGGAGAAAGTCAGTCTGGCTTGACCGGAAGGCACACCGATGGTACAGTACAGCCAGGGAGAAAGTCAGTCGTTAAGACAGGGCAGCTCTTCGTCAGGGCCACTCGCTTTCTCCGACGTTCCCAGTTCCTACACAGCACCCACTCCTCCTTAGATAACTTATCCTACATTGCCGACAGTGTAGCGCCCACTAGGGTGATGCTTCGGCTGCAGTGAAGCGCCATAAAATCAACTATTCTAGGCCTACACATCAGCAGTGGTCCAGAATAGTCCCTGAGCTTCTCTGACATCTCCAGACACCGCAGTCTCCACCTTCCAACCGACCGGCGATTCAAAAAAGCCGTAGCTGCTGCTAATGCAAACATTAGCCACCCAGCTAGATAGCTAGCCCAGACAAACAAACAGATTAAATATCAAAGTCCTGTAACCTGAATACCAATATAATTCACCCACTGGACAGTTTATTAGATACACCATCTACCATCTAGTACAGGGTCGGACAAGTTGTCTATCCGGATGGGCTATTGCAGCAGACAACCGGCGTTGCACTCCTATCAGCTAAAAACAAGATGCGGCTCCAGCAGGCACGTGATCACCGAAACTGGACAATTGAGGAATGACATGTATTTGGATACATCCATAACAATAGGCTAATGAGGCACGATTTCACCTGACATAGAAAATGTGCTCACAGCTAACACAGTCATTTCAAACCGAAGCTGGAAAGACTGCAAACTTTTTTCAATTTACATTTCTTTGTATATCCATACAAATGGTGCCAGCTGATTGAAGATTTCGACTGGCTGGGAAACGCTGTCTGTCTCATCCTGACTCCCGACACGTTCATTACTATGGGACAGCTGGAGATCGAATTTGAATATTGAAACACTGTTGCAAATGTCGGAGAGAAAGACAGCAAGGTTTATACAAATCTCCGCTGTTAAACTAAATGTTAGTCCAAAATAAATAATGTGAAATAATGCCTAGATGCTTTTTATAGTGGAGATCAAGCTTATAAATTGCCTGGCTGGGCTGATGAGACAGTGAATTGTGCAGTCAGATGGAACAAAGTAAATAGGCATTTAACATCATAGATTTAGCCAGTGGTCACTTGTGGAATGGACACCGGCTGGAATGCAGTTTTAACCAATCAGCATTGAGGATTAGACCCGTTGTATGATATTGTACAACCCAGGTGTTGGAAGCTTCCCCAGAAAGACTCACAGCTGTAATCACTGCCAAAGGTGATTCTAACATGATATTTCTGTATTTCATTTTCAAAACAAATTTACTCAGTGGTGTGAATACTTCTGTAAATGAGATATTTCTGTATTTCATTTTCAAAACAAATCTCTTAATTAAGAGTCTATTGATGCACCCATGTGTCAATCTAAGTAACATAAATAAATTCCATCAAACTCTGTCAGTTTAGAGAGATCCGTGTTTTTTTTCCCCTCCGTGGGCTGCGTCTCAATCCACCACATCTGCCTAGGTCTGCCTTCTGCATCTGCGATGGAAGGTGGCCTTCTGCATCTGCGATGGAAGGTGGCCGAGCAACAGCGGTTTGTCAGATCATGAGACATCCCGAAAATCGATCTCACAAAAATGTCTGTAGTGTCCGAGCGGTTTGGTCTACATAACTACTCTATGGAAAGGGTAGATGCTCATGAACACTATGGCGTTTGTATGGAGGTAGTTTTGTGCCAACAAAAATAAGGGTTTAAATATGTGTCCAAAAAAACAAAAATATTTCCTGAGCTTATATCTCTTAGATATAGGACAGACACTGCAAAATCTTCTTCCTTATGATTTATTTTTGAATGTCTGTTTTTTTGCCATTTATGAATGTAATTGCATGCCTTCCTATGGGCTATAATAATAGTAAAGGCCAAGCTCGATATGTAATAAAACAATTGTTTAATATTTTGTTTTGATACCTAAAGGGGTCCTAAAATTCCATATCAAATAGCTAAATGATCCATGGTATGACCATCTTAAAACAATTCCCTATGTAAACTCAGTGGAACCCTCCCATTTAGGCCTTAGGTGATAGCTTCGCCTCGTAGCTATGACCACATCACAGCCATGATACAAATGTCTAAACACATGGCCTCTAAGGTATTATTGCCTAATTAATGTTTTAGGCTAACAAAATGCTTTTGCTTGTGGGCATGCAGATGTGTGCCCATTTCTATAACATTTCTGTCCATCTAGGGGAGCCATTTTGACACGAATGAACCCTCAAAGTTAAAAGTTCTGTAGCCTCTTTAAAACAGACAGCTCTGAAAATGAATATCTCAGTAATACCCCAAGCATACGCAGCCTAATTCTAACCTTCACTACAACAATTTGTTTGTCAGCAATGTCCTCGTATGGCTTCATTCACTTAGATGGTCCAAGATCATTGAAACCTTTTGGACATTTTGTGATTCATTATATTCTCAGCTCCAGGGAGAATATAATATTTCTGTTTCTAGTAAAGTAGACTGGGAATCATTTGGATGAGTGTACAGTGTACTTGTAGTAATTACATTAGTCCCAGACAATTTGACTAATAGCCTCCAATAGATGTAAAGGCAATGTTTCTTACACAATGTTTAGTATTTTGTGACAGACTGTTAACATAAATCGAGTAGCTTGTCAGCATATGAGATTTGGTTCTGGACAAGGTTGGGGTCAATACCATTTCAATAGACATAGAAAGTGGATTTGCATGGATAAGCATCACAATGGTTAAATGTAAACAATTGTCTCCAAATCTACAAGGTGTTTTCAGTAATGGTTACTTTTTGGTTACTCTACTTTCCAAGCGTATTCAGTCAATTCAGGAAGTAGTCTAATTGTAATTTCTGTTTTCTTCCTGAATTGTCTGAATTGACCCTAACCCTGGTTCTGGGTTCCTATGTTTAAACTAAACTAGAAGTGGTTTAGTCTTACATCAATGCTTCTTACCAGCAGAGGACATACACATGTATGTGTAGTAAGGGCTATAGTACTTTACCAAGGCCAATCCAAATCGTGTATTCAACAACGCCATGGTATATGACTAGCAAATTAAGACATTTCCATTTCAATGGACAATAAAGATGTATTGCATTGTATTGTTTTTACAGTCCCCTCACACTTTGCCAAGGGTCTTCTACCTTACTCCCTATCCCTTATGCATCCTGTTGTTTTAGTCCTGCAGGTCGCCAGCCTGCATGAGCCCGACATTCAGCTTCCTCTGCCCACTGAGTACAAGAGTGAGTATCCTGTCAGGAAATGTGGTAATTCAGTTACATATCACCTTCAAAGTTGTCACACATTCCCTCCCTTCCCTATGGTACAGGCAGAGCGTGAGTGAGGGGCACTGCACAGGGTAGACACACACATAGGTTGCGTCTGAAATGGCACCCTATTCCTTATAGAGTGTATTATTTTGACTATGGCCTAAAGGGTTCTAGTCAAAAGCAGTGGTCTATATAGGGAATAGGGTGCCATTTGGGACCCACGATACCCAAACACCCAACAACATTGGTCCCATAGAAGCAATTATATGACAGCATAGGTTAAGAGAGAAGAGGATGTATTGATGGAAATGGTTGTTTACTCTTTAGGATATAGGAAACATTACAGTAAAATGTGTCAACAAGGCATATTTCAATGGTCAACAAAATAATATTATTTCTTCCCCACATTTAAACTGGTTTTGTAAACTGTTTTTGGGGTTGTTTGTGTTGGCTGCAAATGTTTGTTTATGCCACACAAAAAAGATTCCATGATTCCATTGGACCCCTAGTCACTATTCCTTAGCCAATCCTGTAGATCTAAGATGATTGGGCACGTGGAAGCAATATGGTGACATCTCAACCCAGCCAATCATAAGGCAAGATAAACTATTACCATAATGCTATTACCATAATGCTTATGTATTGTAAGCCTATATGCAGTACACACGCCTATCACCTATAGACTTGTGTATGTAGGGGGTGATAGGCTTGTGTTGGGGGTTCTACTAAGCATACATATGGAATTGTTTTAAGATGGTCATAGCATGGATCATTTAGCTATTTGATTTGGAAATATAGGACTCCTTTAGGTACCAAAACATGTAAAAATCATTTGATAAAATATTGTGTAATATACACACATTATATACACACATACAGTGTCTTTGGAAAGTATTCCCCTTGACTTCCCCTTGACCCCTTGACGTTTTCCAAATTTTGTTTACGTTCGGCATTATCCTGAAATGGATTAAATAAAAGCAAATTCTCAGCAATCTACACACAATACCCCATAATGACAAAGCGAAAACAAGTTTTTAGGAAAGTTTTCAAAATAAAAAACATAAATAGCTTATTTATTTAACTATTCAGACCCTTTGCTATAAAACTCGAAATTGAGCTCAGGTGCATCCTGTTTCCATGGTTCATTCTTGAGATGTTTCTACAACTTGATTGGAGTCCACCTGTGGTGAATTAAATTGATTTGTAAAGGCACACAACTGCCTGTAATAGGTCTCACAGTTGACAGTGCATGTAAGAGCAAAAACTAAGCCATGAGGTTGAAGGAATAGTCTGTTGAGCTCCAAGACAGGATTGTGTCGAGGCACAGATCTGGGGAAAGGTACAAAAACATTTCTGCAGCATTGAAGGTTCCCAAGAACACAGTGGCCTCCATCATTCTTAAATGGAATACGTTTGGAACCACCAAGACTCTTCCTAGAGCTGTCTGCCTGGCCAAACTGAGCAATCAGTGGAGAATGGCCTTGGTAAGGGAGGTGACCAAGAACCTGGTGGTCACTCTGACAGAGTCTAAAGAGTTCCTCTCTGGAGATGGGAAAACCTTCAGAAGGACAACAATCTCTGCAGAATTCCACCAATCAGACCTTTATGGTAGATTGGCCAGATGGAAGCCACTCCTCAGTGAAGACACATGACAGCCTGCTTGGAGTTTGCCAAAAGACACCTAAACGACTCTCAAACCAAGAGAAACAAGATTCTCCAGTCTGATGAAACCAAGACTGAACTCTTTGGCCTGAATGCCAAGCGTCGCATCAGGAGGAAACCTGGCACCATCCCTACGGTGAAGCATGGGTGGCAGCATCATGCTGTGGGGATGTTTTTCAGTGGCAGGGACAGGGAGACTAGTCAGGATCGAGGCAAAGATGAATGGTGCAATGTACAGAGATCCTTGATGAAAACCTGCTCCAAAATGCTCAGGACCCCAGACTGGGGTGAAGGTTCATCTTCCAATAGGACAACGACCCTAAACACACAGCCAAGACAATGCAGGAGTGGCATCAGGACAAGTCTCTGAATGTTCTTGAGTGGCCCAGCCAGAGCCCCGACTTGAATCTGATCAAACATCTCTGAAGATAGCTGTGCAGCAACGCTCCCCATCCAACTTGACACAGCTTTAGAGGATCTGCAGAGAAGAATGTGAGAAAGTCCCCAAATACATGTGTGCAAGCTTGTAGCATGAGCCAAGAAGACTCAATGCTGTAATCGCTGCCACTGTTGCTTCAACAAAGTACTGAGTAAAGGGTCTGAATATTTATGTAAGTAAATGTGATATTTCAGCTTTTTAATCATTTAGAAATTAGCAAAACTTCTTAACCCGTTTTTGTTTTGTTATTATGGGGTATTGTTTATAGATTGATGAAAAAAACAATTGTATCAATTTTAGGAGGCTGTAACGTAACAAAATGTTGAAAAAGTCAAGGGGTCTGAATAGTTTCCGAAGGCACTGTATTAGCCCCTTATTTTTTTTGCACAAAACTACCTCTATACATCCATTCATTTATAAGTCCCATGACACTTGTGGGGGTCATAGAGAAAGACAGAGAACACCATAGTGTTTGTGAGAGACTCCCTTTTCCATAGACTATTTATGTAAGCTTTCCACACCGGGATCGTACAATATTATACGTGTGAGTCTAATCCTGAATGCTGATTGTTTTAAAACCGCATTCTAGCCGGTGTCCACTCTGTTCCATCTGACTGCACAATTCACTGTCTCATCAGCCCAGCCAGGCAATTTATAAGCTTGATCTCCACTATAAAAAGCATCTAGGCATTATTTCACATTATTTATTTTAGACTAACAATTAGTTTAACAGCGGAGATTTGTATAAACCTTGCTGTCTTTCTCTCCGACATTTGCAACAGTGTTTCAATATTCAAATTCAATCTCCAGCTGTTCCATAGTAATGAGCGTGTCGGGATGAGACAGACAGCGTTTCCCAGCCAGTCTAAATCCTAATCTGCTGTCATCAATTTTATGGATATATACAAAGAAATTTAAATTGAAAATAGGTTAAAAAAATAAACAAATAAAAACACGAAGTGCAGCTAGTTTGCAGTCTTTCCAGCTTCAGTTAAAAGTGATTGTGTTAGCTGTGTTTTTAGCTAGCTCCTCTGAATAACAGTGTCCTGAACATTTTCTATGACAGGCAAAACCACCCTTCATTAGCTCATTGTTATGGATGTATCCAAAAGTCACTAAAAAACAGCTTAAACAAATGTGGCTACTTTGCTGTTATTCTGGATGCACTTTTTGATGTGACTAAGTTGGCCATAGTTGGCTAGCTAGCAAGCAAGAGATAAGAACATTACCAGCCAGAATGGCAATGGAACATAAAAAATTAACGACTGGGTCGTGTCCATAGATACAGAACAAAAAGACTGAACGACTGGGTTGTCTCAAGCAACCGAACCGATCAAACGAACAACCAGCCGAATTGTGCAGCAACCCTAGATTTGTGTCAAGACTATATCTTGAAGGATGAAATAGTATGAATAAATTAAATCAAAACGTTTAACGTCAATCATTATTTGAATATGTTGGTAACTCGTTGTATAAAGTGATAATGCCCTCGAAGGCGTTGTTTGGCTCGACTTCATGCCAATATATCCTCCAAACACTGGCTTCGAGGACATTATCACATTCCTTTTTAAATTCTTCAAACATTGTCTAGTTTGTTGTTGATCATTGCTAGATAGACATTTCAGTATTGCCATAGATTTTCAAGCCGATTTAAGTCAAAACTGTAACTAGGCCACTCAGGAACATTCAATATCGTCTTGGTAAGCAACTCCAGTGTATATTTGGCCTTGTGTTTTAGTTTAATATCCTGCAGAAAGGTGAATTTGTCTCCCAGTGCTTGTAAAGCAGACTGGACCAGGTTTCCTTCAAGAATTGTACCTCTGCTTAGCTCTATTCCATTTATTTTTATCCCCTTAAAAAACTCCCTAGTCCTTGCCGATGACAAGCATACCCATAACTTGATGCAGCCACCACCTTGTTTAAAAAATGAAGAGTGATGTGTTTTCCCTAAACATAACTCTTGGTATTCAGGGCATAAAGTTAATTTCTTTACCACATTTTCTGCAGTTTTACTATAGTGCCTTAGTGCAAACAAGATGAATGTTTTGGAATATTTTTGATTCTGTACAGACTTCCTTCTTTTCACTTTGTCATTTAGGTTAGTATTGTGGAGTAACTACAATGTTGATCCATCCTCAGTTGGATTCAACTTTGTAACTGTTTTAAAGTTACCATTGGCCTCATGGTGAAATCCCTGAGCTGTTTCTTTCATCTCCAGCAGCTGAGTTAGGAAGGACGTGTGTATCTTTGTAGTGACTGTGTGTATTGATACAGAATCCAAAGAATCCATAACTTCACCATGCTCAAAGGGATATTCAATGTCAGCTTTTTTTTACCCATATTACCCATTTTTTACCCATATACCAATAGGTGCCCTTTGCGAGGCATTGGAAAACCTCCCTGGTCTTCGTGGTTGAATCTGAGTTTGAAATTCAGTGCCTGACTGAGGGACCTTAGAGATCATTTTATGTGGTGGGTACAGAGATGAGGTAGTCATTCAAAAATCATGTTAAACACTATTGTTGCACCCAGAGCCATAACAAAGGGGTTGAATACTTGACGCAAAACATTTCAGCTTTTCATTTAGTTAATTTGTAGTGTTGAGGTTGGTAATGTTCTCTAGTTGCGCCATGATTATCTCAGTGTCCTGTAACTCATGGGGACACCATGTTACCTCAAAGTCTACATGGAGAGCTTGAAAATTCAAGCCCCTTGGGTGCTACCATAGAGTTACAGTAGAAGTACCAATCCAAGAAGGCTCAAGGTCCTTGGCCACAGATAAAATTACTTAAAATCACATTATATCTATCGTAACTTTGATTGGACTGATGTCAACATCACACATTCAAAATCTTAGCTAGTAAGTTAGATAAGCAGTCATCAAAATTAGTCACATAGACAATCTATTGGGAAATCCTTTCCAATTCATGTCATATAAAGAGCAATTATTGATAAGACGTATCATGCTCATCGACCATTGGACATAAACATTACACAAAAGTTGGAAATCGCAAATTCAACAATGGGTGGTTTGGAAGGAATCAGTGGCTAACTGCAAGCATTGCAAAGCAATCACTAGCCTCTGGGTGTGTGGTCCAAGTCTGGGTTTAAGGGTCTCTTTTCCAAGCTTAAAAGGATAAACATTCACATGCCATGGGCCAGAAAAGGTTGAATACATTGGCCATGCTGTCAATCCAGCATGACTTTTGCAGTGTTCAAAACAACTGGAAACTGAGAACTGTGAAATTTCAGACTTCAGTGAGTTCAAGACACCTGGGAACTCTGAAAGAAACAAGCTCCAACTGGGAAAATACATTTTGAAGGGTCATCCAACTTGGAATTACAAGTTGAGAACTTGGGCCTCTTTCAAGAGCTCCAACATGAAGATCACTGACATAATGATTCAAACTTGTTGTTTTACGAGTTCCCAGATGTCATGAAAACACCATAAATCCAAAGAATGACAGACTTTGATGACAAAGTTTGCCTACAAGAAGGACCACCACTCTCCCTTCCTTTTCAAGTGAGCACAGCATAAGATGAATCCAAAAATGTATGCTGCTCCATAAATGATGTAATATGCCAGGGAGATATGTATACTGTAGTTAAGAAAGTAATACTTAGTGTATGTTGTGTAGTAAGATGTTAGTAGCCCATGTGCCTCAACCTATTAATTTGGTATCTTTCCCCCTCATAACTTAGCCTACTGTTCTGACTTAGTGGTGCACATGTAGCCTATAGCCTGTTTTAGAGAAGTGTAATCATTGAATGTTGTAAGAGCTTTCATTGTCTGCTTATATGACCCTTTTATATATCCTGTGGTTCTGACTTGGTGTACAGGTAGAATGTTGTAAGAATGTCCCATGTTCTGAATTCTGTCTCTGTGTCATGACTCCCGCCGAATTCGGGTCCTCTCCTTGTTACGCTCGGCGTCGCCGGTCTTCTAGCCATCGTCGATTCATTTTTCATTTGTTTTGTCTTGTTCTTCAACACACCTGGTTTCAATTCCCTCATTTACTTGTTGTGTATTTAACCCTCTGTTCCCCCTATGTCTTTGTGTAGGATTGTTTATTGTAGTGCTTGTGCACGTTCCCTGGAGCGCACGACGGGTTATTTTTGTGCCCATTTATCTTGTTGCTCTGGATGCTGTTGGTTATGCTTAATAAATCTGCAGTTATTACCCAGTTCTGCTCTCCTGCGCCTGACGTCTCTGCCGCCAATTACGCAAATATACACTCTGTATATTTCAAAAGTGCTGAACAAATAGTTACATTGACTACGTTGGTCTTAGCTCGCTCAATGTCTTAATCAAAAGTATGGATTGCCTCTTATCCGCTCATCGTTCCCTTATGCCATAGTTTGTACATCTGAATTGTCAGTAGAAACCACATTCGTTTAAGCAAGCCAGCCATATCAGCTATGTTTTTTAAAAGTCAGTAAATGAGGCTGAGTAAACTGTTTCGCTGCCAGACAATAGCCAGCGGTAGCAGTGGTAAGGATTCACTCCATGATGTTGTCGGGACAGCTTTATGTAGACACTAGCAGTTTGTGGGTGTAACGTGTATGCTAAGAATCGGGAAGCAAGTACAGGGAGTGAATTTAATAAATAAACAGATAATAGAAACATGAATAGTGTACAGACATGAATCACAGAAAAATAGTCAAAAAAGCCTGGAGAAAGAACCAAAGGGAGTGGCAGATATAGGGGAGATAATTAGGAAGGTGATGGAGTCCAGGTGAGTCTCATGAGGCGCATGTATGCGTAACGATGGTGGCAGTAAACTGGCTACTACAAGCGCCAGAGAAGAGGAGTGGGAGTAGACGTGACGCGTGGCTCCAGCCGCAGGACACCGACCAGACGGACGGTCCCGATGACCAGGAGCGGCGGTCGCTTCTGCTGAGGCAAAGGAACATGTAGTGCCAGCTGAGGCACGGGAACCTGTAGAGCCAGCTGAGGCACGGGAACCTGTAGAGCCAGCTGAGGAACGGGAACCAGCCGACCCGCTCCACTACAGCCCCATCGATGTGGATGGTGGTGTGCTCGGCCCTCCGTTTCCTGGGATAGTTCACTCGACTGACTTACGGTGCTATCAAGACAACTGGAAACTCTCAAAAATACGAGGACAAATCATAACGTCAGTGATCTTCAGGTTGAGAGGTCAGAGATCTAGATAGAGACCCGAGTTCCCGAGTTGGGTGACCGTTCAAAGCAATTTTCCCCGGTTGGAGCAAAGTTTTTTCAGAGTTCACAGTTGTTTTGAGCACTGAAGTGGAAGTCAGTTGTTTTGAACGCGGCACCGGATTGTAACTATGGGTTGCCAGCTTAGACCCCCCCCCCCCTTCCAGGGGTTTTATTTTTATGTAGCTCATAAACTTCTCCTGTGTTTGCACCCCATTTATTGATAAATCCCCCATCATAGTAATATTTCCTTAATCATATAGACACGATACCTTCCCCCATTTCTATACCCCATGGACTTAACACCCCCGCGCAAATCCGGCTAAAATGGTTTCATCCCTGTTTAGCTCTTACGCTATGGTTAGGCTAGGCAGTAGACTTGTATATGGGGTGAGGATCTGTGAGATGATAACATTTGATTTGCTTTGTGATTTGTCAAAAACGTTAAATGACTTATTAAGTCATGTGCTCCGGTTCTTGTACACACTGTAACAAGTACATCAACTATTTGTAATATGTTGAAAAGTGGTCAAACTAAGTTAATATTTTTCAGGCAATAGGTGAAGCCATCTTTGACTTCGACTTTGTTTATTTGCATCTTATAGTGAATGGCGTTTTGGGATTAGGGAGTTTTCGCTTGTCAAACAGAAACAAACAAGGCTACCATCGTGAAGAATTTAGCTGCTGTTAGCTTAGCTAGCTTAGCATCTCTTTTCTAAACAATATTACATTTCTCTCTTGTGCTCAGAAGAGATGTGGTACATTGTAAACAAGTCTAGCTGTTAGGTCGCTAACTTATGTTTGTTTTTTTGTCAGTGCAACATGTTATTTAGACTGGTTTACGGAATGAGTTTGACTGTGGATGTGTTCTGTGTGATGTTTGGATGATGAAGTTTGCATTTATCTTTTACAATAAAAAAATGGAGGAATAAAGTTGTGAAGACCTTTTTATTTCCCAGCATTACAAAATATTGTTTAGATGGTTTTCAGACAACAATGCTGTTTAGATGCTTTTTTGCATCATACGTTCTCTTTCTAATGTTCCAATCACATATTTGTGATGGTACGCTACAGGGACCAGTCAACAATGATCACAAATATAATCGAATGCCTGGTACACTCCGGAATTATCAGAAGTCTTTCAATAAGAGATTATGCTTGGGTCAAGGCCTGGAATACAGCCTTAATGTCACATCCTGACCTTAGTTCCTTTTTTATGTCTCTATTTTAGTTTGGTCAGGGCGTGAGTTGGGGTGGCATTCTATATGTTGTTCTATGTTTTTGTATTTCTGTGTTTGGCCTGGTATGGTTCCCAATCAGAGGCAGCTGTTTATCGTTGTCTCTGATTGAGAAACATACTTAGGCAACCTGTTTTCCCACTATGATTTGTGGGTTGTTGTTTTCTGTCTTTGTATTAGTTACCAGACGGAACTGTTTCGGTTGTTCTTTTTGTAGACTTTTTATTGTAGTGTTCAGTTCAATAAAATGACGAACACTTACCACGCTGCATATTGGTCCGATCCTTCCTACTCCTCCTAAGAAAAGGAGGAAAACCGTTACACTTAATCCTGGACTTGCAAACTTGGACAAATCAGAAAGGCTAAATCTGATTATTATGTAACCGTTCTTTCAGATTGTATTGGGAACCCGGCCAAATTCTGGAAAACTGAAATCCCTGAAGAGTTCTACTTCCTCCTCTCTGTCACAACAAATTAATTCAGACACTGGCCTCATTACGGGGAAAAAGTCCATCATTGATGCATTTAATCATTTCAGCGGGATATCTCCGCTTCTATTCATAATGATTTTGGGCTGGATACTGATAGGGGGAACTTGCTGAATGATCAGAGAAACGATAGTCAAAGCTTTTCATTTAGGCTATTTACAGAGAAAGAAGTCCTGGATGCTTTGTTAGCAATAGACAACAAGAAAACCACAGAGGCCAACCAATTGGATCCCGGTCTGCTTAAGTGTGCAGCGCCCATCATTGTTGGCTCAATTACCCACATTTTTTGCATGTAGCCATGTGTGCACATTTTGTTCATATCCTTTGCTAGTTAGTGAGTTATTATCCCAGTTATAGATCATTTGTTCATATCCTTTGCTAGTTAGTGAGTTATTATCCCAGTTATAGATCATTTGTAGTTAGTAATAGAGGAGTGATTGCTTCCAACAAGAGCCCAAAACGTGTACATGTCTAGACATCTTTGAAAAGCAAATCAGGTAAAGAACTTCGTTTTGGTCCAGCCAATAGGCGGAGTTTAGCATAATTAGTCTGAATCTCTGTAATAATGGTATGGGAATAATACATTTTATTTGGTCAAGTGGTTTCTTGCATCAAACACTACATTTTCAGTCACCTCCTTGTCTGAAGGACAAGTGGATAAAAAGGTTCATGTCAAGCCCTGCATGTTTTTTTTCAAGTCTCATGTAACGGCCTACATTGAACACCACACATTGGCTGCTGTGAGAGAACAGCTATTTCCATGTTAAAATGTTATGGGATGCATTGTCTCTATTGTTTTTGATGGTATGCCACTCTGGTAGGCCTACATTATGATGAAATAGCCACAGAAGCCTACTTGACCACAGTTAAAACAAACTTTTCACAACGTTCAATTTGGTGCTCAGCTGAGCTGAAATTGCTCAGCGCCCAAAACAATTAGAGGGAACATTGCTGTTGATCATGCTATTTTACTGAATAAGTTGTTCTCGGTAGGCCTGAGCGCTGACGCCTGTTATTGGTTTCATGATTTTCTTAGTAACAGAAGGCCACCGTGATTGATGGGGTTAAGTCTGAATTTCTTGAAGTATATAATGTTCTACCACGGGTTGATTTTGTGACCTGTTCACTATTTATATAAACACCATCAGTAAATTTAAAAAAAAATGTTTATCTATATGCAAATTATACTATTATGTATGCTATTTCCATGACTTTTTATCTGGCTGTGTTAAAACCACAGTCAGATTTTATAGCAATACAGGAATCCCTTGCTGATTTAAAACCTGTGCTTAATATGAGCAAAACGAAATGTATCAGGTTTCAGGTAAGACTCAAATGCAGACTGTTGAAGTAACAATGTTTATTACGGCAACAGGGGCTGGCAAAAGAGTCAGGGTTCAGAGTCAGGACAGGCAAGGGTCAAAATCAGGAGGTCGAGAAAAAAAGAGGCTGGGGGGCAGGAGCTTGACTTGACAAACAAGACGAAATGGCAACAGACAAACGGAGAACACAGGTATAAGTACCCAGGGGATAATGGGTAAGATGGGCGACACCTGTAGGGGGGTGGAGACAAGCACAAGGACAGGTGTAACAGATGAGGGAGTGACAGAAATGCATGTTGTTTTCAAACTCTCGTTAGAATATTTCAGATGAACTACATGTTCAATCATTAGATGGTTCTCTGATCAAACGTGTTCCCGTTAAAAAATACATAGGCATTTAGATTGATATGGATTCGACATTTAAAAACATATAGCTGAGCTGGTTAAGAAGCTAAGATTTAAAGTTGTCTTTTTCTACAGAAACAGATTCATCTCTGAGCAGTAGGAAGCAGATTATTCAGTCAACCTTTTTATCTGTTCCTGATTATGGAGATATAATTTATCAAAGTGCAGCTGCTACTACTCTTAAACCTTTGGATGCCATCTAGCATAGTGCCCTTCATTTTGTTACAGGTGACGATTTTGATACTAAATACTGAATCCGGTGGCTGGACTTCGTTAAAGACCCGTAGATCTCTAAATTACTCCCTTTAAGTCTACTTCATAAACTTCAATTTTATCTAACTTTGCTGTTGAAGACACCCAAGATTCCAAACCCATTTAAAAGGGTGTAAATTAAAATACATTTCATCTTGATGTTGTGGTGTCGTTCGGGCAATTTAAAGTATTGATTGGGACTTATTTGTTGGAGTGATTTCTGGGTGATTTGTGATGTTTTATTTGTGCTTCCCATGACTGTGTTTTTGTATTTCAACGTATAAATGCAAAATGCAACAATTTCAAAGATTTGACTGAGTCACAGTTCATAAAAGGAAATCAGTCAAGGAATATAAGGAAACACCACCATGGGGTACTCTGTTCACAATGTTGACATCAGCAAACCGCTCGCCCACACAACGCGATACACACACGCTGTCTGCCATTTGCCCGGAACAGTTGAAACCGGCATTCATCCCTGAAGAGCACAATTCTCCAGCATGCCAGTGGCCACTGAAGGTGAGCATTTGCCCACTGAAATCGGTAACAACGCCAAATAGCAGTCAGATCAAGACCCTGGTGAGGATGACCAGCACACAGATGAGTTTCCCTGAAATGGTTTCTGACAGTTTGTGTAGGACTTCTTCGGTTGTGCAAACCCCAAAAGTATATTTTTTCTCCCTTTTTCTCCCCAATTTCATGGTATCCAATTGGTAGTTACAGTCTTGTCCCATCGCTGCAACTCCTGTACGGACTCGGGAGAGGAGAAGGTTGAGAGCAGTGAATCCTCCGAAACACAACCCAACCAAGCCAGACTGCTTCTTGACACAATGTCCGCTTAACCCGGAAGCCAGCCGCATCAATGTGTCAGAGGAAACACTGTACACATGGCGACCGTGTCAGTGTGCATTGTCGCTGGTGTGCGATGGGACAAGAACATCCCTGCCGGCCAAACCTTCCCCTAACCCAGGGCCAATTGTGCGCCGCCCACATGGGTCTCCCGGTCACAGCCGGCTGCGACAGAGCCTGGACTCGAACCATGATCTCTACTGGCACAGCTAGACCACTGCGCCACTCGGGACGCCCCCCCCAAAAAAACACATATAGACAGACTCATATAGTAACAGAAAAAGTGTAATACATTTTATATATAGATTCTTCAAAGTAGCCACCCTTTGCCTTGGTGACAGTTTTGTACACCTTGATGACAGTTTTGTACACATCTAAACATGATTTCAACATTTGTTACAATTTCATCACAATCAGCCTGCCAGGAATGGAGCTCACCCACAGGATCAGATATGCATCAGCCTATAAGGCGCTGCCTGCAAAGCTGCATGCAAGGCACTGGTGGAAAAAGTACCCAATGTCATACTTGAGTAAAAGTAACGGTACCTTAATAGGAAATTACTCAAGTAAAAGTGAAAGTCACCCAGTAAAATACTACTTGAGTAAAAGCCTAAAAGTATTTGGTTTGAAAAATAAATGTAATTTCAAAAATGTACTTAAGTATCAAAAGTAAAAGTATGAATAATTTCAAATTCCTTATATTAAGCAAACCAGTTGTCATAATTGTTCGTGTTTTATTTAATTTACGGAGGCACACTCCAACACTCCGACATCATTCAGAAACAAAACATTTGTGTTTAGTGAGTTGCCAGATCAGAGGCAGTAGAGATGACCAGGGATGTTCTTTTGATAAGTGTGAATTGGAGCATTTCTGTCCTACTAAGCATTTTTTTATTTTTTTTATTTCACCTTTATTTAACCAGGTAAGCCAGATCAGAACAAGTTCTCATTTACAACTGTGACCTGGCCAAGATAAAGCAAAGCAGTTTGACACAAACAACAACACAGAGTTAAACATGGAATAAACAAACGTACAGTCAATAACACAATAGAAAAGTCTATATACAGTGTGTGCAAATGAAGTAAGATTAGGGAGGTAAAGGCAATAAATAGGCCATAGTGGCGAAATATTTACAATTTCGCAAATAAACACTGGAGTGATAGATGTGCAGAAGATGAAGTAGAGATGCAAGTAGAGATGCTGGGGTGCAAAGGAGAAGAAAAATATATATGTAAATAACAATATGGGGATGAGGTATTTGGATGGGTTATGTACAGGTGCAATGATCTGTAAGCTGCTCTGACAGCGGTGCTTAAAGTTATTGAGGGAGATATGAGTCTCCAGCTTCAGTGATTTTTGCAATTCGTTCCAGTCATTGGCAGCAGAGAACTGGAAGGAAAGGCGGCCGAAGGAGGAATAGGCTTTGGGGGTGACCAGTGAAACATACCTGCTGGAGCGCATGCTACGGGTGGG
The DNA here is from genome assembly GCF_002021735.2 of Oncorhynchus kisutch. NCBI lineage: Eukaryota > Metazoa > Chordata > Actinopteri > Salmoniformes > Salmonidae > Oncorhynchus > Oncorhynchus kisutch. The sequence goes on along the minus strand of NC_034198.2, from coordinate 2,153,306 downwards.
TGCTGCTATGGTGACCAGTGAGCTGAGATAAGGCAGGCTTTACCTAGCAAGGATTTATAGATGACCTGGAGCCAGTGGGTTTGGCGACGAATATGGCCAACGAGAGCATACAGGTCGCATTGGCCAACAAGAGCATACAGGTCGCAGTGGTGGGTAGTATATGGGGCTTTGGTGATGAAACGCATGGCACTGTGATAGACTGCATCCAATTTGAGTGTTGGAAGCTATTTTGTAAATGACATCGCCAAAGTCAAGGATTGGTAGGATAGTCAGTTTTACAAGGGTATGTTTGGCAGCATGAGTGAAGCAGATCCTAGATTTAATTTTGTATTGGAGATGCTTAATATGAGTCTGGAAGGAGAGTTTACAGTCTAACCAGATACCTAGGTATTTGAGGTTGTCTACATATTCTAAGTCACAACTGTCCAGAGTAGTGATGCAAGGAGGCCGGGCAGGTGAGGGCAGCGATCGGTTGAAGAGCATGTATTTAGTTTTACTTGCATTTTAGAGCAGTTGGAGGCCAACTGCGATAAATTAGAGTTGAATGGCATTGAACTCTCTAAAGGAGAGTTGAATGGCATTGAACTCTCTAAAGGAGAGTTGAATGGCATTGAAGCTCATCTGGAGGTTAGTTAAGACAGTGTCCAAAGAAGGGCCAGAGGTATATAGAATGGTGTCATCTGCGTAGAGTTGGATCAGAGAATCATCAGCCGCAAGAGCGACATCATTGATGTTTACAGAGAAAAGAGTCGGGCCGAGAATTGAACCCCCATAGAGACTGCGAGGCAGTCATTTGATAAACCAAGGCTGTTGAGTTTGCCGATAAGAATGTGGTGAGCCTTGGCCAGGTCGATGAAGACGGCTGCACAGTATTGTCTTTTGTTGATAGCGATTATGACATCGTTTAGGACCTTGAGCGTGGCTGAGGTGCACCCATGACCAGCTCGGAAACCAGATTGTATAGTGGAGAAGGTACGGTGGGATTCGAAATGGTTGGTGATCTGTTTGTTAACTTGGCTTTCGAAGACCTTCGCAAGGCAGGGTAGGATAGATATAGGTCTGTAACAGTTTGGGTCTAGAGTGTCTCCCCCTTTGAAGAGGCGGATGACTGGGCAGCTTTCCAAACTTTGGGGATCTCAAACGATAAGAAAGAGAGGTTGAACAGGCTAGTAATTGGGGTTGCAGAAATTGCGGCAGATAATTTTAGAAAGAAATTATGAACAGTTAATTGACTATAACTGCCTTGGAAGTGAGGGATCTAACAATAAGGAGCCCTATTTTGACATGTAAGATATCACAATCTCTTTCAATAATGACAGGAATGGAGGAGGTCTTTATTCCAGTGAGATTGCGAAGGCAAACACCGCCATGTTACGTTTTGCCCAGCCTAGATTGAGGCACAGACACAGTCTTAACGGGGATAGCTGAGCTGACTGCACAGACTATGCTAGTGGTAGACTCCACTAAGCTGGCAGGTTGGCTAACAGCCATTTCCTCGTGGCGCTAGAGGAGTTAGAGCCCTGTCTATGTTCATAGATAAGATGAGAGCACACCTTCAGCTAGGATGGAGTCCGTCACTCCTCAGCAGGTCAGGTTTGGTCCTGTTTGTGAGTGAGTCTCAGAACGAGGGCCAATTATCTACAAATTGTATCTTTTGGGAGAGGCAGAAAACAGTTTTCAACCAGTGATTGAGTTGTGAGACTCTGCTGTAGAGCTCATCACTCCCCCTACCTGGGAGGGGGCCAGAGACAATTACTCGATGCCGACACATCTTTCTAGCTGATTTACACGCCGAAGCTATGTTGTGCTCGGTGAACTCTGACTTTTTCATCCTAACATCGTTGGTGCCGACGTGGATAACAATATCTCTATACTCTCTACACCCGCCAGTTTTAGCCTTAGCCAGCACCATCTTCAGATTAGCCTTTACTTTGGTAGCCCTGCCCCTTGGTAAACTGTGTATGATTGCTGGATGATTTGTTTTAAGTCTAATATGGTAGGAGGCTTCGGCGTCTTTGGGGTAGGGGTAGCCAGGTGGAAAGCGTGGTCAGACCCCGTAACGCGTGGAGGAGAGGCCAGAGAAGACTCGGACTCTGACTCCAACTCGTTGTTTATTGGGGAGAACCAGTTGAAAGTTTTTTTGTAAGAACATAGTATATGGGATTGATTTTAAATTTAGCTTAATTAGTTTGATTAATACGATGGTGTTTATATTCCAAGAAAAAATTCTAACGAAACCCTCAGGGTTTCCGTTAGGAAACATAGCGCTGTACAACGTGACTGTTTCCACACAATAATTGTAGGCTAACCGATACCCAAACAGAGATTTTTATTTTTTATTTATCAAGACCAGTCCCAACGCTTGTCTCAGAGCGGCACAAAATCCTATTATAACAATTGGATGACTGTAGGCCAGAACATAATAAGTATATAATATTAGCACAATTAATTGGCCTACACTACAAATGTAACATGTTTACATAATAAATTCAGTGACAATAAGATCATCTTGATCTGATTACGCTCATAAAATCCCTGTCTCTATTCAATTATTATTTTCTCTATTTCTCTGTGCATTGATTGGTTGGGAAAAACAGGTCTACGTAGCCTACTGTAGGCTACACTACTTTGTTTACGTCTACATTTGTTCAGAACAATTTGCTTGATAGCAAGATAAAATGTCGCTCTGAAAAAGTGTCAAGAAGAAAGGTGGATAATGAAAATCAGGGAAGAATGTATAGAGCGATATCCATTAATCTCTCCATCTTTTCCCAATGTCAAACCAATGTGTCTTATTTGCAATGAAAATATCGCAGTTTGCAAAAAATTCAATCTCAGGCGTAATTATGAATCTAAGCATAGAACTTTCAGTGGCCGCATATAGAGGCCCGATGCAGAAACATTGCATCGTTAAATGCAAGCTGCACACACAGCTTTTTTTGCGGACAGATTCTGTAACTTAAAAGGGTTAAATCTGCAGTTACAAGGAAGAGGGACAAAGTCGCGGACATGGTGGAGAAATTTGAGACCTTTACTAGGAAACTTGAGTTGTTCGATTTGGACTTGTCATCTGGAAGGCTACTGCACTTCAGCACACTGAAGAAATGACAGGCAGAGGGACCAGGCCGCAGCATTGTCCCCGAGGTGATGGAAGATTTCATCAAGCAGCTGAGGCACAACTTCTCCACCAGATTAGAAGACTACAGCCCAAGGATATCAATGAGTTTGTACGTGATCCTCTTACAGTCCGCCCAGGTGGAGAAGTCTCATCCCTTGCTAAGAAAACTATACCCTCGCTGGATGAGATCGCAATACATACTGAGCTGAATGAATTCCAGAGCGAAATCAGGAATGCGCTCAGGAGTGCTGAGTCCTTGTGTGTGTTGTGGGTGTCATGCTCAGAGGAATTCAGCACAATAAATACACTTGCCTTTTATGTGCAAACAATGTTTGGATCGACTTACACCTGCAAGTCCTCCTCTGTGAACGCAATGATGACTCACAACAGGAACCGGCTTTCACATAAGTCAATCGAGGACTGCCTGCACATCAAAATCACATCCATCCATCAAACCCGACATCCACAAGATTGTGTCCAAGGGGGAATTGCAACTTTTCATCAGTGAATAAGTAACTTAGTGGCCTATATGACTGTATTTAGTAAATAGTAATATTATTGTGTTATCCAGGGATATTTAGGTCTCAAGCTGACAGTATGTTCTGTTTGTTCTGTCGTTACATGAGCAGGCTATCCCGACACAGACAGACTTTTTTTACTTAAAATTATTGTTTAATGTACACTTTAAGACAATTCTGTAATTTCAACAGTAAAACACATTAAAAGGTGTTTTACAGCATTAATGCTGCAGATTGCACTGCATTATGGGTCAAATGCTGAAAAATACTGTGATTAACTGTAATTGTAAGCCTCCTGTAAAAATTACTCTAACTTACTGTATTTCTTTACAGTAGTACCCGAACACTGCTGTAGTTGGTGGCGCCAAACGGTCTGTGGTGTGTGAGAGAGAGAAAGAGAGCTGTATCTCACATTTCCAGTCACAACTTGTAGACTTGTTTACATGCTGCTGTGCGGTTTGTTGCTAGCGTTTCTTTGTTACCTGCCCACTTTCCGGATTTTACTTTTTATTTACCGTTTTATATTTTTAATTTTTCCCCTTGCTCGACTTTTTTCAATCAACTTTTTCACCCCGGACGCTTTCACCCCGGACCTCTACCAGCCGAAGGTAAGTAAACGTTAGTAACATTAACATTATCCCTTCTAATTGCAGTCGCAGAACTCATAATATACAGGAGAACGATCGCCTTACGGTGAGGAAAGCCTTGCTGCAAGCCCAGCTTCAGACGCAATCGTTAGGCAAGGGTAATTTAAGTGTAGGAAAGGATGAAACAGCATCTGTGCCACCAGTAAGTACAGATAGTAGTATAAATCCCCTCGCACGGTCCCCACAGCTGGACAACTTTCTCGTGGCTTCTGGAGGGAAATGCTGTAGGAATGCTCAACCGGTGTCGCTCATTCAGCCGACAGAAACGTTCAAGGGTTTTAATGGTTCTCCCCATTAAGCAGCGAGTCAGAGTCAGAGGTGGAGCCTTCTCTGGTCTCTACTCCTCCCGTTACCGGGTCTGAGATGCCGAAGCTTCCCACCATTAGCTCTGACAAATTGAAAACCCTAGTAGTTGGTGACTCCATTACACGCAGTATTAGACTGCTAATCATCCAGCGATCATACACTGTTTACCAGGGGGCAGGGCTACCGACGTTAAGGCTAATCTGAAGATGGTGCTGGCTAAAGCTAAAACTGGCGAGTGTAGAGGGTATAGGGATATTGTTATCCAACGAAGTTACGGATGAAACAGTCAGAAGTCACCAAGCGCAACATAGCTTCAGTGTGTAAATCAGCTAGAAAGTTGTGTCTAGTAATTGTCTCTGGCACCCTCTACAGCAGTCTCACAACTCAATCGCTGATTGAAAACTGTTTTCTGCCCCTCCCAAAAGATAGAATTTGTAGATAATTAGCCCTCTTTCTGAGACTCACGCACAAACAGGACCAAGCCTGGCCTGCTGAGGAGTGACAGACTCCATCCTAGCTGGAGGGAACATAGACAGGGCTCTAACTCCTCTAGCTCCACAATGAAATAGGGTGCAGGCCAGGCAGCAGGCTGTTAGCCAACCTGCCAGCTTAGTGGAGTCCGCCACTAGCATAGTCAGTGTAGTCATTTCACCTATCCCCATTAAGACCGTGTCTGTGCCTCGATCTAGGCTGGGCAAAACTAAACATGGCGGTGGACGCCTTCGCAATCTCACTGGAATAAAGACCTCCTCCATTCCTGTCATTATTGAAAGAGATTGTGATATCTCACATCAAAATAGGGCTGCTTAATGTTAGATCCCTCACTTCCAAGGCAGTTATAGTCAATGAACTGATCATAATCTTGATGTGATTGGCCTGACTGAAACATGGCTTAAGCCTGATGAATTTACTGTGTTAAATGAGGCCTCTCCTCCTGGTTATACTAGTGACCATGGCCCTCCCGCATCCCGCAAAGGTGGCGATATTACTGACATTTACGACAGCAAATTTCAATTTACAAAAGAAATGGCTGCGTTTTCATCTTTTGATCTTCTAGTCATGAAATCTATGCAGCCTACTCAATCACTTTTTTTAGCTACTGTTTACAGGCCTCCTGGGCCATAGACAGCGTTCCTCACTGAGTTCCCAGAATTCCTATCGGACCTTGTAGTCATGGAAGATAATATTCACATTTTTGGTGGGTCAGTGGACATGGAAAAGTCCACAGACCCACCCCAAAAGGCTTTCGGAGCAATCATCGAGTTAGTGGGATTTGTCCAACATGTCTCCGTACCTACTCACTGCCACAGTCATACTCTGGACCTAGTATTGTCCCGTGGAATGAATATTGTGGATCTTAATGTTTTTTCTCATGATCCTGGACTATCGGACCACCATATTATTACGTTTGCAATCGCAACAAATAATCTGCTCAGACACCAACCAAGGATCATCAAAAGCCGTGCTATAAATTCTCGGACCACCCAAAGATTCCTAGATGCTCTTCCAGACTCCCTCCACCTACCCAAGGACGTCAGAGTACAAGAATCGGTTAACCACCTAACCTAACTAAGTTTAACCTTGCGTAATACTCTAGATGCAGTCGCACCTCTAAAAACTAAAAAACATTTGTCATAAGAAACTAGCTCCCTGGTATACATATAAAATACCCGAGCCCTGAAGCAAGCTTCCAGAAAATTGGAACGGAAATGGCGCTACACCAAACTGGAAGTCTTCCGATTAACTTGGAAAGACAATACCATGCAGTATCGAAGAGCCCTCACTGCTGCTCGATCATCCTACTTTTCCAACTTAATTGAGGATAATAAGAACAATCCCAAATGTATTTTTGATACTGTTGCAAAGCTAACTAAAAAGCATAAAATTGGCCTATATCGAATCTCCCATTCCTCTCAAAAAAAGGCTGTTGCGCAGCAACTCAACTCAACTTCCTGAAGACAAACAATGTATACGAAACGCTTCAGTCTGGTTTTAGACCCAATCATAGCACTGAGACTGCACTCGTGAAGGTGGTAAATTACCTTTAATGGCGTCAGACCAAGGCTCTACATCTGTTCTCGTGCTCCTAGACCTTAGTGCTGCTTTTGATACCATCGATCACCACATCCTTGAGTGGGTTGAGTCACTGACGTGATCTTCCTGCCCGGGTTGGCGCCCCCGGGTTTGTGCCTTGGGGGAGATCTTCGTGGGCTATACTCAGACTTGTCTCAGGGTAGTAGGTTGGTGATTGAAGATATCCCTCTAGTGGTGTGGGGGCTGTGCTTTAGCAAAGTGGGTGTGGTTATATCCTGCCTCTTTGGCCCTGTCTAGGGGGGATAGTCGGACAGGGCCACAGTGTCTCCCGACCCCTCCTGTCTCAGCCTCCAGTATTTATGCTGCAGTAGTTTATGTGTCGGGGGGCTAGCGTCAGTATGTTATATCTGGAGTATTTCTCCTGGCTCATCCTGTGTAAATTTAAGTATGCTCCCTCTAATTCACTCTCTTTTTGTCCCTCTCTCCTTTTCCCTCTCCCTCACTCGGAGGACAGGAGCCCTAGGACCATGCCTCAGGCCTACCTCGCCTGATGACTCACTCTCCCCAGTCCACCTGGGCATGCTGCTGCTCCAGTTTCAACTGTTCTGCCTGAGGCTATGGAACCCTTATTCACTGGACGTGCTACCTTGTCCAGGACCTGCTGTTTTGGACTCTCTCTCTACCGCACCTGCTCTCTCTAACTCTGAATGACCGGCTATGAAAAGCCAACTGACATTTACTGAGGTGCTGACCTGTTGCACCCTCTACAACCACTGTGATTATTATTATCTGACCCTGCTGGTCATCTATGAATGTTTGAACATCTTGGACATGTTCTGTTATAATCTCCACCCGGCACAGCCAGAAGAGGACCGGCCACCCCTCAGAGCCTGGTTCCTCTAGGTTTCTTCCTAGGTTCTGGCCTTTCAAGGGAGCTTTTCCTAGCCACCATGCTTCTGGGGTTTTAGGCTGGGTTCCTGTACAGTATTTTGACATCAACTGATGTTAAACAAAGGGCTTTATGAATAAATTTGATTGAAGACTGTTCTCAGGGCAGGTATGCTGGTTTGACTAGCATAAGTTACTTTTCGTAGCAGGTTACAAGAATTAACGCAGCAGATTAGGATAATTAGGTAAAGGTTAGGGAAAGCTAAAATGCTAACAATGTCCCTGACGCGCCTCAAACCTATCTACATCCAGGCCTGCCCTGAGAACAGACTTGATTTCCAATAATGTGATGCTCTGCGCCAAACGGTCTTTGAGGGAAGACTCAAGAGAAAATAAGCTTTCTGTTCTACTCAAGCTATTATCAGTGATATTGTAGCTATAGAGCAAATCATTTTAGTATTAACTTTTTATGGCTGGGGGCAGTATTGAGTAGCTTGGATGAATAAGGTGCCTAAAGTAAACGGCCTGCTCCTCAGTCTCAGTTTCTAATATATGCATTGTATTATTAGTATTGGATAGCGAACACTCTAAAGTTTCTAAAACTGTTTGAATGATGTATGTGAGTATAACAGAACTCATGCTGGCAGGCAAAATCCTGAGTTGAAATCGAAACAGGAAGTCAGAAATCTGAGCTCAGAGTCCCACCAGAGTCCCCAATGAAATCCCCTTGAGATATGAATGATGTTGCACTGCCTAGGGGTTCCATTAGATGTCAACCATCAATAGAAATTATAATGAGACTTCTATGATGTTGTGGGAGTGAATGATAGCAGAATCAGTCAGGTGTCTGGCAGTCAGCCATTTTCTGATCATGCTTATTCCTCATGGTAGTCACTTGCATTCCATTAATCATGAAGACAATGAGTACTCTGGTTGGGACTTTATTGAAGCTATATGTTAAAAACATCCTAATGGGGCGGCAGCGTAGCCTAGTGGTTAGAGCGTTGGACTAGTAACCGGAAGGTTGCGAGTTCAAACCCCCGAGCTGACAAGGTACAAATCTGTCGTTCTGCCCCTGAACAGGCAGTTAACCCATTGTTCCCAGGCCGTCATTGAAAATAAGAATGTGTTCTTAACTGACTTGCCTGGTTAAATAAAGGTAAAAAAAAAAAAACGCTGAACAGAATTAGCGTTTGGATATGTATACCAAACGTGCTAACAAAAGAAGGTATTTGGACATAAATAACAGACATTTTCGAACAAAACAAACATTTATTGTGGACCTGGGATTCCTGGAGTGCTTTCTGATGTAGATCATCAAAGGTAAGGGAATATTTATGTTCTCCTATGGGCACAGCCAAAGAACCCTTTCAGAACCCTTTTTTAAAACATTTGTTTGCCCTCAAAATAAACCCTTTATGCTCTGAGGGAGCGAGGCATATGCAATAAAAGGGACAGAAATAACAAAAATAGATGAGTACATAAATATACAAATGTTTCTATAAATTATTTGTTTGTCCTCTTGTATGGAGTGCAGCGCATAGCCTAACAGTTTTTTTTCCCTTTGTATTTTCTTAAAGAAAAATAAAGCATCAGTGACCTCCAGGAACAGTGGCCTTTCCTTTTCATCAAGTTATGGCTCTGCGACCACTACAATACCCTCACTGGCATCGTGATTGACAGTCGCCTTACTCAAGCTCTCCTGAACAAGGGTAAGAGAATTGTCAACTTTTATAAAAGCCAAAAGACCAAGTTGAGGAAAGAGATCCGGCTGAATTAAATCGACGGTTACGGTAGAAGCAATGATGATCTAACAGCCACTGCTACCATTCTTTTGTTGATGACCCACTGCAAAGAGAAGAACGAATCTCTGTTCCTCTTGGCAGATGTAAGGAATAGTGCTTTTATACTTGTACATTTTATATGATTAATGGTGTTTATACTATTACACATATTTGAATATTTTTAATATGCATGTTTTGTGATTATAGGTCACTGCAATTCAGGTTGATGTCGAGGCTCAAACTCCTTTGCCAGACACACCCAGGCTGATCATGCTTGGTAATACATTTATTTGATTTAAGGTGGAACAGAAATATGAAGTATTGTGGTACCTATCTAAAGATATCTAGTAAGTATACACTAACAGCCTTACTTTTGTGTATTTCAGGAAATACTCTATCGGGTTCTTCTTAATGGATGGTGTCGATCGAGGGGAGAGTGGTCTGTGTTTTGGACAGTCCAACATTGCTGCTGCCCTCTCTGTGCTCTTCAGCACTTTCTGTGTTTTAACATAGCATACCAGGAGTCGACCTCTGCAACCTTGGAGCTGATACAGATGTAAGCATTGAACATTCATTGATCCAACACTTACATTTAGCATTTGTTTGTTACATTGCAATGATATTTCTTATTGTTATCTTTTCATTGACTCAACTGATTTAATATAGTCTGTTGGGTTGTGCAGGTTCCTGCTTTGAATAAACCATGAAGGAACCAAATGCACAGCGAAAGCACGAGTAAGCCGCAAGACCGGAAAGGTTTCTCAGATGAATTGATTGCCAATTAACCCGCGTTACACACTTTCACGCAGAACTGAAGGAGTTTGAGTGGGAAAACTCCAACCTGTAAGTACACAAACACCTGATGAACACAAACTTCATTTGTCATTGGCCATCTGCCTTTTATCCAGCGAGTAATAGTAGTAGTAGTGATAGTAATAGTAGTAGCCTGTGTTGGCTTGCGGCCTGTGTTGGCTCTGGCTCTAGCCCTGCTTGCTCCTCTCTATCCATCCTTCTCTCACAGCCTCTTTCTCGCTCCATCTCTCTCAGTTCTCTCTCAAAGACAGGCAGGAAAGCAGTTCTTGTTAAATGTAAACATTTCTTCCTGTTCAACTGTTGTTTTCCTATTTTTCATTGATCTGTTAGATTAGTTTTTTTTTGTTATATAATCCTGTATTTTCAAGAATGACCTATTCTCTGATGTCTTGGTTTGTGTATGGTGAAGTACATTATCGGCCTGTATTTGTCAATGTTCTTATCTGTCTATGTCTCTTCCCTACTATCTGAAGTTGTAATGTTGTTCTTTGTGGTTAAAGTGCAATTCATGTCAAGTTTATGTTGTGAATTTTAATATATATGTATTGTTTTTCTTACAATATTACATTTCAGGGAGCTGTCTTATAAAGACTTAGTACTGTAAAATAATTACTGTAGGTACAGTGGGGCAAAAAAGTATTTAGTCAGCCACCAATTGTGCAAGTTCACCCACTTAAAAAGATGAGAGGCCTGTAATTTTCATCATAGGTACACTTCAACTATGACAGACAAAATGAGAAAAAAAATCCTGAAAATCACATTGTAGGATTTTTTATGAATTTATTTGCAAATTATGGTGGAAAAGAAGTATTTGGTCACCTACAAACAAGAAAGATTTCTGGCTCTCACAGACCTGTAACTTCTTCTTTAAGAGGCTCCTCTGTCCTCCACTCGTTACCTGTATTAATGGCACCTGTTTAAACTTGTTATCAGTATAAAAGACACCTGTCCACAAACTCAAACAGTCACACTCCAAACTCCACTATGGCCAAGACCAAAGAGCTGTCAAAGGACACCAGAAACAAAATTGTAGACCTGCACCAGGCTGGGAAGACTGAATCTGCAATAGGTAAGCAACTTGGTTTGAAGAAATCAACTGTGGGAGCAATTATTAGGAAATGGAAGACATACAAGACCACTGATAATCTCCCTCAATCTGGGGCTCCATGCAAGATCTCACCCTGTGGGGTCAAAATTATCACAAGAATGGTGAGCAAAAATCCCAGAACCACACGGGGGGACCTAGTGAATGACCTGCAGAGAGCTGGGACCAAAGTAACAAAGCCTACCATCAGTAACACACTACACCGCCAGGGACTCAAATCCTGCAGTGCCAGACGTGTCCCCCTGCTTAAGCCAGTACATGTCCAGGCCCGTCTGAAGTTTGCTAGAGAGCATTTGAATGATCCAGAAGAAGATTGGGAGAATGTCATATGGTCAGATGAAACCAAAATATAATTTTTTGGTAAAAACTCAACTCGTCGTGTTTGGAGGACAAAGAATGCTGAGTTGCATCCAAAGAGCACCATACCTACTGTGAAGCATGGGGTTGGAAACATCATGCTTTGGGGCTTGTTTTCTGCATGTATCGTGAGATTTTTAGTGAAAACCTCCTTCCATCTGCAAGGGCATTGAAGATGAAACGTGGCTGGGTCTTTCAGCATGACAATGATCCCAAACACAATGCACCGGCAAAGAAGGAGTGGCTTCGTAAGAAGCATTTCCAGGTCCTGGAGTGGCCTAGCCTGTCTCCAGATCTCCACCCCATAGAAAATCTTTGGAAGGAGTTGAAAGTCCGTGTTGCTCAGCAACAGCCCCAAAACATCACTGCTCTAGAGGAGATTTGCATGGAGGAATGGGCCAAAATACCAGCAACAGTGTGTGAAAACCTTGTGAAGACTTACAGAAAACATTTGACCTCTGTCATTGGCAACAAAGGGTATATAACAAAGTATTGAGATAAACTTTGTTATTGACCAAATACTTATTTTCCACCATAATTTGCAAATAAATTCATGAAAAATCCTACAATGTGATTTGCTGGATTTTTTGGGGTCATTTTCTCTGTCATAGTTGAAGTGTACCTATGATGAAAATTACAGGCCTCTCATCTTTTTAAGAGGGAGAACTTGCACAATTGGTGGCTGACTAAATACTTTTTTGCCCAATGTATTTCCCTGTAAATTTACAGCATTATACTGGCACCAGTTGCCAGTTTAATACTGTAATTTTGCTTTACAGCAGTTTAGTTTACAGTGTGATTTTCCTTACTGTAAAACATATTACAGCATCACTGCTGTGAAGAAAAATTACAGTGTTAAATTGGCAACTGTGGTGCCAGTATAATGCTGTAAATTTACAGGCAAATTTTTACAGTGTAGGATGCTACATTTCTTACCAGTTGCAATTGTAAGCAGGCTAATAAAAACAGTCCTACTTCTATTAGGCTGTTAAGCCTCATAGCCTACCTCAGCCAGTTAAGTTATTTTATTTAGGTCTAGGCCTTGCACTGAAATGCAGTGCCTTAGACCACTGCGCCACACGGGAGCCATGACCAATATATATTTTCCTGCTAATAGCCCATCCTAGAAATGTTGTTTGCAGAATTCACATCCTGCTATGCTTTTGAAAAACAAAATGCCTCCAGCTGTCCATCACTACTGTAAATAAAACACAGAATATCTAAGGGCTTTTGTCATTATAATGCGCCTGGTTAATAATAATACTTTTCCCCCTTCCACTTGTTGAAAAGGTTCCAGTTTGTTTTAATCCATTAGTATATTTGAGTTTAACCACTTTATTATTTGTTCTGTCTTTTCTGGTGAATTAAACAGAAATTGCAACCAACTTTCTATGGCTTGTTTAAAAAAATAACAAGATTTTGGAGATAATCGAAAGTGAGCGATTGCAATCTGAAAAAGGAAAAATGCCATTCTTGAACATGGGGTGAGACATTCTTACTAATTTGTAAACAAAGAAATTTTGTTATTTAAAAAATTTTAGAAGGAGAGAAAACAAATTTTTTGGATTCACTGAAGATATTTTTTGGAACTGTCAGGCTTCGACCTCTCGTATCACAAGCACACAAGATATGGAAATATGTGTAGAATTACACTAGAGTATTAAAACGACAACAATATGTCTTTCATGTACAGTGCATGTTGTGTTACAACCATGAGGCCAACGGCGACTTTAAAACAGTTACAGAGTTTAATGGCTTTGATAGGAGAAAACTGACGATGGATCAACAACATTGTAGTTGCTCCACAATACAAACCTAAATTCAACAATATGTCTTTCATGTACAGTGCATGTTGTGTTACAACCATGAGGCCAATGGTGACTTTAAAACAGTTACAGAGTTTAATGGCTTTGATAGGAGAAAACTGACGATGGATCAACAACATTGTAGTTGCTCCACAATACATATAAAGTTGCATATAAATGACTAATCTTGCAATAACCTAAAACACAAGGCCAAATGGAGTTGCTTACCAAGATGACAGTGAATGTTCCTGAGCGGCCTAGTTACCGTTTTGACTTAAATCGGCTTGAAAATCTATGTTTAGCAACGACAACAACAACCAACTTCACAGAGCTTGAAGAATAAAAATTAAAAATGCTAATATTGGACAATCCAGGTGTGAAAAGCTTTTAGAGACTTACCCAGAAAGACTCTGGGCTGTAATTGCTGCCAAATGTTTAGTTTAGTTTATTAGGATCCCCATTAGCTACCGCAGATACATCAGCTACTCTTCCTGAGGTCCACATAAAACATACAAATACATGAAAGTACAGAACTGGTAATAGAAAATTACATAAGATATTTCATAAGACTATAAGATATATACTGTATAGGAAGGGACCAAGACACAACAAAAATACTATTTACACACTATTCATATATACATATTATATATAGTACTGTTCAATTAGATTTTTAGAAAGCAGAGAGGCGCTGTGATACAATATGTTTTTTAAGGCTAAACTTGCTTTTTGCCTGGGTAACCTCTGGCGGCAGAGCATTCCAGGATGACATGGCTCTATACATAACTGAGCAACACATGTTTTTGGTTTGGGTAACGTGTAGAAACCCATAGTGGCGTGTCTGGTGGGGTATGTAGGTCTGTTTGTTTCTTAAAAAGACTAGAAGAGAAGTAGTCAATTTCTCCTCAACCATGAAAGAATATCACGCATGTTGTTGTTAGTTCTGTGTGTGCAGTTAAGGGCAAGGCGTTCTGCTTCAAGCCAGCTGAAACTTTGCTAGGTCCATCTTTGCTGCATCTGACCATATTGCCTGACATTAATCAAGATGGGACAAGATCAGAGCTTGAACAATTAGTACAGTTGATGTGTAAATAACACAGAACATCTTTTTATAAATCAGACATGCCCCTCCCCATCTTCACAACAACTTTTTCAATATGACTTGACCATGATGTTACTCCTAGGAGTTCAGCTTTTTCAACTTGTTCAGGGGTCACACCCTTTATGCACAACTCCAGATGAGGTTTAGGTCTAAGAGAATGCTTTGAACCAAATACTATGCTTTTTAGATGTATTTCAGACCAGTTTATTGTTGAATGCAGTTCCCTGTATGTATGCTGAAAGCCAGTAGTTAAGTATTTCTCAGAAAAATAGCATTGTATTTATTCAAACCTTTACAATTTTTAGGTAGTAGAATTTCTTTAGCTTCCTTCCATGCCTGTGGACACACACATTCCTTTAGGCTTTGGTTAAAGACATTTCAAATAGGGGTGGCAATACAGTCTGCTACCATTCTCAATAGTTTCCCATTTAGGTTGTCTATGCCGGGTGGCTTGTCATTATTGATAAATACTGTTTGTCCACCTCTTCCACACAAACTTGACCAAATTCAAAATGTCAAATCTTCTCTTTCATTATTAGATCTTCAAAACACATATGATGGTTCACTGTTCAATGTTGTCATTTCACTTCTCAGTTTGATCACTTTACCGATAAAAATGTAATTGAAATGATTGGCTATAGGTCTCCCGAGTGGCACAGCGGTCTAAGGCACTGCATCGCAGTGTTGCGGTGTCACTACAGCCTAGGGTTTGAACCCAGCGACTCCGTGTGGCGGACTGGGCACCTGCAGGCTGACTTCTGCCCTCAGTTGAACGGTATTCCCTCCGACACATTGGTGCGGCTGGCTTCTGGGTTAAGCGAGCGGGTGTTAAGAAGCGCGGTTTGGCAGGTCATGTTTCGGAGGAAGCATGACTTGACCTTCGCCTCTCTCAAGCCTGTTGGGGAGTTGCAGCGATGAGACAAGATCATAATTTGATCGCAATTTGATATCACGAAATTGGGGAGGAAAAGGGGGTAAAATAATAATTTTAAAAAGTGATTGGCTATAGAAAAGGTTTTGTTATAAATGACACTTCAATGAATGGAGATTAATTAGGTACTCTGCCCATAATATAATTTAACCTTTCTAGCGCAGGCGTTCCGCTAGCGGAACCCCTCAACAACATTCCACTGAAAAGGCAGCGTGCGAAATTCAAATATATATTTTTGAAATATGTAACTTTCACACATTAACAAGTCCAATACAGCAAATGAAAGATAAACTTCATGTTAATCTACCCATCGTGTCCAATTTCAAAAAGGCTTTACAGCAAAAGCACAACATATGATTATGTTAGGTCAGAGCCAAGTCACAAAAACACAGCCATTTTTCCAGCCAAAGATAGGAGTCACAAAAAGCAGAAATGTAGATAAAATGAATCACTAAACTTTGATGATGATAGGACATCATGTTACATGTATGTTTTGTTCGATAATGTGCATATTTATATCCAAAAATCTCAGTTTACATTTGCGCGCTACGTGCAGTAATGTTTTGAAATCAAATCCCAGAAATACTCATAATACTCATAATAAACATTGTGTTTTATTCACAGAATTAAATATAGACTTCTCCTTAATGCAACCGCTGTGTCAGATTTCAAAAAAACTTTACGGAAAAAGCATAATCTGAGTAGGGCGCTCAGAGCCCAATCCAGCCAAAGAAATATCCGCCATGTTGGAGTCAACAGAAGTTAGAAATCGCATTATAAATATTCCCTTACCTTTGATGATCTTCATCAGAATGCACTCCCAGGAATCCCAGTTCGACAATAAATGACTGATTTGTTCCATAAAGTCTATCATGTATGTCCAAATAGCCACTTGTTGTTAGCGTGTTCAGCCCAGTAATCCATCTTCATGAGGCGCGAGCACTACGTCTAGACAAAAACTCGAAAAGTTCCGTTACAGGTCGTAGAAACATGTCAAACGATGTATGGAATCGATCTTTAGGATGTTTTTAACATAAAACTTCAATAATGTTCCAACCTCAGTCTGTAGAAAAGCAATGGAACGAGAGCTAACTCTATCGGGACTGCGCGTCACGAGCCTGAGACACTCTGCCAGACCCATGACTCATTCAGCTCCCATTCCCCCCTCCTTTATAGCAAAAGCCTGAAACAAGTTTCTAAAGATGGTTGACATCTAGTGGATGCCTTAGGAAATGCAACTTGACCCCATAGACACTGTGTATTCGGGTAACCCAAGCTTTGAAAAACTACAAACCTCAGATTTCCCACTTCCTGATTGGATTTTTCTCAGGTTCTCGCCTGCCATATGAGTTCTGTTATACTCACAGACATCATTCAAACTTTTTTAGAAACTTCAGATCGTTTTCTATACAATAATACAAATAATATGCATATATTAGCATCTGGGACAGAGTAGGAGGCAGTTTACTCTGGGCACGCATTTCATCCAAAAGTGAAAATGCTGCCCCCTATTCCAAACAGGTTTTAAGATGCTCCAAAGTCACAACATTTTTCAATTGAGCAGCCTGCCACCTTTTTTGCATAAATTCTTTGAACCATGCAACTTTTCAATTAATCGTTGAATCGGGGGCTCTAACAGTTCTCACAATTAGTTTATTAATAGGTGCATGTTTGTCAACTGGAAATAATATTTTTACAAATATTCCAAGTGCTGCATCTAGATTCTCCTCATACGTATGAGTCCCGAGAAAACATTTTGTATGATGTCTTATAAAAAACTTTAGGCCCTGCCTTTGATACTTCAGCTTTCCTTGTTATTGCCACAATGTTATGGTCCCTACAGCCAATGGGAACTGATATTGCTTTGTAGCAGCATTGGTTGAAGATATAATCAATACAAGTGGATGTCACAGATCCAACACTACCGGTATACACTCTAGTTGGTTGAGTGATAACCTGGGTGATAATACAGGCATTAGTCAAGGTAAGAAGCTTCCTCTTGAGAGGACAAATAGATGATAACCAGTCAATGTTCAGGTCACCAAGAAAATACATTTCTCTGTTTGCATTAGAGACCACCAGACACATTCTCCAGACACTGACAGTTTGCACTTGGTCTATTGCAGCACCCTAAAAGAAGAGGCTTCAGATGAGACACAAACCTGCACCCATAGCACTTCTACTTCATTTTTCATGAGATCCTCTCTGAGCTTTACAGGAATATGGCTCTGAATATGTACAGCAACCCCGTAGACATTCCTGTCTTTTCTATAGAGGTTAGTTCCTAGTATTCTTATTGCTGTATCAAAAGGTGCTGTCTGATCAAGTCTCAAAAATGACGAATATGTTAACATTATCAAAGATTAGCAAATTACTAATCTCATTAACTTTGTATCTGAGGCTACCTATATTAATATGAGCTAACTTTAACCCATAACTCATAATGATAATAGGTTGTAATATTGTTTCTTGTTTTTATTGTTTATTTCACTTTTGTATATTATCAACCTCACTTGCTTTGGCAATGTTAACACATGTTTCCCATGCCAATAAAGCCCCATTGAATTGAATTGAATTGTAATAACAAAGAAGGAATTACTGGATTTTTTAGCACATCATGTTCATCAGATGCCTTACCTGGTTTAGCTCGCCAGCAGCAGGGTGTTCTATTATTCGTGCCACTTCTGCATAGCTGTCTTGTTGGACTGTGGGTCTTGTCTGATTGGGGTGTTGTCCTGTTAGCGTGGGTTTTAGTGGGGGGGGGGCACCCTGTTTGTTTAAGTATGCTTAAGTTTAAGTATGCTAGGTTGTACATCAGCTGGGGTGAACATCACGGTGTTTCGCTAGGTATACATTGTATAACAGAGCACAGCCTCTGGACAGCTCAGCATTGTTGCTCTGAATAAATGTGGAAGGGCACATCGCCACATGGTGGACATAGTGATTTTGGTGTTAGGAAATTTCACTGCCACTTGGTCCATTGCAGGAGCTACATGTCCTTGCATTGCCATCAAATCATCAGTACCTGTGTGAATTACAATGTTTGGCCCCATTTAATTTGTTGCTTGACAGACTTCTGGTGGTCTACCGCTTCGCGGCTGAGCCGTTGTTGCTCCAAGACTTTTTCACTTCACAATAACAGCACTTACAGCTGACCGGGGCAGTTGAAGCAGGGCAGAAATATGACGAACTGACTTGTTGGAAAGGTGCCACGTTGAAAGTCACTGAGCTCTTCAATAAGGCCATTCTACTGCCAAATCAATATATTTCACCTCACAGTGAAATACTTATAAGCCCTTAACCAACAATGCAGTTAAGAAAAATACCTACAAAAAATATAAATAGATAAAAGTAACAATAAATTAAAGAACAGCAGTAAAATAACAATAGCAAGGCTATATACAGGGGGTACCGGTACAGAGTCAATGTGGAGGCTATATACAGGGGGTACCGGTACAGAGTCAATGTGGAGGCTATATACAGGGGGTACCGGTACAGAGTCAATGTGGAGGCTATATACAGGGTATTACGGTACAGAGTCAATGTGGAGGCTATATACAGGGGGTACCGGTACAGAGTCAATGTGGAGGCTATATACAGGGTGTTACGGTACAGAGTCAATGTGGAGGCTATATACAGGGTGTTACGGTACAGAGTCAATGTGGAGGCTATATACAGGGTATTACGGTACAGAGTCAATGTGGAGGCTATATACAGGGTGTTACGGTACAGAGTCAATGTGGAGGCTATATACAGGGGGTACCGGTACAGAGTCAATGTGGAGGCTATATACAGGGGGTACTGGTACAGAGTCAATGTGGAGGCTATATACAGGGTGTTACGGTACAGAGTCAATGTGGAGGCTATATACAGGGTATTACGGTACAGAGTCAATGTGGAGGCTATATACAGGGTATTACGGTACAGAGTCAATGTGGAGGCTATATACACGGTATTACGGTACAGAGTCAATGTGGAGGCTATATACAGGGTATTACGGTACAGAGTCAATGTGGAGGCTATATACAGGGTGTTACGGTACAGAGTCAATGTGGAGGCTATATACAGGGTGTTACGGTACAGAGTCAATGTGGAGGCTATATACAGGGTATTACGGTACAGAGTCAATGTGGAGGCTATATACAGGGTGTTACGGTACAGAGTCAATGTGGAGGCTATATACAGGGTGTTACGGTACAGAGTCAATGTGGAGGCTATATACAGGGGGTACCGGTACAGAGTCAATGTGCGGCGGCACCGATTAGTCGAGGTAATTGAGGTAATATGTACATGTAGGTAGAGTTATTAAAGTGACTATGCATAGATAATGACAGAGAATAGCAGCAGCGTGGGGGGGGGGGGGGGGGTGCAGAGCAATTAGTCTGGGTAGCCATTTGATTAGATGTTCAGGTGACTTATGGCTTGGGGGTAGAAGCTGTTCAGGAGTTTTATGGCTTGGGGGTAGAAGCTGTCCAGGAGTCTTATGGCTAGAAGAAGGGCCAAGCGCCTGCTACTGTTGCCAATGTTTTTGTTGTTTTTTTAGCAATGATGTAACTTTTTAAATAATGCACTTTTTTATAATGAAAATATAAAGCTATTAAATGTGTAATTTAGTGTAATTAACACTCTAAACCTAATTTACAATGTCCAAAACAATAATATTATTATAATTACCTTACCAAAATAAGATAAATGACAATGCGGGCCAAAAAAAAAACAATTAATCTTCATTGTTCATTGAAGTTGATGTATTTAAACTCCTAAAGGAGTGTGTGTCCCCACAGGCGTGGAAGGAAGCTAAAGTAATTCCGCTACCTAAAACTAGCAAAGCTTTGCTGGCTCTAACAGCCGTCAAATCAGCTTGCTGCCTGTTCTTAAAAAACAGATGGAGAGAATTGTGTTTGAACAAATACAATGCTATTTTTTTAAGAACACATGAACAACTGACTTTTAGCATGCATGTAGGGAAGGGCACCCAAATTGTACTGCACTGACTCAGATGACTGATGATTGGCTGATATAAATTGAAAATAAGGTTGGAGCTGTATTGTTAGATTTCAGTGCAGCATTTGATGTTCTTGATCATTTGTTATTGGAAAAAAACTCACTTATGGCTTTACCATATTATGACCTCACCATACCTGTCATCACATGGTGAGAGTTACTTATCCAATAAAACTCAGTATTATTAAATGGAAGCTTCTCTAACATTAGATATGTATTGTGCAGTATCCCTCAGGGCAGTTGCCTTGGGCTATTACTCTTCTCTATTTTTACAAATGATTTGCCACTTGTCTTACAAGAAGCAAAAATGACTGCACACTCTACACATACAGTGGCTTGCAAAAGTACTCACGCCCCTTGGCATTTTTCCTATTTTGTTGCTTTACAGCCTGGAATTAAAATATATTTTGGGGGAGTTTGTATCATTTGATTTACACAACATGCCTACCACTTTGAAGATGCAAACTATTTTTTATTGTGAAGCAAACAAGAAATAAGACAAAAAAATGAAAACTTGAGCGTGCATAACTGTCCCCCCCAAAGTCAATACTTTGTAGAGTCACCTTTTACAGCAATTACAGCTGCAAGTCTCTTGGGATATGTCTCTATAAGCTTGGCACATCTAGCCACTGGGATTTTTGCCCATTCTTCAAGGAAAAACTGCTCTAGCTCCTTCAAGTTGGATGGGTTACACTGGTGTAGAGCATTCTTTAGTCATACAACAGATTCTCAATTGGATTGAGGTCAGGGCTTTGACTAGGCTATTCCAGACATTTAAATGTTCCCCCTTAAAACCACTAGAGTGTTGCTTTAGCAGCAGTATGCTTAAGGTCATTGTCCTGCTGGAAGGTGAACCTCCGTCCCAATCTCAAATCTCTGGAAGACTGAAACCTGTTTCCCCTCAAGAATTTCCCTGTATTTAGCACCATCCATCATTCCTTCAATTCTGACCAGTTTCCCAGTCTCTGCCGATAGAAAAATCCTCATGCTGCCACCACCATGCTTCACTGTGGGGATGGTGTTCTCGGGGTGATGGGAGGTGTTAAATTTGCACCAGACATAGCATTTTCCTTGTAGTCTCATCTGACCAGAGTACAGTCTTCCATATGTTTGGGGAGTCTCCCACATGCCTTTTGGCAAACACCAAATGTGTTTGCTTATTTTTTTTCTTTAAGCAATGGCTTTTTTTCTGGCCACTCTTCCATAAAGCCCAGCTCTGTGGAGTGTACGGCTTAAAGTGGTCCTATGGACAGATACTCCAATTTTTTTAAATAGTTTTATAGCTCCTTTAGGGTTGTCTTTGGTCTCTTTGTTGCCTCTGATTAATGTCCTTACCTGGTCCATGGGTTTTGGTGGGCGGCACTCTCTTGCCAGGTTTGTGTCGTATTCTTTAAATTTTTAAAATAATGGATTTAATGGTGCTCTGTGGGATGTTCAATGTTTCTGATATTTTTTATAACCCAACCCTGATCTGTACTTCTCCACAACTTTGTCCCTGACCTGTTTGGAGAGCTCCTTCGTCTTCATGGTGCCGTCCTTTGCTTAGTGGTGTGTGTGTGTGTGTGTGTGTGTGTGTGTGTGTGTGTGTGTGTGTGTGTGTGTGTGTGTGTGTGTGTGTGTGTGTGTGTGTGTGTGTGTGTGTGTGTGTGTGTGTGTGTGTGTGCAAAAAAGTATTTAGTCAGCCACCAATTGTGCAAGTTCTCCCACTTAAAAAGATGAGGCCTGTAATTTTCATCATAGGTACACTTCAACTATGTCAGACAAAAAGTTGGGGGAAAAAATCCAGAAAATCACATTGTAGGATTTTAATGAATTTATTTGCAAATTATGGTGAAAAATAAGTATTTTCTGCAATGCTCTGCCACCAGAGGTTACTCAGTTATGTATAGAGCCATGTCATACTGCAATGCTCTGCCACCAGAGGTTACTCAGGCAAAAAGCAAGTTTACCTTTAAAAAACATATTGTATCACAGTGCTTCTCTTTCTAAAGATCGAATATAACTGTGTATAAGAATATGTATAAATTAAGTGTGGAAATAGTATTTTGTTGTCTCGTTGTCTTTCATATAACACATTAAATGTTTTATTTAAATATCATATCTTATTGTTGTTCTTGTCTATCACTGTTCTGTACTTTGTAATATATTTGTACATTTCATGTGGACCCCAGGAAGATTAGCTACTGCATGTGGAGTAGCTAATGGGGATCCTAATAAACTAAACTGCTGCTGCTCAGTTATACTAAACAAAAATCTAGAAACACAACAACTTCACTGATTTCCTTAGGTAAAATGAATTTAAATTAATTTGAATTCAAATTAATAAATTAGGCCCTAATCTGACTGGGAATACAGATATGCATATGTTGGTCAGAGATAAAGTTTAAAAATAGGTAGGGGCGTGGATCACAAAACCAGTCAATATCTGGTGTGACCCCTATTTGCTTCATGCAGAGCAACACATATCTATCGCATAGAGTTGATCAGGCTATTGATTGTGGCCTGTCGAAGGTTGTCCCACTCTTAATGTCTGTGCGAAGTTTGCTGGATATTGGCGAGAACTGGAACACGCTGTCATACACGTCGATTCAGAGCATCCCAAACATGCTCAATGGGTGACATGTCTGGTGAGTATGCAGTCCATGGAAGAACCTTTATTTAACCAGGTAGGCTAGTTGAGAACAAGTTCTCATTTACAACTGCGACCTGGCCAAGATAAAGCAAAGCAGTGTGACACAGACAACAACACAGAGTTACACTATACACTACTAGTTACATTATCATGCTGAAACATGAGGGGATGGCTGTGGATGAATGGGACGACAATGGGCCTCAGGATCTCATCACGGTATCCCTGTGCATTCAAATTGCCATCGATAAAATGTAATTGTGTCATCTTGAGTGAGGTTATAGATTATATTCTGTCACAAATGGTTTGTTGTATTATTTTTCACACAATTTTTGTTTTTCCTTGGTACATAAGTCATATTTAAATATGTTACATTGTTAATAGATTTTGCTTTCCTACCCCCTCCTCCAGGTTTGGTGTATGGACCAACCAGACCCTCAAGACTTCCATGGGCAAGTCCCTTGATTGGTACCAGGAAGGGTGGGAGAACAACCTGAAGGTAATTCTCTTTGCACACAACAGCAGCATCCAGGCCGAGTACAGACGGTAGTCGCAGCTGTTGACGGAGGTAAACAATGCAATTGTATATACAATTATAGCATATACTGTACTCTTTCAAATTTGTGATTGACTTAGTGTTGTCTGTCTATTGCTATTTTTGTATTACGTAACTTTCAGATCACTGAAACCCCACCTGATGTGGTGGAAGTTGTCGAACCAGATCAGAAAGCCATAGAGGACCACCTTCAGGACCACCTTCAGGCACAGACTGAGAAGGATGTGGAGGTTTTTTACCAGGTAAAAATGATTGTCCGCTGTTAATTTAAAATCAGTCTTATTGTGTTTTTTACATTCGATAAAAGCAGAGACTCAAAGCTACAAAAGTATATATCATACACAACAGTTGAGGAACATTGGGAAAGTAATTTAGCTTTGAAAGTTGATAAACTTGTAAACTCACTTTTGAGAAAATGGTCTTTGAATATTTTGGTACTACTACTGGAGAACCCTTCATTGTCTAGACCCATTCAACATAATTCACACCCTCTTAAGCCTAAGCCCATCCATCTCTTCAAGGCTTGACCCGAGCATTCCGTGCTAACAGAAGTCAAGCACCAAGCTAAATTGCTAGCTACTTCCAGACACAAATGAGAGAACAGCTCACTGAATATTACTCGCCCTAGCAGAGCTGGTTAGGCTGTCATGTTATCTAGAACGTTGGTGATTCAACTGTGCTGTCAGATTGTCCGTTCGTGTATTCAAAACATTTTGATCTCAGAGCGTTCAGAGCGCACACCGGACGCAACCTGCACTAGGGGAGGTGAATGTGATAAATACATGAACATACAGTGGAATGGTTCAAAAATAAACATATCCAGGTGTTAGAATGGCCAAGTCAAAGTCCAGACCTGAATCCAATCGAGACTCAATGGAAAGAACTGAAAACTGCTGTTCACAAATGCTCTCCATCCACCCTCACTGAGCTCGAGCTGTTTTGCAAGGAGGAATGGGAAAACATTTCAGTCTCTCGATGTGCAAAACTGATAGAGACATACCCCAAGCGACTTACAGCTGTAATCGCAGCAAAGTATTAACTTAAGGGGGCTGAATAATTTTGCACGCCCAATTTTTCAGTCGAAGACCAATATCTCTCCTTAATACAGACCAAACTGTTGGTTCAGGCCAATGAGGATGGAGCTCTCCCTTCTACTTTGGACGAAGCGTTCATTACAGTTATACATAAGGCCAATGAGGATGGAGCTCTCCCTTCTACTTTGGACGAAGCGTTCATTACAGTTATACATAAGGCCAATGAGGATGGAGCTCTCCCTTCTACTTTGGACGAAGCGTTCATTACAGTTATACATAAGGCCAATGAGGATGGATCTCTCCCTTCTACTTTGGATGAAGCGTTCATTACAGTATACATAAGAAGGGTAAAGATCCAGAAGAGGTAGGGTCATACAGACCAATATCTCTCCTTAATACAGACCAATATCTCTCCTTAATACAGACCAATATCTCTCCTTAATACAGACCAATATCTCTCCTTAATACAGACCAATATCTCTCCTTAATACAGACCAATATCTCTCCTTAATACAGACCAATATCTCTCCTTAATACAGACCAATATCTCTCCTTAATACAGACCAATATCTCTCCTTAATACAGACCAATATCTCTCCTTAATACAGACCAATATCTCTCCTTAATACAGACCAATATCTCTCCTTAATACAGACCAATATCTCTCCTTAATACAGACCAATATCTCTCCTTAATACAGACCAATATCTCTCCTTAATACAGACCAATATCTCTCCTTAATACAGACCAATATCTCTCCTTAATACAGACCAATATCTCTCCTTAATACAGACCAATATCTCTCCTTAATACAGACCAATATCTCTCCTTAATACAGACCAATATCTCCCCTTAATAAAGACCAAAATGTTGGTTCAGGCCAATGAGGATGGAGCTCTCCCTTCTACTTTGGACGAAGCATTCATTACAGTTATACATAAGGCCAATGAGGATGGAGCTCTCCCTTCTACTTTGGACGAAGCGTTCATTACAGTTATACATATGGCCAATGAGGATGGAGCTCTCCCTTCTACTTTGGACGAAGCGTTCATTACAGTTATACATAAGGCCAATGAGGATGGAGCTCTCCCTTCTACTTTGGACGAAGCGTTCATTACAGTTATACATAAGGCCAATGAGGATGGAGCTCTCCCTTCTACTTTGGACGAAGCGTTCATTACAGTTATACATAAGGCCAATGAGGATGGAGCTCTCCCTTCTACTTTGGATGAAGCGTTCATTACAGTTATACATAAGGCCAATGAGGATGGAGCTCTCCCTTCTACTTTGGACGAAGCATTCATTACAGTTATACATAAGAAGGGTAAAGATCCAGAAGAGGTAGGGTCATACAGACCAATATCTCTCCTTAATACAGACCAATATCTCTCCTTAATACAGACCAATATCTCTCCTTAATACAGACCAATATCTCTCCTTAATACAGACCAATATCTCTCCTTAATACAGACCAATATCTCTCCTTAATACAGACCAATATCTCTCCTTAATACAGACCAATATCTCTCCTTAATACAGACCAATATCTCTCCTTAATACAGACCAATATCTCTCCTTAATACAGACCAATATCTCTCCTTAATACAGACCAATATCTCTCCTTAATACAGACCAATATCTCTCCTTAATACAGACCAATATCTCTCCTTAATACAGACCAATATCTCCCCTTAATACAGACCAATATCTCTCCTTAATACAGACCAATATCTCTCCTTAATACAGACCAATATCTCTCCTTAATACAGACCAATATCTCTCCTTAATACAGACCAATATCTCTCCTTAATACAGACCAATATCTCTCCTTAATACAGACCAATATCTCTCCTTAATACAGACCAATACCTATCCTTAATACAGACCAATATCTCTCCTTAATACAGACCAATATCTCTCCTTAATACAGACCAATATCTCTCCTTAATACAGGCCAATATCTCTCCTTAATACAGACCAATATCTCTCCTTAATACAGACCAATATCTCTCCTTAATACAAACCAATATCTCTCCTTAATACAGACCAATATCTCTCCTTAATACAGACCAATATCTCTCCTTAATACAGACCAATATCTCTCCTTAATACAGACCAATATCTCTCCTTAATACAGACCAATATCTCTCCTTAATACAGACCAATATCTCTCCTTAATACAGACCAATATCTCTCCTTAATACAGACCAATATCTCTCCTTAATACAGACCAATATCTCTCCTTAATACAGACCAATATCTCTCCTTAATACAGACCAATATCTCTCCTTAATACAGACCAATATCTCTCCTTAATACAGACCAATATCTCTCCTTAATACAGACCAATATCTCTCCTTAATACAGGCCAAAAGATTTTAGCAAAAACTCTGGCTAACAGGCTTAGCACTTTAATTGCAAATTGGTCCATTCGGACCAGACCGGCTTTATCCCTAACAGAAACTCATTCTTCAATCTCAGGCGCCTCTTCAATATTATGTATTCTCAGAGGTTACCCAACGTGGACCTTGCCGTCATATCTCTTGACGCCGAAAAGGCCTTTGACCAAGTTGAGTGGCCCTATCTATTCAAGGTCCTACAGAAATGTAATATTGGAGATAGGTTCATAAATTGGATCCAGCTTTTATATAGGAACCCCTGTGCCAGAATACTCACTAACCAATCATTGTCGCCCCGATTTAACCTCAACAGGGGGACAAGGCAGGGTTGTGCGCTGTCGCCTATGCTCTTCGCCCTAATTATCGAACCGCTCGCTCAGACGATTAGATCTCATGCAGCAATACACGTCTATAATACTAAAGATACTCTAAATAAGATCTCCCTATACGCAGATGACATCCTCCTCTATGTAACAGAACCCCAGGCTGGTATTCCAGCTATTCTTGATGTGCTCAATTTGTTTGGTACCTTCTTTGGATACAGAATAAATAAATAAATAAATAAAATCTTCTGAAAAATGTACCTACCTAGGAATTGTAGTTACCAAACAATACTCCTTACTATTTAAAGAGAATTTCCCCTCTCTGATACAAAAACTCAAAGCAAACATACTATTTTGGAGAACTCTCCCAATTTCTCTGCTCGGAAGAATTAATGCCATTAAAATGGTCTTCCTCCCACAACTGCTCTACCTATATCAGAACATCCCAGTATTCATACCTAAATCCTTTCATAAACAACTGGACTCAATTATCAATCCTTTCATCTGGGATTATAAAACACACAGGATAGGTAAAAAAAACACCTCTGTAAATCCAAGATGGAAGGAGGATTGTCTCTCCCAAATTTTATATTTTATTACTGGGCCGCTAACCACCGCGTTGTTACGTTTCTGTTGGATGACGTACTTCCGGCATCCAGCTGGCTTAGTATGGAGCGTGAGGAGTGTCACCCCTTCTCTATTGGCGCTGTGATTTTGTCGCCTGTCAATCTGGAGATGTCACTTTATTGTAACAATCCTATTATACATAGCACAGTCCGAATCTGGAAGCAAATTAAAGTCCACTTTGAGCTTAGACCAATGTCATTCATGCTCCCTGTCGCCAGGAATCCCTCCTTTGCCCCTTCTAACCTTGATAACACCTTTGAGCGATGGGGAGAGTTGGGGATAAGTACCATAGGAGATTTATACATAGAAGGGACCTTTGTTTCCTTTGAGTTGCTGAGGGAAACTTATAATCTTCCCAGAAGTAATTTTTTCAGATACCTACAAATTAGAGACTACGTTAGAAAACACCTCCCAACATTTGGGAATGCTAAACCTTCCATGTTTCACGGATGCATAAAAATATGCCCCACCTCAGATAAACTGATATCGCGTCTATATGATGCTTTTCAATCTGTTAGCACACCTTCTACTGATGCCATCAAGGCAAAATGGGAGGAAGAACTAGGGACTGACATCTCGGTGCCAGACTGGGAAGAGAGCTTGGAGTATATCCACACATGCTCCATTAATTCCAGACATCGTCTCATACAATTCAAGGTATTACACAGATTACACTATTCCAAAACTAAACTGCATAGGATATTTCCTGACACATCCCCTACATGTGATAAATGTCAGGCTACGCAGGGTACACTAATCCACTCCTTTGCCCTATGCTCTAGCTCGCATGGTTATTGGTGTGGAATGTTTGGGATCCTCTCTGAAGTTTTGGAGACTTCAATAGATCCAGACCCGCTTCTGATAATCCTGGGAGTATCTGAGTCCCTAAACGGATTAACCAACCCCCAAAAACAACTAATCCCGTACGGTGTCATCTCGGCAAAAAAACTAATCTTGTTGTTTTGGAAAAGGAGGGAAGCGCCCTCTACCAAATTATGGCTCAGTGAATTGGCAAACACTGTACACTTAGAAAGAATTAGATATATTCTGAACAATAAATTATCAACATTTGATCAAATCTGGCAGCCTTTCCTCTCCTACTTGGACGAGTCGGCGCTGTGAATTTGTACTTATTAACGCACTCTCAATTGTAATATTTTAATCTACCTTTGGGCAGCATGTGCTGGCCCTGCCACCCGAGCAGTTGAGAGTTCTTTCTTTCTATGTGTCCTTGTTTTGTATGTCGTGTTTTGTATTATTTGTTCTGCACCCAGAACTCTGGGTCTTGTTGTTCCTGAATGCTCTTTTATGTTCAGATAACAATTGTATACCTGTCTTGTATACCTATACACCATTCTTGTGTGTGTTTAATAAAAAAGATTTGAAACAGGCAAAAAAAAAATAATAATAATAAAAATCCATCCTCAAGGTGTTTTTCACATATCTATTCGATAATATATCAGTCGTGACAGTTGGTTTCTCATCAGAAGCTAACGGAAAAATACTGCAGCTGGAGATTACGCAATAATTGCAACAGAGGACACCAAGCGACCACCTGGTAAATGTAGACTCTTATGGTCAATCTTCCAATGATATGCCTACAAATACGTCACAATGCTGTCGACACCTTGGGGAAGCGACAGAAAGCCTAAGCTCATTCGTGGCCCATTCACAGCCATATAAGGAGTCATTGGCATGAGGCGGTTTCAAAAAATGCGGCACTTCCTGATTGGATTTTTATCTGGGTTTCGCCTGTAAAATCAGTTCTGTGGCACTCACAGACAATATCTTTGCAGTTTTGGAAACGTCAGTGTTTTCTTTCCAAAGCTGTCAATTATATGCATAGTCGAGCATCTTTTCGTGACAAAATATCTTGTTTAAAACGGGAACGTTTTTCATCCAAAAATTAAAATAGCGCCCCCTATATCCAAGAAGTTAAGTGAACAGAGGGAGAGAGTAAATGTAAAGAAACAGAGAGAACAGGCATGTAGGATACAAGAGGGGTAAAGTTAAGAAGATATAGCCAGTTTTAGGAACATGGGCTATGATGATGAAAGAGAGAAGAGAAGTAGTAAGTGGAAGATTGAAGAACCTGAAAAATGTGGTACACAATACCCGATTTTGATTAAAGGGACCCAAGGGCAACACGTTCCATGGGGATCACAGGACCTGGAAGGGTTGGTTACCCATCTACCTGAACTCCATGACGGAGCTGGAAAATGGATCAGAACATTTGTAGAGCAAACCATGGGGAAACTACTGGCTGTGGGGGATCTGAAGGCACTGCTGGCGAGAGTAGCAGGAGCGGCGGAGGATGTACGGGATGCCAGTGGCCTGAGAACGGCAATAGGGGATCCAATGGAGTGGACTTTGATACATACCGTCCAGGAGTCTGGAGAGCCCTAAGAGATGAGTACCCTGCACGGACAGACACAAAGTCACTAAAAGGAGAGCTACTGGGGGTGACAGAGAATCCAGCTGCGTATCTACATGGACAGCTGAAACGATGGAGGCAGGAAACAGAACAGGATACAGAGTGATGACAACTTTTCCCAAAACTCAGTGATAGAAGCCATGCCCCAGCCAGTGATAAGCAGGCTGGAGGATGTAGTGGGATTGACTTCAAAACCACACACACAATTCTGTGACCATGCGATCCATGCAGTGGAAACATACAGAAAGGATGAACAGAAACTCACAGAACAAGAAAAAAATATTCAGAGAAAAATAGCTCACCTTCAGCTGGAAGAATTGACCTACAAAGGAAAAAAGAAAATCCAGGCTCCAGTGACAACACCTGTGCCGGAAGTAGGGACTATAGTTGCAGTCTCCCCGGGAGGGCCGCAATTGCCTCCCGTCCAGCAGGCCCAAGTGCAACCCACACCACCAGTAATAAATGTGTATGCACAACAACCCCAACAATTTAATAATGACAATGGGCAACAATAGACATCCACAGAACAATCAGAGAAAAGGATTTAGCAGGCCAGAGGGGCCACATGGGACCTGTTGGGGATGTTACCAGCTAGGACACTTCAAAATAAAATGCCCTACAAATTCATGAAAGATACAAGGAAACAGGAACCAAAATACCACAAAGAAATGGGTATCAAAATAAATGGAACCAAGAAGGAGGCTGGCAAAATAATCAGAGACAACCACAGGGCCCTGTGAATCCATGGAATCAGTTACTAGGGGTGCCCAGTGAATCCTACAGGGGAGGGTCAGTTTCCAATTATAACCACGAGAGCTGATCAAGAACCTATGCTGCAGGTTCAAATAGAGAACAGAGGCACACCTATGATGGTAGATACTGGAGCCACTTACATATGTATAAATCCAAATTATGCCTCTCATCTCCCCATGTCTGGCAAATATGCTAAAACTATAGGATTCTCGGGACAAACGCAGCTAATTCCAATAACAGCTCCTGTACATCTGACGGCTGAAGGTAGCTCAGCAACACTCCCTATACTAGTGTCAGAACAAACTCTCATAAATTTACTGGGTAGGGATGCTCTATGCAAAATGGGAATACAAATTAAGTGCTCACCTGAAGGGGTAATTATTGATAGAACAGGAGTAAATCCACAAATGGTAACGACAGGAGAGACAGCAAATGTGTATTGGTTAAGGGACATTAAGTCAGAGGTAAATAAAACCATAGAGAAATGTGGAAGGTTTATTCAGGCCCAAATACCTGAAGATAGTAGAGCAACTTCTGAGTATGACTGCACAACGCAGTATGATCCCTTTCCAAGACCATTAATTAGAACAGCTTTTGATAATGAACTCAAATGGAAAATCAGTATCAATTATGTCTCATAATTATAGGGAAACAGGGAGCAGCAGTAGATGTAATGGCTTTGTAGGGGAATGGTATAATGTTGGTAAACAAAGGGCTCGAAGGAATTGTAGGGGAATGGTATAATGTTGGTAAACAAAGGGCTCGAAGGAATTGTAGGGGAATGGTATAATGTTGGTAAACAAAGGGCTCAAAGGAATTGTAGGGGAATGGTATAATGTTGGTAAACAAAGGGCTCAAAGGAATTGTAGGGGAATGGTATAATGTTGGTAAACAAAGGGCTCAAAGGAATTGTATGGGAATGGTATAATGTTGGTAAACAAAGGGCTCAAAGGAATTGTATGGGAATGGTATAATGTTGGTAAACAAAGGGCTCAAAGGAATTGTAGGGGAATGGTATAATGTTGGTAAACAAAGGGCTCAAAGGAATTGTAGGGCAATGGTATAATGTTGGTAAACAAAGGGCTCAAAGGAATTGTAGGGGAATGGTATAATGTTGGTAAACAAAGGGCTCAAAGGAATTGTATGGGAATGGTATAATGTTGGTAAACAAAGGGCTCAAAGGAATTGTAGGGGAATGGTATAATGTTGGTAAACAAAGGGCTCAAAGGAATTGTATGGGAATGGTATAATGTTGGTAAACAAAGGGCTCA